>NC_060119.1:587061269-587687876 GCF_021461395.2 Schistocerca americana
CCAAAGAAGTATTCAGGACAAAGAGTATGCTTGCCTGAAACATGATGTGTGAGCCCTCATTCTCTACAGTGGTAACACTTATTTTCCGAAACTCGTTGCAGCGACATAAGTAAAAACAAGTTCTCTAGATGCTGCAGAGGTTAAACTCTGGATTTTGATTCAAATTCTTAGAAATTCCTCTGATGTACGTTTCCCGTAACTCCTTCTTTATGTAATATAAAAAGCGTGCACTACTTAGACATAGTATATCGATCTGTAATAGAAAAGATCATGTGAGTGAGACGCCTAAATTGGATACAAAGAGGTGAGCGCAAAATACATATTATGTATGACTTCTGTTAGTAGTGTGGTGCTTACTTGAAAGTAACGTAGTTATATTACATATTTAGCCTGTCTGAGAGCAAGTGTTTTCAGTCATATGAAAGTTGAGGGAACAAACAAAGCACTTGGTGCAAGTTATAGGCAACAAAAATTTCCATCTTTTCTTCAGCAATACAATTTATACTGAAAACTATAACTTGTCGCCACTAGTGCTGTAGTTAAGTACCGATTTTCTCCCGCTCGCATGTTTTCATTTAGAAGGTTAGCAATAACAACATTTTTCAGCTGCTCAGATTATACATATAACCAATTATGTTTCCTAGATGCTTCAGAGGTGAAATGTGTGCTTTAATTCAAATTCCTGGAAATCCCTCTCATATACGTTTCTCGTAACTCCTTAATTATGTAACATGAAAAGCGCGCACTTCTTATTCTTATTTATTCAGGTGGTGACAAGAGAAAGTACTAGACAACTATTTACAACAAATATATCCGTTTGTACATAGACACGTTTGTAACGGGTTCATAGAATGAAGTCCAGGTTTGAAATCTGGTCAGAAGTTCCTGCAGAGAAATTGTGAAGTTCTTCCAGAGCCCCTTTTGAGCGCTCTGAGGGAACATTGAAATGTATGTCATGTACAACGTGAGGCAAGAGGGCTTCCATTCAGCCCCAATTCTCCACATCTTCATTAACGATTGAAGTTAAAATCAATCCAAGAAGTTGTGTGTGTGGTATTTTTAATGGACAACCCTTTGAACTCTGATATATTTTATATGAAGGGAACGTAAAGAATATCTAGCTCCTTATTTTCCCTGACAAAATGAATGTCCACCCCTGTCAGAGGCGTCGTCACTTATTTGCTCTGTGATCAAATGTGCAGCAGTTTTTACACAAAGAGCAGTGTTGCGCGCAACTCTTTAATTGCAAACACTCGATTTTGTATTTCTGGATCATGATATTGTCCTTTCGAGTAGCCTTAAATCGTTTTAATATATTTTTCTTTTTCGCTTAGCCAGAAGAATGTTTGTATGGTTGGTTATTGTTTCCATCCTCGGAAATATACATGGTGTACATTTCTATAAGGTTATAGAAAACACTATTTTAGCGAAATATTTGGCTTAATCCATCACAGAAGGAGTTGTTTCCGCTAGAACATTCAACTTCAAACACAAAAAGAAGCGATTCGAAAACTTATACTTCACCATTTGCAAACTATAAATTGCTGCTGTGCCGTCACAGTCTCATCAGTAGGAGACGATACATGTACTGCAATATTTGTCTGTCTTCGTTGACGGCGAGTACATTAGCACAGTAGTCTACGACCATACTTGTGTAATAAGAAAGCTGTGAATGGTTTTCCAGTCACCAGGGAATTGAGGCAATAGCTCAAATATATCGAGCTTGTCTTTGAACTTATGCTATCCAGAAATATTATGTTCAAGTGACATTGATAAAAAATATGCTTTTATAGTAGCTTTCATAGAAAAGAAGTATGGGCAGAAAAATAGCAACGTAGGAAAAGTCTGTTAGCATTAATGCCAAATAGTACGGCAAAGTTTTATTAACTTACACCTGTCTTCAGAAATAATCATTTAGTTACAGATGACGGGCGGTCTGTGCATAATTAGTAAATGTTGTATATGCGAGAGCAAACAGCGATTAGCTCTTTCGTGGTTGGTGGGATACTTATATCCCACTAACGTTTTGAGCACTGGAACGTCCATATCTCGTATCTGTGTAGTGCTCTTATGTAGCGAGATGCTTTCGGAACGTAGGAAAAAATACTAAGGGCCATGGAATGGATGTATAGAAGGCTGTGAGCAGTCAAATGGGGCGGCGTGTGATCACAGTGTGTCTGTTTCGTGAAAATCAGGTTCGTTTGTAAAAGTGGAACTGTTTAGGTTCGTGGGACACATGTGACCCACTGCAGCGGTTTCCAAAATCGGTCAGCTTAAATTTTTTTGTGAAAGTATATTATTTATCACAAACGAAAACTGTTTTCGATATTTTATTTTTCAAATATATACAAATGAAATTTGAATCATTGAAGGCTAAAGAATCATGCAAAGGCAACATGGACATGGGCATGGTTTTCGAACGCAACTGTTTTACTGTTGAAATTTGTGTTGAAATTTTCAGGCACTACATAACGCCAAATCTCATTAACAATGACGTAGACGAAGCAGTCATAGCAGGTAGAATACTACGGGCAAAGGCATAAGTAGGACTATCATCTTATTTATTTACTGTACTGTATGTTTTATTTTCTGGGGTCGCAAGATCCTTACATCTCACATTTGCGTGAGTAATATGGTACAAAGTTATTTCGAACACCTGTAGCACAGAAAGGAAAGAACATGTCATGAAGACGTCTATCAACTTAGATGTATATACGACATATCTGTTGGAAGACATATACTCCATCCTCTGTCAAGCCTACCATAGTTTTAAACAAGCGACACTAAAGAACATATTTTTAACTAAATACGAAGCGGACTTACCTAGTTATGTAAGTAGGAAGATAGTATAACACACGCAGAAAATTGACACCAAATGAGTACAAAACACCTATAACACACTCGCGCACTTTTGTAGGATGTTCTTTGTGCGTACGTTCGTCGTCTCCGCCACAGTTGCCTCATTGATGTGTAAGATCATGGATCATTTATCTTCCATTTCGTAGTTCTTTCTCAGTTCATGAGAGAAAAGGAACAGAAAACATTCGCTTGAGAGTGCCTCACCATACTATCGATATAGATGATTTTGAAGATTGTCTTTCGTATAGCTTTTGTGTTGACTATACGGTGATGACGCTATCCGTGCACTGTAGAAACATTCCACGCAAGATTAAAAGTATATCAATAAGACCTGTTCATATGCGAGCACCATAACACGCACACTTATTCTGATGGACAACAACTGTGTTGAGTAGACGTTCCAGTCAATTATGCACACGAAATGGAGATGACCACAACCAACTCAGACACTTGACTGTCCACTGTCTGTTGTATCATGTCGTATCGCAACAGTAAGATGACACAATCAATTTTACGTTCCCTAATACAGTTAACAGAAATAAAGCAATTACAGCAAAACTGCAAAAAATGTGTAAGCATAGACTTTCGCGGTCATTGTTACAACCAACAAAACTGTTCTGGGTCTGTGACCGCATTGTCAATGTGTAAAACTTCCAAATTTCGGTTAATATTGCAAGTGGCCTTCCTCGGGTTGCTTTCGCAAAAAAAAAAAAAAAGGGTCATAGACCCAGAACAGTTTTACTGACTGTAACTATGACTGCGGAAGTCTACGCTTACATAGTTTTTTACAGTCTTGCTGTAATAGCTTTATTACTGTTTACATTATTAATAAAATTCCAGCGCTCCTAACGATTGCGACGCTGTGTAACAGAGCAACTGCTGACACAGTTCGTACTGCGTCTCCTCCAGAAATCGTGTGCCATATGTATAGAGCCCTCTATCCCTGAATCCCGCACATGGAGCGCATTACTGCTGCAGTCGGCCTCGTGCTGGTTGCACCAAGGCTTCCAATAGCGCTCCACGTGCCGACGAGGTCACGTCGCTATTCTTCACTTATGCGCGAATTTGTAGGCCATTCCTGCACCACAATAAACACTTTTATCTATTATCTGTTCTACGTGAGTTTCTCGAAACTTTCGTGCGAATTTTCGTTCATGTTATCTTTGAGTGGTATCACCAATCGTAGAAGGGCAATGGTGTTCGAATTCAGGTGGACACCTTCCTTGTCCATCGGAGATTGTGACCCATCCCAAATACTCTCGGCATCCACAGATTAAAACCGTGTGCCAGACAGGGACCCGAACACGAGGAAACCTTACGACTTACGGCCAATTTTCAGGAGTCCTTGCCGAAGTTTTCAGATCATAACCCTGCCATCATCGTGTCGCAATGGTTGAAACTAGGTCCACAATTCAGCTGTAACATGATAAAATTTTGTATAATCATCATATAGAAACGAAAATAGTGCAGATTAACAATGAATTCATAGAACTCTATGATGAATTTGGATAGCTGGACACGAAGACAGGATGGATAGCAAGAAAATTAAGCATCGTCGTCATCACCTTTATGATTTAATTCGTTATTTCTTCAAGAAAAATATGCCTCCCATCTGGTGAGGGATCTCTCTACATCCCTTTGAGATTTTAGTTTATTGTCCCGTATTCTACCAAGTATATTCAAAAGGTAAAACTCCTTCCATATATAACTGCTTCTCTTCTTAATCCAAATGTATAAAGCGAACCGTATGCCTTAAAAATGTCATAATAACTTTTAATTGCCTCTTGTATAATCTGTTTAATATCCAGTTTTCGCTGCTTTATGACACTCGGAGACAATCAACAGTTTAAAAAACTCACCTTATGTCACTTTCTGAATTTGGTCTTCTAATGTCCTGCTAACTGTACCACACATCCGCAGAAAATTTTTAATCTCGATTCTGACGCAGTTAAGATACGTTATATCTTCGTTAATTGAAATTCTGTATTCGCTCTATAGTTTTAGTTCTCAACTATTTTTCCATAGCAAGATTTTCTTACAGGTATATTCAGATTAAAATCTTTGTCTATATTTACAGATATCATCCACTTTTAACTGCAGGTTGCCTTCTGAATAGCTAAAAATAACGCGATCGTCTGGAAATGAAAGAGTCTCTAAAATCTCATTCGCAATTTAAAAATATCTGTCAGATTATTTCAAAGCACTTCGCTACTCCTCTGTAACTTATTCTGTTAGGGGGGATTCCGAGTATTTGTTTTATTTCTGCTTCTATGCCTTTAAAATCTGGGCAAAGCATTTCAGCATTCGTGAACATTAACTAAGAAATATTGCAGCTCTTGGATCTAATTTTGCCGTTGAGTTCTGAGAATTACCATTTGTTGAGCCTAAAGTAAAAAGTAAATCATTCAAGATTAGTGCTAGTAGCACGATGTTGTCATCGCAAAAAATTACTCGTAACTTATTAAGTTTTCCTTTTGTTGACACCAGATCCGTTTCCTTACTGTGTACCCAAGTAAAGTTAGTGGTGTTATACTGAAAAATCATAACACAGCTAATTTAGTAATTCCAATCGCTAAACTGGAAGAGGCTAACAGAAATACAGTTACGAATGTAAATGTTTATACTGTAGTAGCATTGAATTACGAAAGAATTATAATCTAAATTGTACAGTTGAACACTCCCGGTGATGCTTCGATAGAAAAAAAACAACAGAAACAAATCAGGTGACAAGTGATCACAGTTAAATACTTACAAAAATTGTTTACAAAGAGTCTCTTAGAGAAATTATTCTTCTTTCTAACAGCAGTTCCACTGAATCATTTATTCAAATGATTTGATCTGTTGTGCTGTTTATATCCGTTTGACCTATGGCAGCGCCATCTAGCGGGCCAACCATAGCGCCATATGGCTTCCCCCTTCAAGCTAGACAAGTTTCTTCCTTTGTAGTTTTTTCGTTTGACGCTTATTTCGTGAGATATTAGGCCCGGTCACGATAATTGGACCACCCTGTATAAAACTTTAAGATATCCTTATGCATTAACAGTCACCTACGTTTTTCTTAATCACGCTTTAGCTAAGTAGTTTTCATTTTAAAAATCCTGTACAGTCACAGTCTCTATACAGCTGTGCTCTGTCGTGCGGTTAATACGCAGTATGAAAATGACTGAGGCTGCTTCCCGCTCCGCAGTGAAACACGCTTGTGGAACACGGTTAAAAATTGCCGACAAATAGGTTGTTCTAAATGTTTTTCAAGAATTTACAGAAAAATCGGCTTTGAAGTTTTCCGCGGCACTGTATTTGATACATTTGAGATTCAGACACTGACTGGATTTATAGCAGAATCTTCAGTCTGCTTTCGCAGGGCAGCGGCTCGAACGTCCTGTTTACGTCCGTGCCACATTAGCGCGGCTCCGTGCAGCTTACTCGTACTTCCTTCGACGTTCCGTGACATATTCACAACGAAAGTCGACATTGAAGTTCAGTTTTACGAACGAGCTTGCTGACCGAAATCATTAGAAATTGAACAGTTTTTACGAGATGACGTTCACATGTGGATTCACCTCTCCATCATGAGCAGCGTGGTCAATGTGAAACTGGTGGACGACGCGGCTTCTGAAAAGATTCTCAAAAGGACATATGACCTCCAGTTCAGGCATTCGGATGGACACACTGGCCCTGTGAAAGTGTAAGATGTAGATCTCGGCCAGAGTGTTCGAGTGTTTGAGGTGCCAGCAGAGATGGTGATCACAGCGTTGAGGCCATATGACACTGTGATAAGCCATATGGCAGAAAAATGGGTACACTTTATCACGTACCCCGTTCTGAATGGGGTGCACCAGGTGCGCTTCGACCTTGGTAAACATATCCCGTCCTATATGAACATCGGTGGATGTCGTTCCATCGTAATTTTCGATGGCCAGTCAGAGACCTGTTCCGGATGCGGGTAAGAGGGACATCTCAGGTCAAGCTGTATGCAACGTCGCATCACGCAACTGTCGACAGGAGAGGAGAAGATGTCGCCCAGTCTAACAGTGCTCCCACTGACATGCGTGGGGACCCTTCAGACTAGTCCATTTGATCTCCAAACATCGACGGAAGCACCGCCTTCAGTCGACACTGAGCAGCCTCCGATGCGACGGCAGGGCACTACAGATCGGCATTCTGCACTGGCAGAGCAAGCCGCGGCATCAGCTTTGCAATGTATGGAGGGAACGGCTCTGCAGAAGATATTAGGTAGCGAAGATTTGGTGGTGAGAACCGACGCTTTTGTCCCTGATGGCAACGATCTCCTGTCGTTGTCGGATACCGACACTCATGTTCGAAAACAATGGGCTCCAAAGCGACGGAAGAAATGTCGACTGGCTCCATCCGATACCTGCAGGACGAAGTCAACAGAAGACGAAGATCTCAACGGTGACGACCCGCCCCAGAAGGGAGATATGATTATCGGTTTCCCTGACAAGATTCGATCAGCAGCGGATTCGAATGTGGACTTTCACAGTGCCACGCTTCTGTATGAAAGCCAGCAGATGGATTCAGTATCTCAATCTGTCACGGACGTACTGCAACCATCGGCCGAACTGTTCGTTCCGAAGGATGATGGTAACACAAGCATTCCTGCGTTGACCATCTATGTCGAGGACGTGACGTCTGCTGCAACAGCTAAAGCGGTTGCAGTTGCTTCACAACACGACAGTTAAATACCAGTGGACATAGGAACGGACCCATTGTTAACAGCTGGGCCTTCTTCCGGTCTCCCATCTCCACCCCTCCCAACAGGTGCCAAAAAGACCGCCTCCCAATACCAGGCCTACCTGATTGACACCGTCATTCTCAGTACCATCAGTTCTGAGGTAGAGCGGCCGATGTTTCGTGAATTCTTGTGTGCAGCAGATCTCGACGTCGCACTTCTCCAGAAAGTGTGCGTCGACCAGTTCCCATCTATTTATGGATACGACGTTTATAAGGCACCATGCACAGATAATGGCAGTGGTATGGTCGTTCATGCGAAAGAAGGCATCGTGATCGATTATTTGGCCTACGTAACGTCAGCACGATAATTTGTTACCACATACAATGACATCAAGATCGTGAAAGTGTATTCCCCCTGCGGTACAGACAACAGAAGAGACCGGCGGAGATTTTACGCGGAGGAGGTCGCGCCCTTATTCGAGGGATGCTACGATCATGTCAACCTAGGGGGCGACTTCTATTTTATCCTGTCACCAGAGGATCAAATACCACAATTTCGCACTTGTACAGAACTACAGAGCCTAGTGCAAGACGTTCGCCTAGTCGACACATGGTGGAGTATTCACGGCAATGGACAGAGGTACACATTTGTTACTGGGCAGTCAGCGACTCGCCATGACCATGTCTCCCAAGAACTCACGGCAGCAACGCTTGATGCTGATATATGGCTGGAAGCCTTTACAGATCGTGATACCTACCTCTGTGCCATCTCCCTCCCAAGACAGAGAGCGTGTGCAGCGCAGAGTAGCCGCGTAGTCTAGGGCGCCATGTCAGGGTTCACGCGGCTCCCCCTGTGGAGGTCCGAGTCCTTCCTCGGGCAAGGGTGTGTGTGTTGTCCTTAGCGTAAGTAAGTTTAAGTTAGATTAAGTAGTGTGTAAGCCTAGGGACCGATGGCCTCAGCAGTTTGGTCCCATAGGAACTTACCACAATTTTCCAAATTTACAGAGGGCGTGGCGGAGTAGGAACACATGGAAGACGAACGTAACACTCCTCAAGAATCCAGAGTGTAAGCGGAGGATAATGGAGACCTGGAGGAACAGTGAGAGCCGGCATCTGACGTTTCCTTCCACGAGCCAGTGGGCAAAACCTGCACTGCGGAGAGTGATGGTGAACTGAAGTCGAGATGCTACGTGTTGACTACGGCAGACCATAGAATATCATTTTATGCTACTGCGGGAGATATCTGCCCAGCCACTGTCGCTAGGGCGTCAGGCCGAGGTGCAGAGATTGCAGGCAAAGATCACAACGCTTACACGACATCGTCTCGAGGGAACGCTTGTACGCGCGCGTAATCAAGACCGGATCGGGGGTGAACCGCCGGCTATGTATCACATTATCCGCGAACGTCGCAGATGTCATGGGGCGTTGCTCTCCGTGCTGGATATGCTAGCTGGCCTACGCCTGACGGCCCAAAAGGATATTGCCAACGCCGTTGTGGATCATTACCGGCGGTTCTACGCCGCAGACCAGGAATCTATGGCGATGGGTGAAGTACTCCGCTTGCTACCTCGAACCCTCGATGTCAATGCGGCAGCGACCCCCATGGATTCCATAATGGCGGAGGACATCGCCGATGCCCTTAGTAAAGGAGGCGAACAACAAACCGCCAGGCCCAGATGGTTCCCCGACAGAGATCTATCGCACGTACCGTGATTTTATGAAGCCCTGATGGGTTGTAATGTACCAAGAACGTATGGACCCTGCCGTGCACATGCGATCTGTCTTTGTCGACAGCATCCTTATATCGGTCCCCAAGTCATTTGCTAGACGGGGAATTGACCATTACTGGCCTCTTGCGCCGGTCAACAGCGATTTCAAGATATTTACGAGAGTTTTGGCTGCCCGAATTCGGAGTCTCCTGCATCAAGTTCTCTCTACCGACCAGACGTGTCTTGGCGATAACAGCAACATAACAGACATCGATGTCATCGCACTGGCGGAGGCATGTCATGTGCGTGGGGCCTTTGTGTCAGTGGACTTTGACCGCGATTATGATAGAGTATGCCACGATTATCTTGAGAAGGTGCTACGACAGCTCGCCTTTCCCCAGTCCTTCATAAACATTGTCAAGCGGCTTCTGTGTGGCGCGACTTCACAGCTTACAATCAATGGACGTAAAGCAGGCAAGATCACTATCGCCTGCTCCGTGATGCAAGGTTGCCCTCTGTCAGTGATTATGCATGCCATTGCCATGGAACCATTGTTACACAGACTAGGATGCCAGCTGCAGGGACTTGTGTTGAGAGACCACACCTTTTTCTGAAGAGTGTATGTGGACAATCTGGTGTTTTTAGTGCGTTCGCCAGCTCCAAAGATCACTGGACTGGATTTCCTATTATGGCGCTATAGCCGAAAGCCGCTTGAACTTGGAGAGTCTGGATCAATCGTCATCGGCAGTGGCTTCCCAGAAGGAAGCTTGGCCCCATACCCACTCTGGGCTACTATCAAATGTTTGGCAGTTGTCTTTACATGTGACAGTCGACTAACAGCACAACTTATATATATTCATGTCATACAAGGCATACGTACAGATTTCTATAACAATTTGCTGCAATCTCGGAACATGGTACAGTGGGTGGCTTATATCAATATCTATCTGGCATCCAGGATACCCCATCTGCCTACAGTCCTCCCGATCCGTAAGATAATAGCCCATATTTACAAGCAGTCTTTTGTTATTTTTCCAGTGCAGCAATGATCATCAAAGTGCGATACGACTCGTAAAAATGTAGCGTTTGTATGGTGTGCTCGATGCTGTGAAAATGATTGTTTTCATGTTTCTACAACACGTATCACTCTGGGTCGTGAGAGACTACATCTGTGGTATAAAACAATGGACATAGTTCAAACAAAGAGTTTTTAATTTTTGTCCTAAAAATTAAATTGCTACGTTTTCTTAATTTAAGCAACCTTTATTAACAATCTTTCATAAAATATCGATAATGAAGAATTTATATTTCGCGTGCAATATGTAATTAGAAACAAGAAGACGTGTATTACTGATAAAAAAATTATGATGAATTTTGCAATTACGAAATGTAGATTTCAAATTGAACAAAAAAAGAAAAGAATGACCAAAACGAGACTTGAACCAACGATCCATGAGTTGCACCAGATTATCAATCTACTACACTTCCGATTTTTTTTTTTTTTTTTTGTGGTACAGAAAGACAGGTTAAGCAAAATATCTTTATTCTTACAGTGGTGCCGTTCTATGGGTAAAGAAGGCAAACAACCAACAAAAAATTAAAGGATCAATAGAAAGTAAAGGCCACCATTCTGGTGGAACCAACATTAGACACGACACCCACTGCTAACATCGATCAACATGTCCATGAATCCTTCTAACCCATCATTCGAGCAGGGCGCGACTTTACGAAGAAAGGGTTCGTATGATTCTGTCACTTTTTCTGGTCGGTTCTGTAAAATTAACATGCACATAAGGTTAACTTCTCATACCCAGCACACCCCAACTTTGGGAGGATTCAAGAAGACACTACCATGTAATTAGCAAAGTATTGGCGGTAGCGTGGATGGTGTCGTAGGCGAGTGAATCTTTCCAATAGGAAGGTCCAAAAATTGAGAAAGTGTTAATCACCACGGTAAAGATGCAATATGGTCACGCCCTTGATCCATATCACTGCATTCATCTTATGTTGTTGTTGTTGTTGTTGTTGTGGTCTTCAGTCCTGAGACTGGTTTGATGCAGCTCTCCATGCTGCTCTATCCTGTGCAAGCTTTTTCATCTCCCAGTACCTACTGCAGCCTACATCCTTCTGAATCTGCTTAGTGTATTCATCTCTTGGTCTCCCTCTACGATTTTTACCCTCCACTCTGCCCTCCAATGCTAAATTTGTGATCCCTTGATGCCTCAGAACATGTCCTACCAACCGGTGCCTTTTTCTTGTCAAGTTGTGCCACAAACTCCTCCCCAATTCTATTCAATACCTCTTCATTAGTTATGTGATCTACCCATTTAATCATTCATCTTATAGTATATGCATAAAATGTCATATCTGGTATAAGAAGGGATGTCGAGGTCACAGCTGTAAGAGTCGTTCGCTGAATGAGGGTCAACATCCGTCTCGTCAATTTTCACACCTCCATGCCGGACCCACATTCCAAACGATGTTCATCTGTATCAGGCAGATGGCACTGGGGACGTACATATGGAATGGAGTCCCTGATGATTCTTATATTTGTGGTTGACCACCAAATACCATGCCGCTCTGACATCGGAATCGAGAAGGGCGCCATGCACTGAACGCCAAACCACCAGACAAGTAACCGAGGTAAGACAGCTTTCAATCGGATTTCGGTGACGACCTCGCATCGTATGGCAGTAAACATCATGGACCCTCTGCAGTCGCTCACTCGGCGGGTCAGCGCTGGCATTGCTGTAGTCGGCAAAAAACTCCTGTAGGTGAGATAGTAGTTGCGAAATGTGCGCCACTGCAGTGGGTGGTTCGTGAGGGGTGGGGGCCAGTTCTTCAATCAGAGTTCGTGAGCTGCGCTTGCGGTGGTTCAACATCTTTATCATCGTGGTGACATAAAAGGCAGCTGCCCCAACCCACACACTGACGATTCCGAGACCACCCTTCATGGTAGGGAGGGTGCTGTTGATCGACTCGTTATCAACGTAGCAGATGACAGTTCCAGAGCTGACATTTATTTCTCGGATTCGGATAAAGAAGGAGCTAAGGGATTACGCACTTTAATTAACACCTTCAGTGGCTTCAGTATTCAACAATACGGTGAAATCCCCAGTATGCATTTCCATCACACATAGCTCGCTCAGAAAAATTGCCCTGCGTTTAAGTTAGGAATTTTCATCGCAATTGTTTGTAATTAGAATACAATTTTAGGTGAGAACGAGAGCACTTTATGCTTTCCTCTGGTCACATAAGACGTGTGCGGTAGTGCTGGGGTTTTACAGAGTATTATGTAATTTTCTTTCAAAATTAAATGACATTAGAAGCTATATTGTTTCTCCGCTCATCTCTTTATACGTTTGAATTGCAACTGCCCACATCAATGCAAGTTATTGGGACCAGCTGGCTGGCCAGTACTGCCCAAGTTAAATGCGCCGGTAAAGCTGTTGTCCCGTATTACCGTTCAGTCTTTTTGCCTGTAGCACAGCATAATAAGTATCCGTATGACCGTACTTGACTGTACTGGACACAGCTTGGCTTCCGCTTCACGTGAAACGAAATTCCATGAGTTTCAAGCAAACGCGGAACAATACATGTTGTAATGTTTACATCAGGTTTATTCTTATGATGAACACAGTATAGAAATCCATAGAAAGTTTGAATCTCTTCTTTGGGTAATAAATTTCTAAACAATGTGCAAAATCAAAAATATTTTTCTAACTAGTACGACTTTGGAGTGGTATCGAAAAACATCAGTTTTATATTTCGTATTATCTATTTTTCTTATGTGAAGTAGCGGCTGTTACGCTCTCATCATGAGATTGGTGACACTCGGTTCGTGGCTTACATTTCATAAGTTAGAAAACACTTTGAACTCTTACATAAAATCGTCGTGTCCAAAGGTAGATGTGAGCAGCTATGCGCGAAGTATCACTGCTTGTGAGCAGCTTAGTTTCGAATTTCCAAACATATTATTTGGCCAACCTCTCTCTCTTACTTCCATGGAATACCAAAAACTTATAATTATTCATCTGAATTAAAATAAGTCAACAATATATATATATATATATATATATATATATATATATATATATATATATTATTTATTTATTTATTTATTTTTTATTTTTTGAGCATGACCTTTGATAAGCAACCGGGCACGTGCGATAGTTTCGAAGTTATTAAATAGAGAAAATCTTATGTTTTGGATAATAGATAAATACTTTTATCAACGGTATTTCCGAATCTCCTGTGAGTGGAGATCTATTATTTTCGTGTGCGCCGCGACAGTTGGAGAATATATGTAAAGATTTCGCGTATCACCTTTCTCTCGAGCTCCAGCGTCTAAATACACACGTCTAAAAAGTTTTGCATCACCGTGGGCCCCTGAACTCCTGAAGATAAGACGTTGACTGTGGATATTGTATTACAGACACAGTCCCTTTGACTGTTCAGAGAAGCCGGCCGTTGTGGACGAGCGGTTCTAGGTGCTTCAGTCCGGAGCCTCGCTGCTGCTACAGTCGCAGGTTCGAATCCTGCCTCGGGCATGGATGTGTGTGCTGTCCTTAGGTTAGTCAGGTTTAAGTAGTTCTAAGTCTAGGGGACTGCTGACCTCAGATGTTAAGTCCCATTGTGCTCAGGGCCACTGTTCGGAGATGTGACTAAACCCGCCCAAACATGTAAACAACCATGCATGAGCAGTGCCTATTAGACGGAGGGGGTCCGACAGCCGAATAGTTCCAGTCATTCCACCAGGAAGGACATACACAGCTCGTGTTGTATGTAGTTCAACCATGCCTAGACAGTCAATACCGCGGTTCGATCGCGTCCGCATTGTTACTTTGTGCCAGGAAGGGCTCTCAGCAAGGAAAGTGTCCAGGCGTCTCAGGAGTGAACCAAAGCGATGTTGTTCGGACATGGAGGAGATACAGAGAGACAGGAACTGTCGATGACATGCCTCGATCAGGCCACTTAAGGGCTACTACTGAAGTGGATGACCGCTACTACCGATTATGGCTCGGAGGAACCCTGACAGCAACGCCTCCATGTTGAATAATGCTTTTCGTTCAGCCACGGGGCGTCGTGTTACGACTTAAACTGTGGGCAATAGGCTGAATGATGAGGAACTTCGAGTGCCGCGTATGGTTTCAACCATACAATCGTCGGAGACGTGTTTGGAGGCAACCCGGTCAGGCTGAACGCCTATGACACACTGTCCAGCGAGTGCAGCAAGGTGGAAGTTCCCTGATGTTTTGGGGTGGCATTATGTGGGGACGATGTACGCCGCAGGTGGTTATGGAAGACGCCGTAACGGGTGTACGATACGTGAATGCCATCCTCCGACCGATAGTGCAACCTTATTGGCAGCATATTGGCGTGGCACTCGTCTTCGTGGACGACAATTCGCGCCCCCATCGTGCACATCTTGTGAATGACTTCCTTCAGGATAACGACATCGCTCGACTAGAGTGGCCAACGTGTTCTCCAGACTTGAACCCTATCGAATGTGCCTGGGATAGATTGAAAAGGGCTGTTTACGGACGACTTGACCCACCAACCACTCTGAGGGATCTACGCCGAATCGCCTTTGAGGAGTGGGAGAATCTGGACCAACAGTGACTTGATGAACTTGTGGATAGTATGCAACGACGAGTACAGGCATGCATCAGTGCGAGAGGACGTGGTACTGGGTATTAGAGGTACCGGTGTACACAGCAGTCTGGACCACCACCTCTGAAGGCCTTGCTGTATGGTGGAACAACATGCAATGTGTGGTTTTCATGAGCAATAAAAATGGCAGAAATGATGTTTATGTTGGTCTCTATTCCAATTTTCTGTACAGGTTCCAGAACTTTCGGAACCGAGGTGATGCAAAACTTTTTTTTATGTATGTAACTCAGTAAACAGTGTTGATGGGTGGAAAAGGAGTGCACAACTGTGAGTGAACGTAAACTCACAGTCGAAATGGACGTGGACTTTGGCGGACCACTTGGCACTGCTTTATGTATCTGTTATCCACTAGCAGACCAAACATCAGATCACGAAATGTCGAAAGGGGGCGGGGAGGGGGCGCTATGAGCACTATGGGACTCAACATCTGAGGTCATCAGCCCCCTAGAGTTAGAACTACTTAAACTTAACTAACCTAAGGACATCACACACATCCATGCCCGAGGCAGGATTCAACCGCAGCAGCAGCGCGGTTCCAGACTGAAGCGCCTAGAACCACAGCGGCCGGCTCGAAATGACGACGATACGTCATCAAGATTCCACACGTCCGGTGGCATCTGTGAGCAACACCACTGCAAAACAACCGCAACGACCATTGTCCTCTTCGACAGCAGATGTCTCAACAAGAGTCTAGAAACCCGGGCAGGAATCCACTGGACTCTACATGGTACAGAAAGCAAGACACCAATATATTCATGCTATCTCATCTCCTCAACATCAGACTGCAAGTAGTGAGCCAACCAACCCCCAACAGACTTATTAACACCCTATAAGTTAGCTCTCACCGGCACACTTCCGAGATAAATGTTCCAAAGCGGTATGAGAACTTTACCATGGGGAATAAATATTCAGAGACACCAGAAGGACCGTATTATTAGTTTGTTGAAAGTTGTAACATTGGTCGAGACTTCACTCTAAGCGCCTTATTCTATATCGCAAAAATGTTTATGTGAAGAAAGATATCACTGATGTGCGTAATGCAGGAAGAAACAGAAAAAAGCAGAAAATGCGCTCGAGATCTGCTGCAAGTAGTTCAGTGGATCTACCGCATTTCTCTTAAAATCAGATGAAGGCTTACATTCCCCGTTCGTTACTACAACACAAGGAGTCATTAGAAATGGTGACATCTCACTACAAATGAAGAAATCAGGCAGGAAATTACATGTGGAAAATAAGTCTTAAATTATAGGCGGTAAACGAAAAAAGTTAATATTAATTGGTTACAACAGGTTTACCGACAATCAATTTGTACTATAATCTTTAAATCGCGGAGACACCCAGAATATGTACACTCCTGGAAATGGAAAAAAGAACACATTGACACCGGTGTGTCAGACCCACCATACTTGCTCCGGACACTGCGAGAGGGCTGTACAAGCAATGATCACACGCACGGCACAGCGGACACACCAGGAACCGCGGTGTTGGCCGTCGAATGGCGCTAGCTGCGCAGCATTTGTGCACCGCCGCCGTCAGTGTCAGCCAGTTTGCCGTGGCATACGGAGCTCCATCGCAGTCTTTAACACTGGTAGCATGCCGCGACAGCGTGGACGTGAACCGTATGTGCAGTTGACGGACTTTGAGCGAGGGCGTATAGTGGGCATGCGGGAGGCCGGGTGGACGTACCGCCGAATTGCTCAACACGTGGGGCGTGAGGTCTCCACAGTACATCGATGTTGTCGCCAGTGGTCGGCGGAAGGTGCACGTACCCGTCGACCAGGGACCGGACCGCAGCGACGCACGGATGCACGCCAAGACCGTAGGATCCTACGCAGTGCCGTAGGGGACCGCACCGCCACTTCCCAGCAAATTAGGGACACTGTTGCTCCTGGGGTATCGGCGAGGACCATTCGCAACCGTCTCCATGAAGCTGGGCTACGGTCCCGCACACCGTCAGGCCGTCTTCCGCTCACGCCCACACATCGTGCAGCCCGCCTCCAGTGGCGTCGCGACAGGCGTGAATGGAGGGACGAATGGAGACGTGTCGTCTTCAGCGACGAGAGTCGCTTCTGCCTTGGTGCCAATGATGGTCGTATGCGTGTTTGGCGCCGTGCAGGTGAGCGCCACAATCAGGACTGCATACGACCGAGGCACACAGGGCCAACACCCGGCATCATGGTGTGGGGAGCGATCTCCTACACTGGCCGTACACCACTGGTGATCGTCGAGGGGACACTGAATAGTGCACGGTACATCCAAACCGTCATCGAACCCATCGTTCTACCATTCCTAGACCGGCAAGGGAACTTGCTGTTCCAACAGGACAATGCACGTCCGCATGTATCCCGTGCCACCCAACGTGCTCTAGAAGGTGTAAGTCAACTACCCTGGCCAGCAAGATCTCCGGATCTGTCCCCCATTGAGCATGTTTGGGACTGGATGAAGCGTCGTCTCACGCGGTCTGCACGTCCAGCACGAACGCTGGTCCAACTGAGGCGCCAGGTGGAAATGGCATGGCAAGCCGTTCCACAGGACTACATCCAGCATCTCTACGATCGTCTCCATGGGAGAATAGCAGCCTGCATTGCTGCGAAAGGTGGATATACACTGTACTAGTGCCGACATTGTGCATGCTCTGTTGCCTGTATCTATGTGCCTGTGGTTCTGTCAGTGTGATCATGTGATGTATCTGACCCCAGGAATGTGTCAATAAAGTTTCCCCTTCCTGGGACAATGAATTCACGGTGTTCTTATTTCAATTTCCAGGAGTGTATATTCATATGTTATCCGATGCTGAGTAGACCCTACGTACTCCCTCATATTCAGTGATCCAATATTTTGCAATTCCATCAGAAGTTCAAAAGTTCGTGGTCAGGGCAAATGATCTAAGAGTTCTGACCAGTCCTTACTGAGTTAGTGCACGTCACAGAACAATTCGAGCTGCCTGATGCGTCAAGGGAAGCACCTGTCAACGGCCAGAAAATGCCCCGAACATCAACGACTTGCTTCATTCAAGCGAGAGCTATTTACCACGGTCTTGCGCCCCAACCGCTTTGTGTATCAGACCACTCTTGCACCCGCGTACTGTCGGTTTCGTCAGAGGCCAGAGGAACCCCAATGCAAAATCTCCTTCGAGACGAGCCCCTGTTGTTGGCATCAATCAAAGGTAGTATGAGAAGAGCCACGCCACAGATAAAAACACCAAATAATTAATGTGACACGGCCAAAGGGTACTGCAATCGGACATTCACACCACTAACCAAATTTCCTAACCTGTAGCAATATATGTATAGTTGCCAAGGCGCATGATCTAACGTACAGCCTAAGGCCAGCTCCAGCTTATCTAGTGCTACAACAGGCAAGCCATACTGATCGAGGACATCATCATGGTCGCAAACCACGTATAGTACACTAGGTAGGAACCGACGTCTCATGTAAAAAAATTCGTTAAATCACGACTCCATTTCGATTATCGAGAATTTTCTCAATATCATTATAGAAATTGTTGAATAAACAGAAGTAAGAGCGCCAATCGAACTGTCATATATCCGGCATATGTTAGGTGACACAACGAATCTTGACATTGATTATTAAAGTCATTCACAGATCGATAGTCACAAAAAAAGGGAAAGCTAGGAAATAGTAAAACATAGCTAGTACTTCCATGAACAACTACAATACCTTGTAAGATTCTCCAGTGGGATGCTAGTTTTGTTCTCGCTAATCGAGAAGATTCTCAGAGAGAACTTCCGCATAATAGTTATTTTGCCATTACTCTGACTAAATCGTGGCTAGCTTAATATTGTCTGCTTCCGAGGTTACGAACTAATACGACGAGATCGACAAAATGGTAAAGGTGGTGTCGCTCTTTTAATAATCTCTGCGATTCATTTACAGCGAGTACATTTACATGTCCCTTCGTCGGACTTCCACGCAATAGCGGTTAATATCAACACTTCTATTACTGAATTCTACATTGCCTCGGTGTACAAGCCTCCCCGTTGTACAGTCTAAAACAGTAATGGTACAACTTACTTAGACAGCTCCCGTCTCCGGACGTTATTCGTGGAGATTTTAACGCTCACTGTCAAGCGTGTGGATGTATCTCTGACAATGTGAATGACATGAAATTGTTGCAGGCCATAGATGTTAACAGCCTAATTATTGTAAATGATGGATCTCCTATAACGGTCTCGACACCACAACTGCTGCTGACATCACACTTTGTTCTGGTGGCTTCATGTTTTTCGACAAACGTTGCGTCAAAACGGACTCGCTTGGGTCCGACCACTTCCCAATTGAGATAACGATCACAAGTCATCTAAACCGCACTCGCATACTGTTCCCTTCCACCTCATGAAACGTTGGGCAGACGTTCTGGCCACTTTACTGTCGATACTAGAAGATTCAACGCAGGGCACCAGCTGCTCATTACCACCGGACACAGCCTACCTGGTGTCGCTATCGACGCAGCTCGTGTTTCCATTCCTCGGAAGAAAGACATTGCTGTTGTCATGAAGCAACTCCTGTTTGCTGGAACGCTACCTGCTCGCAGGCAGTGGCACGTCGCCGTCTTGCATTAAGTCCTTATTGCAAGCAACGAACTCTCGATAATTTCCTACAAGAGAACAAATTCACGGTTTAAAAAGAGTCCATAAGCGTGATGAGGAACTGTTGTATGAACTTATGCTCTGCACTAACTAAGGAAATTGTGCGAGAAAATCAGTAAATACAGGAACAAGCAATCTGGCCACTGTCCTCCAATGGGAGCAACTTGGTTAGAATAATCAGCCTATCGGGTTTTAGTCTTTCCTTCCTCTGTACATCCTCGACCGCTCACAGGTCCTCCAGTCACCTCCCCATTGGTGACTGCTTGGCTTTTCCGTTTACCTTAGAGGCACTTCACTCGGCCACAGCTGTCCAGGCATCGGTAATATCCACTACGCTATGATACGTAACGTACCGTCCAATGCGCTACTACTACTCCTGCGTGATAGGTTACAATCATTGTACCATCTGGCCACGCAGAATGCCTTTCATCAAAGGAAAGAGGACTGTAACATACCTCGGAACGTCAGAGGAAGACATACCTATGTTCAGATTTTTGTCCCACGTATCCTCTGGTTTCACAATGCTCGCTTACCCAGGTATCAACTGTACGCCGTAAGCGATTCAGTCGTGAAAATTTTCCGAAGCCCGTAATAGAATTCATCCAGTCCCGTTCTGTGGATTGTACTAACACTACAAAAGTACGCCACATAAGTTTTGCCGGGAAGCAGTTAAACATCCACCGTACAATCAGGATCTCACCCCGGTCAATTTCCATACTTTTGGATCCCTGAAGAAGAGGTGCACGTCTGGTAGGTAAAAGGAAACATTATTCAGTGTAAGAACTGACCATCTTATCTCACAATGGGATAATGTATTTACAGTTATGGCTACTTCTATTGAAATAACGAACTGTTTACTTACTTTTATGCATCTGTGGTGCTTCCATTTGATTGTCATTTATACCAAAACCTATTGTAAAATATCTTACATGAATTCCAATCAACAGCAGGGTTCTTTGTCGTACTTGTCTCACTACTATGCCACCAGTTCAAGTTTTGTACTATATGTCAATTGTTACCTTTTAGCTGGCTAAATGATTGTTAGCTGCTGAAGACTAAACAAATAAATAAATCCGAAAAGCTGTCAAAAACCTCTTTCTGTTGTCATTCATTTGCAAGCGAACGTCTCGATGAAACAGGCGAATGATTATTTATAATTCCTCCTTTTTTGTATGTGTGGGATTTCTACGTCGTTTTCAATACCGTTTAAAGGCTAGTCCGTTTCATAGCATGACTAACTACTGCAGATTTTTCGTAATTCCTCAGTGTGAAAGTGGTTTTGCATTCTTTGTATCTGACCAGAATAGTTAGTCCATTCTGTCCAATAGATTTTGCCTCACAGGTCGTGTTCTGTATTTTTACACTCCCGACCTTTCAAATTTGTTCATCTCGTTAAGGATATCATGTTTCAGGTTATTTTCCACTAAATTGTCTGGAACGTTATTTTGATGCCGTGAGGTTAAGGAATTTTCAAGTATACTATTAAAATGGTTGAATGCAAATAATTATTATTGATTTTTTCGTTGCCTTTAACTGAGTGATTTCGGGTGAAACATAATATTACTTTGTTCCTCGTAAGAAATAAGCCAGGATAAAAAATGATGCCGTATTCGAAACCCGATTTTCTTCTTTTCAATTTACTATTCACCATAAAAACCGGGCCAGCTGCTGTGGCCGAGCGGTTCTAGGCGCTTCAGTCCGGACCTGCGCTGCTGCTACGGTCGCAGGTTCGAATCCTGTTTCGGGCATCGATGTGTGTGACGTCCTTAGGTTAGTTAGGTTTAAGTAGTTCTGAGTCTAGGGGACTGATGACCTCCAATGTTAAATCCCATAGTGCTTGGAGCCATTTGAACCATAAAAACCGGTTCAGTTCGGAATAGCGCAAAGAGCCGAAACTTCGTCTTATACGTGACGTGTTACGTGTCATGCGGGCCACACACTCATCCTGATAGCCAGTATATTTCCACCAACATTGCTACAAGGTCGCACGTGTCGATAATTAAAATTTTCTGTTTTTTACGACCTATGAAACAATGTGAGGTCATCGTCAGATAATCGCTCCAACAAGTCGCCGAAAGTCTCAGATAAAAACACCTCAGCTTGGAGGAGGAGTATGGCGGCGAGGAGGCGTGGCTTGTTCCTTACGTCAAGCAACACCTGACACTTTCCTACCAGGATAACACATAATGCAAGATATCACAGACAACGTCTTTTCACTCAGACATAAGCGTTTGCTTCTCGATAATTGCCTACTTTCCATTTTTATAATTGTATACACATTTATGCTGCCAATCAATATATATCGGGGAAATCAGTCAGTTTCTTCTCCCTCGAGAGTAAGGAAAAGTGAAGTATTTTACAAAATATATGTGCGCCACAGACTTTTCAGCGCTACTAAATATTTTTCATATATTTCACTCGAGGGAAAGAGTAAAACACACAATGTTCTTCGCAGAGTGAGCTCCAATATTTGCTATAAGTTGTTCGTTACTTATTTAGTGGTGAGTTGGATAGTTGCAATTGTGTTATGAATCATTTCGAGGAAATCATAAATTACTCATACAATAACTTTAATTTTTTTGTCACTCACGACGATTTTCAGATAATATCGGACACTACCAAATGTACCAGTATTTTAGGTGACTGTAGTACGTTAGATATGATCTTAAATGAACCAGGTCTTACTGCTGGAGCACGCGATTTAATTTTGCTTAAGTTTTTTTGCTGGTGGGGAGGATTCGTATTGAAGAGGAAAGTAGCTCAACTCGAAATTCATAGCCATATGGTATATGTTTTCTATTGTTTCCGTAAATTATTCGAGGAGAATAACGGGATTCTTCCTTGTCAGACTCATCCAGTGCTTCGGTTCTGAGAAACTTTACGCTGGTTGGCTAGTAAACCTAACCCACATTCGAATATTACATTTTCATTTTTATTGGCATTGGAATCCGGAAAATTCATCTATTTTTAATCGATATGATTGTGTTTCTTCTTCTGTATGAAAATATTTTTAGTTACATCTGGCCGGCCGCGGTGGTCTCGCGGTTAAGGCGCTCAGTCCGGAACCGCGCGACTGCTACGGTCGCAGGTTCGAATCCTGCCTCGGGCATGGATGTGTGTGATGTCCTTAGGTTAGTTAGGTTTAAGTAGTTCTAAGTTCTAGGGGACTGATGACCACAGATGTTAAGTCCCATAGTGCTCACAGCCAGCCAGTTACATCTGAATCCGCAATTTTCAATATCAGCCAGAACTGATTGGGCTCCACAAGAGAGAGTCCCTACGCACGCCCTTCCGCATTTACTTTAGAGTAATTCTAAAGTATTTCAAAATGAAAATCTGTGTCTGAGAGCTCTCACGCGTAGCACAAGATGAAAATGTTTAAGAGCAATAATTTAAGATTTTTTAAAATCCGTTTAAACGTTTAGAGTTCCATTTCCAGTTTTCCATTTATGACTGACGAAAATTTCTAGTACGCAGTACCAAGTGTTAGTGGAGAGATTATCATAAGATTATTAAAGGTTATTAATATCATATGACGACTTACGTTTCCGCAAGTTTACTTGCAATTTTCTACCAGACATATGATGAGTTAATTGAAATTGTAGTCTTTAATAGATGATGGTTTCGGGGTCAACGTAATCTTCATTCGTCTGATATTTTCTTCGAGAAAGAAGAAGTAATAAATAGAAATGAACAAGATGAGGTGGTGGAGAAGTAGCAACTCGTTCCATCTCTAAATTGTTAGAGAATTTCATACAGAAGTTGTTTTTCCTGGGTGTTCGTCTCCAGCCATATATCTCTCTTATTAGTCAGCTCTAAATTTTCCGCAAGGTAACAGGTATATTCATGCGTCGGCTTCGAAAGTGGGACAGTTATTTACTTTAACCGCAGTCTATGTACATGAGGTAGTGTACGGGGATGGTAGTAGTCGGACAAACCACGCATTTTGTGGCAAACCGGTTCTGAAAACAGCAGAGGACAGCAAACGCAAAGAAACAATGTAATGTAACGGAAAGAAATATAATCTGTTCATAGGATGTCAGCTTTGCTTGTCGTCCGTGGTATAACTTTAATTGCCCTACGCGAGACCCCTGGGTGGTGGTAAGAAGGCAACAGTGACGAGAACGAACAGTCTGAAAAGATCTCTCGGTCAAAGGTCATACAAGAAATCGGAAGGTCGTTTTCAGTATCCCCAAGCTCGTAGAATTGGACTGTCTTTGCAAATTTGTCACTTCCATATCGAAGAGGCACATCGAGCGAAATGTTAACATCTTTCCAAGCTCTCACAGAAATATTCAGTCGATATCATCGTGCTACAACACTCACTCAGGAGACGAAGAACAGTTACAGAGCAGAGGGAGAAGACCAGGCTTAAAATTAATAGCCGCTAACTACCACCCAAAGTACGGCCTTTGAGCATACATCAAGAATCGTATAACAAATTATCAGCCACTGTCGGTAAACTCTGGAAATGAATTTTTTCTACTACAGCAACAACTGAAAATCTGACCCTAGTCAACGTGTACGAGATCCCCGAGACTAAACACCCTCCTCAACAACCTCAAGAACGCCCAGCTTCATTCCTTGGTGACTTCAAAGCCATCACCTCTGGGACTACAACAGGAACGGCCTTAATAGTGGAGCACTTAAAGACTGAATGGAAACTGAGAATCTGAAGACCTTTTAACATTTTTTTTAAATGTTAAACACTGCATTCAGTCGGGAGATTCAATCGTGTGGACAATTTGTTCCTTTTACGAAAGATTGCGAATTCCAGATGTGTGCGAAGCCTTTTTGGATGATTTAACATAGACTCAGTGATTGCAGGCTCTCTTCGACACAGCTGGAACTTCCCCACTAATTACAGGGCCAACGTGATCATCAAATGATTCAGAAAAAACTCATTCGTTCATTCACTCCAGAACAAAAAAGTCACAAACCTTATTTATGAAGGAAATTGTGTATTCAATCCATCTCCATTACATGTCCAGATCTCCGGTGATTCCACGTCTTAATTATTTTCCGTTTACAGTCTCTTTCTCTTCAAACAAACCGCTAGCGGCACAAATGTTAACTGGCTCGCTTTAGCGAGAAGAAAAGCAAAATATGTATCTCTCAGAAACACGTCAATCCCTCAACAGATACTGCAGAAGCTGTCCTTGTTACCACTCTAACAACCATGTAGAATGCATATATGCATCTCTGTTATTTCAAAGAATAAACGCACTAGAAAATACTTTGGCGTCGTCGAGCTGTCGCCGCATAAGTTACGAGAAAATCAGATCAGATACTTTTCCAAAGTGAATGAATGTGGATGGTTTGATTGACAATGATTAATTGGTGCGTGGTAGAGGGTATTTTCTGTGGGGACATTACAATGCCCCTCGCAGCGAGCGAAGTTTGTGAGCCTAATTTTGATTTACCGAACACACTTCGCGAGCTATCTATTAGTGTGGGTAACCCGTAAGTGATGAGTGTCAGTCCTCCGACTGAAAAAAATTAATTATGTTTAAGACAGACGACGAAAGGAAACATTGAAAACAGAAGAAATGAAGAGACAGGTACCGCGGCTGTATTGCTTTTACGTGCATCAAGGTATTATGTTTGCTGTGCACAACCAAGGAAGATGATCTTTCATGAAACTGTTATCACGGTGTACCCATTCGGGAACTTTCTTAAGCAGGGAAACCTTGGAAAACCTCTTAAGCCTAGACCCCCAGCCTACGGTACATAGAAGATAGGAAAGCCTACAGAAGAGAAAAAATAATTTTGAAATTGATCTCTAAATGAAAGATAGGTATCGATTTATATAACGATGTGGAGAAGAGTGATTTGTGCCTCTAGCTAAAAAAAAATTTACAGTAAATAACTCGAGGTTTTTTATATTTTTTTTAATTTTACAATCTTGTTCCCAGGACAATATCTTGCGGTGCTGAAACTCCCCCGGATCTTGCATGTCCCCAACGTCCACATTTGTAGTCGGTCTTCTCCGCGGCCCACAATGGGAAGAGTAGAAGGGACAGGGATACCAGATTTCACATGCAACATTAATTCCAAAAGAATTAGCAATGACCGAAAGGGAAACTCTTCCTGTAAAAGAACTGGTTAGGTTGCACCGTCCAAGACTCTCCTTTTTGAAAACAAAATCCCTATGGCTTCATGCATCCTTTTTCTTACGATGTACTGCAAGGAATTTAGCCATTGACTTAAAGTTTCCATTTATCCATTGACTAATGCTGTTGCCGAAAACATCATAATATTTACTCTGGTTTGAATTTTCTTTTGGACTTCGATCACCACTTGTGGTTGTAAGTCCAAAAATTCTGACACATTTTCTGTCAATGATTTATTCTTCGTAATTTAAAGGATTCATGCAACTTGCAGTAGATTTTGGATTCAAATCATCGAATAATGGAAAGTGTGGTTC
Organism: Schistocerca americana; assembly: GCF_021461395.2. NCBI lineage: Eukaryota > Metazoa > Arthropoda > Insecta > Orthoptera > Acrididae > Schistocerca > Schistocerca americana. Next base: position 587,087,240 of record NC_060119.1, read on the forward strand.
ATTTTATACAAAGACATAATCCATCATTTCCTTGAAAAGTCATATCATTTATCTATACTCATAAAATTTTTATCCTAAATACATATATTTCTCCGCTTGATTGCTGTAATGTAAAAGTTATTAGTAGTGAGGAATGTGGATTCACTTCTTTCATTTATTCTCTGATTCATCCGGCATTCATACATGCACGTATATGGAAATGGATTTTCAAACAAAATTCCAAAGTGAACAAGACCCATTAAATAACTACTAATTCTGTGAATCTTAGTTTCTTTTGACATTCAACAATAAATCATGAACTCTTAACGTCTAATTATGACACTTTTTTCAAGTTCAACATCAGTTTCCTCTCGCGTTTGATGCGAGTCACTTACAAAGCATATCTGTGTCGTCTATATCGATTCTAACTCTCGCGCCGATGTCAATTGTTTTGCGCGGGAAATTATCTTTGCGGCGTTAACCGTCGCTCATGATTCACTGCCTAAACGCATCACTTCACACGTTTACACATCTAAGCGTGCACTTGAAATTATATATGAACATTCACTGGGAACTCTTTTGATTATGCAGCGTCATTTTCGGGAAACATTTCTTTCTTCTTGAAGGTCATTCAGATCCTTTATAAATCTTGATGACATTAGCAATGCTAAAGTTCCATGTTTACCCAAACACAGGGGAAGCCTATCTCCATTATCTTCTTTACAGCACTCGATAGTAATAGTTAGTCACTATTTCTACAATCTGTGTCACTGATTAATTATTTCAGTTTAAAGTTTTCTAACACTAAACACACACAGTTTATTGTTATGTTTTTACGAGCGTTCATCTCGGTCACTCGCAACACCATTCCTCCTTATCTTCTAATCTTCATTAAATTTTTTCAAGTCGTTATGGGAAAATAACCCTTTAATTTTGTTAGATCCCGCGTATGCTAACAGATAAGCCCCAGGGTTCGGAATTTGTAGAATGATGTATGGGCCAGTATATAATAACTCCCATTTCTTTATACTCTTCTTTATTAAGGATGATTTGGTATGTCTTTTGACTAGTACCTTCTCTCCGACGTGGTACGCCTGTACCCTCTTGATTAATTTGTCATGTTGTTGTTTTCTCTGATCAGCGTTTTGTGTCATATTTATGATGGCTTGTCTTATTTTTTCTTCCCAAGGCATCTCAGTTTCCTGAGTTTTGGGCATATGTTCAGTCCAGAAGTTTTCTTCTTTTGCCTCGAACATCAATTCATGAGGTGTATATCCAGTGGAGGAGTGGGGCATGTTGTTGTATATCTGCTCAATATTTCCTTTTGAGCTTGAGCCTTTAACCCCCCAGGGAACAGGATAGAAAGTTCTACAATACGTTTCGTGCGGCTTAACGTAGAGATGGCATATGTATCCCTTAACTCCTGGCCTTTCATCAAAAAGTTTTCATACGTTAAGAATAATTCATTGAGCGGCTTCTTCTGATCTTCGATAATGCAGTCGGATTCATTTAACCTTTCAAACACTAATTGACCGAAATCTTCTTTGACTTGGAACTCATTAATTACGTGCTCTTTCGAATTTTGGGCCGTCCTGATTACTTGCACACTGATCCCACAATTATATTTTCTCGTAAGGCTTTTTTTCCTCAACAGCTCCAACTCAATTTCTTGTTTATTAACATCCAACCAAATGTTTCCTGTTTTAAAATCTATTCTGCATCCGTATTGACGTAGGCTGTCGACTCCGATAATGCAATCTACCACCAAATTTTTCACAACAAGGAATGTGCTTAATGTTGCTATATTTCCGAATTCCACACCAAGTAATGACTGCACCTTTACATTAGCCGATCGAGCCCCAACGGCGCCTATTATTCTGCAATTTTGCACTGGAAATACTGGTACTCGTCTTATATTTCTGATCCTGTTGAATAGTCCCTCCGAAATAACATTTGTGGTTGCAGCTGTGTTTAAAACCGCCACTATAGGTATGGTCACCATAATGACTTGCACTTCGGCTACTGCCACCTGTTCCTTATCCTCATCTTGTGGTTCTAAGTCCTCGGTCAGTTCGTCTGCCAGTAATCGTCCATCATTATACGTTAGCATGGGTACACATATCCTGTTGCCCCTCAACCAATTGTTGACCGCTCCTCCGGGGCACGAGTGGGTCCTTACAAGTTTGTTGGATTTTGATTTGTCTGCTGGTTGACATCATCTGTCACTTCGGTAATTACCGGTTGATTCGTAGATGTCCGTCCCCACTGATGTTGGCTATTTGAATTCACTCCCCCCGGTTGATTCCACTTTCTATTATTGTTATTATTCCAGGCTTGGGGTCTGAAATTTCTTTCGTTCCCCCACACGGGATTGTATCTTTTCCCGTTCCTGTTGTTCCTTGAATAGCCCCTCGCAAGACCATTGCCGGGATTACTATTGAGATTTTGAGGGGTTTCTCCATTATTTAACGATCTCTGTTCATTCCCTTTAAGTATCGATTGATCGCTATTGGTATAACACATACTTCCACCTTGCCTACCGTTTGGCGGAGGTTCTATCTCCCTATATTGGAATCTGTTATTACGGGCTTTCTGGTTGTTCTCTTCGATAATATCTATATGGTCTAACGTCGTGAGGAACGACTCCAAGTCTTTGTCGTTGCCGTAAATCAATTGATTCCGGATGCTAGTTGGTAGTCTTGCCTTAAGTATGTTTATTATGTCTGGCAAGGGCATAGGTCTGTCCCAGTATCTCGTTTTATTTATATATTTTTCGAAATACTTTCTAAGGCTTCCTTTCGAAAAGGAGAAAGGCTCTGGGTAGAGCACCTCCTGCCTTAGGCGTTCCTGTACCCCTTCTGACCAGAACTTTGCTAAAAACGCCTTCTCAAAATCGTCATATGTCGAGCAAACAGAAGTCATGTCCGAGGCCCAGATCGCCCCCGAACCTTGTATATACCCTGTAACAAAACTGATCTTCTGCCACCCCGACCAATTTCTGGTTAGCACTCCTCTGAAACTTCGAATAAAAACAATTGGATGGACCCCCCTTTTGTCAGGGTTAAAAATCTGGAATTGCCGATGCTTTATCATTTTTTCTTCGGCATGGCAAAGGCTTTCGTAATCTCCGTTAGATAAGAATTCATGCGAACAACCAGCTTGTGGCAATTTAATGTTTGAATTACTTGCACAAGTCGGTATTGTGTGCGAATGGGCAGTAACTGGCTCTCTTTGTTGTGAAGCGCGCATCGACTCTTCTATCGTTTGTTTCCAATGCTCCAAATCAGCACCTAACTGCTCTCGCACCTCCTCAAGTCCTTTCGCAAACAAATTCTCTTCCTGTTTGCCAGATAAACTCTGGAATGCTGCCTTAACATTTTGCTCAACGTATTCACACATTAGCCTTTTGTTTTCTAATGTGATTTCGGATAATTTACCCGTTAATACGTTAATTTGGTGGTCTATAACGTCTTGACGCTCTGTCAGATGTTCAACGCTTTCCTTTAGGTTAGCCTGTGTACGTGCCAATTCAGGAAGTTGCGCAATTGCACATGACATGGCGTCTTGCTTTTGCACTAATTGCGGAACCATTTCCACTTGTTCCCGTATAGTATCTATCTTAATAGCCACATACTCCTTCATTTAGACACGTACGCGGTGAGTAGATTCCTCACATTGTGCTTTCACCAATTCTATTTGTGCAGTTAATTATCGTTCCGTCTCTTCGGCCTGATCTCTGAGTTCCTTGGTCTTCGCCTCTATCCGCTGCTCTAATTCGGAAAAACTGTCTTGTAACTGCTGCTTAATCTCAGTCTGGACTAATTTCATTTCTTCTTGAGTTTGAGTGACTGTCACTAATTGTGCTTTAATATCGGTTTTCGGATTTTCCTGCCCTTCAGTAACTGAGGCTAATTTCGCGTTAATGTCGGTTTTCAGATTTTCCTGCCCTTCAGTAACTGAGGCTAATTTCGTATTCAAATCATTTTTGCCCTTCAGTAACTGAGGCTAATTTCGCGTTAATGTCGGTTTCCAGATTTTCCTGCCCTTCAGTACCTGAGGCTAATTTCGTATTCAAATCATTTTGCCCTTCAGTAACTGAGGCTAATTTCGTATTCAAATCATTTTGCCCTTCAGTAACTGAGGCTAATTTCGCGTTAATGTCGGTTTTCAAAGTATTCATGCTCTCGGTTATCATCTGCATCTGTCTCATGATAATTACCAATGGATTAAATCCATGCTGCGTACTTGCTGTTACACCTCCAGCCGTGTCTACAGGACGTTCTATTGCGCTATCTGTAGCCATCGGTCCTACAACACTTCTCACTGCATCATTATTATCAGTGCTAACAGCTGAAGGCTGTTGCGTGCTGCTATGGTCTGCTTGACTCATGCTAAACATTGCCCTAGTTAAAACCATACAAATGTTCTACTGTCACTATATATATATGTAACTCCCTTCTACTGTCACTATATGTAACTCCGTTCGCACAAGAGTACTTCTGTGTCTACTTCCTTAATGTACATATACAGATAAATGCAACTGGGACAGGTCAATCAAAACACATCTAACATAAACATAATTAACCAATGTTTAAATATCAAATAACACTAAACAGAAAAGCGTATATTTCAACTATACTAGCAAGCATTAATAACAAAGCTTTAAATCTGGCCTTTTCTCTGCACACAGCGTGCTGTCTTTCGGCTTTATTTGTAGATCCAATTATATCACCTGCGAGTCTTTCCTCTCTTTTCCAAGCGTCAGTTAGGTTAGCTCGTCGTAGCTGACATGAAACAGAGAACAAAATTATTTTAGCAACGTCCAAAAGCGTGTCCTGTCACGGATTGGCCATTTTAACATTTTTTTTAAAATGTTAAACACTGCATTCAGTCGGGAGATTCAATCGTGTGGACAATTTGTTCCTTTTACGAAAGATTGCGAATTCCAGATGTGTGCGAAGCCTTTTTGGACGATTTAACACAGACTCAGTGATTGCAGGCTCTTTTCGACACAGCTGAAACTTCCCCACTAATTACAGGGCCAACGTGATCATCAAATGATTCAGAAAAAACCCATTCGTTCATTCACTCCAGAACAAAAAAGTCACAAACCTTATTTATGAAGGAAATTGTGTATTCAATCCATCTCCATTACATGTCCAGATCTCCGGTGATTCCACGTCTTATTTTCCGTTCACAGTCTCTTTCTCTTCAAACAAACCGCTAGCGGCACAAATGTTAATTGGCTCGCTTTAGCGAGAAGAAAATCAAAATATGTATCTCTCAGAAACACGTCAATACCTCAACAGATAGTCCAGAAGCTGTCCTTGTTACCACTCTAACAACCATGGAGAATGCATATATGCATCTCTGTTATTTCAAAGAATAAACACACTAGAAAATACTTTGGCGTCGTCGAGCTGTCGCCGCATATGTTACGAGAAAATCAGATCATATACTTTTCCAAAGTGAGTGAATGTGGATGGTTTGATTGACAATGATTAATTGGTGCGTGGTAGAGGGTATTTTCTGTGGGGACATTACAACCTGCCTACTTGCCATTCATTTCACTGCTCTGAAGTAGCTGATCTATGTTTTACAACTCAGTCTCAGAATTCTTTCAGTGGTCAACGATTCCCCACGTAGCAAACACAGACCTACCATCGTAGAGATAGAGATGTCTATACATACCTGTTGTACTATCACACCCTAATCTGAGATGGAACCTCAAGAAAGCCAACTGGATTGAATTTGCAAAGTGAACAGACTCGAATATTACACGGGCCAGTCACATTAATGTGACTACGTATGTTCGACGTCAACTCGCAGTAACGAGTCAGAGACGGAAGGTGGCAGTACTATACGAGTATAAGGAGTCCTAGGCCCTTACTATAACTTTGCACTCGGCACAGGTCGATAGGGCGAACAATCGATTGTGACGTGTTGCGAGAGCGAGTGTCGAGATGCGCCAGAGTGGTTGGCGGGAATGGTGTGTGTGTGTGTGTGTGTGTGTGTGTGTGTGTGTGGAGGCCATTATTGGAATACAAGGTTTTTAACCGAGAAGGGTGTCACTATCGCCGTGGTTAGACCCCTAAATAATAAATAAATACCGGGAAAGTGATGAAGTATCTTTATAAAAGTGATCAGTGACGTTACTAGTGCAAATATTTAGTTTCGCGTCTACCGCGCCGGCCTAACCTTGGATTGCAGTGTTGGATGCAGTGATGGATTAGCGTGTGACGATAATGGCAAATGAAGAAAGTCTGTGCTGAGATTAGCCGTAATTAGATATGTATGACGAAGGCAGTGGCTGTCTCCTTTTTGTGTTTTGAGAAGAATATAAGTTCGTAATTAGTAAAACTGTGTTGGTGTTCCTTATTACCATACATTCAGTATTATAGGATTGAAGAGGACTAACTGGAAAGTAACAACTTCCGTAGCAGTCAATTCCGATTACCAGCCTCATTAGGTTCACGGTTATGTTAATAATAAATATTGGGCTGCTATTCGATCAGATCAAGTCGGGATAAAAACGGAGGTTTTACAACTAGCAGTGGAGGGTATATAAAGCGCGTCGGGGACCGTGGGAAACAGTGTCGTCGTTGTGGTAATGAGGACACGCAGCGATGAATCTGACGTCCAAAAGGCACGATCATTTCCGAAACGGCTAAGTTTGTAATCTGTTCGCGTGCCGAAATGGTTAAAGTATACGGTGCAGGGCAAATTGACGCTATCTAAAACCGGCAACTGGGGGGAACCATGGGTCGTAGACGACAGGGGTGAACGGCAACTGCGGAGATGTGTAGGGGCGAATAGGCGTGCAACTGTTGAGCAACTGACCGCCCAGATGAACCAAGGGGCTATCAAAAATGACTCCACAACGACCGTTCAGCGAAGTTACCTGCGTAAGGAACTCCGCTGCAGGTGCCTGGTTCATCATCCATGCTGACTGCTCTTCATCGGAGGCGAAGAATGGAATTTGCGCGCCAGTGCTGCACCTGGACGTCCACTAAATGGCGACAGGTGGCCTTTTCAGATGACGAATAGCCGCTAGCGTGTACGTCGTGAAACATCTGACAGCAGATATCCTGGAACAACAGTCGGGAAGGTCCAGGACATAGGAGGGAGAGTTATGGTCTGGGGAATGTTTTTATGCCGTTCCCTGGGTGATGTCTTCTTTCTGTAAGGCGCAGTGGATCAACATAAGAAAGTATCTATCCTTGGGGACCTTGTCTACCCCAGCACTCAATTTGTTTTCCTCGCATACTTGCGTGGCTCGAAGATCGTCAGGGTGAGTTTAGCGAACGTCCCTGACCACTAGACTCCCAGAATTTAAACCCAATGGAGAATATGTGGGAGCACCTCGATAAGGCTGTTCGCGCCATGGTTTCTCAACCGAGAAACGTAGCGCAGCTGGCCACGTCATTGGAGTCAGCGTGGCTCCACATCGCTTTCGGTACCTCCGAGGTCCTCAATGACTCTATTCCTACACGTCTCGCAGATGTCAGCGCTGCAAAAGGTGATTATACATGCTTTTGGCAGGTGTTCGCAGTAATGTGACTGGACAGTGCAAATGGGTCAAATCGACCTTCAACAACTACACTAGATTTGTTGGGGTTATTGAGGCTGCAGCTAGACGGTGCATTCCTAATTGGTATCGTAAAAAGTGCATCCGTGGTTGGAGTGAAGAGAGTGACAAATTACTAAGAGAATATAAAAAACATCCTAGCTCTCACAATGTAACAGATTTCCAGTCCCTGAATGAAGGTCAAAGGAAGATCTGGCATGAAACTGTACAATTCTTAGATTATACCCACTCTAGCAGGAAAGCCTAGTCGATCATTAGGAAACTAGATAGTAAAATCCAGCAACCAAAAGATCAAAAAACAGCATCACTATCACTGACTTTGCTAAACATCTAGTATAAAGAAAAAAACGAAGACAAATGGGATGTCAAACTACAACTGAATACGAAAAAAAGAGCTACCGTACAGACTTCTGAATTCTCCATTCCATTTCAAGAAGAGGAAACATAAAATGCAATCAAAAGCATGAAACTTGAAAAAGCTGCTGGGTTTGACGGAATATACTCTGAATGTTATCCCATGTCGCAAACTTACAGACTTTCTTATAACGTATTAACCAACAGATACTTTCAGATCTATTCTGACAGTGACAGAACAGACTATTTAAACTAAATGATGGTTCTGTTTTGGCTCTCCTCCTTTTCAGTCTGTACACCGACGACTTATCGCAAGTGTCTTCAAGAAAATTCATTTATGCTGATGACATTTGTTTGGTGATCCAGAGCTCCAGTTCTTCTAGTGCTGAGTGTTCGGACTACCAATGACTGATTCAGCCATCAGCGCGAAATCAGAGAATCTCAAACAGGTGGCCGCAAACGATGGATACAATGATTCTGTTGTACAAAATCTTTATAATGCCAAATAATCAAAGCTTGTGAAATATCTCTGCACAGCTCGGCAATGGGAAACACAAATTACATTAGTTTGCCACTTTTGCGTAATTTTTCCTACGATACAAGCAAGCTATTTCGTTATTTAAACGTGCGGATAGTGTCCTCATTCTTTAATAATGTGGAATGACCAACCGAACAAAGACGGGGTCATGAGTGTGCGACTCTACCTATATAGGCCAGACTGGCAGAACTTTTAAGGCCAGATTTCATGATGATCTTTTAAAAAAGAAAGGCCAGATGAAAAATAATTCGGTTTTTGCCGGACACTTAAAAGCAGCTCCCCACCGATCATCCCCGTCATTGAATTTGAAAGTCCTACATCCTGTACAAAAAGCGAAAAAAATATTCTTGAGGAAATCGAGATTGTAAAACACGCACGAGGATCATATAAGCGCCTTGAAAATGATCAACTAGTTAGTAAAAATCAAGTACGTTGCGATGTAAGTTCCTTGCCGAGAAATTTGTGGCAAATTCCATAAAAGAGCTGACTTCGCAACAGCAGAAAAACGATGCTGCTCTAAATATTATGGCCCAGATTCACTCTACGCTTGTATTAATGTATTTTCGGTTTCACAGTGATAATCACTTCATTTAGCTGAATGGTGTTCATATCTAAAATCGCCGCTTCACCGGAAAATACACAACGCAATCCATCTGTGTTGTGGACTGACAAGACAGCCAGTCCACAGTGACGGGTAACCGAAAGGCACGCACTTAAACTCACGCAGGCTGGCGTGAGGTCTGAAACAGGATACGTAATGAATGCTATAAAGAAAAGTACGTAGCTGCTGGAATACTTAACTTTAATCCACAATTGGTGAACATTGTTCTTGTTGATACAGTATGTGCGTCATTAGATACATAGCAAAGGATAATTGGCGCCTTGCTAGGTCGTAGCAATTGACTTAGCTGAAGGCTATGCTAACTATCGTCTCGGCAATTGAGAGCGTAATTCTCAGTGAACCTTTCCTAGCAAAGTCGGCTGTACAACTGGGGCGAGTGCTAGTACGTATCTCGAGACCGGCCGTGTGGTGGAGCTCGGTCTGCGATCACTGACAGTGGCGACACGCGGGTCCGACATGTACTAATGGACCGCGGCCGATTTAAAGCTACCACCTAGCAAGTGTGGTGTCTGGCGGTGACACCACATTCCTCCCCCCGCAAATCGGCGAACGGTCGTGTTATAAGACTTCCGCCCGCCGTGGGGAGGACCCCATGTTGGCGTATGCGATGAGGTGGGGAGCCTAACAACAGGCGAGGCTGTGCCACCCGCACCCGGCCATTCGGTCCGAGGGGAGCTAGGAAACGCCTGAAAACCCAGTCCAGGGTGCACGCCGACATGCGGTGTATGCGCCCGTAGAGAGACAGGAGGGGCCGAAATGTCGACCTCCATCGCGTCGGGGTACCCGACGCGCGAAGACGCCATGTGGTCCGGAGCGGGCAAGAGTTCCATGGCGGAGGACATTTGGTCACGGGAAGCGATCGGCGGCGCGTGACCCAGGGAGGCGCCAGGCGGTTGCAGCGACGCGTCCACTGCGGGCGGCGCCGGCGGGAGAACAGGCGGCGGCGGCGGCGCGTCGCCATGGGGCAAATTGGAAGGCAGCGTCGGTAACACCTGGGGATGAGGCGAGCCAGTAGATGGGTCCCCAGGGCGCTGACCGGACGGCACCGTCGCTGAAAGCAGACGGGGAGCGGCAGAACCCGTGCGACGACAGAGGCGCAGCTGATTGAGATGCCGACGCACCTCACCAGAGGCCCCCAGAACCAAATACATCGCGCGGCCGAGGCAGCGAAGAATGCGCCCTGCGAGCCAACGCCGTGAACCTCGATAGTTGCGATAGAATACAACGTCGCCTGGTGCAAAAACTGGAGTCTGCCGCTGCACAGGAACCTGATGCGGCGGATGCAGCAAAGACATCAAGGTTCGATGAGGACGACCGTGGAGCAACTCAGCCGGCGAGCGACCATCTCGGGGCTGAGAGCGATACGATGACAAAAAGAGCAACAACGCGTCCTCCCGAGAATGCGACTCTTTCAACTTCAACATCTGTGACTTGAAAGTCCGGACCAATCGTTCAGCGGCACCGTTTGACTGAGGCGAAAACGGCGCGGATGTCAGATGTTGAATACCATTGGCCTTGCAGAAAGACTGAAATTCTGCGGACATGAATTGTGGGCCATTGTCGGAAACAATAGTCTGTGGAAGACCTTCAATGCAAAAGATAGCAGACAACGATTGTATGGTGGCAGATGACGTCGTGGAAGACATCCGGACAACAAAAGGAAAATTACTGAATGAATCTACCACAACCAACCATCGAGCATTCCAGAATGGACCAGCAAAATCGATGTGCAAGCGTTGCCAAGGGGAAGTGGCTGTCGGCCATGCAAAGAATTTCCGCGGCGGTGCGGATTTTTGTTCAGCACACACCATGCAAGAAGAGCACATATTCGTAATCGCAGCATCGATTCCGAACCAAGTACAGTGCTGACGAGCAAGTTGTTTCGTTCGCACTATACCCCAATGTCCTTGGTGGAGAAGCCGTAAGACAGAGGACTGTAACGAACGTGGGACCACAACTCTGGACTGATCATTATCAGAACGCAACAACAAAACACCATTTCGTACAAAAAGTCTCTCCTTGTGAGCAAAAAATCGGCGAACCAACGGATCCTCGATCCGTGACTTCGACAAAGGCCATTGCGTAGCAACAAAACGCAAAACTGTAGCAAGGACAGGGTCAGCAGCTGTGGGTGTTGCTACACGACAAAAATCAATCGGAAACGATTCGACCACGTCATCGGTTTCCGTATCAATGAACATGCAAGCAAGTTCGGAAGAATCGAATGCTCTATCCTCAGCAGGCAAACGGGACAACGCATCGGCGTTTCCGTGCTTAGCAGTGGACCGATACAAGATATCGTAGCGGTACTGCAAGAGGAAAATAGACCAGCGAATGAATTTCTGCGCTGTACGCGGAGGTACAGGCTTGTTCGGATGAAAAAGCGATGTCAAAGGTTTGTGGTCTGTGATGATGGTAAAGTGACGACCATACAAGAAATCATGAAACTTAGTAACACCAAATACCAGAGCCAAAGCTTCTTTCTCGATCTGTGAAAAATTTCTTTGCGCAGATGAGAGCAATTTGGACGCAAAGGCAATAGGGCGATCAAGCGATCCATCTTTGTGCGCAAGCACAGCACCGATCCCGAAATCCGACGCATCTACCATCAACAAAAGGGGTTTCTGGGGATCGAATGGCGTAAGGCAAGTATTGGAAAGCAACGCCGATTTCAACTGGCGAAAGACGCGTTCGCATTCCGTCGTCCAGACGAACGGAACACCTTTACGGCGTAAGCGATGAAGCGGAGCTAAAATGAAAGAGGCTTGCGGCACATAGTTAGTATAGTAATTAAGTTTTCCCAACACACTCTGTAGCTGCTTCAAATTCTGCGGCGAAGGCAAGTCTTTTATGGCACGGAGGTGCTCTGGACTCGGATCTATGCCTTGGGCATTGATTACATGTGCCAAATATGGTAAGTCACGAGCAAAAAACACACATTTGTCCTTCCGCAAGAGAAGACCATTTTGTCGCAAGACGTGAAATAATGTTCGGAGGTTGGCTAAATGTTCTTCTTCTGTCTTTCCGGAGATCACAATATCGTCCAGATAGTTTGCTGCAGTAGGGACCGACGCACAAACAGTTTGTAAATATTGCTGGAACAATGCAGGGGCGGATGCACACCCGAATGGCAGTCTTTTGAATCGATACAAACCAAGATGCGTGTTAACCACCAAAACGCGCTGTGATTCGGAGTCCACCGGTATTTGCAAGTACGCATCTGCTAGGTCCAACTTCGAAAAATATTTACCCGGGCACAGTTTGTCAAAAAGATCTTCCGGGCGCGGTAGAGGATGAGTCACAATCACTAGTTGTGGATTCACCGTAGCCTTGAAGTCCACACAAAGTCTCAATTTTCCGGAAGGTTTTGGCAAAATTACTAAGGGTGAGGCCCAGAGAGAAGCCTGCACACGTTCAATCACACCTTGCGAGTCCAAATCGTTTAATGTTCTTGCGACTTCATCACGCAATGCGTGGGGAACATTGCGCGCTCTGAAAAATTTCGGTTGCGCGTTTACTTTCAGTTCCAAATGTGCTTTATAGTTCTTAGCGCAACCAAGGCCCGGTGCAAAAATGTCTGCAAATTCTTCACATAGACGAGAAACACTGGCTGAAGGCACAGTCTGGTTCACTGATAGGACCTTATTTACTATAGACAAGTTAAACAACTGAAATAAATCTAAATCAAACAAGTTCACTGCAGAAGAAGAACGAAGAACGTAAAATGACACAAGTTTTGTTTGTCCCTTGTATGTTGCAAGAAGGCTGCACTGTCCTAACACAGGGATATGCTGTCCGGAATAACTATGTAACTTAACATTTGCAGCACGCAACGGAGGTGTGCCCAGTTGTTTATTGATCAATGAAACTGCAGCTCCGGTATCGAGCTGGAATGGGATCACGTCGCCATTAGTGTCCAAGTCGACAAAAAGTTTATTGTCCTGCTGACGACAAGAGCGACTGTTTTGTGCAACGTGAACAGACACTGGTACAGAATCACTCGCGACTTGACGTGATTTCCATCGATGTCGACGCACACTTTTTGTGGGATGAACAGTCACTGTGAGAGGGAGCGGCACTGGGCGGAGTGGAATTAACTACATGAATGTCCATGGGCGAAGGTGCACGAGCCTGAGTATTCTTGGTTCGATTCCGGCGTGAAGCAAAGGGCCTGGAATGGTTTCTAGTGTCCGATCTGAGCTTTTTCTGGCAAACACTTTGACCATGTCCTTTTCTATTACAGAAAAAGCAAATAGCTTGGCGTGATGGGCAATTCTCATGCGAATGTCTAGTAGCACACTGCGGGCATGACTTTAGTACTGCATTTGCATGCTGGCGCGGGACACGTGGCTGCGCAGACGTGCGCGAGGGCTGTTTACAGTTCCGTGCAGCTCGCCCGGCGGGCCGGTTAATGTGACACACAGCTGGCGAAGTTTCAAATGATTCCTGAGCAAAGTCAAGTGTGTCTTGCCTATCCAATACGTCTCACTTGTTGAAGGGAGGGATTGACTAGTTTCAAAATTTGCTCCCATATACGAACATCAGAAACGTTCTGTGCAATTGCATCACGTACCATAGTATCTGAATAAGGGAGTCCACATTCACACTCAAAAGCACAATCCCGAGTAAGGCCTTGCAATGTTGCAACCCACTCCCTATTAGTCTGACCGGCCCTACGTTTCGTACGAAAGAACGTATACCTTTTTGCAACTACATTGACGGATTTCTTGAAATAGGCATCTAAAGCAGACAAAATTTCTTCGTAGGACAGAGTTGCTACGTCGCGTCGGGGAAATAATTTCACTATCACACGGTACGTTTGCACCCCTACACACGCCAAAAAATGAGGCTGCCACTCGTTACCTTGAATTCTGTAGGCGGCGAGATGAAATCCAAATTGGCGTGACCACTCCGTCCAGCTTTCCATCGCCGCATCGAATTGTCGAAACGGTGGTGCAACTGCATGTTGTGGGTGCGGTAGCGGTGGAGCGGCGGCTGCCGCATCGTTTTGCATTGCACGTTGACCCTGGACGAGCTGTCCAAGGGCATCCAATAACGCCTGCGTCTGCTGATTCTGCAAGCGATAAAATTCGGACAGTACATCTGGAGATTGTGGCGAAGCCATGACACAAGTAAATTAGTTATATATAAAGGAGACCGTTTGTATCCTCGTCGCCAAAAATGTTGTGGACTGACAACACAGCCAGTCCACAGTGACGGGTAACCGAAAGGCACGCACTTAAACTCACGCAGGCTGGCGTGAGGTCTGAAACAGGATACGTAATGAATGCTATAAAGAAAAGTACGTAGCTGCTGGAATACTTAACTTTAATCCACAATTGGTGAACATTGTTCTTGTTGATACAGTATGTGTGTCATTAGATACATAGCAAAGGATAATTGGCGCCTTGCTAGGTCGTAGCAATTGACTTAGCTGAAGGCTATGCTAACTATCGTCTCGGCAATTGAGAGCGTAATTCTCAGTGAACCTTTCCTAGCAAAGTCGGCTGTACAACTGGGCGAGTGCTAGTACGTATCTCGAGACCTGCCGTGTGGTGGCGCTCGGTCTGCGATCACTGACAGTGGCGACACGCGGGTCCGACATGTACTAAATGGACCGCGGCCGATTTAAGCTACCACCTAGCAAGTGTGGTGTCTGGCGGTGACACCACAATCTGAATAGTGCTCTTACCATCACAGCACCTTGTAACACGGCTGTTATTCCTACGGTTACCATATGAGGAGTATCTGGCACATCTTGTACCGTCAAAGACTGCTGAAACTCTCAGTTTACGTGCCCCTGTTCCAGTCCAGGTGTTCAGTCTATGATACCATATTGCAATCTACACACTCCTCCACCTATACTACTAATTTAAGCGGGTGCCACCAAATAGTAATCACTGAAAAATGCGTTTGTACTCGCATTAGCTTTGACAAAGCACTTATAGGCCATTTCCACGCTGTACAGCCTTCGGTATATAATAATAATTACATGGCACCCTTATTTGAGTACCGGAATGGAAATGAAGTCCCATGCTTCTTGGCAGAGCATAGGGGAACGATGCGGATAACCCGCACCGCCGTACTAGGCAAGGTTCTAATGGAAGTGTTTGCCGTTGCCTTCCTCCCACGGTAATGGGGATGAATGATGATGATGAATACGACACAACAACAACCAGTTATCTCGGGGCAGGTGAAAATCCCTGACCCCGCCAGGAATCGAACCCGGGACTCTGTGCACGGGAAGCGAGAACGCTACCGCGAGACATATTTAAGTACTTGACAGCACAAAATTAATGAAGAGGGACATATCGCTGTGCTACGAGGAGCATTCAATAACTAACGAAACATGAAACTTCCTGGCAGATTAAAACTGTGTGCCTGACCGAGATTCGAACTCGGGACCTTTGCCTTTCACGGGCAAGTGCTCTACCAACTGAGCTATCCAAGCACGACTCACGTCCCGTCCTCACAGCTTTACTTCTGCCAGTATCTCGTCTTCTACCTTCCAAACTTTACAGAAGCTCTCCTGCGAACCTTGCAGAACCAGCACTCCTGAAAGAAAGGATATTGCGGAGACATGGCTTAGCCACAGCCTGGGAGATGTTTCCAGAATGAGATTTTAGCTCTGCAGCGGAGAGTGCGCTGATATGAAACTTCATGGCAGATTAAAACTGTGTGCCGTACCGAGACTCGAACTCGGGAACTTTGCCTTTAGCGAGCAATTGCTCTACCAACTGAGTTACCCAAGCACGACTCACGCCCCGTCCTCACAGCTTTACTTCTGCCAGTATCTCGTCTCCTACCTTCCAAACTTTACAGAAGCTCTCCTGTGAACCTTGCAAAACTAGATCCCGAGTTCGAGTCTCGGTTCGGCACACAGTTTTAATCTGCCAGGAAGTTTCATATCAGCGCACACTGCGCTGCAGAGTGAAAATCTCATTCTGGAAACATCCCCCAGGCTGTGGCTAAGCCATGTCTCTGCAATATCCTTTCTTTCAGGAGTGCTAGTTCTGTGAGGTTCGCAGGAGAGCTTCTGTAAAGTTTGGAAGGTAGGAGACGAGATACTGGCAGAAGTAAAGCTGTGAGGACGGGACGTGAGTCGTGCATGGGTAGCTCAGTTGGTAGAGCACTTGCCCGCGAAAGGCAATGGTCCCGAGTTCGAGTCTCAGTCCTAAAAACAAGTTGGTTTATTGAGGTTTCCGGTACTCCACATTATTCTCCACACTTTTGGCTGTATGATCCTATTTGCCAACGTAATTTCCGTTCAATGGTATAGCCTTATAGCATCTTACTGGGAGGGTTGGGTTCAAATGGCTCTGAGCACTATGGGACTCAACTGCTGTGGTTATCAGTCCCCTAGAACTTAGAACTACTTAAACCTAACTAACCTAAGGACATCACACACATCCATGCCCGAGGCAGGATTCGAACCTGCGACCGTAGTAGTCGCGCGGTTCCGGACTGCGCGCCTAGAACCACGAGACCACCGCGGCCGGCACTGGGAGGGCTTCAGCTGGCTGGAGTGGCCGAGCGGTTCTGGGCGCTAAAGTCTGGAACCGCGCGACCGTTACGGTCGCATGTTCGAATCCTGCCTCGGGCATGGATGTGTGTGATGTCTTTAGGTTGGTTAGGTTTAAGTAGTTCTAAGTTCTAGGGGACTTATGACCACAGCAGTTGAGTCCCATAGTGCTCAGAGCCATTTGAACCATTTTTTTGGGAGGGCTTCTATGCCTGCGTGGTACCACTCTACCGGTCACCGTCAGATCCAACGTCTTGCTGCATTAATAACCACCCCATTATCCACATACTTCTTCCCGTAGATTGGATCTTTCACTGGGCCAAACGGACGAAAGGTCTTCATTGTCTTCTTTTAGGCGGCGAAGATCCCAGAGTGCACACACCTTTGACCGACGAGTGTGTCAGCGCTACGATCAGAGCCTCTCAGTTTAGCGGTAAGGTGTTTGTGGTTCATCGACCACCTCGAATGGGCGCGTCCGCACGTTCCAACACTACAGGAGTCATAGTTGTGTGGGGCCGACCGGCACGTGAGAGACTGAACAAGTTTGCGCGACCTTGTTGCGATGATGTCAGACGCCTCGATTACAGACTCACCGTGCTTTTGTCCACTGGCAGACCTCCGTAAACATTCTGCAAGTGCCTATGAATATCTGCGCTGCTCTGGTTTTCCGCCAAAAGAAACACAATGACAGCTCTCTGTCTGGAATGCACCTCTGTTACAGACGCCATTTTTAAGACTACGTATAGCGCCGCCACCTATCGCCACTTAATGAAACTACAGGTTCCGAAACGGGAATATTCCATGATGTCCCAAACAAATTCCGCATTTTTTCAAACGAAGTCTGACAATGTGTTGCATTAGTTATGGAACCCCCCCCCCCCCCCCCCAGGAACCGCGGACCTTGGCGTTGGTGGGGAGGCTTGCGTGTCTCAACGATACAGATAGCCGTACCGTAGGTGCAACCACAACGGAGGGGTATCTGTTGAGAGGCCAGACAAACGTGTGGTTTCTGAAGAGGGGCAGCAGCCTTTTCAGTAGTTGCAGGGGCAACAGTCTGGATGATTGACTGATCTGGCCTTGTAACAATAACCAAAACGGCCTTGCTGTTCTGGTACTGCGAACGGCTGAAAGCAAGGGGAAACTACAGCCGTAATTTTTCCCAAGGACATGCAGCTTTACTGTATGATTACATGATGATGGCATCCTCTTGGGTAAAATATTCCGGAGGTAAAATAGTCCCCCATTCGTATCTCCGGGCGGGGACTACTCAGGAGGACGTTGTTATGAGGAGAAAGAAAATTGGCGTTCTACAGATCGGAGCGTGGAATGTCAGAACCCGTAATCAGGCAGGTAGGCTAGAAAATTTAAAAAGGGAAATGGATAGGTTAAAGTTAGATATAGTGGGAATAAGTGAAGTTCGGTGGCAGGAGGAACAAGACTTTTGGTCAGGTGAATACAGGGTTATAAATACAAAATCAAATAAGGGTAATGCAGGAGTAGGTTCAATAATGAATAAAAAAGTAGGAGTACGGGTAAGCTACTACAAACAGCATAGTGAACGTATTATTGTGGCCAAGATAGACACGAAGCCCACGCCTACTACAGTAGTACAAGTTTATATGCCAACTAGCTCTGCAGATGACGAAGAAATTGATGAAATGTATGATAATACACAAGAAATTATTCAGGTAGTGAAGGGAGACGAAAATTTAATAGTCATGGGTGACTGGAATTCAAGTGTAGGAGAAGGGAGAGAAGGAAACATAGTAGGTGAATATGGATTGAGGCTAAGAAATGAAAGAGAAAGCAGCCTGGTAGAATTTTGCGCAAAGCATAACTTAATCATAGCTAACACTTGGTTTAAGAATCATGAAAGAAGGTTGTATACATGGAAGAACCCTGGAGATACTAAAAGGTATCAGATAGATTATATAATGGTAAGACAGAGATTTAGGAACCAGGTTTTAAATTGTAAGACATTTCCAGGGGCAGATGTTGACTCTGATCACAATCTATTGGTTATGAACTGTAGATTAAAACTGAAGATTACGAAATGAGACACTTAAAGTAGTAACGGTGTTTTGCTATTTGGGGAGCAAAATAACTGATGATGGTCGATGTAGAGAGGATATAAAATGTAGACTGGCAATGGCAAGGAAAGCGTTTCTGAAGCAGAGAAATTTGTTAACATCGAGTATTGATTTAAGTGTTAGGAAGTCGTTTCTGAAAGTATTTCAAAAATGGCTCTGAGCACTATGGGACTTAACATCTGTGGTCATCAGTCCCCTAGAACTTAGAACTACTTAAACGTAACTAACCTAAGGACATCACACACATCCATGCCCGAGGCAGGATTCGAACCTGCGACCGTAGCGGTCACGCGTTTCCAAACTGAAGCGCCTAGAACCTACGGCCGCACCGGCCGGCTGAAAGTATTTGTATGGAGTGTAGCCATGTATGGAAGTGAAACGTGGACGATAAATTATTTGGACGAGAAGAGAATAGAAGCTTTCGAAATGTGGTGCTACAGAAGAATTCTGAAGATTAGATGGGTAGATCACATAACTAATGAGGAGGTATTGAATAGAATTGGGGAGAAGAGGAGCTTGTGGCACAACTTGACAAGAAGAAGGGACCGGTTAGTGGGACATGTTCTGAGGCATCAGGGGATCACCAATTTAGTATTGGAAGGCAGCGTGGAGGGTAAAAATCGTAGAGGGAGACCAAGAGATGAATACACTAAGCAGATTCGGAAGGATGTAGGCTGCAGTAGGTACTGGGAGATGAAAAAGCTTGCACAGGATAGAGCAGCATGGAGAGCTGCATCAAAACAGTCTCAGGAGTGAAGACCACAACAACAACAACAGTTATAGAACGCCATTCGTATGTTAAATAACTTAGTTAACTCATCACAACATTAGTTTCTTTTAGTATCATCCAAATAAGAACTTATGTGCCCTAGCGTCTGCACTACCAGCTAGCCCATGCACTAGGTTTCTTTACAGCTATGTGACTACATGCATTACGTGCATGATCTGAAAAAATCCTTCTCCATGGTTTATGTCTGTACTTAATTTCACTAATTATATTCTAATACGCTTGAGTTTTAACGTAGTCACTGAAGGCACTGTTAATATAAAACAGCATTAGTTTCCTATACTACTTTATATACAAAAAAAATGTAACGTTATATGGAAAAGCTTGAAAACAACTACTGTAACACTGTGCAATTTAACTAATGGCGTACCAGTGCCACCTTCATGAAAAATGTACACTTGCTGCAGGCAAAATGTGCCTCAGCGCTCAGTATGGTTGAAACGTCCCCTTTGAAAAATTAAGACTGACTGTGCTGGTAAAACAGCTGAGCGAAACTCAACGTACTCAAACAGTTTTCTCTTTACTTATTCTGATCAGCACTAAACTGACACAATATTTTCAGCGCAACGAAATCTGACTTTCAAAAATCCCTACAAAATAATGGCCCTGACCAACAATAACCTAGACCTTTCGTAAATCACTTACCTCACAAAAATCTTCGTTACTCTAACTACTGCAATACAGCGAGCGCCAATACTGCCAGCTAAATAAAAGATTCTAACTACTAAAGACACTAACAACTGATAGGCATAGTTAGCAAATGAAAGACTTTGATAGAGAACAAACAATCTCTTTACCTTACTAATGTTCAAAAGTCATAATATATATATATCAGTTCATGACATCCAGTCTTACAAATTTCCTTTTTCTACGGACACACGTCCAGATCGTCCACTCTCAAAACTCTGGCATCTCTCTCCCCACATCCACCACTGCTGGCGGCACCTCCAACTGCCCAACGCTACGGGCTGTTCACATCCAACTGCCCAACACTACAATAGCGAGTACTCCAACTATGCCAACCAGCCACAGACTGCACACAGCACAGTCAGTGCTTTTCATACAGAGCGCTACGTGGCGTTACCAACATAAAAACCTAAACAACCTACTTACATGGTGTATCAGACCAGAGAACAAGAACGATGCCTCACCGTATTTACCATTTGGTGGTCTATGTTCAGGCGTGATCCTGCCTTGTATCCACTGGTCTGTGCTACACAGACCAGCAAGGTAATTAATTTACTGCTTGTTCCATTTTCTTACTCATACGGACAATAGCCATAGTAAAGCCTACTGCTATAAATTTTTCCATATTTTAGTTTAATTTATTCATCCATAGGTGATTGGGGGATACGCTGTTAACGCATGACGCGAGCGCATGCTTGCTTCGATTTATTTTACTATGTATGACGACGGCAGTCTATTTCTACCGATGTCCTAATCGTTGCACCGAAAACCACGTAACTAACAGCATTCTCGCAATTCTTCAAGCTTTCCCGGCGGATACGTTGTAAATAGTTTTCACGGGTTTGTTGCCGGATGACGTTGTGCAGATACCACAACATTTCCTCGGAGCAACTGTCCGACATCTTCAGGTGGTTGAACCTTGCTGGTGGCTAGTATCCGCACGTCGATGCCCCGTATTTGGAACACGCGAGCAAAGAAAGCGCAGGCGCGGAAATCACGCATGGGCTATGATTTGCAGATAGATGGTGCCATACTCAAACGCCCTCTGCCGAAAATCGTAGAGCGGCACTCCTGCGCGTGTGTTCTGCGCTATTTGAGCTAACAGTGTGACCAGACTAAGGAACCGTACCAGACCAATGTTACGACTGGCCTGTTATCGAAAAATCTTGAGTTTCTCGTCGTAATTTAATAGCAGCCAACGCAGGGTTCCAAACTGTGCTCAGTTGAAATTCCGCATCCCTGTTGATGAGCTTATCAACTGTACGGTTATGTATTGCTTCCTTCATGACACAGTCCCAGAAAGATGACGCCGGGTGCCGGGGATAAAACTTCCGTCTTTTCATACATCATGCAATGTCCTGTATTCAGACAATGTTCTGCAGTTGCCGATTTCTCCGGTTGGTGTAGGCATTTATGACGCTGATGTTCTCCGCAGCGTTCTTGTACTGTGCGGCATGTCTGGCCTATATATGCCGCCCGACATTGATAAGGAATCTTACATACATCACGTTTCCTCTGGCCAAAATCATTCTTAACCGAACCCAACAGGTTCCTCAGTAATGCAGATGATCGAAAAACATAATGTCATATCTTCCGAGAACTCTTCCGATTCTTGACGACATGTCACCAAAATACAAGAAGACCAGAGTTTTGGGTGTCTTCGCATCGTCATTCTGTTCCATGGACTGAATTCGCTTGGGCCTGAGAGCATTACGTATCTGTCTCTCAGAATAACCGTTTTGTCGGAACACTGTCTTCAGATGTTGTTATCTCACCCGAGAGGCTTTCATGATCAGATGCTACATACGCTCTAGGAACTAACGTACGTAATGCATTCCCTCGTTGGGCAGGAGAGCTGCATAAAATCAGTCTTCGGCCTTAAGACACAACGTAGCGTATGTCCGTCAGAATGTTCGTTAGTGTCGTGTAAAAATATGAAGTAAATCTGTCAGGTCCTTTTTGAGATCTTTGGAAATAAAGTTAAACGACGACTTGTCTTTATATAGTGACTAGCTAACCCGGAAATGCTTAACAATAGCAAAATATATATGGGAATTGGATATACATTGTGGTCTCCTTATTTCGCAACCTCTCTCTCTGTTCATCATCGCCTTCCCTATTTCTCTCCATCTCCTCCTCCCTCTTCTCCCTGTCCGTCTTCCCCTTCCATCTACCTATGTCCATTTTCTCCCCTCCTCCCTCTCTGCCAGTCTCCTCTTTCTGACCTTGAGCCTTGTTTATTGTTATAGCCAGAGAAAACTGAAGAAATCTCGACTGCGAATTGAAGTCGCTTAAAATAAATGGATAAATCGTTTGGGATCGTTGGTGTGGAGGGTATGACACCTGACTCCTGCAGCTGGATCTGTGAGAATAGTGGCTTCAATATCAGTATTTCGCATAGTTTGTATTTGTAGACGGGTAGATTTACAAAGTTTTGCACAGTACAGAAATGGGTTCCGCAGTATTATTCTAATCATGAAGAAATAAGCCATACCTATAACTTTCGTGTTTTTTGTTAAAACCGACTGAAGACGAAGAAACCTAAATAACACATAGTGTACATAAAGTTTTTGTTTAAAATTATGCATAAGGAGGAAGAACTTATATGAGAGAAACAATTTATCTAATGGTTTAAATGTCCTCCTAAGTGAGTCGGTCATAAACTTTTTGCCGTCCCAACGTTTATTGAAGTACTGTGTAAATATAGGTAGGTACGTTTCAAGATTTTTGATAACAACGTTAAATAACGACTTGTCTTTATATAGTAGCTAAGGTATGGATATGAGATATGATATAAGATTTTAATCGTTGTTTTACGTAAAAAAGAAAAAGAAAAAATGCTACCAAACTGATACTTCAGTATTTCCATGCCTGTTGGGCGTGTTCATTAAAATTTCGTTCTTACTCGTATTTGAGCTTATTTTCAGTTAGGAAAAAAGCTACTCCTATAGATGAAAAATGGAGTGAGGACATGATACGTATCGGCTGTATCTAACAACGTTACTGGGAAATTTCAGGTGAAGATCGCCAGACAGCATATCCAGAGACAGTGCACTTGCAGTTTATCGCCATATTTCGGTCTCTGAGAAAGGCCAATTTGTTGGCACGAGAGGCATGGGACCATCACATCACTAAATCTCACAGACAGCGGACTGTAGCGCAATTGATGCAGAACGAGAAGTGAGGAGAAGGGCCTAGAACTACAGTGGGGCAAGCAGAGTAGGCACGGTTCTTTCCAGAAAGACTACACCACAAGAAGATGGTAGGATCGTTTGACTAGACCTGGCGAAGAAACGAATGAAAACAGACAACTTCCAGGAAGAGATCGAAGCCAGAGTGTTACCTCGAACTCTCAGGAAGAGATTGCTGGAAGCTGTGTTGAGATCTCTAGCTGGCATGCCGTTATCACAGACAACAGATATTTGCACGGTGTAGATCCAGGGCCATCTGGAACACTGACTGGCCTTCTGTGGTGTCCCGCAATGACCATCGATTCGGTTTGTGGCGATCAGATTGGGACCAACTTGTCCGGGGGCAACCTGATTAAAGGACACGGGAAGCAGCTATTTTCGATACCCATACCTCTGCAAGTCCTGGAATCGTGGTGTGGTGAGCTGTTGTATATGACAACAAGGCTGATTTGGAAATGGTTATGGAGAGATTGAATGCTCACCAGTATGTGGAAAGAGTGATTGACACTATGACCATACACTTCATGGCGAAGTATCAATGACAGAGCAAGATTACACGCCGCGGTTTACCCCAAAAAGGCCTTGTGTCTGTTTGCTTCCATGCTGCAAAGAGTACAAGAATGTGCTCGTGCCGATGGGGATTGATGATGGACATCAGTTCTGAATGGAATGAAAGTTTAATGATTTAATAACTGGCATGTGAAAACACTTCCACAAAATATAATAAATATTTTGCACGTGCATCATGGGTTAACACTTTGAATTTCTATAAGTGACGGAGATACTAACGATTATTACACTGTTGTGCAAAACTTAACGACGAAAGTGATTTTCGCCTGATGTGTCACCGCCAAGTAACATAGCTCCGTGGAACTTGGACTGTATATAGAAAGAACTGCTACAGTATAGTGCAGAAGGTAGATGAAACAAACACGCAGTGAGACCAACAGAAATTACACTTTGATTGAAAGACAATAATTACACTGAAGTCATTGCGATTTTTCAGGGGTCTCTGGACATTACAAAAGGCGGGACATGGTTCTTAACACAGGTTATGATCATTACGGACGGCAGCAACTTGCTCTTATGCTAATCACAATGTGGCTAAGCAATTCTTGTGGTGGGGCGTTCCAATGTTCCACTTTTCCAGCAGCGCGGTTGACCAAAGCTGGATGGTCGTTGGTGCATGGTGATGATGATGATTGGTTTGTGGGCGCTCAACTGCGCGGTTGTCAGAGCCCGTACAAAGTCCCAATTTTTACACAGTCCAATTCTTTACACATTCCAATCTAGTCACTGTCACGAATGGTGGTGATGATGATGATGAAATGAAGAGAACAATACAACACCCAGTCCCTGGACAGGTTGTTGCATGGTGTGCACACGTAATGCACCTAGGAAAATTGTTGAACACGAACACTAAACTGCCCATGTTTGTTACTACAAGCAATACGACTTTTCTTAGATTACTTGTTACAAAAAATCCATTTCATCCTGTATGTTATAATGAAAAACATTAGGAATACGTAGCATACGTATCAGTCGGCCGCAGTGGCCATGCGGTTCTAAGCGCTTCAGACTGAAACCGCGCGACCGCTACGGTCGCAGGTTCGAATCCTGCTTCGGGCATGGGTGTGTGTGATGTCCATAGGTTAGTTAGGTTTAATTAGTTCTAAGTTCTAGGGGACTGATCCCCTGAAATGTTAAGTCCCATAGTGCTCAGAGCCATTTGAACCATACGCATAAAAAAAACCTTCTAGGTCATTCTCCCCAGTCAAAAATTCGACGTTAAATGTATCAGTTCACTGAGTCCTCCATTTACACGTCCAACGAAGAACAGGCAACGTCGCCTCCATAGCGTCATCAGACGACGACCAATCACTCCTCTCCTCCTCACACTTCATCCCCATACGCCTCCGAAGTATCCATATCCTCCTTTATAAAGCGAAAATGGGAGATACGGAAGTCTGCATGCACAGTCAATAAAGCGACAGTACCGCTTCATCTCCAATTGCTATTCCGTTGGAATCAAAAATTACTAAGACTCTACGCCTAATATTCAGATTTGTAGATCCAGGAATACCCTTATTAATTTATACAACCAAGTCTGATTCAAATTATTTTACAAACTCTAATGGAAAGTCATTGTCTTCTGATATTATATTGTTACTGGTTTGCTTTTTACATTAACAGTGACAGACCTAACTTCAACCACTTGCTTAAGATTAGCAGCATATTGCATCCACCTAGCTCATTCAAATACTGCAAATAAAATACGCTTATGAAAGTTAAGCCAAACCCAAAGTCAG
The DNA here is from genome assembly GCF_021461395.2 of Schistocerca americana. Lineage (NCBI taxonomy): Eukaryota > Metazoa > Arthropoda > Insecta > Orthoptera > Acrididae > Schistocerca > Schistocerca americana. The sequence continues at coordinate 587,112,907 of NC_060119.1, forward strand.
AACAACTCGACGTGAGAACATGTTGCGTCCATGTGTTCAAATGGTTCAAATTGCTCTGAGCACTGTGGGACTTAATATCTGAGGTCATCAGTCCCCTAGAACTTAGAACTACTTAAACCTAACTAACCTAAGGACATCACACACATCCATGCCCGAGGCAGGATTCGAACCTGCGAGCGTAGCGAAGTGCCTAGAACCGCTCGGCCACACAGGCCGGCCGTCCATGTGTTACGCTGTGGGAAGGTGTAATGTTGCATTGGCGTACTGACCTCAAAATCTTTCAACATGGTCCACTCATCGGTCATCGTTTTTGTGGCACTGTACTTCTTCCCCATGTGCGTCCCTTCAAGGGTGCGTTCGGGCCTGACTTCACTTTTGTGGATGACAATGCGCGACCGCATAAAACTGCTCAGGTATTCGGGGAATGGATTGACCTGGCCGTTCCGACGACTTAAATCCCACTGAACACGTGTGGGACACGTTGGGGAGAGATGTTGCAGCACGTCTACATCCAGCAACCACCGACCAGCATTTATCAAACTTTATCAACCTCGCTGGTGCAGGAATGGAACACCTTGCCACAAGAACTCATGAGCAGCCTTGTGGCCAGCATAGCGTGATTGTTGTCCGTGATGATCGCACACCCCACTAAGAAGCAAGTATCGCGTTGTGTAATGTCCAGGGGTCCACCTTAAATCCCAGTGTCGGTGTACTTAGTGCCTGAATAAAAGAGTCATTTCTGTCGCGTATTTCTTTGAGTTATCTTCAGTGCTATACTGTAGCAATTCTGTATATTGTCGAAGTGTCATCTAGCTATGTTACTTTGCTGTGACATGTCATGCGAAAGTTACTGTCCTTAAGTTTGGGGTACCAGTGTATTAAAATTATCATTAGGTAGTTGTTTACTTTTAGAACGATTCATGTATGTAACGAAGTAAATTAATGGGAAGGTCACACTCAAAATGTAGTACAGTGGAACAAAAATTGTGGCAGACCGGGATGTCCCTGGCACGTGCCGCCACTTGAGACGACACAGTAAGCACCGGGCCTCCAGGCGACCTATCACCCAAGAAACTTGGTCAGTCGGGCAGCCTTCGATGTAGACTGCATCTTAGATAAGAAGTGCGTTCGCTTCCCTGCGGTGCAAATGCTGTGTGGCTTTCGCAACTGCAGCACGTGTAGCTATGACTGACAGCGATCGAGGTCTCTACCATTCAGAACACAGATTCTGTAAAGTGGGTCTTTTGCGGCAACACTTACAACACGTCCGTCCCCAGATTAAGAAAAAAAACGAGTGTCCTGGATTCCACGGTTAACGCCTGATAAACGCTGTGCGTTGCAGTGGAGCTAGATCACGCAGTGGTAGCGTAAGATACCGACATGAAGGCAAGGTTACCCTCGTATAAACTTAAAGCGCAGAGTGACAGTGTAGGAACAAAGTTAAGAAACATTAGAGTCTAACATCCCGTTGACAGTGCTGTCATTAGAGACAGAGCAAAGTTCGGAATACGAAACATGGGGAGGACACCAACCGTGCCTTTTTCAAAGGAACCACACGGCATTTACTTGAAGCGATTTAGCAAAATCACGAAAAATCTAAATAAGGATGAAACTGCCTGGCAGATTAAAACTGTATGCCGTACCGAGACTTGAACTCGGGACCTTTGCCTTTCGCGTCCAAGTGCTCTACCAAATGAGCTACCGAAGCACGACTCACGACTCGCCCTCCCAGCTTCAATTCTGCCAGTACCTCGTCTTCTACCTTCCAAACTTAACAGAAGCTCTCCTGCGAACCTTGCAGAACTAACACTACTGAAAGAAAGAATATTGCGGAGACATGGCTTAGCCACAGCCTGGGGGATGTTTCCAAATTGAAATAGTCACTCTGCAGTTTAGTGTGCGCTGATATGAAACTTCCTGGCAAATTAAAACTGTGTGCCGGACCGAGACTCGAACCCGGGAAGTGCTCTACCAACCTTTTTTTTTTCTTTTTTTTTTTTCGACATAGTTCGTTGCGTTTGGTCTGGGCGGACGTCACAAGACAGCTGTTCAAGTTAATCGTTGATTCTTTGACTCAGTTTTTTTATTACAGAGAGCACGCAGCCCTCTGACCGAACACGCTGAGCTACCGTTCCGGCTCCAACTGAGCTATCCAAGCACGAATCACGACCCGTCCTCACAGCTTCAATTCTGGCAGTACCTCGTCTCCTACCTTCCAAACTTCACAGAAGCCCTTCTGCGAGCCTTGCAGAACTAACACTCCCGGAAGAAAGTATATTGCTGAGACGTGGCTTAGCCCCAGTCTGGGGGATGTTTCCAGAATGAATTTTTCACTTTGCACCGCAGTGTGCGCTGATATGATACTTCCTGGCAGATTAAAACTCTTCACACGTATAGTAGCATCCTAGTTTGTGATAATTTGTCACTTTTGTTCCCTGAGATACGTGTATGATGAATCACGTTTGTACTAAATGTTTCACACGAGACAGATTTGTAAGACATACCGGTATGAAGAAAGTTGTATGTGGTACGAGACGTATGACGGTCAGCCGCCTTCCACATCACTAAGTGCCAGTGATCTCGACTAAACGCTCCAGTCCCTCTGAGACGTTTCATCTCATGTAGCACATGCAGCGGGCTTCGTGCTATACTGCGGGGAAAATTAACTGTTAGCAGTTTTGAGCTGAAAGTATTCTCAGGAATATGTACGATATTGCAGTGCCTGTGTCGTTCAGAAGTTGATGCCTGTCCGACGGTAAAGTCACTGCGGCGACTGCAGTCTACCCTGTACGCGAATATACATAATGGATGTAGTAGTGCAGGTTGCAGATACGTGATTGACGTTATATGGAAGTTTGGGTCTAGCCGTTAAGCGTGCACGGATAGCCTAACGCAAGATGACCGCTCGCGATAAGCGGGAAATCCGAGTTCGACTCCCGGTCCGGCATAAATTTCCATTGTCGTCGTTCCATTATACAGATGATGATTGGCCATGTTCCCAACTGAGAATACATGTCAAGGGATTGTATGCCTTAAAGTAATAATATCAGTCTGCCTTCGGCAGTGACACAGTGCGGACCGTGTTGCCTGCCGGCCGCGCTGTGGTGCGCGCGCCTGTTTGTTTACGCCGGAGCAGCTTCGCGTGTGCGGTGTTGTGAGCCTAGAACGAGATGGCACACTCGTACAGAAAAACGACTTTGAAGTTCAGTTTTGCGAACGACTATACACGACCAAAGGCACACGAGATTGAAAGTTTCTTCAGAGAAGAGGTAAAAATCGATCCACAGGAAATCGTGGGAATCAATTTATCGCTAGTTTCAAGCGTCGTCTATGTCAAGCTTGTTGACGAGGCTGCTTGCGAAAGACTTCTACAACGATCACCGAACGGGTATCGTTTCTGTCATGCCGACGGGAATGTTGGTGCGGTTACAGTCGATCACGCGGGAATGGGGATCCGCACTATACGAGTCTTCGAACTTCCGTTTGAGGTCCCGTCTGAACTTGTTACCGACGCCTTTCGACCATACGGTACAGTTCTATCCCATGTGGCCGAAAAATGGACGAGTTTTACCACGTACCCCGTTTTAAATGGGGTGAGACAAATACGGATAGAACTGCGCAAGCACGTCCCCTCTTATTTGTACATAGGAGGTTGTCGAGCGATTATAATCTATGATGGGCAACCTCGCACTTGCTAGGGGTGCGGGAAAGAAGGTCACGTCCGCTCGGAATGCCTCCAGCGACGTTTAGTGCAGACTCCACGGGATGACGTTCAGGCGCCACAACCGACGACTGTCTTACCGTTGACCTTTGTGGAAGCCCTGAGAGGCGACGTGAGGGAGACTTCCGTTGGGCACCAGCAGCTGCCCCCTATAGAGAACATGGACACCAACGGACTGGAACTCCGACCACCGGTTCCACCACAGCAGACACAGGACACCGCACAAGAGATGCAGCTGACGGCCGCTCCAGGCTCATCCGTGGTGGCTGCCAGTGCTTCCACCGAGAGCGTGATAGGCCAGGCCCAAGACGGAGGATACGCAACCCCAACAGCCGATGCGGAAGCAAGGCAACGGAAACAGCGTTCGCCGAAGAGCAGAAAGAAGCGTCGACTGACTTCTGCTGACGATAGCCATAGTCCCGAGGGGACAGTGGACGACAACGACAGTATCGACCTGAGACCAGTGGATTCAACAGATACCGAGATGACGATGCAGGAACTACACAGCGACGAAAACTTGAACTCTCCTTCTGGTGACCGGAAGGCGGAAGTGGAGATGACAACTGTCCAACATCAGAGCGATGACAACGTTACCTCCCATCCTTCGACCAGTTCCGGAAATATGCTGGGGGACTGGGCGCAAGAAATGGACCAACAGGAACAGGATGAAAATACGAACGCGACGATTGAGGACAGTTCTGCCCAGAGGCCGGGAGGGGTCGGGAAATGTTGACCAACTTAGTGTGTTGAGGAGCGCCGGGGGTGCAGATGGACGCTTAATGACACCGCCCTACAACTGATGAACACACGCCAGGCGTACCGCATTGCCACGATAAACATTACTGGCATACGGACACCGCTTAAAATTCAAATGCTGAAAGATATGTTACGCGCTGCGGACGTGGATATTGTACTCCTACAAGAAGTGCGTTTCACATCGCCGCCAGAGTTCTACGGTTACGAGGCACATTATTCAGTGCACGATGAAAGTGGATGCGGTGTGACGATTCTCACCAGGGAAGGAATAGGAGTGGAGGACGTCAGGTCTCTCCCTTCGGCACGCGGCATAGCGATCACTGTCGACGGCGTTCGTTTCATCAATTTATACGCACCATCTGGCTCCACAAAACGAAGAGAAAGGGCGGTTTTTTACACCGAAGAGATAGCACCGTTGTTCGCTGGACGCTTTGATAACTATATAGTGGGCGGCGACTTTAATTGTGTCGTCGACAAAAAGGACCAAGTACCTCATTATGTGCCATGCATGGAACTGCGTGCGTTGATTACCGAAATGGCGCTTCTGGATACCTGGGAACTGCAGCATGGTGACAGACCGGGTTATACGTTTGTCACGGGACACTCGGCGAGTAGACTTGATAGAGTGTACGTGACACGAGCTCTACGGACGACGATACTGGATGCCGAAATCTGGCCAGCGGCTTTTACGGATCATATGGCGTACGTCTGTACGATTTCACTAACGCGTCGAAGATATGGCGGAGTAAAGGTCACTGGAAAATGAATTTTGCACTTTTACGTGACACTGAATGTCACCGGTCGATAGAGGCGGCCTGGGAGACCTGCGTTCGCCGCCAACGAGCATACACCTCGGTTCTCCAGTGGTGGGTTAAATGCGCAAAACCAACGTTACAGCGAACGTTGATACGATACGGGCAGGACAAATCGCAGTGGAACCGCACAACGGCTGATTTTTATTTTACAGCCCTGAGGGAGCTGATGACCCAACAACCATCGCCGGAAAGGCACACGGCCATGCGCAGGATAAAAGCCAAGTTATTACAGCTGACGAGACTAAGAATGGAAGGTATAATGGTCCGGGCGAGATTGGCGGACACAGTTGCTGCCGAAACCCCCTCCATGCACCACGTGGTACGTGAACGCCAACGACGACGCAGGACATTGATCAGGGAACTAATCTCTGAAACTGGCCAGCAAGTTGTGCACCAGCGTGATATTGCGCATGTGTTTACCGACTATTTCCGCCAGTTATATGGACCTGTACATGTGAACCACGAGACACTACATGATGTCATCTCGGAAATGCCAGACAGAGGGCCACCACTTGATGCAGAGACTTTCATCACAGCGATAACAGAGGACGAGCTGACAGACGCAATTGCCAGGGGGGCTCCGAACAAGTCCCCAGGACAGGACGGCTTCCCAATTGAATTTTACCGCGCCTTTGCATTCCTCATGGGACGGACCTGGATTCAGATGTACAACGAACTCCTGTTACCGCAGACTGAGATACCTGCCGAATTCACGGAGGGTATCATCATCCCAATACCCAAACCACGCGGTGGCAGAAATCCAGGAGATTATAGACCACTCACTCTCTTGAACTGCGACTATAAGATTTTCGCGCGCATCCTTGGGGCTCGCCTGCGGTCTTCACTTTCTGATAGACTCCTCATAGATCAAACTTGCCTCGGCGGTAAGAGTAACGTACATACGGCGCTCAGTGACTACCGAGATATCATCGCATTAGCAGCGGCATGCCGAGTGCGTGGGGCACTCGTCGCTATTGACTTCGATCATGCGTTCGACAGAGTGGATCATACCTTTTTGCATGCGGTGATGGGCAGATTGGGAATCCCACAGGCCTTCATCCTAGTGATCATGCGACTGTTACACGGCGTACGATCAAAGGTCTCGGTGAAAGGGCGGGGCACTGACTACATTGTTATTTCAAGGTCAGTTCGTCAAGGTTGCCCCCTTTCGATATTTTTGTATGCAATGGCTTTGGAACCCTGTCTATATGGTCTCCGAAGACGGTTGGAGGGAGTGCCGTTGCCACAACTGACCTTTCATTGCCGCGCTTATGCTGACGATGTGATGCTGGTGGCACGGACCGGCGAAGAAGTACGTACGGCGTTGGCATGGATACATCGATACGGGATGGCGGCAGGAAGCGTGCTTAATCTACAAAAATCACGCTGCATGAATGTCGGTCGAGGATTACAACCGGGGGAGGAAGGCCCGCTCATCTTAGTTAAGACCATAAAATGCCTAGGTATTACGTTCCACACGGATGTGCAGCGGACAGCAGCGGATAACTACCGACGCATATTGAAGCTGATGCGGACAATGGTGCTGTTACAGAAATTAAGAGCGTTGGATATGATTCAGAGGGTGACCTATGTTAACGTATACCTAGCACCGAGACTCACTCACGTAGCGGGCATCACGGATACAAGCAACTTTCGGAACCTACGTGAGTGTGGGACACCTGTTTAAGATCCGATACACAACGCTTACGCTACCACCTGGAGAGGGTGGACTTGGTCTAGTTAACGTATATGAAAAGGCACGGGCGTTATTCGTCAGTACGATGTTCCGGCAGTGGCGCGGTCAATTTCGCAATATCTCGGGTGCGTTGGCCGATGTACTAGCGCCCACTTCAATGCTGCCCCCAGTCGATGTGGGCCATATTTCACCGAAGCTGTCACATTTCAAGTCTTTTTTTTTGGAGCTTAGCTATGTCAGAGATTCCTTCCCAACAACACGACTACCGACGACGCGAGACGTATACCAACTCTTACTGCGCCGGTGCCCCAGGAATACCCTGGAAAAGAAGTACCCTGACAAGAACTGGCGACAGATATGGCGCGTTATACGGAACGTTTACCTCCCAACGTCGGTACGCTCAACATGGTATGTGGTGATAAATAGGAAGTTCGCAACGAATCAACGGCGGCACGCGATTCATTTGGCAGACACTCCACTATGTTTAGGCTGCGCAACAGTGGACACTGATAAACATCGTTTAGCATGTAGTGGGACGGCTCCAGTGTGGCACTTGGCACAACAGATATTGGCGTTCCTGTTACGCTCCACCCCTCACACAATTTCATCAGACACACTTTTTTTCCCCCAAGAATCTTATTTCCCGGCCAAAAAAACCAATGCAGTGACATGGGTGCGGGGAATGGTGGTGGGCTACGTGTATAACGAATCGGAAAAGGACAAAATTGATTTTTGGCATTTTCTCCTAGATGGACACACGAAGCTGCAACAGCATAAGAAATATAGGCAAGACTTCGCTAATTACTTGCGACTTACATTTACCGACCCGCCGGCCAGATGGGGTGTGACGGGTGAGAGATGAGATAGACGAAGAAGCCGAGATAGACATCGATCACACTTACGGACCCTTAGTTAATTTCGAGAAGACGACCCAGTCTTACACCAACGTCTGGAGAACGAGTCGATAGATGGCTCTCTTGCTCTATCGAACGTCGGGTCGTGAGCAGGTGTCGCCCCCGACACGAATTTCATTTCATTGCTACAGGAGAATGTTTCTTTTGTATTTGTACCATCCGCAATGTCTTCATGTCTTTCATTTGGGCATTTTCAGTTTTATTCATTTCCTTAATTAATTAATTTTCTAATTAGCCACTATTTGTCAACATATGGACTTTGTAGACACTCTTTATGCGATAGTACAACAACATGTATGTCAGCAAAGGTGGTAAGCCTGACATTGGATACAAACAAAAAAAAAAAAAGAAAAAAAAACAAACAAAAAAAACAAACAAAGTTGGTAGAGCATTTGCCCGCAAAAAAATTAATTAAAAAAAATCCCCGACAGGCGACTCGCAGATCCAAAAAAAAAGAAAAAAATGAAAAGAAAAAAAAAGAAAAAAAAACGCAAGACGACCGCTCGCGATAAGCGGGAAATCCGAGTTCGACTCCCGGTCCGGCATAAATTTCCATTGTCGTCGTTCCATTATACAGATGATGATTGGCCATGTTCCCAACTGAGAATACATGTCAAGGGATTGTATGCCTTAAAGTAATAATTTCTAAGGAATGAGTATAGCGTACTGTTCTTGTCACGAACATCAAACCGTAATTGTCATTTGATGTAAGTGTAACCCTGTTAGTTTACCTTTTGCGTTACGCCCGAAGCTTCAGTATTCCACGGGTGCCAATGAACCAAAAAATTATGAGCACTGCCACCGAGAGATCCAGTACTGCCTGGTGGCGTCACGGGCTCTTGATGTGGTTAGCAAAGTATATAAGAGGTGTGACTGGAAAGTTTTAAGAATCGATCCGCTACTGCTTACTGGTTTGGCGGGCAGGTACACTGAGGGCGGGGAGTGAGCCATTGTCCTTGAAACGCTTCTGACAGGAAACTGCGTTTCCTTTATTTAGTTCGTTGTGGCAGCTGGTTCGTCTTCATCTACTTCTACACGGATACTCTCCAAATCACATTTAATTGCCTGGCAGAGGGTTCATCGAACCACCTTCACAGTTCTCTATTATTTCAATCTCGTACAGCGCGGAAAGAAACGAACACCTATATCTTCCCGTACGAGCTCTGATTTCCCTTATTTTATCGTGGTGATTATTTCTCCCTATAGGTCGGTGTCAACAAAATATTTTCGCACTCGGAAGAGAAAGTTGGTGACTGGAATTTCGTGAGAAGATTCCGTCGCAACGAAAAACGCCTTTCTTTTAATGATGTCCAGCCCAAATCCTGTATCATTTCAGTGACACTCTCTCCCATATTTCGCGATAATACAAAACGTGCTGCCCTTCTTTGAACTTTTTCGATATACTCCGTCAGTCCTATCTGGTAAGGATCCCACACCGCGCAGCAGTATTCTAAAAGAGGACGGACAATTATAGTGTAGCCAGTCTTCTTAGTAGATCTGTCACATTTTCTAGGTGTCCTGCCAATAAACGCAGTCTTTGGTTAGCCTTCCCCACAACATTTCCTATGTGTTCCTTCCAGTTTAAGTTATTCGTAACTGTAATTCCTAGGTATTTAGTTGAATTTACGGCCTTTAGATTTGACTGATTTATCGTGTAACCGAAGTTTAACGAATTCCTTTTAGCACTGATGTGGATGATCTCAAACTTTTCGTTATTTAGTGTCAACTGCCAATTGTCGCACCGTTCACATATCTTTACTAACTCGCTTTGCAATTGTTTTTGATCTTCTGATGACTTTATTAGTTGATAAACGACAGCGTCATCTGCAAACAACCTAAGACGGCTGCTCAGATTGTCTCCCAAATCGTTTGTATAGACAAGGAACAGTAAAGGGCCTATAACACTGCCTTGGAGAACCTCAGAAATAAGTTCTGTTTTACTCGATGACTTTCCGTCAATTACTACGAACTGTGACCACACTGACAGGAAGACACAAATCCAGTCACATAACTGAGACGCTATTCCATAAGCACGCAATTTCACAAGCCGCTTGTTGGTACAGTGTCAAAAGCCTTCCGGAAATCCTGAAATACGGAATCAATCTGAAATCCCTTGTCAATAGCACTCAGCACTTCGTGCGAACAAAGATCTAGTTGTGTTTCACAAGAACAATGATTTCTAAACCCATGTTGACTGTGTGTCAATAGACTGTTTTCTTCGACGCAATTCATAATGTTCGAAAACAATATATGTTCCAAAATCCTGCTGCATATCGACGTTAATGATATGGACCTTTATTAAGTGCATTACTCCTACTACCTTTCTTGAATATTGGTGTGACCTGTGAAACTTTCCAGTCTTTGAGTATGGATCTTCGGTCGAGCAAATGATTGTATGCGATTGTTAAGCATGGAGCTAATGCATCAGCATAATCTGAAAGGAACCTTATTGGTGTATAGTCTGGATCTGAAGACTTGCTTTTATTATGTGATTTAAGTTGCTTCACTACTCCGAGGATATTTATTTGTTTGTTACTCATGTTGGCAGCCGTTCTTAATTTGAATTCTGGAATATTTACTTTGTCGTCTTTTGTGAAGGCATTTCGGAAGGCTGTGTTTAGTAACTCTGCTTTGGCAGCACTTTCTTCGATAGCATCTCCACTGTTATCGCGCAGAGAAGGCATTGATTGTTTCTTGCCGCTAACATACTTCACATACGGCCAGAATCTCTTTGGATTTTCCGCTAGGTTTCGAGACAAACTTTTGTTCTGGAAACTGTTATAAGCATCTCGCATTGTAGTCCGCGCTAAATTTCGAGCTTCTGTAAAAGATCACCAATCTTGGGGATTTTGCGTCTGTTTAATTTTGGCATGTTTTTTTCGTTGTTTCTGCAACAGTGTTTTGTCCCGTTTTGTGTACCAAGGAGGATCAGCTCCGTCGTTTGTTAATTTATTTGGTATAAATCTCTCAATTGCGGACGATACTGTTCCTTTGAATTTAAGCTACATCAGGTCTACATTTATATTATTAACTTGGAAGGGGACTTACATTGTTGATTTGGAAGGAGTGAAGATTGTCTCTCAGGAAGGCGTCAAGTGAATTTTTATCTGCTTTTTTCAATAGGTATATTTTTCGTATATTTTTGGAGGATTTGGGGGTTACAGTATTCAGTCTCGCTACGACAACCCTGTGCATTAATACTTGTGTCCGTTTTGATGCTCGTTATTAACTCAGGATTATTTGTTGCTGAGAGGTCAAGTGTGTTTTCACAACCGTTTACTATTCGCGTGGGCTCATGACCTAACTGCTCGAAATAATTTTCAGACAATGCGTTGTGCACAATTTCGGATGACGTTTTATGCGTACCTCCGGAATTAAACATGTATTTTCACCAACATATCGAGGATAAATGAAAGTCACCACCAACTATAATCGTATGAGTCGGGTACGTGTTTGAAATCAAACTCGAGGAATCTGCAGCGTACAAGGTCACAGAACCGTCTGAGCTTCTGATTCAGACCCTCCACTCGGCTCCGTACCAGAGGTCCGCAATCGGTCCCGTCGACTATGCTGCAAATGGTCAGCTCTGCTTTCATCTTGCAAGCAAGACTAGTAGCCTTTACCACTTATGTTAGCCGCTCGAAACCATCGAGAACGTTGATGACGATGATTGGTTTGTGGGGGGCTCAACTGCGCGGTTATCAGCGCCCGTACAAATTCCCAACCTTTGCGCAGTCCAGTCTCGCCACTTTCATGAATGATGATGAAATGATGGGGACAACACAAACACCCGGTCATCTTGAGGCTGGTGAAAATTCCTGACCCCACCAGGAATCAAACCCGGGATCCCGTGCTCGCGAAGCGTGAACGCGACCGCGAGACCACGAGCTGCGGACTAGAGAGAATCTCCTCTGATCCAAAATGACACACATCATTGGTACCGACGTGAGCAGCCACCAGCAGTTGGCTGCACCCAGTCCTCGTCATGGCATCCGGGAGGACCTGTTCCACATCTGGAATGACTCCACCCGATATGCACACGGAGTGCACATTGGTTTTCTTTCCCTTCTTGGCAGCTATGTCCCTAAGGCGCCCCATAACGCACCTAACTTTGGAACTCCCAACTATCAATAATCCCACCCTCTGTGACTGTTCGGATATTGCAGGCTCAGAGGTTTCCTCTGAAACAGGACAAGCGACAGCATCTGGCTCAGCGCAGTGTAAGCCACAGACAGCACCTGGAACCTGTTTGTCAGACAAACCGGGGAGGCCTTATGTGCGGCCGCCTGGGAAGTCTTTCGCCGCCTGCTACACCCTGGGCGACCTCCCACTCAACCTCAGTGCGAGCAGTAACTGGGCTGGCCACCGATGAGGGCCGATCGGAGGACTCGGACGTGCTGGACGTCCGTTGGATCCCCATGGCCGGCCCACAACAGTGGTGCCCATCCACTGCAGCCTCAAGCTGTGTAACCGAAGCCATCACTGCCTGAAGCTGAGAGCGAAGTGTCACTAACTCGGCCCACATCCGCACACAACAATCGCAGTCCCTGTCCACACTAAAAACCGTGGAAAACTAAACTATGCAGACAAACGAAATATCGGAACGTGCTGCGCAACTCTACTGTAGACACTGACGAAAACGCAGGAACTGTGTCTAATAAATTAGATTAATACGCAGAGATTCAAAAACCTAATTACCGAAGCATTCAGGTGAAACTAAAGAATTCGCCCCTGATTAGGAACTTGTAATATGTCACAAAATTGGTTTACTTTCTGACGCAAACGAAAACGCGAGAACTGTGGCTATTAGATATTAAACAAACACGCAGAAACTCAGGAAACTAAACTTTTAAAGCACACAGATGATATTATAAAATTCGCTCCTGGTTAGGAACTCGAAAGTCACAAAATCAGTCACTTCCCTGTTGTTGCTTGTGTCTCTGCCGGCTACTACTACCTGCGGGTCTGTTAGGGCTTGTTGCTGGATTCTGTCTGCGTGAAAATGGACGTAAAAACGGAACAACTAATTTGTGTGAAATTTTGTTTTAAAACCGGGAAATCAGCTCTGGGACTTGCGAACTATTAAAAACAGCTTTTGGAGATGATTGTGTGAGCCAGTCAAATGTTTCTTTCTGGTTCAACAGATTTAAAAATGGCCGCGAATCATTTGAAGATGAACCACGGTCCGGCCGTCCTTCCACCTCAAAAACGAATGAAAATGTTGTGTACGTTCGCGACTTTGTGCGCGTTGATCGTAGACTTACAATTAGGGAGATGGCTGATGAACTTAATTCAAGTTTCTATGCAGTTCAGTCAATTTTAACTGAAGATCTGAACATGCGTCGAGTGTCCGCAAAATTCATTCCAAAAGTGTTGTCAGGTGACCAGAGGCAATACCGACTTGAAGTGTACCAAGAACTGATTAATCGGACTAAAAATGACCCAGATTTGTTAAATAGGGTAATTACAGGTGACTAATCCTGAGTATACGGATATGATCCTGAAACCAAAGTGCAGTCTTCGCAGTAGAAGACTCCAGGTTCACCATGACCGAAAAAAGCACGGTAAAGTAGGTGGATGTGTGTGATGTCCTTAGGTTACAGTAGTTCTAAGTTCTAGGGGACTGCTGACCTCAGAGCCATTTGAACCAAAGTCGGTGGAAAGTGAAGACAATGTTGGTGATTTTTTTTTTAATTCTACCGTATTGTGCATCATGAATTTACCCCTGGAGGACAGACAATTAACCAGAAATACTACAAATGTGCCCTTGAGCGTTTGCGTGAAAAGGGGCGGAAGAAAAGGCCTGCATTGTGGAAAGACAGGAGTCTGGAGCTACACCATGACAATGCTCCGGCTCATCGTGTCTTCTCCATCGTTGAATTTTTAACCAGATTCAAAATTCGTGTGCTTCCACAACCGCCATATTCCCCTGATTTGGCCCCTGTGGACTTCTACCTGTTTCCTAAACTGCAATTTTCACTGAAAGGGAAGCGATTTGATTCGATTGAAGACACCCAGGCAAATACCGAGAGCATCCTTAACACACTACAGGAAAAAAGTTTCCAGGAGTGTTTCCAAATGTGGAAACACCGTTGGAGTCGGTGTGTTCAGTCAGAAGGGGACTATTTTGAAGGAGATGTATCACAGTAGCATGTAAGTAACACCATTGTGCAGCCACAAGCTCATTCTTAAAACTTTGCAATCACACGTCTTAGTTACTCTTTACAGTAACATTAATGTGAACACCTGTCAGAAGTCTGAGTAGCCATCTTTTGCAGCGTGGATCGTTGCGAGACTAGCGGGGAGAAAGTCAGTGATGCTCTGGAAGGTACCGACAGGGATTTGCAATCATGTCGACTCCAGTACCGTGGCCAGATGCCCTGTGTTTCTCGATTGAGGATCCGTGGCGCGTACATCCGACCGAGGTGGCTCCACAGATTCTCGATTGGATTTCAATCTGGGGAGTTTGGTGGCCAGGGGTGTACGATAAACTTATCCTGGTGCTCTTCGAACGAACCACGTACACTGGAACTGTGTGACACGTTGCATTGCCCTACTGTTGGGTGCCATTGCGCCGAGGAAAAGCAAACTGCATTTAGGGGTGGGTATGTACCCTGAGGACAGACGCATACTTGTGTTGATCCATTGTGCCTTACAGCATCCATACAGGGTGCGTCGCTTAAATCCAGACAAAGTTCAATTTGAATTTCCCGCCGTATCGTAGTTCTGCCGGAGGTCGTCATTGGTGTTCTTGAAATCCGTAGGTATCTAGTAAACATTCAGAACCTCAAAATGGCCGAGATGTTACTGACAAGTGTGGAGTACAGCCGAAGAGCCGCGATTATCGAAAGTCTTTGCGTTGGGCGTTCGCCCACTGAAATAATTCGATTGTTCGGGTACCCGGGATGAACTGTTTACGATATTATGGTCGAGTATAATGCTTCGGAGAAGTCTGGGGAAGGTTCCGCTAACCAGGCGAAGAAATCTCGTTAGAGAAAACGCGTGTCACGATTCGCGGCGGTCATCGAAAAGGCTCAGGCGCTCATTTCGGAGGTTCCGGGGCAATCGCTGAGGAAATTGGTGTCAGTATTGATTGTCAGGGAGGGAACAATGAGTCGCATGGCAGAGGAGGACCTCATACGAGACATTTAGTCCAAAACTGGCTCTAATATAACGTTCTGGTCAATGTCAATGAAGTTCTGGCCCGAGAATAGCCCAGGTTTGAACCCTCTCGACTACTATGTTTGAAGCGTAGTTGGAAGAGTTACCAATTAGATGGCCCGCGTCCGGCCATCCTGATTTAGGTTTTCCGTGATTTCCCTAAATCGCTCCAGGTAAATGCCGAGATGGTTCCATCGAAAGGGCACGGCCGACTTCCTTCCCAGTCTTTCCCTAATCCTGTAAGACCAATGATCTCGCTGTCTGGCCTTCTCCCCAAGCAACCCAACCCCAACCCAGTAAGACGGGGCAGCCTAATGTCCACGTCTCTAGGCACCGCTGCCGAAGCAGTATTCGCGAATGTGGACAGCGCTGTTTTAAAGTGTGCTTGCAATCGCTTCAGGACCAGATCGGAGGCGGTCAATACGGCTGAAGGGGGTTACATCGAGTAACGTTACTCTTGAAAGATACCGCTAATTATATGTAAAAGGATTTTTATTTTCCTTTGCATTTTGTTTTAATAAATTTGCTTTAAAAATGTTTCATTTGTCCATATTTCAGCTCCGCATCCTGTAGATCCCCATACCATAACGGTCCCTCCTCCGGCGTGGATATTTCCAAAGATTGTTGCAAGGTGTTTGCTTACAGATTTTTCACATCGTACTCGCCAGCGGCCATGTGTCCGATGAAGCATAAAATGCGATTCATGTGAAAGCGGCACCGGTCGCCACTCAGCGGACGTTCACTTGCACTGGCGTGCTCTCTGGAAGAACGGATGTTGCGGATATTCGGCTTAGCCACAGGCGAGGGGATAGCTTTTCAGTCTGCCAGTACCTCAAGCCTGGAAGGAAGAAGATGAGGTATTGGTGCAAGTAAAATTGTGAGGACTGCCCGTGTGTAGTGCTTGGATACCTCAGTCGGTGAACACTTGTCTGCCGGTGGCACAGGTGCCCAGTTAGAATCTCAGTCCAGGATACAGCTTTAATCTGCCAGGAAGTTTCAAAACGTATACACTCCGCTACAAAGTGAAAATTCATTCTGGACTTAGGTTTCGCCATAACCACCAAACTGGCACTGCTGAGGCAAACGGCTGAAGTCTGATAGCAGGTCAAACGACGACTGTGTGCCTCTTACCCAACTGTTAAAGAACACGCTCTTAGAAATGAGCTAGTGATGCACAGGACTATCATGAGACTAGTTATGGACTACGGAATCTCAACATGGGGTACTGCAGCAAAACACGTGTTCAGAGGCTGCAGAACAGAGCACTACAAAGAAATGTCCATTAGCTATGTAATTTTACCAGCTAAATATCTACACGAAGCGGCAGAAGAGCCAAAAGACCTGGGCCGTTTCAAGAACGTTGCAAAAACCCTGTATCAGAAACCAGATAGGTCTAGAACCCACTTATTAGGGACGTACAGTCCTTCACGACGACCAAGACCGTTACAAACAACCCGTAATTCGACACCGCCGACAGTAAATCTACTCGTAGGTAATGCTTAGTTGAGAAAAATACTACAATAAAGAAGACAAACTGATACCCTGAACATTTTTGTAGCATTTTTTGGAACAGCGATCTTGTAATCTGTATAAAATCACTGAAGGAACAAATAGTTCACGATGGGTATTTTATTAAAATGACCTGTTTCCGCCTAGGCTTAGGCAATCTTCAGACAGCACCATCAGTGAAGTTGATGATGCGTAGAACAGTCAGTCAACCTCTGTCGTTGAAACAGTTTCAGCGTAAACTTCAGCTGATGGTGCTGTCTGAAGATAGCCTAAGCCTAGGCCGAAACAGGTTATTTTAATAAAATACCCATCGCAAACTACACTGTTTTTTCACTGTTTTGATAATAAACTGATATTCTTACTGACATCTTATCCAAAAGATAAAGTAGTAAATGCCTCTGGTCAAACACTACACTACAGATTCCGAAGCTTCTGGGAACATTCTAGCAACGCTATAGGCTCCAAGTAGCGAAATACACTGACGCAGTGACATTAGCGAATGAGTACGTGTTATTAATATTTTGAGTTTCCCTAGGGCACAGCCCTATGTAATCCGGAACTGAACATTAAACGTCACGTGAGATGTACCGACCAATTTTAAATTAGGCGTAGAGTATCGCCATGCCGGTAGGGAAATAGTAACAGCAGAATGTGTCTGTGTGGATATCTCAGTGTCGGCCGCCGTTGAGTAACGAATTTCAGGGTGGTGCATAAGTTCGTAGGGTTTTTGTTTCGTATGTAGGTATTCTAGTTGCTATGGGTCTGTTTATCTATTGTCATTTTTTATTTGTAGTTCGCTGTTGCTGTTGGAGTTCACATATTGTCATTTTGTCATTTAGAGGTAGTGAGTGGAGCCGTGGACGCTAGACAATGGAGTGACAAATGGAGAAATTGGAACATTTTCGACACTTTCTTCTGTCTCGGTTCAGCAGAGGGATGACAGCAGCGGTGTCAGCCAGAAACCTTTGCGCCGTGTTTGGGGTAAAGCTTTTGGACAGAGCATGACAAAACAATAATGCTTTTCTCGTTTTAAGGAGGATGGCTTTTACATTAGAGAATCTCAAAGTTCAGGGAGAAGATCGTTTAAACGCATTAATCCACAATGATCCATGTCAGTGTACTCGAGAACTGGCAAATGTAATGAACTGTGATCATTCCACCATCGTGTGACATTTGGTATTGTCGGGAGGGGTATATGGATACCGCATGCTGTAAGCCAAAATCACAAAAATCTGCGGGTGGCCATATGTTCGTCTCTGCTTGCTGTTCATTAATTGGCTCGTGAACTACACCGATCATGTATGTCCTATATGTTTACTGGCGTCGAGAGATGGTGTGTTGATGCTAACATAAGGAAAATAAAGGTATGGTTGAACCCAAACAAAGCAGCATTTCCCCTTAAAATGACCTGCGCGCATCCACAAAATATGATGTTATGCATCTGGTAAAACAGCGACGGCGTTGTGTACTACGAATTGCTTCCCCGACGTGTAACCATCTTTTCTGACATTTTTTGATGAGAACTGAGACATCTTGAGGACACAATCCGAGAACAACGACCAGAAAGATCGTGTATAGTGATGCTACTCCACTATAACGGCCGTCCGCATTCTGCTAGACTGACAAGAAAACATTATGCAGGAGTTGGATTGGAAAGTCATTCCTCGCCCACCTTATCTACCTGATCTTACGCCCTGAGATTTTCACCTTTTCCGTTCTCTATCGAACAACCTTCAAGGAACTTCCTTTCTGGATGGAAATGCCCTCCAAACATGGTTCGACGAGTTCTTCGTCTCAAAACCACGTGATTTCTACAGTCGCAGAATCGAAAAGTTACCCCATCGTTGCCGTACTACAGGGTGGTCCAAAAGTCCGGAAACACCCTGATAAAATCCAAATGTAGTAGCAAACAAGGAAACAGAGTCCCTACACACGAGGAACGGGAAGGGGGAAACTTTATAGGCCATGCCACCAACATGGCGGCCATCTTGAAAACCGCCATCTTGGATTCAACTCCAGAATTCCAAATGGCAGTGTGGTCATGTGACATATCAAACAGATAGAGAATTTCACCAGAAAAACAATGCCACTGTTATTTTAAATATAGCTTTATTCATTCTCGGGTTATATCCAATTATTTGCGGCAGCAGTGGGACGCTCGGCAGCGTGAGTATTACGTACTGAGAAGTCATAAAATGGAGTCTGAAACGGTGCAAAGTGACTATCTCATGCCTGATATGCTACATGTGTTTAACTGTTAGGTATCATTTACTCATGCTAACGTTTCAGTCATTGTTTCCTTATTTACAAGAACGCATTGAAATCATCTTAATATCAGGAGAAAGAAGCGCACGGACCACTGCTGAGGATTTCAACAGTCGTCACCCAACAAGACAGCCAATCACTCACAGCCTAGTTGCCAAGCTTTTGACCAAATTCCGAGCAATCGGTTCTGTCGCAGATAAACCTAAGGCTGGAAGACCAAAATCTGCAACCGATGAAGCAACAATAGTGAGCGCGATGACATCATTTAACAAGAGTCCGCAACGGAGTACTCGTCGCCTGTCACAAGAATGTGGGGTTAGCCGTACCCCTATACCGCGAATTTTATCGCAGCGCAAATGGCACCTGCACAAAATTCAGCTGCTCCAACGCCTGAAGGAGGATGATCCAGACCGTCGGGTGAATGTGTGACACAGCAGCTGCAAACAAACCCACGTTTTCCCTATCAGGTGATATTCAGTGATGAAGCCAATTTCTTTATCAATGGTGAAGTGAACAAGCAGAATCACATATACTGGTCCGACACAAATCCGCACTGGCTTGATGCTTCCAAATCGGTCGACTCACAAAACGTGATGGTCTGGTGTGTTGTGTGGGGTACCAAAGTCGTTGGACCTTTTTTTATTGATGGTACGTTAACAGCCAACGGATGTCTGAGGTTACTGGATGAAGAAGTGTTTCCCTCGTTGTTAACGGAGGACGGGACATTTCCGGAATTCTTCCAGCATGATTGAGCCCCACCTCACTATGGGCACAATGTGCGAGCATAACTGGATGCGCAGTTCCCTCAAAAGAGGATTGGTCGTAGGGGTGCTGTGGAGTGGCCACCACGTTCACCAGATTTGTCTCCTTTGGATTTTTATGTGTGGGGTCATGTCAAAGCACTGATTTACTCTGTGAAAATATGGGATTTGCATCATCTAAAGCAGCGCATTGTTGATGCGTGTGGCCAAATTCAGCCAGATATGTTGGTCAAAGTTCATCAGGACGGGGTTCGGAGGATAGCATTAACAATCCAACATAATGGACAACATATCGAGCCATTCCTATGACTGTTGGTGATCTCTATGGACTGTGAAACAGCGGCGTAATGTCTCTTCGGCACGTATCACACATGCTGCCGAGCGTCCCACCGCTGCCACATCTAACTGGTTATAACCCGAGAGTGAATAAAGCTATATTTATAATTACAACGGCATTGTTTTTCTGGTGAAATTCTCTATCTGTTTGATACGCCACATGACCACATTCCCATTTGAAATTTTGGAGTTGAATCCAAGATGGCGGCTTTCAATATGGCCGCCATGTTGGTGGCATAGCTTATAAAGTTTCCCCCTTCCCTTTCCTCGTGTGTAGGGACTCTGTTTCCTTGTTTGCTACTCGATTTGAATTTTATGAGGGTGTTTCCGGACTTTTGGACCACCCTGTATTGTAAATAGTGAAGGTGAATATATATTATTGATCGTTAAAGGCTCTGTTACGTGTATCAGTTGTGTTTATTAAACTTATAGAAAAACTCTACGAACTTATGCATCAACCCAATACATCAGGGACAGTTCAACTCTTCTAAAGCTGCCCAAGTCGACCGTCGCTGACGTGTAGGGAAGTGGAAACGTGAAAGAACAGTCACATCTAAATCGAGACCGGGCATACTTCATGGACTGACGGACAGGCACCATCGATCATCGCTGAGGGTCGTTCTAGAATTTCACATGAAGTCAGCAAAGAAATCACTCGTGAGTTACAGGGTGCAATCAGCAGTCGAGCAAGCAGAATGACAGAGTTGAAAAGAAAGGCGCACAGTAGTCGAGCACCTCCTCATAAAGCACACATTTCTGCACTCGATGCTTGAGGCGGCGTAAAGAACGGCGCTGCTGGACAGTGGGAGACAAAACGAGAGATTTGGAGTGATCAGTCATACTATACTCTGCGCTAATCCGATGGAAGCGTTTGCTTTGAGCGAACACATGCCTTCATGTGTAGTGCCAAAAGTGAAGTACAGAAGCTTTACAGTATTGGAGTGTTTTTCATGGGTAGGACATGGTTGCCGTACAGAACTTAATAAAACGCTAAATGCTGAAGAATGTGGATACAATTTGCAGTATTGTGTACTGTGTATATTCGGAGAAAAGGATTGCAATGCAGTCTATAAAAAAGCTTCATCTCTGAGGCAATGCTTTGTGGCCATAAACATTCCTGAAACGGACTGACCTGCCCAGAGTCTCGACCTGAACCCAATGGAACACCTTTAGCATTAGTTACTATATAGACTTCCCTCCAGATCTCAGCGCCCAACAATACTACCTGCTCTGGTTTCGGCTCTTGAGGAAGAATGAACTTCCATTCCTCCAGACATTCAGATATCCCATTGAACGTGTCTCCACTAGAGTTCAAGTCGAAGCGTCGACACACTCCTTTTTAGCGTCCACTAACAGGTGATCGTATGTTTTACACCAGACAGTGAGTGGAAGCAGGAAGTATTAAAGGAAGAATTTCGTCCCAAAAACTACATTAAGGCCTGATAATTAGCTGATTTGCTGCAAGTCATGCGTGTGATGGCCGGTCGTAAGCCGTGCTTGGACAGGTCAGTCGCCAGTGAAAAGGCAAAAGTCCGAGATTCGGATCACGATCAGGGACACGATTATAATCTACCAGGAAGTTTCAAATTAGAATTGACGATTTGCACATTTCTTACATATCCGTTAACCTGAAACGGCCTTATGTTTACTAATCAGCTGAATGAGTGCTGCTTCCATCTCTTTTCATTTGAATTGGAAAGACTCCATGGTATCTTGTGTATCCGATGCTATCTACTTTCATTTCTTTGCTTTCATTTGCTAGTAGGTTCTTCTGATGATCTATTGTTAATTGAGATACTAACACCCTTTCTTTGGAGTACAGTTTTGATTCCAATACTGTAAATGCTTAAAACAAATGGTTCAAATGGCTCTGAATGGGACTTAACATCTGAGGTCATCAGTCCCCTAGAACTTAGAGCTACTTAAACTTAACTAACCTAAGGACATCACACACATCCATGTTCGAGGCTGGATTCGAACCTGCGACCGTAGCGGTAGCGCGGTTCCAGACTGCAGCCCCTAGAACCGCTTGGCCACACCGGCCGGCGCTTAAAACAAATGATAAAGAAAAGTCCTACAGGAAATCAACTCAATACATGTATATCTGCTGTATGAAAGATAATGTAAATGTCGTGTGACTAGGGCCTCCCGTGGGTAGACCGTTCGACGTGTGCAAGTCTTTCGATTCGACGCCACTTCGGCGACTTGCGCGTCAGTGGGGATGAAATGATGATGATTAGGACAACACAACACTCAGTCCCTGAGCGGAGAAAATCTCTGACCCCGCCGGGAACCGAACTCGGGACCTTAGGATTGACGTTCCGTCGTGCTGACCACTCTTTTCTTTAATATCATTTTGTTCGTTTTTTTTAGTTCGTTGCATCTACTCGGGGTGGACGTCGCAGGACACCCGTTTCAGTTCGTCGTTGATCCATTAGCTCAGTTTTTTTTTTATTACAGAGGGCAGCTCACTCTCTGACCGAACACACTGAGCTACGGTGCCGGCAAACCACTCAGCTACCGGGGACGGACGCAGTGTGAAAAGACCAGTGGCTATATAACATGCATTTATTGCAGACGTTATTCCAGTAGAGAATAAGATGAAATTTCTGGTAAGTAGGTAGGCACGTCACTTATTTGCAGTAGTTTGTCTCTTATTATCTCCAAAAAAAGTTATCGTAACTGTAAATTATACGCGATGTAAGCTAAGCTCATTTAATAGAATATACGAAAGAGAATCGCAATACACAGTGAGTATCCAGAATGAGATTTTCACTCTACAGCGAAGTGTGCGCTGATATCAAACTTCCTGGCAGATTAAAACTGTGTGCGCCGATCGAGACTCGAACTCGGGACCTTTGCCTTTCGCGGGTAAGTGCTCTACCATCTGAGCTACCGAAGCACGACTCACGCCCGGTCTCACAGCTTCACTTCTGCCAGTACCTGCCAGGAAGTTTCATATCAGCGCACACTGCGCTGCAGAGTGAAAATCTCATTCTGGAAACATCCCCCAGGCTGTGGCTAAGCCATGTCTCCGCAGTATCCTTTCTTTCAGGAGTGCTAGTTCTGCAAGGTTCGCAGGAGAGCTTCTGTAAAGTTTGGAAGGTAGGAGACGAGGTACTGGCAGAAGTGAAGCTGTGAGACCGGGCGTGAGTCGTGCTTCGGTAGCTCAGATGGTAGAGCACTTACCCGCGAAAGGCAAAGGTGCCGAGTTCGAGTCTCGGTCGGCGCACACAGTTTTAATCTGCCAGGAAGTTTCACAGCGAGTATGTTCAGCACAACGCATACAGAATGAGTTGAAACGCAATTGTTCCATCAGTAAATAGAACCTATTCAGTCTACACTGGTCAAAAAGAATTGCTTTCCATCAAAAATGGTAATATTTGCCATTGTGACACGCAATAGCAGTAAGAGCTCAGATTCTAGTCACGTACTATACTACTTCGCTTTCACAGTAAATTTTATTTTATTCAACGATAGATTTCGAATGCCAAGCACCTATTTTAAAGCAACAATAATTAGTGGTGATATCATCACTCCGTCACAGACTGAGGGGACCACAAATACTCTTTTAAATACATTTTACTGCGTAAGTGTATTGGTATACCAAATTCATAGTAAGAATAAAACAGTTTATGAAAAATCTTGAGGTTGTCTACAATTAATAAAATAATTTTTAAGCTTCATCAGTATCTTCAACAATACCGGAAAAATAATAATTACGCTGTGAAACGCTTACCTAAGATTGTTGTTGTTGTGGTCTTCAGTCCTGAGACTGGTTTGATGCAGCTCTCCATGCTACTCTATCCTGTGCAAGCTTTTTCATCTCCCAGTACCTACTGCAACCTACAACCTTCTGAATCTGCTTAGTGTATTCATCTCTTGGTCTCCCTCTACGATATTTACCCTCCACGCTGCCCTCCAATACTAAATTGGTGATCCCTTGATGCCTCAGAACATGTCCTACCAACCGATCCCTTCTTCTGGTCAAGTTGTGCCACAAACTTCCCTTCTCCCCAATCCTATTCAATACTTCCTCATTAGTTATGTGATCTACCCATCTAATCTTCAGCATTCTTCTGTAGCACCACATTTCGAAAGCTTCTATTCTCTTCTTGTCCAAACTATTTATCGTCCATGTTTCACTTCCATACATGGCTACACTCCATACGAATACTTTCAGAAATGACTTCCTGACACTTAAATCAATACTGGATGTTAACAAATTTCTCTTCTTCAGAAACGCTTTCCTTGCCATTGCCAGCCTACATTTTATATCCTCTCTACTTCGACCATCATCAGTTATTTTGCTCCCCAAATAGCAAAACTCCTTTACTACTTTAAGTGCCTCATTTCCTAATCTAATTCCCTCAGCATCACCCGACTTAATTAGACTACATTCCATTATCCTTGTTTTGCTTTTGTTGATGTTCATCTTATATCCTCGTTTCAAGACACTGTCCATTCCATTCAACTGCTCTTCCAAGTCCTTTGCTGTCTCTGACAGAATTACAATGTCATCGGCGAACCTCAAGGTTTTTATTTCTTCTCCATGAATTTTAATACCTACTCCGAATTTTTCTTTTGTTTCCTTTACTGCTTGCTCAATATACAGATTGAACAACATCGGGGACAGGCTACAGCCCTGTCTTACTCCCTTCCCAACCACTGCTTCCCTTTCATGTCCCTCGACTCTTATAACTGCCATCTGGTTTCTGTACAAATTGTAAATAGCCTTTCGCTCCCTGTATTTTACCCCTGCCACCTTTAGAATTTGAAACAGAGTATTCCAGTCAACATTGTCAAAAGCTTTCTCTAAGTCTACAAATACTAGAAACGTAGGTTTGCCTTTCCTTAATCTTTCTTCTAAGATAAGTCGTAAGGTCAGTATTGCCTCACGTGTTCCAGTGTTTCTACGGAATCCAAACTGATCTTCCCCGAGGTTGGCTTCTACTAGTTTTTCCATTCGTCTGTAAAGAATTCGTGTTAGTATTTTGCAGCTGTGACTTATTAAACTGATAGTTCGGTAATTTTCACATCTGTCAACACCTGCTTTCTTTGGGATTGGAATTATTATATTCTTCTTGAAGTCTGAGGGTATTTCGCCTGTTTCATACATCTTGCTCACCAGATGGTAGAGTTTTGTCAGGACTGGCTCTCCCAAGGCCGTCAGTAGTTCCAATGGAATGTTGTCTACTCCAGGGGCCTTGTTTCGACTCAGGTCTTTCAGTGCTCTGTCAAACTCTTCACGCAGTATCATATCACCCATTTCATCTTCATCTACATGCTCTTCCATTTCCATAATATTGTCCTCAAGTACATCGCCCTTGTATAGACCCTCTATATACTCCTTCCACCTTTCCGCTTTTCCTTCTTTGCTTAGAACTGGGTTTCCATCTGAGCTCTTGATATTCATACAAGTCGTTCTCTTATCTCCAAAGGTCTCTTTAATTTTCCTGTATGCAGTATCTATCTTACCCCTAGTGAGATAGGCCTCTACATCCTTACATTTGTCCTCTAGCCATCCCTGCTTAGCCATTTTGCACTTCCTGTCGATCTCATTTTTGAGACGTTTGTATTCCTTTTTGCCTGCTTCATTTACTGCATTTTTATATTTTCTCCTTTCATCAATTAAATTCAATATTTCTTCTGTTACCCAAGGATTTCTACCTGCCCTCGTCTTTTTACCTACTTGATCCTCTGCTGCCTTCGCTACTTCATCCCTCAAAGCTACCCATTCTTCTTCTACTGTATTTCTTTCCCCCATTCCTGTCAATTGTTCCCTTATGCTCTCCCTGAAACTCTGTACAACCTCTGGTTCTTTCAGTTTATCCAGGTCCCATCTCATTAAATTCCCACCTTTTTGCAGTATCTTCAGTTTTAATCTACAGGTCATAACCAATAGAGTGTGGTCAGAGTCCACATCTGCCCCTGGAAATGTCTTACAATTTAAAACCTGGTTCCTAAATCTCTGTCTTACCGTTATATAATCTATCTGATACCTTTTAGTATCTCCAGGGCTCTTCCATGTATACAACCTTCTTTCATGATTCTTAAACCAAGTGTTAGTTATGATTATGTTGTGCTCTGTGCAAAATTCTACCAGGCGGCTTCCTCTTTCATTTCTTAGCCCCAATCCATATTCACCTACTATGTTTCCTTCTCTCCCTTTTCCTACACTCGAATTCCAGTCACCCATGACTATTAAATTTTCGTCTCCCTTCACAATCTGAATAATTTCTTTTGTTTCATCATATATTTCTTCAGTTTCTTCGTCATCTGCAGAGCCAGTTGGCATATAAACTTGTACTACTGTAGTAGGTGTGGGCTTCGTGTCTATCTTGGCCACAATAATGCGTTCACTATGCTGTTTGTAGTTGCTTACCCGCATTCCTATTTTCCTATTCATTATTAAACCTACTCCTGCATTACCCCTATTTGATTTTGTGTTTATAACCCTGTAGTCACCTGACCAGAAGTCTTGTTCCTCCTGCCACCGAACTTCACTAATTCCCACTGTATCTAACTTCAACCTATCCATTTCCCTTTTTAAATTTTCTAACCTACCTGCCCGATTAAGGGATCTGACATTCCACGCTCCGACCCGTAGAACGCCAGTTTTCTTTCTCCTGATAACGGCATCCTCTTGAGTAGTCCCCGCCCGGAGATCCGAATGGGGGACTATTTTACCTCCAGAATATTTTACCCAAGTGGACGCCATCATCATTTAATCATACAGTAAAGCTGCATGCCCTCGGGAAAAATTACGGCTGTAGTTTCCCCTTGCTTTCAGCCGTTCGCAGTACCAGCACAGCAAGGCCGATTTGGTTATTGTTACAAGGCCAGATCAGTCAATCATCCAGACTGTTCCCATGCAACTACTGAAAAGGCTGCTGCCCCTCTTCAGGAACCACACGTTTGTCTGGCCTCTCAACAGATACCCCTCCGTTGTGGTTGTACCTACGGTACGGCTATCTGTATCGCTGAGGCACGCAAGCCTCCCCACCAACGGCAAGGTCCATGGTTCATGGGGGGGTACCTAAGATTACTGAATGTAATAGACTTAATTTTTAAAGCACTGCAAGCTAAAAAGATACGCTTCAATAATATGCACAAAATGTAACATGTTAACCAAAAAATTAACTTTAAAAATAGGGATTGCTTTTTTTTTAATCATGGAAAACTTAGACGCGTCATATACAACTTAGTTGCTACGCTGTATTATTTCATCATCCTTCAAACAGGAGACTGCGGCAGAGAGCACTTTTTCTCGCAACTTCGGTGTGAACCTGGCGTACTTCTGTCGTTAGAAATACTGTGAATGGTGAAAGAAATTGATATCTTATTTTGCAATTATATAAAGAGATGGAAATTAATGCCACCACACAGCCGACATGCTTCCAGAAACAGAAAAAAGACCACAGATTTCGATATCATTTCAACTTCCTAAAGAATTCCTTTCAAAAGTCTGGATCACTGACTGATCTGGCCTTATAAAGTCAACCAAAATGGCCTTGCTGTGCTAGTACCGCGAATGACTGAAAGCAAGGGCAAACTATAGCCGTTATTTTCCGCGAGTGCATGCAGCATTACTATGTGGTTAAATAATGACGTCATCGTCTTGGGTAAAATATTCCGGAGGTGAAATAGTCAGTACATTCAGATCTCTGGGCGGGGACTACTCAGTAGGATGTCGTTACCTGGAGAAACAAAACTGACATTCTACGGATAGGTGCGTGGAATGTAAGAGTACTTAATCGCGCAGGTAAGTTAGAAAATCTAAAAAGGCAAAGAGGTGGGCTGAAGTTAGATATAGTGGAAATTAGTGAATTCCGTGGTGGAGGACCAGGACTCCTGGTCAGGTGAATATAGGTTTTTAAATACAAAATCAAATAGAAGTAATACAGGAGGGGGTCTAATAATGAATAAGAAAACAGGAATGCGATTAAGTTTCTATGAACAGCATAGTGAACGCATTATCGTAGCTAAAATGGACATGAAATCCACATCCACCACAGTAGTACAACTTAATATGCCAACTAGCTTCGCAAACGACGAAAAGATTGAAGAAATTGTAAGTCAAGTAAGGGATGAAATAGAGTAGAAGAAAGGGAAAGAGACAGAGGGGCAAAGGAAACACCCTATCTTGCACTAACCACTAAATAAAAAAATAAATTAATAGATCAACAGAACAATCCAAAAACGGGACACAAAACAGACTAACAATTTCTTGTAGTATTGAGTATCCTTCAACATGCACACAAACAAGAAATGACACACACTCCATAAAAGGATGAAGAAGTGGTAGGACATAATTAGAATAAAGAAAAGAAATCATAATAATTCTTGCCACTATCAGAAAATCTTTGCATTATATAAAATCAGAGTTTTTTCATAAATAACAATAACAAATATATGTAAAACAAAAATTGTAAATATTTCTACCCATCAGAGGGACATCGCCACCAAAATCAATCACCAGCTTCCTCAACACCAGATTTTTCAAGATAGCGACGGAGAGGGTACAGACATGTTGAGAAAGCACTTAGGGCAATGACAACAACATGAAGACCAACGCCACACTGGAAATGCAGGATGCAACCAGGTTGGACTTCAGAAGAACAACGTGCAGCATGGACATTTCATATGCCACGATACTGCTACTTCATGGACAAGAATCATGATACAACGAGACTACGAAGAAGGTCCAAGAAATAAACTCATCAACGTATATTTGGAAAGGCAGTCTGATCCTACAAATCCTGTATCTCTCTTACATTAAAATTCACATATTCTTAGCTCAAGAAGAACAGAAGAATGCAAGAAAGAAGAGAAGAACAGATGATGCAAGACGAAGAAGGGCAGAAGACAGCAAGATACCTTTATCTCATATCCTACAAAGAAAATTGTTACAAACGTCTTTCCATGAACTTAGAGGCATGATAACTACTACAACCACCTCTCCAAAAATAAACCTTGAATAGTCAAACAAATACAAACTAACTGCAAACAGAATACTAAGCGATACCAACAAACATTATCCAATTTTTTGCAATAAATAATACTTTTCGTTAGTTTAATGTTTTTCTTACACTAACTAGCAACACTCCTGTACCCAAGTATTCCACTAGTTACGTAAGAATATAGAATATTTTTGTGTTTTTTTCTTACAGCGGACGACTCCAGAATATATTTGTTGCTGAATGTTTTTCAAGCAGTTCTTGTTGGTACATTAGGAGCGTCTGTCTGACTTCTGTAGTAGTGTGAGGTGGAAATTGTTTCTTGAGAAGCCAAAGGGTACTTGTTGGATCAATCCATTGCGCAACTTGACAAAATAAAATCCACAAGCTCAGAAAATCAGATAAAAGAAATGATTCAGATAGTTAAGGCAGACGAAAATTTAATAGTCACGGGGGACTGTATAATATTATTATCGCTCAAAACAAAAAATTAATGTTTCAAGCTGGTAATATTAAACTCTTTGTTGTTGAACAAGTGTGTGTAATGTCTCTGTTTGTATGTTTGTGAAGGACAATATCCCGAGCGCGGTCGACTACTCCCAAAGTGTACGTTATTTCGCACACGTAGACAAGTTACTCTCGTAGTGTAGAAGCAGCTGCCGCCTCAGATGGTTGCCTGTAAAATTCTTGTAATGTAAGAGAAAGAAAACTTCTATAGGATTTTCTCGAAGTGGAGTACTGCCGTTCGCATTTGGTCATTCGATGATTGCGAGTGAAATGAGTTAGTTTTAGCAGAGAAAACTTTCTCTATGCTTTTGACCGTGTAATTGAAGCAGGTTCTACAGCAAACATCGACCACCAAATGTTCGAAGTCCTATACAAGCTTGTCGTACATTAAAATTAATCACAGAATATTTTGATCAAAAATAAATACACGAAATTACCTTTGAAATGCTCCAGCCTGTATTATGGCTGTTACATATCGCTTGTGAATCTCAAAAAACACAAATTATACCATATGGCAGCTAACAATGACTGTTTTATTGCACACACTTCATACACGTCCTCTCGTTATCCTATCTCGCCACTAAGTCCCGTCACATTCCGATTTTCTTACTTTTCTTCGCTCGCCATGGAGCAACACTAAGTCAAGGAACAAATATTTCGCTCGCGCAGGCGAAACAAGCCACTTCGCGATATATATATTCACTTTAAAGCGTTAACAGATGGAAGGCCGATGAGAATGAATGAATAGGTTAATACACATTAATCATCGCCAGGGGCCATCCGTCCACGGCCGCCCGCCGCCGATGCGGTGACGCAGACAGTAGAGATGGGCAAACTGAAACACGTAACTGTTTCGAAAACCATGAAACAGTGCAATGTAAAGCTTCGACACATTCTTTCGAAACAGTTTGTGTTTGTAATTTAAACAGTGAAACAGTTTGTGTTTGTAATCTAATAAACTTACACATCTTCTCATTTTCAATGTCCACTGTATGTTGTTGTTGCTGTGGTCCTCAGTCCTGAGACTGGCTTGATGCAGCCTTCATGCTACTCCATCCTGTGCAAGCCCCTTCATCTCCCAGTACCTACTGCAACCTACATCCTTCTGAATCTGCTTAGTGTATTCATCTCTTGGTCTCCCTCTACGATTTTTACCCTCCACGCTGCCCTCCACTGTATAGGTATGTCCATATAAACACAAATGAGGTGCGAGAGCGCTAATCATATCGCAGAAAGTATGAAACGATCACTTGGGCGTCTTGGCAGTTTCGTATTTCATGCAGCAAATGCGCTGCTTTCGTGTCGTGTGAACGGAACTGGAGGTGGGGGCGAACTGCAGAAACAACGGATATGGTACTGGGATTCCCACATTCCGCTAGTATGGGAATATACCCATCCTGCTAATTCCCATGCACACAAAGGGAATCATTGTGGATAATAGGCACAGTGCCTGCAGACTCACAAATAATTCGAATAAATAACAAAATATAACAGAAAAATTTTTGTCTTTCAAGGTGTTTCGAACCGTTACTATAAATTCACCATGCTTCCCGTTCACCATTACACTATCAGTGACATGTCAAACAGATTGCTTGCAATTATACCTACATTAAATTTATGAATATGTATAATAACTGTCACTCTACGCCTTTTTTTTATTCAAAATGTTCTAGGCTAACTTGCGTTTCTTAATATGTTTACTGTACTTGAACAGAGAAACGTATGTTATAAAAAAAAGTGTAATTTAACTGAATGATTTTCACATATTTATTATTCTGAATGTGAATAGTATGCGTTGTTTTATTGTTTGGTTAATGTTTATAAAGCAAATGTTACGCCATTTCGGAATAGGACAGTCATCTAGAAACGAAGCTTTATTTTCGGATATCTTAAGCTTCATGCTATTGCTTGTCAAAACGATTTCGACACTCTTGAAAATATTTCACGAAGTGGTATGTTGTGTTTCAGTACCTGTGCCGCGCCCGAATCTCGTCCGACACAGAGCGGAATGAAACATCACTGTTTCGATACAAGCACATGTGGACTGAAACAGCCTTATTTTGAAACAACGATACAGTTTCTGTGTCTGGCTCGAGATCGAATCTGGTCCGAAAATCCGAGACAGGGGCGGAATGAAACACCACTGTTTCGAAACAGTGAACTACAGCCGTTCCGAAACACTGAAACAGTTCCACGTATCGATACACCGTATCGAAACATAGAAACAATGGCCAAGTCAAGTAGACACCAGAGAGCATCGTCTCTTATGCCCTCATGTCACAGAAGTGTGGGACCCTGCACGTGCACTATTAGCGCTGATCGGTGGGACTACACCAGACAATGTGTCAATCGACTGGTTCCTTACCCCTGACATTCAGACCAACCCCCGAACACGACGTAACGCAATGGTGTGGCTCTTGGGCCCGAATGGCCTGCGCAGATCGGCGAATATTTCGTCGTTCTGCGCATGACGTCAGTATAGGAGCACGTTTTGTCGAGGCGCCAAAAGAGCTGTTTTACCGGTGTTGTTGTTTTGCTTTAGTTTGTGGTGTTGCGGTGATTTGTAAAAGTGTTGCGTTAAAATGCCTGGGTGTGCTGTAACAGGGTGTCTGTCATACAGCCGAAAGACAAAAGGCACGGATATAATTTATCATTCGTTCCCAAAAGACGTTAAAGTGCAGAAGGCCTGGATTATGAAGTGCCACCGAAAAGATCGCTTCAGTGTTGCGATGTCAACTGTTTGTTCATTGCATTTCACATCCGATGATTATCTACGTGACTTGCGAGCAGAACTTCTCAATCTACCGCCGAAGAGAACACTTAAACCAGACGCAGTGCCGAGTGTGAATATACCAGGAAGTGTTCCCAGTGTTAGTGGAAATTCAGGCCCTGATGACATAGTTTCTCCGAATAGGGCAGACAGGTTGCAGGCAAGAAAGACAGTGAAAAATGCAATTGAGCACCTGGTTAGTGTGTCTCCGAAAAAAAGAGAAATAGACCAGTCAACAGCGACAAATGACTGTGACACTGATAGTAAACAGATCAGCGAACTCTGTAAACGTATAGAAGAATTAGAATACAGGAACCGCAGACTGACAGCTATGTGTGCAAATCTCAGAAGCGTTTGAAACTCAAAGTGAAAGCTTGTGCTGAGAAAATAAAATATCAACAAAAGTGTCAAAAGAAGCAAGTACAGGAGAAAGTGACTCAAATATTAGGCAAATTATTTTCGAAAACACAGATAAACTGCTTGTTCAGTGGAAAGAAACGAGCAAAATGGCAAGGGAAGATATTTGTAAAGCGGTTACACTTCGTGCTGTGTCTAGGAAGTGTTATTTGTTTTTAAGAAATCAGGTCGGTTTCCCACTTCCAGGACTGTCAACACTTAAGAGATGGACGTCACGCTCTTTCAGATGCTTTCCTGGTGTGCTGACAGACGTTTTGCAACTAATGAAAGCCCACTCATCTGTATTGACAAAAACTGAACGTGTGTGTGTGCTATCATTCGACGAAATGAATGTAGACAGCAATATTATTTATGATCCTGTTGAAGATCGTGTTGTAGGGCCACACAGTAACGTGCTATTTGTTATGGTACGTGGTTTGTTTTCTGGGTGGAAGCAACCCATTTACTATGATTTTGACACACAAATAACAGCTGATCGGTTAAACAGTATTATCTGCTCTGTACAAGATGTTGGTTACGATGTTGTTGCGGTAGTATGCGACCTTGGAATAAAAAATCGATCTGTGTGGAAAGATTTTAATGTGACAGAAACAAATTCCTGCTTTTCCAATCCGCAGTATGAAAATAAACGAATCTGGGTGTTTTCAGATGTTCCGCATTTGTTTAAATTAATGAGGAACCACTTTCTGGATGACGGACTAAAGCTTCCAAGTGGGAAAATTGTTAATAAATCTATTGTAGAAAGACTGCTCGCATTAGATAGGAGTGAAATGAAGTTGTGTCCTAAACTGTCACAGCTTCATCTCAATGTCAAGGGGAGAGAGCGTCAAAGGGTTTATTTGGCAAAGCAACTTTTTTCGAGTACCACAGCTAAAGCCATAAAGTACCTAATGCCTGAAGAAGAGGAAGAAGCAAATTTTTTTCAGTTAGCAAACGACGCATTTGACATTCTGAATGCTCGGAGGTACAATAAGAATGTGTTATCATGTGGTTATGGGATACATAAGGATGTTCAAGAAAGAATATTGAGAGAACTGTATACGTGTGCTGAAAAAATGCGCGTAGGCAATGCGAATCACTTGCTCCCATTCCAGAAAGGCATTATGACAACTGTTCGGTCATTATTTGGACTGTTTTAAGATCTTCCGCCACTACAAATAACATATATTTTAACTGGAAGATTGAACCAGGATGCACTGGAAAAAATTTTCTCACAGATCAGAGGAATTGGTCATTTCCATTTGAACCCTTCTCCAACAGAAGTAAAATATCGATTATGGCTGTTACTGCTGGGACACAATGCTCATGACATTCCTCTGTCAAGTGATACATTAGTAGAGGCAGATGAGTGTGACGGATTTTTGACGTCACATCTGTTCACAGGAATTTTGCCTGACATGAGCGAAGCACTGCAAATGATAGATGGTGAAAAAGAGCTACGAGATATTAACTTTCCTGTTCAACTTGCACCAGAAGAATGTGCTGTCGCAGAGGGATGTGACTGCTCTGCAGAAGGATTCTGTTACCTGGCTGGCTATATTGCATATCGTGCTAAGAACTGTGACAAGGCACTGGGAACGCCGTCTGCTGATATTTTAAGTCCTCCAACAAATGAAAATTATGGTTGGATTGAATTTCTATCTCGCGGTGGGCTTACAGTTCCAACAGATGAGTGGCTACATAAGGTGTCTCAGTTTGAACTAATTTTTAATGAATTTAATGGATTGGATAGTATTTCCAAGGAAAAAAATATAGTGAAAACAATATGCACTGCTGTCCAAACTAAATATCCGGAATTTTCGTCACACGTTATAAAACTGTATGTCAGAGCACGACTTTTCATTCGTATGCGGTTCCTCAATACGAAGCATAAAATCCAGAAAGCAGCAGCAGCACAGAAGCGGAAATCAAGACAGTGGCACTCTTCTTCTACTGCAAACATCTAACAGGTAAATCAACTGTTTTAAATAATTTCCTGAGAACTTATTGGTGTTATAAGTAGTTGCTTGTCCTTAGTAAGAGTCGCTTGCTGCGCTAGCCGCTGCCTCGCTTTGCTCCTACAGTGACGTCACTGCGCCAGCCAATCACAGTCGATTTAGCTTCGGGCCCAACCTCCCTTTTAAATAACCTTGGGGCCACACCATTTTCACAATCTATGACCTTTGTCTCATCGATGCTGTCTCTTTCATGGACTACCTCTGGAGCCAGCATCGCATGGCGGAATCTGACCGGAAATATACCACTACTTTTGCAAGATTTCTTAAAGTGGCAATGGTTCATGGTTATCAAAAGGTGTTCCGGGCTGACTAAGGCACCTGTACAAGAATTTCCTGAGTGTAGCCCTGGATCTTTGTCACTCGGACTTTCAAACTACCCTTGACTTGCCTATACCCCAGATTTGACATTGGCCTTCTGGGCATCACTAGAGGAGACTGTTCTATGATACTGGTAATATGGAAATTGGTAACATGGAAATTGTGTAAACCTTGTATGAAACATTATTGGAAAATTGGAAAACACGTAATATATCTTAGAGGATTATTACTTAGTTAATTCTATGGGCAATGGAATTATCTCGCCAGTTTCGTTTTCATTTGAATGAGCTGCCGTGCCTGTTTTTTATTTTGCCTTCATTTCTGTCTTTATTTATTTCTTTCTTTTTCGTTCCTACAATCATTACTTGCTTCACACCTGCAAAGGGAGGTGTGTTTCTGTGTAGTGTGTCGTTGCCCCCTGAGGCATAGCAGAGTATGCCTCCGCTTTTATTTTCGGTTTATGGCAATAAGTCTTGCTACTAACAGCACCCCGCTTTACGTGCTGCGTCGACACTAGAGGATGGCGGCATTTTTGGAGAGGAAAAGGTAGGGCTATAGGGGAGGTAGGAGGCCCACAAAAACAAAACAAAAAAAAAAAAGGTCACGTGGTACAACCTTATCGAAAGCCTGATAGAAAATCGTTTTTTGGAAAATACCGGAAGTCACAGCGTGGCTTCAGACTGGCTGCATGATGGTAAGACAGAGATTTCGGAACCAGACTTTACATTGTAAGACATTTCGAGGGATGGACTCCGAACACAATTTATTGATTACGAACTTTAGGTTTAAAATGAAGAAACTCCTAAAAGGTAGGAATTTTGGGAGATAGGATCTGGATAATTTGAAAGAATCAGAGGTTGTTGAGAGTTTCAGAGGAAGCATTAGGCAACGATTGACTAGAATGAGAGAAAGCAATGCAGTAGAAGACGAATGAGTAGCTCTGAGACATTAAATTATGAAAATAGCAGGGGCAAGTGCTAGTAGAAATCCTTGAATACCAAAAGTGATATTGAATTAAATTGATGAAAGGAGAAAATATAAAAAAGAAGCAGGCGAAAGGGAATACAGAGAAAGAGATTGACAGGAACTGCAAAATGGCTAGAGGCCTAATGTGAGTGTATAAACTTACCAGCCAGAAAATTATGCCCACCTACCTAATAGTCGGGGCAACGGCCTTGCCGCAGTGGATACACCGGTTCCCGTGAGATCACCGAAGTTAAGCGCTGTCGGGCGTGGTCGGCACTTGGATGGGTGACCATCCAGGCCGCCATGCGCTGTTGCCATTTTTCGGGGTGCACTCATCCTCGTGATGCCAATTGAGGAGCTGCTCGACTGAATAGTAGCTGCTTCGGTCAAGAATACCATCATAACGACCGGGAGAGCGGTGTGCTGACCCCACGCCCCTCCTATCCGCATCCTCGACAGAGGATGACACGGCGGTCGGATGGTCCCAGTAGGCCACTCGTGGCCTGAGGACAGAGTAAACCTACCTAATAGTCGGTATGTCCACGGATCACAGCGGCGACACGTCGTAGCATGGAAGCACGAGACCTTGGTAGGTCGCACACATAAGTCACCTAATTCCCGTAAATACTGGGGAGAGGGACGATGAGCGCTGACGCCACGTTCAGTCACATCCCAGATTGGCTAGTTGGGAGCCACCACGTCAATTGTAGCTCGCCGCTGCGTTCCTCGAACCACTCCATCATCTCCTGGTCTTGTGACATGGCGCACAATCTTCCTGAAAAATGCCACTGCCAACAGAAAACATTATCGTCATAAGGGATGTACGTGGTCTGCAACCAGTGTACGATATTCCTTGGCCGTCTGGTGCCTTGCACGAGCTCCACTGAACCCATGGATGCCCACCTGAATGTTCTCCAGAGCATAATAGAGGCGCTGGCAGCTGGTCTTCGTTCCACAGCACAGGTGTCAAGGAGCCGTATCCCTGGAAGGCGACGAATTCGCGCATTCCCATCGGCATGATTAAGAAGGTATCGGGATTTATCAGACCATGCAACGCTCTACCACTGCGCCAACGTCTAGTACCGATGGTCACGAGCCCATTTCAGTCGTAGTTGAAGACGTCGTGGTATTAACATTGTCATGTGCGTGTATCGTCAGCTGCGGAGGCTCGTCTTTGGAGTGTTCGGTGCACTGTGTGTTCAGACAATCTTGTACTCTGTTCAGCATTAGTCTGATGTTAGTTCTGTCACAGTTCGCCGGCGTCCTGTTTTACCAGTCTGCCCAGCCTACGACATCTGTTGTGTGGGGTGACCACCCAACCCCACGACTTCTGGACGTGGTTTCGCCACATGTTGAAGACACTCACCGCACCACTTCTCAAGCACCCGACAAGTCGATCCACTTCCGAAATGCTCGTGTCGAACCTCCGGGCCATCACAATCTGTCTTCCGTCAGACTAAAATAGATCGCGCTCCTTCCACATTTTACAGACGGGCAGCACGCTGACTCATACTACATGCGCCGTTCGTGTGTCTGACTAGCAGTCATTCCTCGCTGGGTGAAACTGCTATCGCCTGGACGGGTTTATGTAGATTGTAGGTCGGTGGGCACGATGTTTTGGGTGATCAGTATAGAAGCTTATATAACTAGGGGAAAGATCGATACTGCCTGTAGGAAAATTAAAGAGGAGTTTGAAGAAAAGAGAAGCAGCTGTATGAATATCAAGAGCCAGATAGAAAACCGGTAGAAAGCAAAGAAGGGAAAGTTAAAAGGAGGAAGGAGTAGACAGAGGATCTGTTTAAGAGAGATTGTTAATAGGTTGTTTAGGTTTTTATGTTGGTAACGCCACGTAGCGCTCTGTGTGAAAATCACTGCCTGTACTGTGTGCAGTATGTGGCTGGTTTGCATTGGGGGAATATTTGCTATTGTAGAGTTGGGCAGTTGGATGTGAACAGCGCGAAGCGTTGCGCAGTTGGAGGTGAGTCGCCAGCAGTGGTGGATGTGGGGAGGGAGATGGCGGAGTTTTGAGAGCGGACGATCTGGACGTTTGTCCGTCAGATAAAGGAAATTTATAAGACTGGCTGTCATATAATGACTTTTGAACACTATTAAGGTAAATACATTGTTTGTTCTCCATTAAAATCTTTCATTTGCTAACTATACGCCTATCAGTAGTTAGTGTCTGCAGTAGTTAGAATCTATTATTTAGCTGGCAGTACTGGCGCTTGCTGTATTGCAGTAGTTCGAGTAACGAAGATTTTTGTGAGGCAAGTGATTCATGAAAGGTATAGGTTATTGTTAGTCAGGGCCATTCTTTTGTAGGGATTATTGAAAGTCAGATTGCGTTGCGCTAAAAATATTGTGTGTCAGTTTAGTGATGATCAGAATAAGTAAAGAGAAAACTGCTTAAGTACGTTGAGTTTTGCTCAGCTGTTTGAAAATCAAATAACGTAAGACGTTTACCGGCACTGTCATTTATAAGGGGATGTTTCAAGATGAACTTGAAAGCAATATTATACAAAGGCAAGAGGACGTAGATGGGACGGGAAATATGATACTGCGAGATGAATTTGACAGAGCACTGAAAAACGTAAATCGAAAAAAGGCCCCTAGAGTATACGACATTCCGTCAGAACCACTGATATCCTTGGGAGAGCAAGCCACAATAAAATTATTCTATCTGACATGCAAGATTTATGACACAGGTGGAATACCCTCACACTTCAAGAAGATTGTAATAATTCTAACCCCAAAGAAAGCAGTTCAGTTACCCATGGTTGCAAAACACTAGCACGCATTCTTTACGGAAAAATGGACAAACTGGTGGAAACCGATCTCGGGGAAGATCAGTTAGTATATCGGCGAAGTATAGGAACATGCGAGGCAATACTGATCGTACCACTTATCTTAGAAGATAGATTAAGGAAAGGCAAACCTACATTTATGGCATTTGTAGACTTCCAGAAAGCTTTTAAAAGAGCTGACTGGAATACACGCTGAAATTCTGAAGGTTAACAGGGATAGAATACAGGTAGCTGAAGCATATTTACAACTTGTACAGAAAGAAGACGGCAGTTATAAGAATCGAAGGGCATGAGAGGGAAGAAGTGGTTGAGAAAAGAGAGCGACGGTGTTGTAGCCTATCCCCCATGTTATTCAATCTATACACTGAGCAAGCAGTAAAGGAAACCAAAGAAAAATGTGGAGACGGAATTGCTGTTCAAAGAGAAAAAATAAAATCTTTGAGGTTTGCCATGACATTGCAATTCTGTCAGAGATAGCAAAGAATATGAAGAGCAGCCGAGCGGAATAGAAAGTTTGAAAATTTGTGGTAAGGTCTTATGGGACCAAACTGCTGAGGTCATCAGTCCCTAAGCTTACGCACTACTTAATCTAATTTAAACTAACTTACCCTAAGGACAACACCCACACCCGTGCCCGAGAGAGGTCTCGAACCTCCGACGGGGTGGGGGGCGGGGGGGGGGGGGGGGGGGAGCCGCTCGGGCCGTGACAAGGCGCCTTAAACAGCGGAACGGAATAGACAGTGTCTTGAAAGGAGGATGTAAGATGAACATCAACACAACAAAACGGGGATAATGGAATATAGTCGAATTAAATCAGCTGACGCTGAGGGAATTAGATTAACAATTGTGATACTAAAAGTAGTAGACGAGTTTTGCTATTGGGGCAGCAAAATAACTGATGACGGCCGAAGTAGAGAGTATGTAAAACGTAGACTGGCAATGACAAGAAAAGCTTTTCTGAAGAAAAGTTTGTGTGCATGAAATA
Source organism: Schistocerca americana (assembly GCF_021461395.2). Taxonomy (NCBI): domain Eukaryota; kingdom Metazoa; phylum Arthropoda; class Insecta; order Orthoptera; family Acrididae; genus Schistocerca; species Schistocerca americana. The sequence goes on from NC_060119.1 coordinate 587,152,565, forward strand.
CAGGTTTAAGTGTTTGGAAGTCTTTTCTAAAAGTATTTGTGTATAGTGGAACTGAAAGGTGGACGATTAATAGTGTAGACTAAAAGGGAATAGCAGATTCTTAAATGTCGTGTTACAGAAGAATGCTGAAAATTAGGTGGGTAGATAGCGCAACTAATGAGGGGTTACTGAACAGAACTGGGGAGACAACAAAGTTTAGTCAAGTTGTGCCGCAACTTGACTAAATGAAGAGATCGGTTGATAGTACACTTTTCAGACGTCAAGGGATTACCAGTTTAGTGTTGGAAGGAAGTGTGTGGAGGGTAAGAGGGGAAGGGTGGTAAAATCGTCGTAGAGGGACACCAAAAGAGGAATACAGTAAGCAGATTCAGAAGGGTGTAGGTTGCCGCAGTTATTCGGAGACGAAGTGTCTTGCACAGAATAGAGTAGAATGGAGAGTTGCATCAAACCAGAAATTGAAGAATCGCATGGATCAAACCAGTCTTCTGGCTGAAGGCCAGGACAACAACAATGTAGTTGCCATACTGTGGGAGCTATATTAGATTATTTACTGTTTGTACTACTAACGTTTTCCCTCCCTCCCTCCCCCTCGCTATCCCCCCGCCCTCCGCCACCCTCTTTCTATCTACTGAACTGTGGTAAGCTTCTGCATGGGAGAATTTGAACAATCGCGAATGAGAATGTTCTGAACTGTAATGTCGAGAGATGCAGTCATCTTTTTTACTCGTGATGAAGCCGTGTAAAACTCAAACGTAAATTTTTATCTTTAGGTTAAGAAAAAGCAAACCTACGTTTATAGCATTTCTTGACGTAGAGAAAGCTTTTGACAGCGTTGATTGGAATAACTCTTCAAAACTGTGAATGTAGCAGGAACAAAATACAGGAACCGAAAGGTTATATGTAGCTCGTGCGGAAATTAGACAGCAGTTATGAGTCGAAAGACATGAAAGGAAAGAAGTAGTTGAGAAGGGAGTGGGACATGGTTGTAGCCTATTGCCAATATCATTCAGTCTGTACTCTGAGCAATTAGTAAAGGGAACCGAAGAAAAATTTGGAGAAAGAATTAAAGCTCAGTGAGAACAAATACAAAGCAGTGTGGTACTGATATTGTAATTGTCAGAATCTGCAAAGGACTTGCAAGAGCAATTGAACCGAATGGGTAGAGACTTAAAACAAAAGTCTACATCATATTCTACAAGCCACCTAATGGCGTGAAGTGGAGGGTACTTCTGGCTCCACTAACTGTTTCCTCCCTTCCATGTTCCACTCGCAAACGACTCTTGGGAAGAATAATTGTCGGTAAGCCGCTGCTGCAGCTCTGATTTTTCGAATTATCTCGTCGTGGTCGTTTCTGGAGATGTATGTGGAAGAAAGTAATATGTTGTTCTACTCTTCCCGGAAAGTGCTACCTCGAAATTTCAGTAGTAACCTCTCCATGATTCTCAACCCCTCTCTTATAACGTCTGCCACTGGAGATCGTTGAGTACCCCTGTGACGCTCTTCGTTCGATCTTCTGTCTCCCCTAGCAGTTCTGCCTGGTAAGGGTCACATATTCATGAACAAAACAAGAATCGGTCGAACAACCGCCTTATAAACCACTTTCTTCGTGGATGATTTACATTTCCTTAATATTCTTCCGATGAATCTCTGTCTGGCATCTGCTTTTCCTATTTATTTTGTGTAATTGTTCCACTTAAGGTCGATCTGGATAGTTACTCCTAGATGTTTTACCGTAGATACCGTTTCCAGCAGTTTGTCGTCAATACTGTTGTTCATGGGTGACCAAGAACTCGGCTCGCGACCTCTGCCCTGAAACGAATGCCATAGCGCTCAGCCTCGCTACACAATTCCCCCACTGCCATGCCACCTTGAGCGCGAGGAGGGGAAAGGGGGGAAACTGTGAACGTCTCGCATTTAAATGCAGGTACAGTCTCGCTGCATTCGACTTGGTTCTATATTTCATATTTCTCAACAATACAGATCAAAAACAAAACAAATTTTTGGTATTATTTCATTATTTTTGGAGCGCTGAAGACATAATTTTAAGCTGATACAGACTATCGATATACGGACAGATGCAGACAATTTCAGATTTTCGCTATCAGGTTGCCACGTAACTGGAACTTATTTACTTTCATAATCGAAAAATCATCATTCACACACATATGTTGATCGAAACATTGTTGCGCTTTTGCAGTCTCATTATGGAGACGTCGAGACTCTACCTGATGAATGTAATCTACATGTCCTGGACAGCTTTAACGTTAAAGCGATTTGTCTTTAAAATGGGAATTACCTTACAGATCAGTTAGTTACATCTGCACACGCGCAGCGGCGCTTTCAACTGAAACGACAAACTATCTCGAATAAAGCTCGAAAAACAGATGTAAGACTGGCAGTGTCCTCAAAACGTTTAGGAAACTATACTTGTAAATCTTTCAAAGCTACAATGAAGTCTTCAGACCTCACGTTTTCTTTAACATCAGTGAGCTTGGGGAACTGGACTGCGCGTGTAAAAACACCTTCTCCGATGCGATTTTCTTTTTGAATACATCCCCATCAAATCAGAAAGTTTCCTCTGTTATGCCAGTGTTGCCTGGATCTCCGCACCCACCCGCTTTTACGAGGCCCTCCAAATCCTCGAACGCCATGCGCTCCACCTTGCCTTCCGTATCCGCCTTCCTTCCCCCACACGGCTCCTGTATGAACTCATCCCCTTCCCCCACCTCCTCCTTTTCCACCAACATCCTTTACACTGTCCGCAGGCTTGATCCCCCCCACCCCCTGGTTTCCTCCTTCCTCTCCACCCCCTGCTCATTGCCGCACCCGTATCGCTGTATCCCTCCCTCTCTCCACCTCCACACCCTCCATCTCCTTCATCCGGGCAATTTCCATCGCCTCTCCCTCCCAGATGATGAACTTCGCCATGACATATACCCTTCCTTCCAACTATAACCTGGCCTTGTCCCCCCCCAAGGGCCCCCTTTTTCCTCACCCCTCCATCTCCCAGAGCGGGTTTTCCTCCTACCCTCCTTGGCTGTTTTCCTCTCCTGTCCCTTCCCTTCCCAGCCCTTCTTCGGCACCCCCCCCCCCACTTCATCCCCCTTTCTCTCCCCTCCTCCTAGCATCCTTCCTCTTCCTCCCATTTCCCTTTTTCCCCCTCCCATGCAAATCCTCCCAGGGTTTTATTCGGTATCAGTGTGCTACGTTAGTGTTCTGTTCCGGTGCCGTTTTACAGTGTCATTTAGTCATGTGGGTTTTAATTGTGTGCTCGACCTGTTTATTTTCCATGACAGTTCCTTGCTACACCGCCCGTCATGTGGCTGTTTTACTCGTTCTACGGACTTTCATGGTTCGGCCGTACTTTTCCTGATGCCTTTTAATGTAGTGTGTGATTTTTTTTGTGTAACATACTTTCTTAGATTTTTATCTCCGATTTACAGTCACCGCTTTATATATCTTATTTGCTTCTGATCCGCCTTTTTGTTTCTATGTTCTCCCATGTTATCTCTTTTATATTGTTTTTAAATGTCTTCCTGTCTATTTATGTCTCTTGGCTGAAGAGCAGCGCTTATGTTGCTGCCAGCCCGCCCCTGATGGGGAATTGAAATGACAATATAGGAAAAAGAAAATCAGAAAGTTGCTTTTCACCTTGCAATGTCTTACTGTGACCAGCGTACACTCAAGTCTTCCTAAAATGCGAGGTCGTCAGTCCATTACGGATGTTTTCATTTTCCTTGTTGCACTCATTTTTCCTTCATAAGTTCAAAAACAGCGAGTTTTAAATATAAAAATCGTTCCAGGCATTTGCAATGGCATATAAAGTCTCCATATTCTTCTTTCAGTTCCATCGGGAACTTTTGCAACTCTCAGGGGAGTAATGCGTGCGGCTTCAGAAATTTTACTGTTCTTGCCGCCAATTTCTTCATGTGCTCCATGTCTCCAAATTTAGCGGGAAGTACTACTTGATGTACAGACCAATGAATCCCGTATGTCGATCGTTGTAATTTTTTGCCCTTTCATTATCAACTAAATCACAAATCCCTTCGCCGGCCGAAGTGGCCGTGCGGTTCTAGGCGCTGCAGTCTGGAACCGCAAGACCGCTACGGTCGCAGGTTCGAATCCTGCCTCGGGCATGGATGTTTGTGATGTCCTTAGGTTAGTTAGGTTTAACTAGTTCTAAGTTCTAGGGGACTAATGACCTCAGCAGTTGAGTCCCATAGTGCTCAGAGCCATTTGAACAAATCCCTTCTGCAGGCTACTGTAATATCGTTTCATAGCAAATCTGCGATACCCGTTTCTCATGCGCCTGCATAATTTACATCGAGAATGCTCGTACCTCTCTTCTGTGCCTCCCATTCAGTTTTTAAGTCTTGTAACGATAAATCGCTAGACTGCTTTTTTTGTGAAAACTATCACTGGATCTGTGAACTCTCGTCACACCAGGAACCAAGGGTAAACAGCGCTGACACCACCCTGAAGAGAGTGCGCCGACCAAAAAATGCCACACCGTAACCAACACTCAGTGAAACGTCGCTGTCCCGGGTACTCCCGATAACGATCGAGGCGAAGCCGAAACAGGCCCCCACGCGGTGCACACACCCAATACGCCGTAGAGGGCCCTGGCGTGGCTGTAGAGTAGTGGATTTCTTTTCCTTCACATGCGCAGTATGTTACATTTATTTACGTTGAGGTCAACTGATAGGGCCTGCACCATTCATCAGTCCTCTACAGGCCTTTCTGCAAACCTATACTGACCCTGACGTTGATCTTTGTTACAGAAAACCGCATCATCTGCGAACAGCCTTAAAGAGCTTCCGATGCTTTATGTGTGATCATTTACGTACATTGTACGGTCCTATCAAACTTCCTTCAAACTTCCTTACTTCCTTGTGGTGCTCTGGAAAATGCACTAACATCTGTCGAGTTTTTTTCCTTTAAGAGCGACATGTTGAGTTCTCTGCCGGAAGTCGTGAATGCAGTCACAAAGCTGGTCCGATACGGGGTAAACTCGTATTTTTTCACTAAATGGCAGTGCAGAACGGTTTCAAATGCCTTCCTGAAATCAAGGAATATGGCATCGACCGGAACTCCAATGTCCTACAGCGCTAGGGGTCTCACGGAGGAACAGAGCGAGCTGAGTTTCGCAACGCCAAAAACATATAGGCCTATAATAACGAGCGTGTGTCCTACGGCCCTTCTTGGAAAGCGAAATGACTTTCGTTTGTTTCCAATCGCTGTGTACCCTGCGTTCCTCCAGTGATCTACGATTAACTGCTGCTAGAAGTGGGGCAAGTTCTTTCGCATAATATTTGTAGAATCTTAAAGATATCTCATTCGATCCCGATACCTTTCTTGTGCTAAGCGACTGTAGTTGCTTTTCTATTCGGAGATGGCTATCTCAATATCTGCCATTTCAATGTTCGCGTGATAAATGAAAGGAGGGTCCGCGCTATGATCTTGCGCAGTGAAACGATTTCGGGACACCGGATGCAGTATTTCGGAAATTCCTCTGTTATCTTCCGTTTCGATGCCAATGTGGTCACCGAGTGAATGAATAGAGGATTTCGAGCTGCTTACTGATTTTAAGGAAGACCAAAACCTTTTTAAGATTTTTACTCACGTTGGTTGACAAATGCAGTCGAATGAAATCGGGTGATGCCGAGAGAAGAAGATTCCGAAACGAGACACTAAAGTTAGTAAATGCGGTTTGCTGAAGCAGACAGGGTATGCAGGTTGGATAAAGCAAGGAAATCATTTCAGAAAAAGAGGAATTTATTAGCAGTGAATATAAATTTAAGCGTTAGAAGCTCTTTCTTGTAGGTCTTTGTCTGGAGTGGTGAAACGGTGACGATAAGCAGTACAGACAATAACAGAATAGAATCTTTTCAATTGTGGTGTTGTAAAAGAAAGCTAAAGATTAGGTGAATAGATCGAGCAACCAATAAGGAGGTACTGAATCGAACTGGTGAGAAAAGAAATTTATGACACAACTTGACTAGCAAATGAAATCGATTGATAGCACACGTTGCGAGGGATCAAGGAATTATCTGTTTGGTATTCGAAGGAAATGTGGAAGAGGGAACGGCGGTAAAAACTGCATTGTATGAATACAGTAAGCAGATTCAAATGTTTGGAGGCTGCAGTAGATATTTGAATACGAACAGACTTGCATAGGATCGAGTAGTGAGGAGAGCTGCATCAAAAAGATCTTCGGACTGAGGACCACACGACGGCAGAAATCCAATTTTGATTCAAGATTGTATTATCTGCATCAAACAAGTACAGTGTACGTACAGCTCAGACAACAAATAATAAATAGAAACGTAACAACAGCAAAAAGCGCATCAAAATATTTGAACAATCTGTACCCAATAAACAATAATTGATTTAGTTACACTACTGACCATTAAAATTGCTACACCAAGAAGAAATGCAGATGACAAACGGGTATTCATTGGACAGACATATTATACTAGAACTCACATGTCATTACATTTTCACGCAATTTGGGTGCATAGATCCTGAGAAATCACTGTGCGGCTGGTCCCGGCGGAGGTTCGAGTCCTCCCTCGGGCATGGGTGTGTGTGTTTGTCCTTCGGATAATTTAGGTTAAGTAGTGTGTAAGCTTAGGGACTGATGACCTTAGCAGTTAAGGCCCATAAGATTTCACACACATTTTTCCTGAGAAATCAGCACACAGAACAACCCCTCTGGCCGTAATAACGGCCCTGATACGCCTGGGCATTGAGTCAGACAGAGCTTGGATGGCGTGTACAGGTACAGCTGCCCATGCAGCTTTAATACGATAACACAGTTTATCAAGAGTAGTGACTGGCGTATTTTGACGAGCCAGTTGCCCTGCCACCATTAACCAGACTTTTCAATTGGTGAGAGATCTGGAGAATAGACTGGCCAGGGCAGCAGTCGAACATTTCCTGTATCCAGAAAGGCCCGTACAGGACCTGCAACATGCGGTCGTGCATTATCCTCCTGAAATGTAGGGTTTCGCAGGGATCGAATGAAGGGTAGAGCCACGGGTCGTAACAGATCTGAAATGTAACGTCCACTGTTCAAAGTGACGTCAATGCGAACAAGAGGTGACCGAGACGTGTAACCAATGGCACCCCATACCATCACGCCGGGTGATACGCCAGTATGGGATGACGAATACACGCTTCCAATGTGCGTTCACCGCGATGTCGCCAAACATGGATGCGACCATCATGACACTGTAAACAGAACCTGGATTCATCCGAAAAAATGACGTTTTGCCATTCGTGCACCCAAGTTCGTCGTTGAGTACACCATCGCAGGCCTGGGATGCAGCGTCAAGGGTAGCCGCAGCCATGGTCTCCGAGCTGATAGTCCATGCTGCTGCAAACTGTTCGTGCAGATGGTTGTTGTCTTGCAAACGTCCCCATCTGTTGACTCAGGGATCGAGACGTGCCTGCACGATCCGTTACAGGCATGCGGATAAGATGCCTGTCATCTCGACTGCTAGTGGTACGAGGCCGTTGGGATCCACCACGGCGTTCCGTATTACCCTCCTGAACCCACCAATTCCATATTCTGCTAACAGTCATTGGATCTCGACCAACGCGAGCAGCAATGTCGCGATACGATAAACCACAATCGCGATAGGCTAAAATCCGACCTTTATCAAAGTCGGAAACGTGATGGTACGCATTTCTCATCCTTTCATGAGGCATCACAACAACGTTTCACCAGGCAACGCCGGTCAACTGCTGTTTGTGTATGAGAAATCGGTTGGAAACTTTCCTCATGTCAGCACGTTGTAGGTGTCGCCACCGGCGCCAACCTTGTGTGAATGCTCTGAAAAGCTAATCAATTGCATATCACAGCATCTTCTTCCTGTCGGCTAAATTTCGCGTCTGTAGCACGTTATCTTCGTGGTGTAGCAATTTTAATGGCCAGTAGTGTAGTTCTATGGAACTGAATCTATTTAACCATATCACTCACGATTAATAGTGTTTTCGAGTACGTATTTTTCGAAAGGAATTGAAATATCAGGGTATGAGATGTGTGACAGAGAGCGCACTTCATTCAAAAATAGTGGCAACGAGATACTGGCTTACGGAAGAAGAGAAGGCTGCCTTCATAGCTTAGTTATCACAAAATTTACTGGTAACACTTTATTGATTGTCGGAAATAGTGGGTTTCAACCAGGAACCAGCCAGAAAAGGTCGGTGGAGAAATCGGTATATTGGTGACATAAGCAGTGTGCCAAGATTGTTAGGATTATGGACAGTGGTATTTACTTCAAGGGTACCGCGAGTATTCTCTTGCGTAGTGCTTTCTCGTTTACTCATTAGGTTCTGTAAATAAAAGAGAGAGTGATTAAAGTACTTGTAGTGTGTTCGTCCGTTGTCACTGCTCCGCCGCGTGAGAGGAGGGGCCGTTGTCCTCCCGCTGTTCGAGCGCGTGTCGGTTTCTTGAGTCAGCCGCGTCGATTCTTGCGTATCAGCAGTGCCAGCCGCAGCGGAATCCGACGCATCGCCAGCAACCACCAGCCGCCCCGCGCCGCGCCGACAACATCAGCAGCAGCAGCTACCAGCTGTGCTCCCTGCTGTCGATAAATAACTGCCTGCCTACACTCGGCCCTGGGTTCCAGCAGACGAAGCAGCGACACCATCACACCAGAGACCGACGGAAGAAGGAGGACAGCGTGGGATAAAACCATGGCGGCTGCTGTGTAAGAGCACAAGAGCACCTCAACACCTTAACTGTCGACACGTTGCGGATTTGTTGGTTATTTTTCTGTGAATGCTGTTAAAGGTAACATAGATACTGCAGTCTGAAAGACACGGCACTTAAATCTACTGCTCCTTCAGAGCACGTGAAACTTGGCAGTAGGGTCGCGAAAACACTACCAGTTGTGCACGTTATAAGGTGGTCTCGCGCATGCGCAACTCGCGTGACGTAATTGCCTTACGGTCCAAATGCATACGGATTTGATCAAGAACGTGCACGGTTCACGATGTGCACAGCTAGCCACTACCACTCAACTACAAGCTTGCCGCCAATGGTAGTACACTGCAGCAGACTTTTGTCCCCATTCGCTCGGCATAAATCCTGCTAGATGATTGCACACTCCTCAGATATGCTAATTCACTCGCTGTATACTGTAGTAAACTTACATCCGACGTCAGTATATGTTAAAATTGTACTGACAGTAAACCTATTTTCTGGGTTTGTGAATGAGTTATGGTATATTAAATTATGAAATTTATCATACAGTAATCCATTTGAGGCACTGAGAACCATAAGGGCCGGAAGCACATCACCGTCGATTGTGAGATTTAGCATTTATTCATGGCGCTGAAATCTGTTGATCTTGTGGTGATCCAGGTTTATCTGTGGTGTAGGTCCACATTGTATACATGAAATTCACGAAAAGCTGTATCACTGGTTCTCTGATATTCACTTAAACGTGGGATCGTCGCCGGTGTGCTTTAGGCCTTTGGGCCTCAGAGCCTCATTTGTACTCTAGGCACTTGACCATGTTGGTAGACATTACTACTTGAGTTTAATCATTTTCAAAAACGGCACTTTGTGTTTGGAGTTGGTTGTTTACTGTGCAGGAATTGGCTTTCGTGTGCAGTGTACATACGAACTAGGTCGGATATATTTTAAATACAAACAGAAAAGTAAAACTGTCAGGATGGGTCGTGAGCCGTGCTTGGGTAGCTCAGTAGGAAGAGCACTTGCTCGCCAAAGGAAAAGGTCCCGAGCTCGAGTCTCGGTCCGGTACACAGGCTCAGACTCCCAGGAAATTTCATATCCGTGCACACTCCGCTGCAGAGTGTTCTCATTCTGGGAACAGAAAAGTAAATTACTAGGAAAAGTTAACAACAAAGAATTAGGGCCTCCGAAAACAATTCCTTTGATTGAGAGTCACGAAATGAAATAAGCTGGATTCCAAGCGAACATTGAACAAGGATCTGTAGAGTTAGCACAAGTTGCTGTGTGGTTGGAGCATAAAAATATCTGATGTTCAGCTCGGAAGGAAATTCGTGTACTAATGCATCTGTTAGGGATCTCTTATATTCATCCGCAAAAATGGAAAAGCACGAAAACTCCCACTTACACAAAAATGCGAAATGAAGAGTTGTGGAAAGGCTTACACATTATTTCGTTGTCGCCCTAAAAAGCACTTAATTATGTACAAAACAACCAAATTCCCCAAAACATTTCTTTGTTTTGTCAGATAAGTTATGGTTCAAAATGGTTCAAATGGCTCTGAGCACTATGGGACTTAACATCTATGGTCATCAGTCCCCTAGAACTTAGAACTACTTAAACCTAACTAACCTAAGGACATCACACAACACCCAGTCTAAGTTATGCATCTTATTATTATTAATATTATTATTATTATTATTATTATTATTATTACCGTTGTTGTTGTTGTTATTATTGTTGGCAATGGCTGTGGTTGTATAAATTGTTGATAAACATAATTGTTATACAGCAGACACTCTCAGACTTAACTGAAACTAAAAATTTGTGAACACCCAGAACGTATACCCACGAGCAACGCTGGGTTAGCTCAAGCCATCAACATCACATCCGGAAAGGAACACTTGGAGGAAGAACCCGTGTTTATGTCTCCCAGTCGAAAGATAACAGCCATAGACAAAATACTGAGCGAAATAAAAGTGGAACTAAAAGCTAACCATGCTTCATCTGCGCTGTTAACCGTCATTAGAGACAGAGTGTTTCCCTCCGCTTTCCAAATGACTAGCCTTGAAGCTACGTTATTCTTCCTGGTTAAAGATTTACTGTGCAAGAGAAGGCTGAGAAACTAGAGGAGGACTAAATATGGAACAGAGCAGCCAGTGATGCAAAGGCCGTCCTTCTACATACGACAGTGTGAAACAAAATCACGTACAAAAAAGTGAATGATGTTTTTTGTTCATTAGTCTGCGCCTTACTGCACATTCATAATTAATGTCTTTGCCGACACTTATGGTTGGGCTTTGATTCTGACATTACTGCTGTTTCATTTTTTAATAAATTTTAACTTTACCATATCTGGCGGTCTTTCATCGTGTGCCTATACAAGGTTCGAACGGTTTCAGTGTGATTGTCCCACTGTGATCCAGCCAGTTTTCTTAACAGATTGTTCCTTGTGGAAACTTTCAACCTCCACTGTTTCTTGAAACTAAGAGATCTGTCCGGCGTCACTCCTGGGTACTTTGGAGCGCAGCAATGTTGTAACTCAACTCCTGACCATACTGTCATCAACTTATGAGTAGCTTCCCTATTACTCAAATGAAAAGCACACACTTGACTCTTAGAGGGGTTTGGTTAAAACTGATTTGTGCTATAGTATCTTGACAGGCCTTCAGGGGCATTCGTGAGGGAATTCTCCACATTCAAAGTCTTCAATTCTGAGTGGCAAGAGCGAAGTCATCAGCATGCAAGAAACTCCTGGTGTTGAGGTCTATAGGTTGGTCGTTTGTGTTTCATGTTGAATAGGATTAGATCCAACGCGCCTCCTTGAGGAAGACCCTTTTCCTGTTCTCCCCATCGACTGCGCTGCCCTTGAAAGTCAACGAAGAACCTGCAGTTTTATAAATAATTTGACCAGCAGTAGCTGGTGGTTGATAGTATCACAGGCCGCTGATACGTCGACAAATACCGCCCCTGTCGCCTTACGAGCTCCAAATCCATCTTCTATGAACTGCGTAAGATTCAGCAGTAGTCCAGTGCAGCTTTTACAAGGACTAAATCCAGCTTTTAAGGGTATTAGCAGGGAGTCAGCTACAGGTAGGAGGCGATTTAAGATCATTCTTTCCAGCAATTTATATAGATGACAGAGTATTGAAACTGGTCTAAAATCTTCTGGACTGTTTTCTTCTTTACCAGGTTCCAGCAAAGCAACTACACGGCTCTTCCGCCATATCTTTGGGATTTGACATCCGTTCACACAATTATTAAAGAGTTGCAAAATCCATTTCTTTGTTGTTATGCCGAAGTGCTTAATTTGCTCTATTAGTTCATCATCTAAGCAATGCGATTTTCCATTCTTATTTTGTTTAATAGCCTTAGCTAATACTTCCATGCTGAACGATGTTGTAAGCTGATTATTCTTCATAAGAATCCAAATGTCAATGATAAGGAATGTACAATGCACGACTTCCTCAAAAAAATGGTTCAAATGGCTCTGAGCACTATGGGATTTAACTTCTGAGGTCATCAGTCCCCTAGAACTTAGAACTACTTAAACCTAACTAACCTAAGGACATCACACACATCCATGCCCGAGGCAGTCGAACCTGCGACCGTAGCGATCGCTCGGTTCCAGACTGTAGCGCCTAGAACCGCACGGCCACTCCGGCCGGCACACGACTTCCTCCCTGACTTAATGGAACGGTTGAGAATGAAACATATCGATCCCAGCCACGTTATGGTACATTTATTAAATGGACACAGACCCTATCCGACGCACTTAAACCGTGTGTTTCTGAGACAAACATCAACATGCACGTGTGGGGAAGAAGGGGAAGAAGTTTCCCCAGAACATACTGTCTTCTTCTGCGGGCAATATGCAAACAATAGACATACACTACACTTAGATAGAAACAGCAATAAGAGACAAAGAACAACAGGCACAATTAAATGCATTGGCAAACAGCACTTCAAAAACAACACACGAAGAGTACCTGCAGAGACGACTTAACAGACATGCCTATACGCAACGTAACAACAATCTCCATATGGTGGACTGTGAGACCCGCAGTGACAGAGAGAAGAATGACACTGAAGAAGATGTGGAGGTGGAGGAGGAGGACGAAATGTAACAGTAAATAAGACACCTAGAATTATGAATCAGACATAACATGCTAAAATGTACTGACAGATGGTACATGTCAGTGAAATAACAGTTAAGGATAGCAGTCACTACAGTAAATGTGGTATAAGGTGCTGGCAATCTAGCCAAGAAAGCACCCAATGTAGTACACGTGTGGATACCTGATGTTAATGCATCGGATTTAGAAACACTATTTCTTTACCACAAACTATTCTTTTTTTGTTGTGACTGACAGTCAACAGTTTGAAGAAAACATTCCGTTGTATTCACCGCCAGTCACAGTCGGTGATGGCGCTGACAAATCTCCCCTCTATCCTTTCATTTTACACACTTCTTAATACAACAAAATTTTATTTATAAGTCAACGTAAAATGATTGTTATTCTAAGAAAAGTATCATATATTGTCAAATATTGCAGATAAAAACAAAACTAAAAGAGCTACAAAAAAGATGGCTAACGAAAACTAATGTGTATGACCAGTTTTAAAACATCAGGTAACAGATATTTAGATTTGCAATAAATAAGTGTAAATAGAAAAAATAATAACTATGGTACATCTGATACGGAGTCTTACACATCTCAACCTAATCATACCTTGGCGTTTGCCTCAAGGAGCTCTGAAATTTCGTAGCCCATATCAAGAAAATTAGTACACGAATAGTAAATCAGTAAATAAAATGAGTAAACTGATTAATATGACTAGGCAGAAAAAAAAATTGTATGTACAACGCACATCAATGAAATTTCACAACAGTGCGTATCTAATAAAACAGATATTAATACAGAACTGTATACAGCCATTGCTGCGTCTCCCAGCTTTCTTCTTATTAACTTAGGTATTTAATCACTAGAAGTAATAGTTTCACAACGTACATGTTTTAAATTCTGCAAGGTCAAGTTGGACAAAAAAATAAAAACTGGGTGAACACATTGTAAATAAATTTCAGTTTAAAAATGGCATCTTGAAAAATATCCAAAGACTATTGGACATAACGGACACTGCTTATTGTTCATAGTCCCCTTTCCGCTTACCTAAAAAGGATCGGCAGACTGACCACAAACAATGCCAACACGGCGCTCAGTGGTCAGCATATCACATGTTATGAGGAAAAATCTTTGTATGACAGGTAGAAGCGCCCTGTCAAATCTTTTTACCTGTCATACCTAGGTAGGAAAGAGTTTGGTGTACCACCAAGGCACTGTCACCAGCAATTTCTATCAATGCTAGTGATGATTAGTTCTGCTCAACGTTGCCTAGGTGTTACACTGCCACTTTCACGTAACTGGTTGGAGAGGTTGACAAATAACTACCGAGATGTTTGTCGTCTATTGCGATGTATGCACTGTACAAGAACGAACTGCATTCTTCTTACACTTGCCATACAGTATTAGCATGTTGGCTTTTTCTGCGTTGCTAAAATCCATCGTCCATATTGCTTGGACTGTCACACATTAACTGTTGCGTTATCTTGGAATAAATAAATAATTCAAATTTGAGTCATATCACCTTTGAATGTAGCTAGTTATATAAATAAACGGATGATATACGCTTATTATTATATTAGACGTAATCCCATCGTCGCGGGGGCATAACATGAATAGTAATACATGTAGTGTGCAGGGAGCCGCTGCCTCGCGCGTGTGCCTCTTATCAGGATATGCGAATTTGTGTACGTGTCTACGGAAACGCCTCGGTGTTGTTTACGGTATATAGACATTTCTACAGCATCGCCTCGGTGTTTATAGCGCTTTGTTGACGGATATCGTTTTGATTTTGTGGTCTATAGCGCTTCGCAGTTGAAAGCTGTCCCAAGCGTTCCCAACTTTGAGGACTTTCCTTACGCTGTATCTTGTCCTCACGGTTTATGTACCCATAGTCGATTCAATAACTTTTCCATCTGTCTCTTCATCCCTCCAGTATCAACTCTCTGTCCATCTCCCCCTCCACATTCTCCATGTCTATGTCCTCTTCCTCACCTCTCAGTCCACTCTCCTATCTCTATCCATCTCCTTCTTCCCCCTCTCTTTCTGTCCATCTTCTCCTCCTCCCATTGTCTCTGTCCACCTTATCTTCCGACCTCTATATGTCCATCTCCTCCTCCCAACTTACTTTGCTTCTCAATCTCCTCCTCCTCTCTCTATGCCCATCTCCTACTCCCACCTCTCTGTCTATCAGCTATTTACCTCTTTCTCTGGCCGTCCTCCCCCTTCTCACTATCCATCTCATACACACAACTCTATGCTCAGCTGTGCTGATCAGCATGTGTAACTCCTTCAATGTATGCTGATACTACCCGCACAATACACATCAAGCAGGGCAGCCTTGATGTTGGGTTGAATACCCTTTCCACACATATCTGCGCCCGTATATAAACTAGAAGGTTGTTACCCCCATAGTGTTAATTCTCAGTTAACAAATAGTAAGGGTACCAAATTTCCTTGAAATCTATTCAATAAATTAGGAAGAGACATTGGATACACGCATGAACACACATGTAGGGTGAATCGACTAAAACTAGCACCGCAAACATTGCGGAAATCGCAAGCGCTATTGATATGCAGTTTTCATAGAATGGATTGATAGTCAGGGGCTCGTACTGTTAGCCAATCAACAAATTGTAATAATACTTAGAAAGTATATTTTTTGTGCAAACTTACACTTTTTTAAATGGAACAATGCCTACTGATATTAACTAAAATCAGGATAAATTATAATGTCAACGGTATTTGTTGCAGGATCATAGTGTAAGTCATTTACAACATATCGTATTTTGAGATATTCCCACACCAACGTTTGTACAATACCTGTGGTAGCACACAATAATGAAAAACACAAGTACATACACTAGTTATGTGGATTCTGACCAGTAACGATACAACTGACCATCACAGGTTGTGCTCAAAATGACCAGCGGCCGGGGCAATGCAGGCTTTCTGTCTGGTACAGAACGACTGCTGCACACGTGCTAGCATTTCAGCAGAGATGCAGTAATACGTCATTTCATGTCATCGGAAATAGTTGGTAAGCCCTTTTAGAGAGCGTCTTTCAGCTTTCCCCACAGGAAAGGTCTACAGGCGACAAATCCGGCGAAGGGGATGGCTAATGTACAGGTCCTCTGCATCCATTTCAACGATTCAGAAACAATTTGTGAAAACATGCTGTAGAACTTCGTGCATTATGGGTTGGGTAGCTAGCATGTTGGTATCACAGGTTCCTCCTGCCCTCCAGAGGAACGTCTCCTAGCAAACCGTGGAAGATGGTCTGTTAGCAGGTTGCAGTGAGAGTTCAGTGATCTGTCTATGAAACACGGTCCTATGAGCTGATGGTTCACTATCCATCGCCACACGTTTACACTCTATGGACGCCGACGTTCCACCTGACGAAGATAACGAGGACTGTCAATAGACCAATAGTGCAAGTTTCGGCGATTTACCTGACTTTGGTCGGTAATTGAGGCTTCATCACTAAACAAGATACATGGTACATCTGGAGTATCCTGTCTTAATGCCCATGTACAGAACTTAACACAATTCTTATAATCGTTTCCATGCAGTTCTTGATGGAGAGAGATGTGCCAGGGATGGAAACTATGTTTACGGAGAATGCGTTGGACACTTGTGTAGCTCATACCAGTTCCTCGTGCGATCGCGCAGGCTCTAACGTGCGGATCAACTGCAACAGCAGCAAGAACGTTAATTTCTCCATCTTCCGTCGTCCCTTGTTTCCTTCTATTACGTTGTCTAGGTGTTAGACTACCACATTTACGTAACTGGTTTGAGAGGTTGACAAATAATTGTCGAGATAGTTGACGTCTATTGCAACGTATTGCCATATACGCTATACAATAACGAACTGTATTCTTGTTACACTTTCCACACTCACCACGAGGATGTTCGCTTTTTCTGATAGGTAAATCCCACCGTCCACTCTCGATCTGTAGCCTGGACTCTTACATACTAACTGACAAACAAGGCGCTAAGCACTCAAGGAACACCCAAGCACATTGTAAGAAAACGTAAGAACACTGAAACGTAAGAAGACTGAATGACAAAAACAAGTGCCATTGTGGAAACTTTTCAAAATACGAAGTCTCTTAAGTGACTCGTACTAGAGTCCTGCAACGAACACCACTGACATTCTAATTTATCCTACTTTTAGTTTGTTAATGTCAATAGGCATTGTTCCATTTAAAAAAGTGTATGCTTGCACAAGAAATATACTTTCTAAGTGTTATTACAATCTGTTGATTGGCTAACACTACGAGCCCATGACTACCAATCCATTCTGTGAAAACCGATGGAATGTACTGGTCCTAGAACAGTGGTTTGGTTGATTTTCATACTTCTTAGATGCCTCCTAGTGACATTTGCTTTGTGTGTTACCGCTCCTGAAGTGTTAATTTCATTTCTTTCGTCAATTGATCTTATTTTTCCTTGGCGTATTTGATTCTCCAAACTTCCGGTTTCTAGATCTTTTTTCAGAATATTTGCAAAGACATTGGCGCGATCTGGATACTCTTCAGTATACAATCACACCACTGCTCTAATAGTTTGGGGACATTCACCATAAACGATGTTCACTTTTCCGACTCTCATATACATTGTAAATGTCTCAAAAGTTTTGTGAGCAAGTTTTTCTAATTGGCACAACAGCGGAATACATACTGATGGGCTTCAAGCGTACAGACTCATACCCGAGTTAAGTGTTCACTTGAATTTAGTGTAACAGGGCAAGCGTTTGAGGAACCTCTTCTTCTGACGGAGGGACAATGGTTTGCGGCGGTGTTATCTCGATACTATTTGATCCAGTCCCATATACGTTATATCATTGAAGTTCTCTTAGAAGCTACTTTCAAGTATCACAGAAAAATGTATGTAGTTCTCTTAGAAAAAAGAAACTACAAAGTCGGTGTCGTAAATCGGAGACTGTAAAAGATAAAACTTATTTCATAACGTCAGTAAATTCAACATATAACTAGGCGAAACCGCACCTCGATATATTAATTCATTCTGGATGTATTTGGGGTGGCCGGTCCTAGTTGCCTCACCCCGTATATACCAGCATTTTAACCACAGTTTCGATGCCAGTGGGACGCTAGACTCAGTGGTGACAGTCCTAGTGACATTTCACCCCTAGGGAGTGGTGGGAGAGGGGTAGCTGGTGATGTGCCCCAGCATGTCTCTGTAATGTGCGAAGAAATTTCTATCGAACTTGGCTCACGTACCATATGCTATAAGAGAAAATACTGAGAGAATAACGACCCTACCACACCAGTGGCTGAGGGGGAGGGGGGAGGAGGCGTGAAGAAGGGTGACAGAAAAGCATAATTCAGGAGCTCCTGTAACGGTTTTGTATTTATATGAAGTACTAGCTGTTACTGTGGCTGTGCTGCACATCAGTAGTTTTGTTATGACGAGTAAGTAAGGTACTGGACGTGCAATAATGTCAGCTGTCCTCACTTGGCTGCCTATTTGGCTAAATGTAGCTGGTGATGTACCCCAGTCCCACCCCAGTTGCCCCAACGCACAGCGATACAGCACGTGCAAAGTCGCTGCCAACTGGTGTGTACCCAGGGGCGGTGTGCATTTGTTTATCCACTGTGCTACTCAGGTGTGTATACATTTTGCAGGGTATACTTAATACTATAAATTCAATATTTTTTAACATAGTTTGTGTTCACTGACGTAAAACACATATTCCTCCATTCCCTACTTCACCCTCTCAGGTTTCAGCTTTTTCTTTTTTCTCTCTCTCTCTCTTTCTAGAACAGTCTACATTCTTTCTCAGAGTTCAAGACATCTCTATACCAAATTTCATTCACATTGTTTCAGCAATTTAGTCATGAAAACATAACAGACAGTTACTTCCGCATTTGTAATATTAGTATGAATTATTTGTATAAAAATACTTTGGGAGTTTGATACCTCCACTACTTCCAAGAGAGGGGGAGGAGATGAAAAGGAAGTAATGTAAAAATTATAGAAAATTATCTGCAGGTGAGAGAACGGCGGATAGTACGGGCCACTTAAGCCAAACTTACTATAAAATCTTTGTTATTGTTATGATATAAGGTATAACTTCATGAAACAATTAATTTGACATATGTTCTTGGTGTAAATGGTGAAAAATAGATTTCTAACCATATCGAAACCCAGCATGAAAGAAGCTTTCTAAGACTTACAGTTTGAGATGTTAAGAAAAGTGTCGCGCAATACAGGCCATACAAGAGAATATAAGTTAAAAAAAAAAAAAAAAAAGAAAAAAAAGAAAGGAAGACTGATTTTCTGGTTCACAAACAAATTAATCTGTTTATATGTCAAAACTGCAATTTAATAAGAACCATTTTCTTTAAAAGCCTTTAAACGTCAGATAGAGTGAAGCTGACAAAAAAAATGGCTCTGAGCACTATGGGACTTAACATCTATGGTCATCAGTCCCCTAGACCTGAGAACTACTTAAACCTAACCAACCTAAGGACATCACACAACACCCAGTAATAACGAGGCACAGAAAATCCCTGCTCCCGACGAGAATCGAACCCGGGAACCCGGGCGTGAGTACCGAGAACGCTACCGCACGACCACGAGCTGCGGACGCTGACACAACGCAATACACTTTTTGACTGAGGTTTTCTGTAAGACAGTTCTATGAGGTTCCTCTTAAAGTTACCATTTTCTTCTCTCTGTCAAATATGTCAGGCATTTTCAAATTTTCTGCCAAATCGTAAGCCAACTATTGAAAGCCAAATTTGGGTAGCGGCGTTAACCTGGAATCCAAATCTCTCATGGATCCTGCAAGGATTTCTTCATAATTTTCTTCAAATGTTCGTATGGAAACCCCCAGCTGAGGTGTCATAGATGACTGCTTACTCCCTACAATGATTTTAACCTCCTTTACAGGATATTTCTAGGAACATTAAAACGGTCGGCAACAGACCTTCCGGTCATTTCGCCTTCCAAAACGCTTGATACCATTTGTTTCATTTCAGTCTCGGACCTCTCCCACTGACGCTCATCAGCAGGCTTAAAATTGGCATTATGCTTGACTTTAACCAGCATGGCTGGCAGTGTCAGCTATCTTACTTCCGATAATTATTATGAAAAAACATTCACTATCGTAATATATGATTTATTTTAAATGACCGATTTCATCATATACAGTAGGCCATCTTCAGATTGATTGCACCATTTGCTGGAGCTGGCAGCTTGCTGAGCAGCTGCATGTTGTCAAGATGATGACAGTTATCTTGGAAACAGGCAGCTCCTCAGCACGCTGCCAGATACAGCAAATGGTGCAATCAATCTGAAGATGGCCTACTGTATATGATGAAATCGGTCATTTAAAATAAATCATATATTACGATAGTGAATGTTTCTTCATAAGTAATTGGCATCATGCACTAAAAACAAAACAAAAAGTTACTTATGTGGCCCATTACCACCCAACTTTTTTGGTATGGCCGATGTTACGCAAAGGCAGGCACATAAAACATGGTGGAAACAGAAACTGACTTGAGTGAGCACAATTTCATTATTACGGTACAATCTGTATTAGACTACTTAAATATTAATTCTGGTATGACACTACTTACCTTTAACATTATAAACCGATGCTGAAAATTACACCATCCACCAACTTCGACACTCAGAAACAAACAACATTTAAATGTGACACAAACTCAACAGCTACTTCACTCAGATTAGAGAGAAGGTCAGCGTTGGCCGTAATATTGATGGTTTATTGACTGCAAAATCGATGTTCATTCACATAGTGATCATCTTCGGTGCTGTGGTGTACAAATTAAACTCATAGGCACTGATGATCACTAGGTGATTGAAAATCGATTTTGCAGTCAATAAACCGCCAATATAACGGCCATGCTGACCTTCTAATTTCACGTATATGGTCGTTGTGCACACAGCACTCTATGGAGCAAATGCTGGAGCGAGGGCTGCACTTTTTGCTAAGTTCCGCATATGTGCGATATTTTGCAGTAAACCCGACAAACACGTAGAGGCCCATACTACCCGCCCGCGCATACTAACCGCCGTTCCCCAGTTTCTTTCCTGTATTTAATTCACTTGGAATACATCAGAACTATGAAACTCTCAGTCTGTCTCTTATTTGTGTTGTTCAAAGCGACAACCATTTTTTTAAAAAAAGAGAGGAGGAATGCCAACTTCCTAATTTCCATTCGACTGGCTTCGAGCGTAGCGACAGATCATAACCGTATTTTAGTATAACATAGCCTCTCATAGTCATCAAATTACAGATTTTTGTTGTAATTATTGAAAAATTTTTTTTTAATTTGTAGTAAGTTCCTGTGGCACCAAATTGCTGAGATCATCGGTCCCTAGGCTTACACACTACTTAATCTAACTTAACCTAACTTACGCTAAGGACAACACACACACCCATGCCCGAGGTAGAGCTCGAACCTCCGATGGGGGAAGCCGCACGAACCGTGGCGAGGACCCGAGACCGCGCGGCTAACCCACGTGGCGAAAAGGATTATTTGAAAGTTTCTGCGGAACATTATCACAATGGTAGCAAATTATATGAAGTGGTACTACAAGACATCACCATCACATCGTGCCTACTACAAAATGTTATTTGTATAGCTCGTTTATCAAGTGCAGGTTATTCTCCGTAATGTAAAACGATGTTAACTTGATACAGTGTTTACAACGTACCAAGAAGGTGTAGGGAAGATGAGAGGAACAATTTGATACCGAAGATTTGTGGTCTATCAAGCCAAGAAATAACGTCAAATTGGTCTTAAAAAGTAACCTAAGCTATAGCACACCTGTGCCGTGAGCGATATTTTCATTATCCTCTCACTCTCTTAAGCTGAACACAAACTGAGACGCGTATAGCGCTGTGAAGTGACACGACATTATAGCACCATAGGCACGTTCCACACGTGCTGTGCGGTTCTACGCATATAAAACGCGTGTGTCCTTCAGGCGGAGTGATGCGCACATCCTAGACGCTAGTTACTCAACTACGGCTTGCCAAACTGACAATGTATGATGCGGGATGAGGCGGCTCTCGTAAACTTGATATTTCTTGACTAATGGTGGTGGTTAGTCGTTGCTAACATTGGTTTCTTTCTGATCTCAGGGCGTGGAAATTGTTAATTTTCTTTCTGAGAAGACGCCACAATTTATTTCTTTAAAATTCCTCATAACATAGGGTTCTAGTGTAACTGAACATACCGTAGTATCTTTCTCTATTTAAATTTTATGGTTTAATCAACGAACAAAGACGATAATCTTTAAGCAATTCCTTTCCAAATTAATCTTACATTCTTGCAAGTAAGTTAAATTCACGTCAGTAGTTATTTTTGCGAGTTATTATAAAGTCAATGTTCATTAATGTTAGCAGTCAAAAATCCTATGCCTGTATTAACTTTCGTTGGATTTGATGAGAACAATGGCGATCGCTGCGATATCCTGCGTAATGTAGCGATCGAAAATAATTAAATTTCTCACATTTTCAACATTTAATTAATTCCTATCCACTGAAACTCCCTAACCCGATTGTGCGATGTGTAATCTGTAGCTTCACATAAGTCTTAATCTCAGAAATGGAAAACAGAGCATAAATGCATTTACTTTGCAAATAAACAATTCACTTTTTGGAAGGCAGTTAGTAGTGAAGATATCACCAAACCCCCATAGTACAACGTGTTGTATGACGATGAGGTTATATGGAGAGAAATAAAATGTGTACGTCATGCATGTAACACAAACAAGATGTTTGCGAGTGTAAACTAACGTTAGCGTCTGAAACAGACTTACTTCATCTTTAAAGTAAGATGACGAAACTGCAAAAGTTCATCATTTCTAATAAAATTAAAAGTGTGTGGTCACATAAAATAGAAAATATCTTTCTGAACGTGATATGTGTGAAAAGCAATTACAAACGTAAGCACATGTAAACGGCAACACATTAATATTCAGTTTCTGATCGGTGTGGTGAAGTTTTGTAATTGCTATTTGGTTTTCATATGAGAGAACTGTCGTGTCGTTTGAAAATAAGTTAAAAAGTTCTTTCGTGTTAGATTGTAACCAGCGATCTATGGACATCATCATATAAAATTCGACGTTTTACCGCTGTAACAACTGTGATAACGTCATTTTCACAAAAATGGTTCAAATGCCTCTGAGCACTATGGGACTCAACATCTGTGGTCATCAGTCCCCTAGAACTTAGAATTACTTAAACCTAACTAACCTAAGGACATCACATACATCCATGCCCGAGGCAGGATTCGAACCTGCGACCGTAGCTCATTTTCACAAGAAGTTTAATTTCATTGAATGACGCTATCCTTCGTTGTAACAGTGGAAAGAATATCTTGGACGTAAGTTAATGTTAACTTCACAGTGCAACACATTTTTAATTAAGTCAGTGAACTTGTGCGTCAGCGTGGTGGCAATTTGCCGGTACAGTGTAAAGACATTTTACACATCTTCTCATTCTTTGGAACACTCAAAAACAACTTTTCAGGAGTTTTTATAGATGTATTTATAAAGTATGGTACTACACACCATTTGTAACACATTTTCCGAAACGTAAAATCCAAAACAATACAGCACTGTGAGTTTACATTATGACAGTAGGAGCAGCGATCTAGCCAGTGACGTCACAGGCATCACATGACTCGAATGAAGCGTTTTAGCGAGCTTTCAAATTATTTTAATTTCATTTTCATTTTTATAAGAGAATAATGAATTCAGGAGGAAAAATAGCATGTTAGGAGCATAACATGATGTAATTAATCATTCAGTGCAATTTCCAGCAAACAGTCAAATACCCTATTGTCTCTACACTTTAGTTTTCTTAGATTGTTGGTGTTCTGTACATACAGATTTTCGTCGACGTGGTCGAATTGACGGAAGTTAGGAAAGCAATTTACGGGCGAACCTGAATTAGATGTAAAATTTCCATTCCCGTTTTCATTGTCATTACCCTGATCGTTTCTATTTCTCTTGTAGTTCTCATTGTTCCTACCGCAATAAAGGCCATTATCGCTGTTATTATCTTTAGAATTTTCATTATGGTTTTGGTTATTTCCGTTTGCATTCAGATGTTTGAGGTCATCTTTAATAACATCAAGGGAACCTACAATTGGTAAGTAATGTTTGAGATCGGTATCAGGAAGACATATTTTTCCCTGATATTGATCGGTGATTTAGCTTCAAAATTCTGTGTACTCTCGAGGTGAAATCCGATCATCCCAATAACGGGTCTTATTTATGTAGAGATCAAAATAATATCGCACGCTACCTTTTTTAGAATTGTAATACTCGGGACTGTACACCTCCTTTCTCAATTTTTCTTATTTGCTTCCAGACCAGAATTTGGCGATAAATCTACGTTCGAAATTTTCGTACGTACTGCATAAGTCCACAACGTCGTTGGTCCACAACCCGGCATCGCAGCTTATATGAGAGACAACGATCTGGATTTTATGGTACACTTTCCAGGATCGTGAAAAAATCCCTGAAACTTTTGATGAAAACTGCTTGGTGCGGAACATTTTTCTCTGAAGAGTACGTCTGGAACTGCCGGTTTTTTATTATACTTTACTCAAGTGTCAATAATGACAAAGACGGCCGTCACTGCTGCGTGTTCATTGCCATATCTATAACTAGGTGAATCACTTTTAGACAGTTTATATCGAGAATGGATTTTCACTCTGCAGCGGAGTGTGCACTGATACGAAACTTCCTCGCAGATTAAAACTGTAGGCAGGACCGAGACTCGAACTCGGGACCTTTGCCTTTCGCGGGCAACTGCTCTACCAAGTGAGCTACCCAAGCACGACTCACGGCCCGTCCTCACAGCTTTACTTCCGCCAGTACCTCGCCTCCTACATTCCAAACGTTACCGAAGCAGTTCTGCAAGGTTCGCAGGAGGGCTTCGTAAAGTTTGGAAGGTAGGAGGCGAGGTACTGGCAGAAGTACAGCTATGAGGATGGAGCGTGACTCGTGCTTGGGTAGCTCAGTTGGTAGAGCACTTGCCCGCGAAAGGCAAAGGTCCCGAGTTCGAGTCTCGTTCCTGCACACAGTTTTAATCTGCCAGGAAGTTCCAGTTTATATCGATTTGGAAGCTCGCTCTGTTCTCTGTTAGTTCTAAAAGAAATATTCTCGTGTGCGGTAAAATTACAACTAATTTCACCCTACCATTTCTGAAGAATGATTTTAACTTTTATTTGCTTGAACTAAACTTTCATTTCTTCGATCATTTCTTGCGTACTGGTATTTAAATCTTTATTTGCTGTTTGAATAGCTTCAGCTATTTCGGAGTCGACCTTACTATTAATTTCGGTATTTTTGGCTTCCATGCATTCGACATATCCTCTTCCCACTTTTTACATTGTTTCACCATACATTCATCTATGCGTTTTTGATTGCCTGTTTCTAAGTTTCGATCTTTTGGGTAACTGATTTTCGTCTCCTTTCCCTGGAAACTTTCTAAAGCTAACTTTATCTGAGCGACCAACTCAGGCAAGCACTCTTATTAATTTCTATCAATTTGGTATAGATTTGTTCCAAATCGTCGAAAATCTTTCTGTTCCTCTCTGCTAATTTTCTGTCTCGTCCTTTTCCCTCTTCCTCTCACCGCTTATCCCTTTCTGCGAATTTCTGTCTCATTCTTTTTCCATTTCCTCAAGCTCAATGATTAATCACTTGTACGTTTCCGCCTGTCTCTTCTCCCTTTCCTTTTCTCCTTCAACTAATCTCATTAAAAGAGCGGTAAACGGGTCAGACTTCATTCACCAACTGGGTATCTCCTACGGATTTATTACAGATTCCACGGTTTCATCAACATGTTGATGCAAAACCATTTCAGAACAGAAGTTCTTAGTACACTAATTGGTCTTTCGAAAGGGTTATTCTTAAATAATTCACAGTTACACGAAAGTATTAACGTAATTATTTGAGATCATGGCTTATGGTCCTATAAAAGTGGCTTCAGCGAATAAAAGAGTTGTTATTGTTACACCTGAGTTCCGGGTCAGAATCGGAGGTTAATTCTGAAGACATTAATGAATAAAACATTCAAATCATCAAATAAAGACATTTTCTTTTAATGGAAAAGCTGTTGAAAATTTCAGACTACGAGAAAGATGAATAATGCTGATTTTGCAGATTACTTAAGAATGACGTTGACAAACGTAAACAATATTGATCCACCACACAACACGGTGGTCAGTATACTGTCAATAACGGAGAATGAAGTGAGCGACAGGAATGTGGAAGCTATCGAGGTGTGCTTTGTGAGGGGAAGAGTTAACAACACTAGAAAAACATTGTAATGGATGTAGGCCTACCCCTTATCAACAATATATTTAAGCAAATTAAACATATCAAATCTTCACAGTCTTTCACAATACAGATACCTTCGGAATAATAACGACCAAATTTTACATTTGTGTAGCCTGTTATATAATTAGTTTATTGATGCTGACACCGTGTATGCAACCACTGAAATGCTTTTTGTCGTCATCATGGGCCAATTAAAACATGGTCATTTGTGGGATTTCTCGACTGTTTCTGACACAGTGAAAATGTGATGTCCGCGTGCTTATCGTGTAACGTCTCCTATTACATACATACCCAAGTAATCACAGTGAAACTTATACACATCAGATCTTGGACGCTTTCTACCAGGAACACAAAAGGAATACATCTGTGGTAAATCGCACTTTTCGAATTTTTATCTGGTACAGATATGCCAGCATAATATGTAGCACCTAGAAAATTTTGTTTCACCATATATTTAAAATTGCCTGGGTTGCTTCTGGGTCACATGATTCTGTAATATTCCTTACGATTCCATACCCTCGTGGTTCAAATGACTCTAAGCACTATGGGACTTAACATCTGAGGTCATGAGTCCCCTAGACTTAGAACTACTTAAACCTAATTAACCTAAGGATATCACACACATCCATGCCCAAGGCAGGATTCGAACATGCAACCTCAGCAGACGCGTGGTTCCGGACTGAAGCGCCTAGAACCGCTCGACCACAGCGGCCGGCCATACCCTCATGATCAATCGCCTGTCCGTACTTACGATCTAAAGACACCGTGGAGGCAGAAGATAAAATGTTAGTGGCTAATGGCACACCAGTCATTGAACTACGTATTGTTCTTGGCAAAATAAAATCAATAACGAAATAAAACTGCAAAACTCTACATATATATAAAGAACTGCTAAGTATAATGTACTAGCCGGCCGGTGTGGCTGAGCGGTTCTAGGCGCTTCAGTCTGGAACCGCGCGACCGCTACAGTCGCAGGCTCGAAACCTGCCTCGGGCATGGATGTGTGTGCTGTCCTTAGGTTAGTTAGGTTTAAGTAGTTCTACGTTCTAGGGGGCTGATGACCTCAGATGTTAAGTCTCATAGTGCTCAGAGCCATTTGAACCATTTATAATGTACTAATGAAAAAAAAATCGAGGGCTTACATGGCAAAAAATGAAACGGTACTCAGTGACAATCAAGTTTAGTAGTAAGCAACACGTTTTAGGCGGCCAAAATGAGTGGTGTATTAGGCATATGAGAGGACTGGTTTCCCGTTCCCCGCCTCACCACTGCGGTAGCGCTAGCGTGGCGCGTGGTGCGAGAAACCGTGCACAACCGCAACGCCATGCAACCTGGTGCGATTCGCGCCACCATCGCATCGCCTCCTAGTTTGCGCGGTCCCACTTGAACCTGTAAAGAAACAAAAACGCGCGCTGTCCTAGGCCGTACCACACTTATGCGCATCTCAATTCGCGCCAAACCTAAGGTGCACCTTCACGGCCAATAATATTGTGCAATTTTAGTGACGTTCATCCTAAACACCTGAGTAATGTTACCAATTATGTTGTTTATAAGGCTGTGCAATAATAAAACGCTTCGAAATATTGGATGATAAGCATGTTGTTGTTGTGGTAATTGCTCTACTTTCTTGAGAGCGAATATAAAAGTAGATCAAAAATTGGTTCAAGGAGGGTTGAAGGTGACCCACGAAAACTTGTTGAGAGATTAAAGAAAGATCATCGTAGCTTTTTGTTTGTTAATGGTTCAACGTTGGATGAGTTATGGGAAATGCCACTCCCTTGCATAGGCAGTTGCCCGCCCTCCATCACCCCGAATAAATTTCTGTAGACGTTTACCGCTCCATCATAAAGAAAGAGCAAAATAATACAATGAGAGACACCGTTCCATCAAGTCAACGCTTGTCTATTACGCTGCGCTACCTTGCTACTGTCTATTCTTCCGAAAACTTGAAATTTGCAAGTGTAGTATCGCCTTACAATATTAGACATGTAGTTAACGGACTTATCTTAGAAGAAAGATTAAGGAAAGGCAAACCTACGTTTCTAGCATTTATAGACTTAGAGAAAGCTTTTGACAATGTTGATTGGAATACTCTCTTTCAAATTCTGAAGGTGGCAGGGGTGAAATACAGGGAGCGAAAGGCTATTTACAATTTGTACAGAAAGCAGATGGCAGTCATACGAGTCGAGGGGTATGAAAGGGAAGCAGTGGTTCGGAAGGGAGTGAGACAGGGCTGTAGCCTATCCCCGATGTTATTCAATCTGTGCATTGAGCAAGCAATAAGGGAAACAACAGAAAAGTTCAGAGTAGGTATTAAAATCCATGGAGAAGAAATAAAAACTTTGTGGTTCGCCGATGACTTTGTAATTCTGTCAGAGACAGCAAAGGACTTGGAAGAGCAGTTGAATGGAATGGACAGTGTCTTGAAAGGAGGGTATAAGATGAACATCAAGAAAAGCAGAACGAGGATAATGGAATGTAGACGAATTAAGTCGGGTGATGCTGAGGGAAGTAGATTACGAAATGAGACACTTAAAGTAGTAAAGGAGTTTTGCTATTTGGGGAGCAAAATAACTGATGATGGTCGAAATAGAGAGGATATAAAAGGTAGACTGGCAATGGCAAGGAAGGCGTTTCTGAAGAAGAAAAATTTGTTAACATCGAGTATAGATTTAAGTGTCAGGAAGTCGTTTCTGAAAGTATTTGTATGGAGTGTAGCCATGTATGGAAGTGAAACGTGGACGATAAATAGTTTAGACAAGAAGAGTACAAGCTTTCGAAATGTGGTGCTACTGAAGAATGCTGAAGATTAGATGGGTAGATCACGTAACTAATGAGGAGGTATTGAATAGAATTGGGGAGAAGAGGAGCTTGTGGCACAACTTGACTAGAAGAAGGGATCGGTTGGTAGGACATGTTCTGAAACAACGAGGGATCACCAATTTAGTATTGGAGGGCAGCGTGGAGGGTTCGAATCCTGCCTCGGGCATGGATGTGTGTGATGTCCTTAGGTTAGTTAGGTTTAAGTAGTTCTAAGTCTAGGGGAGTGATGACCTCAGATGTTATGTCCCACACTGCTCAGAGCCATTTTTTTGAACAACAGTTATGGACACGCACACTAACGGAAAATAAAAACCCAACACAAAGAAATAATGTACAGTAACGAAATTTCAAGAATACATTTGTCTAGGTAGCACATTTAAGGGATTTACGTTACAAGATCACGGGTTAATGCAAGTAGAAGAAAAGGTATTGCAAATGTGGAGTGCTGGTACATAAATGCTGGTACATTAATAACTGGAGTAACCGTCAGAATGTTGAATGCATGCATGCAAACGTATTCTGTTGGGAAATAACCTCTAGAATGCTTTTCATGAATGGCAGCGCAGCAGGTCGAACCACCAGACTGACGTACATTTTTGCAGTCACGGTGCGTGGGATAGTCACGAAAATGCGCCGTCTGTCATACGAAATCACGCCCCTGACCATAACTCCAGGTACAGGTCCAGTGAGTGTAAGGCGGCAGACACGGTGCTTCCAGGCGTTCACCTGGCCTCCTTTTAACCAACGCACTGTCATCATTGGCAGCGAGGCAAAACAGCAAAACCCTGCCTTCCAATGAGCTCTCGCTTGACACTACTGAAGTCGCAAATGGTGGTGGTTTGGGGTCTGTGGAATGTACACTATAGGGCGGGGGTCTCCAAACTACGGCCCGCGGGCCGAAACCAGCCCGCGAGCACCTGCAAACCGGCTCGCGTTAGCTGACCGGATATCCCTGGTATCCGGCCCGCCAAATATTTGAGGTGGTACCTATACTGCCAACAATTGAGTTTCGAGGCCTATAGCGACCAATACACCGCGACATTGTGGGAGCTCTATCTTTACAAAGTGGACGGTCATGGTTAAACTTGTGGCTATCCAAATAATACACATTGGTTTGTTTCTTGACTCCACCACGGAATATTGACATGCCCACTGCTCTTTAAAAATTCTACATTTACTGTCAACCTTTCGTTTCTTTCCCATATGTGCACAGAACTTCACAAAATATTGTAACCTGAAAATAAAATTGTGCTATTTAATACTAATAAAACTAGGGAGTAGTCTGCCTAAACAAACTGCAATGAATTTATTTTTAAGGTACTTTAATTACTAAATTAACTACTGACAATTACACTGTAGTTCCACTAAAAATACAGTGAAAAAATACTCAAGTTGTGCTATACGTATTTCGATTTTCAGATTTTCCTTGTCTCTTCGAATTCAAACTTTGAATTGTCCCAAACTTCGTCGTCTCACCTATTAGTACAACGCATAAAACACTAAAAAAACTCGCACTCGCGACATAGACACAATCACGCAACAGAACTATCAAGTATATGCTCTGGCTCTGCTACTTGCTACGAGAGAGACTACATAACTAAAACTTATTATTGCGCCGCTTGAAATAACAATGGGTTGCCATACACTACCTCTGTTACGTCTTGCAGTAATAGTGTTGCTAACAATGATTTTGAGATTTCGTTAACTTCGCAGGACGCTTTCGTGAAGAATGTGCAGTGACATACTTTTTTGTCGGTGAAATTCGCCAGAATAAAATACGCCAGAATTTCGGTCAGGTACGTTCACCAATCAAAATTATGTAATTAAATAAAAATCGCAGTTCGTTTTACTGCTAGGTACTTCCCACAACCTTAGAGTGTGTGTGTCTTGGGGTTTATGGGCGCTCAACATCGAGGACAACCTTAGATTTTTGCGGTTTCATCTTTCCTTTAGCCTTACATTACGGTGATCATGGAGTGCTAGGGTGCTTTAATCGCACTAGGCAGATCTTGGCCCTTATAGCTCTGAGCAATATGGGACTCAACTGCTGAGGTCATTAGTCCCCTAGAACTTAGAACTAGTTAAACCTAACTAACCTAAGGACATCACAAACATCCATGCCCGAGGCAGGATTCGAACCTGCGACCGTAGCGGTCCTGCGGTTCCAGACTGCAGCGACTTTAACCGCACGGCCATTTCGGCCGGCTGTCTTGGCCCTTATGACTTCGTGGAGGAGTCAATGTGGCCCGCGGACTAAAAAGTTTGGAGACCCCTGCTATAGGGTGTCCGGCTCTCTGCCCTTGCTGTAACCGATTTGTTACATTTCATTGTGCCATTGTGGTACCAACTGCCGAAAGAAACTAACCGTATGCACAGTAAAAACTATACAACTAAATTTCGGTACCGAAGTACATTATGAACTTGCGAGATATAAAGTGCAGTGTTTGAGTTGGAATATCGACAAAAACAAGTCACTGTCCTACTCGGCTAAAAATAACTGTCTGAAATTACTAATACTGTTCCGCGAAAATTTATTTGCTACCGAGAACGACACCTGATAATTCTGGCTGCACAGTCTGCTCAAGAGTACAAGGCGAGATGCGCCCTAAGATGACGGTGACTTACCTCTTGCTCTGTCCGGAGTACTGACATTCTCGAAAACAAATAGAAATCAGAAAGTGCAGCAGCTAAAGATAAATAATATACTCTAACTTTCTTTGCTTGTCCGAAACAATCTGTTGTTGCGTGTGGCGTAACGTGCAATCCACGCACGATAGAATTTTTAAAATTTTACTATGGAATCATGGAGGTGGGTTTTGCTTTAAGGAATGTCGTTTTTCAGAAATCAAACTCTCATTAGTGACAAAAGGGTGCACACCATAAGAAGATTCTAACAACTACAAAATTCTCTCATTACAAAGAAACAACAAACATACCTTTAATTTCCCTCCAAAGTCTTCTGCATCAATATAAAGAACAATAAAGTATCATAAATGAGTTTTCATCTCCATAATAAATTATTCCAGACAGTTTCTCCCGGATTCACAAACGACAGCTCTCTTCCTCTGAAAATCTCAACTACACGGTGCTATGTCTTAACCCTTAACTCGCGAGGTGACTTTTCTGTAACGGATACCACGAGGTGGAGTCTCTGGGACCCTATGTTTAAACCAATATTTAAGGCAAAAATCATTTGAAATTTTTAATTTATGCTATATAACATTTATTTTTACATTTATTTAAGTGTTGTTTAAATGCTTCTAGTTTATTTTATTTTATTGCACTAAACCAAGCTTGGAGCATTTTACTATTTATCACACAAAAGCATATAATTTGTATGGTTCTTTTGAATAGTAAACATAAATTGACTGTTAGTGTACTGAATTTTACATTCTTAAAAATTATACAATCTCTGCAGCAAATAAATTTCCAAATGAAACTAATTTCCAGGGTTTAAATTTGCGCATGAAAATTCCACCCGATAGATACAAAAAGAAAGTCTGTCAAATTGACATTCATTGCTGGTAACAACGTTGTTCTTATCACCACACAGAACACATTCGATTTTAACAGACACTTCAAATATTTCATTGAAAAAAAAAAAAAAAACAGACAAATCCCCATTACAACTGTCGCGAATGAATGATACTCTCTTCGATAGCAGAACAGTGATCACTGGCTAATGTAAAACCGTCGTCTTTTTCATTTATTTCTTGATGTATATCACTGACACCCTCCTCCATAGACCGACCAACAATTTCATAAAACTCCGGAAAGTTAAAAATGACACCATCGTGCCAACACGTTTTGAGCTATAACAGGTATGTAGTTCACGAGGCGCGGTCTATGAGACTCCAAAACCTATCAATAACACATGTCGACAACAAACACAGAAGGCGATAACGCAACCGACAACAAAACTTCGTAGGCGTGGCAATTTAAGGATGGCAGGGTGGGTGTAGGAGCATTCCACCACAACTGGCGTTGGAGAGCGAGTTTGAAAATTTTCGCGCGGTCTGAGTGACCACACCTCGTGAGTTGAGGGTTAAATAAGGACTTCCCAGCAGTGCCCAACTGACAGACTAGGAAGCCAGTCATAGATAAGAACGGAACCCAGAGTCAAGGATCTTATTCACTCCTCGTGGAGTGCACTCATTCATCTTTGTTCCAGTACAGTAAAGATGAAATATTTACGATAGCAGAAAACATTTGAAAACCTTACAAATGTTTTGGCATTTAAATGCAGTATATCCTGCACTGTATTTCACCACATCTGGAAGAACATCCGAGATTACAGAGTCGTCGCACACTGTTATTACATCTGTCAATAAATTTTCTTCGACATGAACAGCTTCTGGGATTTCATCAACAACACAGAGACCGCTGGTAATCAAACTTAGGGGCGCAGAAACAGACAATATTCTGAGTTTGATGCTTCAGTAGATTGCGCACCGGGTACGGTGGCCGATGCACACTGATCAATTTTTGTTCAAAGCGCTGGGCGATTTCTTTCGTTCGTTCGGGAAGGAAAGCCGGCTGTCTGCCACCTTTCGGCAGGTCGGCGATCACAGAATCGAAGCGCACGCCCTGCAATCTTTCTGAACCGATTTTACAGAAAGTATTCGCAAAAAAAGAAATTGATTTTTGCTTTATTTGTAGCTTTATTTGACAGGTTCCTGATGATTTAGCCATTCGTTACTTGTAGCTTTATATGTCAGGTTCATGATTATGTGCCCATCATTTCGTTAATGGTCATAGTTATTCTGATACTGATGTGGAAGTACGACACTGCACGAGATCCATAAAAGTTTTCAATGAGAAGTAGGGATGAGTATGATTTTGTTTTTGGTGCATGTTGCATGATATGTTGCTGTCTATGAAATTTAGCTGTTGTTGTTATGGTCTTCAGTCCAGAGACTGGTTTGATGCAGTTCTCCATGCTACTCTACCCTGTGCGAGCTTCTTCATCTCCGAAATAACTACTGCAGCCTACATCCTTCTGAATCTGTTTAGTGTATTCATCTCTTGGCCTCCCTCTACGATTTTTACCCTCCACGATTTCCTGCAATACTAAATTGGTGATCCCTCTATGCCTCAGAACGATTCCTACCAACCGACCCCTTCTTCTAGACAAGTTTTCCCGCAAATTCCTCTTCTCCTCAATTCTATTTAGTACCTCCTCATTAGTTACGTGATCTACCCACCTAATATTCAAAGACTTCCTGACACTTAAATCTATACTCGATGTTAACAAATTTCTCTTCTTCAAAAAACGTTTTCCTTGCCATTGCCACTCAACATTTTATATCCTCTCTACTTCGACCGTCATCAGTTAGTTTACTCTCCAAGTAGCAAAACTCATTTACTATTTTAAGTGTCTCATTTCCTAATCTAATTCCCTCAGCAGCGCCTGATTTGATTTGACTACATTCCATTATTCTCGTTTTGCTTTTGTTGATGTACATCTTACATCCTCCTTTTAGGACAATATCCATTCCGTTCAACTATTCTTCCAGGTCCTTTGCTGTCTCTGACAGAATTACAATGTCATCGGCAAACGTCAAAGTTTTTATTTCTTCTCCATGGATTTTAATTCCAGCTCCATTTTTTTCTTTTGTTTCCTTTACTGCTTGTTCAATATACAGATTGAATAACATCGGGGATAGGCTACAGCCCTGTCTACTCCCTTCTCAATTACTGCATCCCTTTCATTCTCCTCGACTCTTATAACTGCCATCTGGTTTCTGTACAAATTGTAAATAACCTTTCGCTTCCTGTATTGTACACCTGAAACCTTCAGAAGTTGAAAGAGAATATTCCATTCAACATTGTCAAAAACTTTTCTAAGTCTACAATTGCTAGAAATGTGCGTTTGCCTTTCCTTAACCTATCTTCTAAGATACGTCGTAGGGTCAGTATTGCCTCGCGTGTTCCAACATTTCTACGGAATACAAACTGATCTTCCCCGAGATCGGCTTCTACCAATTCCTCCATTCGTTTGTAAAGAATTCGTGTTTGTATTTTTATCCATGACTTATTCAACTGATAGTTCGGTAATTTTCACATCTGTCAACATCTGCTTTCTTTGAGATTGGAATTATTATATTCTTCTTGAAGTCTGAAGGTATTTCGCCTGTCTCATACATCTTGCTCACCAGATGGAAGAGTTTTGTCTCCCAAGGTTATGAGTAGTTACTAATGGAATTGTGTCTACCGACGGGCCTTGTTTCGATTTAGGTCTTTCAGTGCTCTGTCAATTTTTTCACGCAGTATCGTATCTCCTATTTCATCTTCATCTACGTCCTCTTCCATTTCCATACTATTGCCGTGAAGTACATCGCCCTTGTACAAACCGTTTATATACTTCTTCCACTTTTCCGCTTTCCTATCTTTTTGTAGGGCTGGTTTTCATCTGAGCTCTTGATATTCATACAACTGATTCTTTTTTCTCCAAAGGTCTCTCTAATTTTCCTGTAGGCAGTATCTGTTTGACCCCTAGTGATATATGCTTCCCCATCCTTACATTTGTCCTGTAGCTATCCCTGCTTAGTCATTTTGGACTTTCTGTCGATCTCATTTTTGAGACGTTTGTATTCCTTTTCGCCTGCTTCATTTAGTGCATGTTCATCAATTAAATTCAATATCTATTCTGTTACCCACGAATTTCTACTAGCCCTCACCTTTTCACTTACTTGATCCTCTGCTGCCTTCACTATTTCTTCTCTCAGAGCTACCCATTCTTCTTCTATTGTATTTCTTTCCCCTGTTCTTGTCAACTGTTCCCTGATGCTCTCTCTGTAACTCTTTACAACCGCTGTTTCTTTCAGCTTATCCAGGTCCCATCTCCTTAAATTCCTACTTTTTTGCAGTTTCTTCGGTTTTGATGTACAGTTAATAACCAATAAATTGTGGTCGGGGTCAGAGTTCACATCTGCCCCTGGAGATGTCTTACAATTTAAAACCTGGTTCCCAAATCTCCGTCTTACCATTGTATAATCTATCCGGAACCTTCCAGCGTCTCCTGGCCTCTTCCACATGTACAACCTTCTTTTATGATTCTTAAACCAAGTGTTAGCTATGATTAAGTTATCGCTCTGTGCAAAATTCTACCAGGCGGCTTCCTCTTTCATTCCTTACCCGCACTCCATATTCACCAATTGCTTTTCCTTCTCTTCCTTTTCTTACTTTCTAATTCCAGTCTGCATTAACTATCTGAATAATTTCTTTTATCGCATAATATATTTCTTTAGTCTCTTCATCATCTGTGGAGCCAGTTATAAACTTGTACTACTGTTATAACTGAGTAGGCTTCCACTGCCAGAGTCAGTAGACATAAAAGTTTTCTGGGTAGTTGCAACTGTGGCCGAAACGTTGGTTTTTCTCCAGCAGTGGTAGTTTTATAAATTATGACGCCAT
The DNA here is from genome assembly GCF_021461395.2 of Schistocerca americana. Classification (NCBI taxonomy): domain Eukaryota; kingdom Metazoa; phylum Arthropoda; class Insecta; order Orthoptera; family Acrididae; genus Schistocerca; species Schistocerca americana. The sequence goes on from NC_060119.1 coordinate 587,188,988, forward strand.
ACCATACCCAGAAAACTTTTATGTCGACTGTACTACCGTGGTAGCCGTGGGCTTGGTGTCTATCTTGCCTACAATAATGCATTCACTATGCTGTTCGATGTGTCTTATCCGCGTTCCTATTTTTTTATCCATTATTTAACCTCATTACCGTTATTTGATTTTGTATTTATGATCCTCTATTTACCTGACAAGAAGTACTGTTCCTCCCGCCTCCGAACTTCGCTAATTCCCACTACATCTAACTAATACAATAAACAGAACAAGCGTTCTCCGAATATGGAGGTGACTGGATGCAGTTGAGTACAGTGCTGCATTACGCCTCCCGATCAGTGCATTTGGGCTAGGTGTTGGCAGCTGTGCAACATTTACAAGCAATTTTAGAACATAGAACGAGATGTTATGTCATGATCGCATAGATAGATCTGACATAAATCGAAAAATGACGAGGGAGTGGGTATAAATTGACCGAATATACACCGAAATGCGGGGAAATTGAGGAAGTACTTGCGTATCTTCTGGTTCGCGCCGAACAGTTTGTACATGGGAACAAGTATGCGGCAACAAGAGCAATCCGGGAAAACGTCGACATCGAAACGGAGGGAATCAAGGAGGCAGTCAATTTTTTTCCGTCTAGGCAGCTTTATACAGTATGTCTACTGAGATACCAGTGATACATGCGAGTTGGCTACTGTATTTGATGCTTTTCAGGTGGACAGAGAACCATTAACCTCTAAACTTGCTTGCATCTGCGTTAAAGGATAACAGAGAGTGGACGGGGTGATCGATTGAGACAGAGCTGTAACGAGGTACGATTTAATGCTTGACTGATGCAGTCTAGAGAAGGAGAAGCTTCTGCACCTCAGTTGTATTTATGATCCTCTATTTACCTGACAAGAAGTACTGTTCCTCCTGCCTCCGAACTTCGCTAATTCCCACTACATCTAACTAATACAATAAACAGAACAAGCGTTCTCCTAATATGGAGGTGACTGGATACAGTTGAGTACAGTGCTGCATTACGCCTCCCGATCAGTGTTCTGTCCGGATGCATCAGTCGCGTGGCATAGCCTGCGTTCTACTCGTATACAGCCATGTGTTCTGTATGTAGTTTAAAGCACTTGCGATCGTTAACGGTAAACCTGTCGGTCATCAGAGGACTTCCATCTCATGTGTGAAGAAACTTGACACATTTCTCTAAACGAACTTTGATTTATGCGATGTACTCGATCCCCTTGTCGCGTCTTGGGTGTAAAATCGAGACTTCAGCGTCATAACTAAGTTAGCGATAGGAACTTGTGAGACGCTGCAATCCCTGTGTACACATTTGCCCGACTGATATGCTGTTTACAGAGTTAGCGACAGAATGACTTGAAATTTTCACATGTCGGACGCTGCTGCTATGCGTTTAACTGTTTCCATGTAGGATGTATCCCCCGCTACTAACGATCATTTTATATAGGCCTGATGCAGGCATCGTGTAATTTCTGAACCATGATCGGATGTGAACAGTGGACACCATACGTCTCCAGAAAGCTATATTGTGCTCGTATCACGCAGAGCAAGTGTTTTACGGAAGTAGTTTTTTCGTTTTTACGATTCGATAACATAGTTTATCGTAGAGAAACCAGGAAGAAGGATGTCTGTCATGCACTTGAAATATATTTCTCACAATGGAATATTAACAACGCTACATTCCATACGACTGATAGGTCGGAAACACAGGCGGTCTAACGTTATAGCCCGTTTTAAGTGTGGAACGTTGTAGCCTTAGGGGTGTGTGTGTTCATGTTCTCTCTTACCAACATCTATCCATGTTCGCAATGATACTCGCAAAGTGGAGAGGGGGTGGTTTAGCTATGATACCGAAATTGGGGAAACATGCTGTCACATCATTGGCCAGTGTTGAAGTTACTGTAAAATTGTTGTAGCCTTAGGGGTGTGTGTGTTTATGTTCTCTCTTACCAACATCTATCCATGTTCGCAATGATACTCGCAAAGTGGAGAGGGGGTGGTTTAGCTATGATACCGAAACTGGGGAAACATGCTGTCACATCATTGGCCAGTGTTGAAGTTACTGTAAAATTGCTAAAATTGTTTGTGCTATCAACTGCGATGCTCATTATTAGAGTACATCGATGGTATCTTTTCCATCTCATCCGTGCACTGGCACATTGTTGGTTACCACAAAATGATTGACTGACATCGCTTGTTTGAATTGGGGAAAACGTCTTGGTGGATGGACAGCACCTTCTGGGGTGGATAGCACCGAAACACTGATCGCGTACATGAGTGTAATATGAGGAATCAGTCGAAGGGAATGCAGAGCCATCAGCTGTTCAGTCAGTGTGAGAGACGAGTCTAAATGTAGAGCTCGTGAATCACCTACGGACTGTAGTTTGGAAAACTATGCCAGCGCCATAAAACTCTTCCAGTTTGCTTATCTTGTAACTGTCTTTTATTTTAAATCAGCCAATGTGTGACATGTTATGCTATCCGCCGTAAGAATATTATTTACACTATGCAACGTCTAGTTTCCTGCGAAAGACCTTTCACAGGTCTCGAAGTTGTGGCAGAAAAAAGGAAATGTTTGGCATTGTACAAAAGCAAGTTATAAAACAGTGTTTCAAACAACTAAACAGGACCAGAGGGAGCATCTCATGCGATTTCGTATAGTCTGCAGGATACAATCATTCGCCTAGGGTATAGGTGATCAAATTTCAAAGTGGCTGCATATATAATAGGATCGTGCCATACAGGCAGCAGCACCACCAGCAGCAGTTTGAGGTGTAAATTCGGTGAGGGACTGGGTATACCGTTAGGAATGCTTGGATGGCTGCAGGCTGCGCTATTCTTGGGAGCATTGTGAAATCTCTTTCTCCGTGCTGGACCACACCACAGCTATGCGTCATAGCGCTTACATCTGTGCCTAGGTGACTTCTAAATCATATGAGCTGTTATAGTTCGTAATTTTTCTCTGTTGGGGGGTAGAGAATAACGATGATAGCATGTTGGGCGGACTGATTTGAATGGACGCGGATCTGCTTCAGGCTGTAGTACCTGTATCTAGTTTAGAGACGTACCACATTGTGCGCATTTCCACCGAATGGTCAATACACGGTCCTGTTGCAGTAACTCAGGTCGTTCTGTTTCTACATGGGTTGCAGGAGGTGGTGGATATGTCTTTCTCCGACTTCTGCTCAGTTCCAACTTAAATTGGAACGATCACATGTGGAAAGCTGTAGAAATGGTAGCAGTTGTAAAATGCGTAGGGGGTGACTAAAACCACGTTGGAATTTTACTGTAGCAGCTAGGTTCGGGAAAGGTGACTCGTTTTGAGATATTAGAGTGTCAGAAACATGTTTGAGTAGTGGTTGTAATCATTAAAGGAATTGTCAATAGGATCCAACGCAGGTATGTGCTTGAATGGAACGACCAGATTCCAAATCATGGACATCATTTCTAGCCGATAGCGCAACACTAGAGATCTGAGAAGCTAACGTACATTTTCTTACAACCTCAATCGGCACATCATCTACCACTTCTGTTTGTGTTCCTTCTCAATCAGTCATCGCCTATAACTCAGTGGATATATCACGGAACCTCTGATATGGTCTCAAGACAGAATGCGCTACAAATACTATAGAATTATCTAACTGGAGCGGTGTGAGGGAGTCACAAATACCGCTTACATGCCACGTTCCTTAGCCGAATCACTTTTAAAATGCGGTAATTTTATCACGAGGTTGCATTGTCGGCTACGTGTTGATCTGATAATACACGTTCCTTTGATCACCGACACAGTATTTGTCCGGAAAAGAACCACCACCTCATACAGAGATAATGTCGTACCTCGATTCGTAAAGCGGGTATGGCTTTTAACATGGATACTTGTGTGTATCTGTAGAACCAAGATCGTTTGTGACACTAACATGCAGCAGTTGTTGGGATCGGGCTTTTTTGACATCTGGTCGATTACTTCTCTCTCTCTAAGACACAGTGGTAGCACTCGCAAGAAAAACCTAACAGACATGTCCACCCATCGTCGATTTTCGGTCAGTATTATTTCGTATCGTAGGCAATCAGCTATTGACGAAGTATTACACTTAGTAGTAGGGGAAGCGCCATATGTCCGCATTTGGTTTTAAAGTATGTGTTTGCGGAAAGGAAATGACTATGTCCAGTCGTAAGGATGGTATGGATTTGACTTCGAGTACTGTGATAGCAAAGGGAAGAGTATGTCAAGTCATAAGAAAGGTAGTGATATTTCTATTTCCAGAGCCACTGCCAACAGCAGGGTGTATTTCCGATACTTCACTCATTGTCGAACGCGATTCAATTGAGACCGCGATCGTAACATTTAATTTTAAGTATAATGATAAAACATATAACGTGACTAGTTTTCTAGAATGATTCCGTGAATGCATGACCTGTGGTGGGAATGATTCACATCCCCTGTTAACAGTAGCAGTTGTCCGAATGCAGAGGCCTGTTGGAGTGTAGGAATGTATCTGAGTTAACTTTGCTGTCCTCTAGACGACCGAATTGCGAACTAATACTTGGTATGTCTTGGGCAGCTTTCGTGATCAAGTGGAAATTTGAGAAGATTGTGTATGGAGGTGCGTTTGCGCTGGATCGTTATTTCCTCCTATGTAAATTGTTCAGTTGACTGCATCTGCACATTTCGCGCCTTTATCTAGTTGAGAGGAGATCGATTGTGGTGTGTGCATCTAGCATGTGGAAGACATGACTGCCTGTTCTCTAGACATTGGAATGACCTTACTTGGCTTGTAAATTATAGGAATGATTTGGAATCTGTTACATCACCGACATCTGTATTCGAGAGTGGAAATATCAGTTTCCTCTATTTGTTTCTAGTTACTCAGTGGTTTACAACACTCTGCATCTCGCTACAGTTTTGGGTTTGTTGTTGCGCTAGCGATCGGTAGGATGCTGCTTAGTGCTTGATATCGAGAAGTACCGCGAAAATGGTATAATATTGTGGCGAAAATACGTGTGTTCCTGTAATCCCCGAGTCTAGAGATGTGTATAGAAAAGCGAGTAAGCAAGGTGATGGGTTCAGAGCAGAAACAGTAACATTTTTGTACCAAGGGGAAACGATCCCGAATTTGTAGAACAGTTCTGAGGTGCTGTGGGCACCCATCAGCTGTAGATGACCTAGTGCTGAGAGGAGGATATACACGGTACTGTCCGTCTTCGCAGTGTATGTACAAATGTTGTAAAAGGGATGATTTTGTATGGCAGAGGTTATGAATTGTATGTTTACTACATCGATACAGTACACGGTGCTATATTTCTGGGTTGGAGATTGATTTCGCGAACTAATATTCAAGCTCCTGTCCTCGGTGGGAGAGCAGTGTAAATAAGTAAGGTTCTTTCCGTATTTGACGATACGTATGGCACTGTGCGAGGTTTAGTTGTCGGTGAAATATGGTGATCAGTGTAAATTAGTTTATTGCCGCTGGAAGTCTCATATGCAGAAGGAAAAAGAAAGGCTGACGGTGCTTTGATACCTGCGGCATCAGTAATTCGGCAGGTAAATTCGATAAGAGCCAATCATAATGTTCGATCCATTCACATCCTTTGTGCTGGGATATAGGAGCCTCTACATAGCGGAGGGCACGTTTGTCTGTGTTGAAAGCAGCAAGGGTATCACGTGACGGACTGGGTACCACGTTAGGTCCACGAGGAAGACTGTACTTGGCGTTATTTTCGTAAATAGGTTCTGTTAGGGCAAGAATTTCCGTGCATACAAGCTAAGACCTCAAGAAAGCGAGCGTTAACTATTTCTGGGACACTATACAATTCCCAAGAGGTCAACTTGGCTCTTATTTTTTTTACAAAGCCATGTGGCGTCAGAATAACATTGAGAACCTTTTAAATGGCGAGTCGCCATGCAGACGTTTTGTGGCGTGATGTCAGTCACGCTGGGGCAGGTATGCACGGCTGGACGCAGCTCATATGTTCCGTTAGGGGGTAAGCAGCTTTTGCTATTCTGTCAAGAACAGTAAAGACAAGTGCTTCCCGGAGGTGTCTCGTGTATGAGACGGGGTGAACGCGCCTTGGAGTACTGGGACGTCAGTATAACAGTGACTGTATACTCGAAAATAGAGACAACTCTCATACAGGTAAGTAAAGGGGTTCGCTATGCTTTCAACTACCTAGTTTCAACTACTTTTCAAGGTAATCTTTATTTCGAATGGAGGACGTGAGGCCGGCCAGTGTGGCCATGCGATTCTAGGCACTTCAGTCTGGAACCGCGTGACCGATACAGTCGCAGGTTCGAATCCTGCCTCGGGCATGGGTGTGTGTGATGTCCTTAGGATAGTTAGGTTTAAGTAGTTCTAAGTTCTAGGGGACTGATGACCACAGATGTTAAGTCCCATAGTAGTCAGAGCCATTTGAACCATTTTTTTGAGGAAGTGAGTGGTTAGATGACCTTGAAAAATAGTTGTACTAGGTATTTGAAAGCATAGCGAACCCCTTTTCCTACCTATATGAGTTATGTAGGAGTAGTTTGCAGGTCTCTATGCTGTGGGGCATGTCAGAGCATGTTGTCTGTATCACTGTGACAAATATACTCCTCCCCTAAATAAATTGCTACAAAATAAATAAAGTACACTCCTTCCTCTCTCCACCAGATCAGTACAGGCTGAGTCCCTTTCCCACCAGTCCCTAGGAAGAGATGGCGGCCGGGTGACTTAGGTTAGTGGAGGTGAGCTTTGTTTCCCACAATTGTCTTAGGTTGGTAGCGAAACCCCAACAGACATTTCTTTACTGTCAAAATTCAAACTTGGCGCCAGTTCCTAGGAAGAGGTGGCGGTCAGGTGATTGAGGTTAGTCTGAGTGTCCTTTCTTTCGCGCCATTTTCTTAGCTTAGTAGAGAAGAACCAATTGACCTTTCTTTACCAGCATAATGCAAACTTGACGCCGGTTCATAGGAAGAAGTGGCAGCCGGGTGACTTACGTTAGTCTAGGTAGCCCAAGTGACCCATCTTCCCGCGATTTTCTTAGGTTAGTATAGATAACTGGGGTGTGATGCATCATCCTGTTGGAATTTGAACTTTCCGCCATTTTTCTGGGGAAAAGGGGCGTGGCACTTTCCTGCCAAAAGCAGCCATCTTGGATAACGGTACTTGCGTCATCAGATGACGTCATGGCCGCTATCTTGGATGACGTCATCGCCGCCATCTTGGATACATCAGGCAACAATGCAGAGTGGGGCAGAAGAAACCGCTTTGTTCCATTACTGTTGGTGATGTGAGACTGTGAAAATCCACTGTTTTTTGAGAAAAGAAGCAAATTTTAACATGGCAACAAGAGAATTGTGTAAGTATTACTCAAAATTCGCCACTCATGACGCTTCTCTTGAAAGTTACAAATGGTTAACAAGCCACACGAAAACAAATTGCTGCGTTTTCAAAGGAAGTCTTTTTAGACACTAACCAAGGCTGAAGTGACGGATCTTTTTGAATGGTCACGATGCAATTGTGGGCTTGGATGTGGCCCACTTAAAATCTACACAAAATGTGAGTGTTGTGTTCAGTTTAGAACGGCATTTCCCCTCCAGTGCTCGGTATTTCTCCTACAGCGCATGCCTGTAACCTTTCCGCTACTGCTCTCCCCATGCGTGCCCTGCAAGGTGCACGTCTACCGGCCATGGTATTCTGTGCGGACTCTTAACAGGAGTGTTTCCAGAGAAACAAATATCACTTGCATTACTCGTCAGTATGAGAAGACGCACCTATTTCAAATGGTATAGGATTATTGTGAAATGTATGTAATCCTCATACCCTATAAAAAAAGTTTCCAAGCAATCTTGCCTTGGTGTGGAAGTCAAAATGTAGCTGAGTTTTTAAGCTTTCGAAAAAACCAAAGAGCGATTTTATTCACTTAACGAAACGTTTTTGGAAAAGCAAAAAACTTGCACTGCCGAACGAGTTTCTAGGGATCTCTTTATGTATTCCCCTAAATTGTGAAATTCATTCCAAATCCACATGAACATTCAGCTTTTGGAACTCTAGAGTTCAAGCCATCAAAGACATCGTTAACGATTTCAATAAAATTATTTTCAATGTCTTTATGAAGAGCATCTTCAAGATATAAGCTATTAGTCGTGAAAATAGGCGTACGCTCGTCCAGTTACATCTGACTCGTAAGTGCGTTTCGGTAATGGGATATGTTATCGTTAGATCACTTTTTCATGTTTATAAAGTTATTGTATAGCTGCCTTAGTTGTTTTGAACCATTAGGCAGCGTGATGAAATGATTCCTCACTAACTTTAACAGAAGAAAACACATGCATTCCTGGCATAGTCTACTGGATTTACGAATTGTGTTTTACCTGTATAGTCACAAAATTCGCTCCAAACCTTTATATTTTTCCCACCCGTATCGCGTGTCACGCTGTAAAATTTATTCCCGATCCCTCAACTGCCATAATGATACACTGAAGCAAAATATTAGTCGTCATAATAAACCGGTTGCTTGCACTGCTAACGCAACACTTTGCTCACGCAAGCTTGATCATTGGAATGTGGGCCGAGTACTGTGTCCTTCGACGAATCTTAACATATGCGAACATCAACAATCAGTTCGCCAAATGTCAGTACTGATAGTCTCGCTTCGGCAGTAAAAATTTTTGATTCAGCCTTCCATAAATCGCTGTTTCACATTGAACTCGGGGTCAAGATTATTAGGTGTCGTCTGGCCGACTTTTTTTCTTATTTTGGTGACACTTAAAGCCGTCAAAACTTGTTTTTGCCAACTTCTTGCTTCAAGCGTTGTGCGTGACATCAGGACATCGAAGGAATGAATTTACTTGTACTATTTCTAGAATTATTTACTAACACTTATATAACTAAATTAATTTCTCATTATTAATGAAGTAAATAACATATAAAAGCGATAAAACATAAGTGACTTAAATAGCCTTACTTTGATAAAATTTAAAGATAAAAATTCAAGCAGTCGTCACGTTTCGACCTCATGACCTTCAAAAAGTCAACACATTTTTTCAACTGAGCTATGTGGCTACTGTGACATATGATGGCTTTTCAATTGAAATTTACCTCCATAGTAACCTCGAGTTGTCGCTTGCTGTATGGGTTCCTGATCTTTCGCAGGACCCGTCGCCGTAGTGATGCGCTGCATTTGTGCTATCTGTTTAGCTTTTTCTCGATATGGGCGAGCTGTCTCATCGGCATCAAGGGGTGCGATACGTTGTTTCTTGCGCTTCTTTTGTTGGTGCCAAAACGTGTGTCCTTCCTCTGTGCCTGATGTTTGAGACTGTCCCACACTTCGAGTTTCTGAATCCCCTCCTGCCTCGTGCATCACCTCAATGACCACATCCATCTCTTCTGTTCGTGTAGGTTCAAAAAAAGCCGAGGCAGCGTGACTTGGGGCTTCTTTCACCAGCCTCACTGGTTGGTCCACTACCGGGCCACTCTGCAGTTCGTCCGTCTCCTGTGGTTCATTGGGAGGTTTTTTGCAATGGGGAGTGGTGCTGTAGCTCCTCGCGCACCTCGACGTATGTAAGAAGCCATGCTTGGGATCGTTGCAGGTCACCGGCAATTGCGCAATTCGTCGTTGTAGGCACTCTAATTAAACGTGACCTTCTTTTCCACCACTGGAGAATGTGCAAGGTTGCCCGTCATACATAACGAAAGCACGGCAGCCACAAATGTAAACATAAGAGCGGACGTGTTTCTGAAGATCGATTCTGACTTGACGTACACCACTGAGAACAAGATACGTCTCAAAGCTCAACCACTTTTCCTCCACATGGGCGAGAACAGAACCGTGTTGCTGCAGTGGCGAGATAACTTGTTGTGCTGTCACCTCGACTGGTAATTAAAAAACACGCACAGTTCTTGTTCCAATGGCAGCTGACTCCACAAGAACAGGCCCTACACTGCCATCGGAGTGAAGGAACTGAAGACCCAAATGACGTTCGAAGGAGTCGGTCACATGTACAACACTTGCCACTATCGAAAGATGAACACCAATCATTTCTTGTGGACCGAGTTTCACCACTTCTCTCAAAAAACGTTCAACTCCAAGTGCTTTTGGTTGGGCAAAACGGTTCTCGAATCTAACTTCACTGTCGATTTTCGTAAAGAGTTAGCCATGTGAACGTCGTCTGCGTACGCTGAACGCTTTGCTGCTATCACAACACTCGCCGCTTACTATAAGCTGTTTGCGGCGGCTAGGACGTAAGTTTAAGACGTCCCCGCCGCACGGCTTCTCAAACCCGGCGACTGAGCTACCCAATAAATCGCCCTCACAGCTGCACTTCCGCGAGTACCTCGTCTTCTACCTTCCACCGAGCGTGGTAGCGCAGCGTTTAGCACACTGGACTCGCATTCGGGAGGACGACGCTTCAAACCCATGTCAGCACGACCACATTTAGGTTTTCCGTGGTTTCCGTAAATCGTTCCAGGCAAATGCCGGGATGGTTTCTTTAAAATGGCACGGCCAATTTTGTTCCCCATCCTTCACACAATCCGAAAATGTGCTCCATCTCTAATGACCTGGATGTCGACGGGAAGTTAAGCCAAATCTCCTTCCTTTCTACCTGCCAAACTTCTTCGCTAAGCCATGTCGCCACAGTATCCTTTCTTCCAGGACTGGTAGTCTTGCAAGTTTCGCCGGAGAGTTTCTGTGAAGTTTGGAACGTAAGAGCCGAGGTACTGACGGAAACAAAGCTCAGATGGGCGCTTGTGAGTCGTGCTTGGGTAGCTCGGGCGATGGAGCACCAGTTGGCGAAAGACAAAGGTTCCGAGTTCGTGTCTCGGTCCAGAAGATAGTTTTAATTTGGGAGGAAGTTTCACTTCTGCTTTTGTACTGTACTCATCTACCCTAAGATCCTACAATACTGGCAATGATTTATACATTTCTACGCATTTTAAAAATAACGCCTTTCGTCTTGTTTTGAGCTCATTTTCCACACAACGACAAACCTAACTTAATCATATCCCCTTGATCTTTGTAGTGTGTAGCGTGTGAGAGGGTCAAAAATGGTTCAAATGGCTCTGAGCACTATGGGACTTAACTTCTAAGGTCATCAGTCCCCTAGAACTTAGAACTACTTAAACGTAACTAACCTAAGGACATCACACCCATCCTTGCCCGAGGCAGTATACGAACCTGCGACCGCAGCAGTCGCGCGGTTCCGGACTGAAGCGCCTAGAACCGCTAGGCCACCGCGGCCGGCCTGTGACAGGCTGTCAAGGATATTGCCAATACTGCCAACAGACGACACAATATTTCCATGCAGTGCAATATACTTCCAAAGTTTTTGATGTTCTCAATATTATTGTGCAACTTCTCAATCTCATTCCAACACGATCAATATAATTGCGCATCCGGGAAATATTGTCAACATTATTGACCTCCTAGGAGCCACTTAAGTGGCACGACACGCCATTGTCACAAAGAAGACTAATTGAACTAAGAAATAGTCAGGCTTAGCACTGTATCCACTTTGTTCTGACGTATTTATATTTGCGCCAATGCAGGAAGTTTAATTCTACGATGCGCGGCGCCTATAATACAAGCGGTACCCAAAAAAACTGGTATTATTTTTTAAAAGCTATATATTTTCAAATTGTTTACAAAACAACCGTATCCCCTTCAAAATACTCTCCATTACAACTACTACATTTGTCTTACTGGTGCTTCTGCTGTTCGAAACATTTTCTGTAGTCATCTTCAGAAATTCGTGATAGTTCCTCCCTTGTTCTTCCCTTCACTTCTCCAATGCTGTCAAATCGGTGTCCTTTCATGCCCCTATTCATGTGCGGAAATAAGAAAAAGTTGTGCGGAGCTTGGTTGGGCGAGTAATGTGCGTGGGGCAGCTGAACAACGCAAATTTTAGCCAAAAATTGTCTAACAGAGATGGCTGTGTATGCAGGTGCGTTATCGTGGTGGAAGAACCAGTCTCTTGTCTGCCACAGTTCGAGTCTTTTTTGATGAAAACTATTGTGCATACTCTTAAAACTTCCAAATAAAAGGTCTGATTTACTGTCTGATCTGGGGGAACGAACTCTGAATTAATTACACCTTGGCAAAAAAAAAAGAAAAAGAAAAAAAAGCGAATCAGCATTGCTTCAAGTATGATGGTGAGATTTTTGGGATGGCGATGGCGTCTTCCATTAACTTGACTGTTACTTTGTTTCTGGGTCGTAACCATAGCACCATGACTCATCACCAGTAATGACCTTTGACCGAAAATCTGGATCAGTTTCAAGCTGTTGTTTCAAAGCGTGACATGTCTCATGACATGCTTGTCAGTCAGAACCCAACAAACTTGGCAGCAACCAAATCCCAAATCTTCCCTTAAAATTCGCTGCATCGAGCTCCTGAATAATTCATTAAACTCTGACAGTTGATCAGGAGTCTGTCGAAGATCTGTGAGCACCAGTTCTCGAATTTTTTCATATTTTCGTCGATTCGGGCTGTTGATGAACGTCCTGAAAGAAGTTTGTCATCAACCGAAAAGTTCCCATTCTTAAATCGAGTAAACCATTTGCAGACTTGAGTGTTTCCATAGCATCATCTTGGTAAGTTGTTTTCAACGTTAAAACAGTTTCAGCACCATTTTTACCGAGTGGAAAACAAGATTTCACAGCTGCATGTTGTTCACCTAAACTTGCTATCATAAAAAAGAAACAAGAACAAAAATAGCGCCAGCAAAAAAACAATCATCGCAAATGAACAGAACAAGCCAAGCAGATAACATAGGCGGCACTGAACTGTCAATGATGTGGGCGCTAGACACGCATAGCGGCAGAAGTGCGTACTACACAACCTCCGCCCACGGCAATGTTATTCTGGTCTTTTTTTGGGTATCCCTCCCCCCCCCCCCTCTTTCCCATTATTGTAGCAAGAATGTATTCCGTTTGTTCACAGCAGTTCGTCGTTTCCTTTGCAAAATGAAGTTAATGGAAGACTGTTATTTTTCAATCAATATGCAGTGTACGCAGTTTTTCTTTTGCTGCGTGAAGCTAAAACCTTTATTTATTCTAAGTGTCATCATTTAGCAGTCTATGAAACTTACTGGAGCCCAAAGTGGTTGAACATTGTTATCAGTAGTCAAATGCATATTGTAGGTCCCCAGTTATGTTTGTATGTTGGTAAATTAATATTTTTTTTTTTTTTTTTTTTTTTTGTGGGATCCTTATAGTGACGGAACATCCAAGACAAACTATAAAAACTTAAACTTTAGAGCTCGGGTTACAATTCTTATTCAATTTTTATTCAGATAAGGGAGCCACCACATGCTTTAGAAAGGAATATCTCTGCACTTGTGATGTAATAACATTTAAAATCTACAGGTGCCTGGACAAACCTTACGCCATAACTCTTGGAGACGTATTTTGCCAACGAAATTCTGTTCTGCACACCTGAGTTGTCACCCCCTATGTTCCAACTCTATGGTCGCAGTGGGTACTAGTCAGTGATATCTACCTAATCTGGAAGTCAAATTGCTATTGTCCTCGTTTTTCATTTCTTGCCTGACAGCAACAAGAGGAAGAAAAAGAGCCTACTATACCACATGTTTCAGATATCTGTACAAGATTAAAATCAACTGTTGCCAAACTAGTGCAAAAACTGGCGACAGTTTCGCTGTGTCATTTCAAAACTAGAGTGACCTAGACACTGACAAGCTGATCAGAAAATACGTTCCGCTTTATTTGACTTATTAACTGAGAAATTCGGCGTTGGGTAGGTATTCATTTATTCCAACCTTGGAAACGAGAAAAAGAAGAGTGTTTGTAGTGTAAAATTGAAAAATATTCTTTTCCATGTATTCGTGAAAACTACATAGAAATTATGAAACAGTTAAAGAAATATGGGTGTGTGACTCCATATTTATAGTATCCAAATTAAGAAAAATAGCATGCAAACTACAAATTTGCTGTAATTAGCTCGGAACTTCATTATAAACAATATTTCTAGTAGAGACATAGATGTCAAATGTTTCTTCAGAATTTCTAAGAAAACTGATCTCTTTCTCTCGCTCTCTCTCGTTCTCTGTTTCCATCTCTCTCGCTCTACATTTCTCTCCTTCTATTACTCACTTCCTCCTGTTCCTTGACTCACTTCCTTGCATTCCGATCACTCACTGCTGCCCTCCCACCGCCCACCACCCCCATCCTTCCTCAATTTTTAACACTCCTTCCTGTGTCTATCTATCCATCATTCTCCCCTCCCTCCTCTTTCCTGTCTCTATATCTCCCTCCTCTTCCCCAGCTATATTTCCCTCCCCCTCCATATTTTTCTCCCACTCTCTCTATTTGCTCTTCCCCTTTCCCCTTTCTGTCTCTCTCTACCACCACCTTCTCTCTATATCTCCCTTCCCCCTTCCTTTTCTCTGTACCTCCTTCCCCGCACCTTCTCTTTCTATAGCTCTGCCCTGCTCCTCCCCTAACACCTCTTTCTTCATATATCTCCCCCACACTCTACATATCACTCTTCTTTCCCCCATCTCTCTACATCCTGCTCTCCTCCGTTCTTTTTTCTCTCTCTCTCTCTTTTACTTTCGCAACACAGTCTCAGTACCTCTTTCCAGATAGTGAGTGACATGTGTACCAAGTTTGATTTTTATCCACCACTTTGCCCGCATATGCGTATGTTACATATCTTGCATAAATAAAGGCCTGAATCTCTGCTGTTTCATCAAAATGACTAAGAAAAATTTTAATCTTTCCCCTAATATACCGTTCCCATTTCTATTCCTCTCTCTCCTTTTCCTGTCTATCTCCTTCTCTCGCACTTATCTGTCCATCACCACGTTATTATTCCCAGTAGGAGGATGGTGATTCTTACATCCCACAATATTTCTTTCCAAATAGGAATTTGTCTACCAAGTTTGCTTGAAATCGATCCAAGAGTTTAGTAGAAACTTTTTACCCGCTGCTTCGTCCATATATGCAAGTTTCACATACTTCACACAGAGGGTGAGTGAAAAGTCGCGCGATGTAGGACAACTCCGTTATTTGTGCAAATACCGAAAAAGTGATAGAGGGCAAAATTGTTGGAAATACATTGGTTTCAGCCATGAGCTTCACTGTTGCGGCATAACATTCAGCATTCGTATTAGTTATTGGGCAACTTTATTAATCTGCTTGAAATCAAAAATTTAACAAAACAAAATGACTGTCAAAGTGTCAAACCGAAACAACCACTAACAAGTCAATGTCACGGCAGTACACCATTTACGACTTAACAACAAATTAATAATCACAGTAGCAAACGCAGGGAGTAGCAAACTGAAACAAATTAATGACTACAACTGCCAAGTTCTGCAACTTTACCGATTGGACACTGCTGCAGGGATTGTTCAATTTGATTGCCATCCTGTTGACGGCACCTCCGAATACTGTTCATATAACTCTTATGCACTTTACCTAATAGTAGGTATACTGCTGCTCAGCCTCCTCTCATGTTTTCCTGCAGTTCCTGCAGTGTTCAGGGCCTTTGTCTGTACACTACAAAATGCATTACAATCCAGATATGCTCACTATGTGGATTTTATGGAGGATTTGGTAGGTATAAAAAACCGGAGCGATTTCAGCTGGATTCCTTCGATGTATCAAATGCTCAGGTAAAACATCATTCAGCAATTCGCGAGTTTTTTCGCCCGAAATGCGGTGGTGCTCGATCTTACTGTAAGAAAAACCCCAACCCATTTGAAAGGGGTAGATTATACAAAAAGGGCAGGGTTGTTATCTGGAGATGCTCTCTGATACAGTTCAGCAGCGAGCTTCTTGTTAAGAATTGGGGACTGATGATTATGATGATGATGTTTGATTTGTGGGGCACTCAACTGCGCGGCCATCAGCGCCCATACAAAGTCCCAATTTCTACGCAGTCCAGTTTTTTCACAATCCAATCTAGCCACTGGCATGAATGATGATGATGATGATAATGATGATGATGAAATAACAAGGATAGCACAAACACCCAGTCCCCGGGCAGAGAAAATCTCCAGAAATCTCCAGCCCAGACGGGAATCGAACCCGGTACACTGTGATCCAGAGACAGCTGGAACCAATGAGAAAATCCCTAAAATATATTTCACCTTGGGTCAGTGTGGTGATAAGCATCTACAGCAATGTACGGTTTCTCGCTTGCCTAATAAACAGCGTCATACGTATTCACTGTTCCTCATCACTGAAAAGAATGTCAGTTTCAAGGCGCAGTGGGTGCGTTCGTCTTTCTGTGAACCACTTACAGAACTAAATACATCTATCTGAGTTTTCTCTATGAGGTTCCTGGACAAAATGCACACGATATGATGGACATGATTTTGGGATGATATCACGGTTGGTTGACTGGTGGTACATTCTTGAGCCACTTTTCTTAGTGACCGTGTTGGACTGTATGCTTAGCTAATCCGCTAGATGAGGTTGCATGATCTGTGCTGTACGTGTCCAAAATGTCGTTTGTCATAAGTACTGGCTAATGGCTCGAACCAATCCAATAAACGACCAATGGTTGCGTGATTGTGATTGGTCTGGATGTCGTCTGTGATATTCCTCCACAGCTTCCCGTACATTCATGTCTGCAGCATGGATAAGAACCATTTCAAGTCTTTCCTGAATTGTAATTGTATACTGGGACACTGTTGATGCTTACTGGAAAAAAAAAGAAAACTGCAACGTTAAGGTCATGATTTAAAACGTAATTTCCAACAATTTCGTCTTTGATTACTGAGAAAATGAAAAACTCAAATTCTTTCAAATAATTTGTCCCATGCCGCGCTACTTCTGAATCACCCTGTATTCGTACACATAATTCACCCAAAATCAGTAGCGAATTTCGCCCTGAAGTTTCGCTTTAAAGCGGCACAATGTTTATGACGTATATCTCCTGAACTATGAGTCGTATATTCAGTTTTGCTGGTACATTCAGCATCATAAGTGAAGACTGCGAAATGCGTTGCGAATGAGGTTATTAGCAAAGAAGTAATAATTTTAAACGTCATTCCTTATGCAGCAGTTGTATTGTATGAACAGAGAAAATGTATTAAATGGTAATATTTTTCCCTTCACCATTTTGTTGGGCTTTGTAAAAGACAGATATTATGTGTAAAGTTTGTTGTAAGCCACTAGTTGCTCTCGTCCTCAGAAACTGAATGAATAAAGTCTGGGTATTCACGCCTCATGGGCAACAGTTCTTTCTCAAGTCCATCCCACTTCTTTGATAGGTTGGTTGTTCCTACCCCCACAGCGATTCTTTCCATACGGCTGACATGTACAAACTTCTGCTGAAATCGCTCCAGTTTTTTATACCTACCAAATCCTCCATAAAATCCACATAGTGGGCATATATGGATTGTAATATCCTAACCTGACACTATCTAGACTTCCAACATATTCCAACAGCTCTTCGAGTGCAACACAAATAGTGGCAGTGACCAAACTTACCTTCTCCTTTCCACTGATTATCTTTATTACGGGGAGATGCATATTTTCTTTGAATAATTCAAGCAGCTGCATCATATTGGCTTGCAGGTCCAAGCCTCTTCTCTGTATTTTCCACATCAGATCAATCCTTCACAAATGGACTGTATCCTGACCATTTCAGAGAGCATTCTGAAAAAATTATAACAGCATCATCATCATCATTTGTTGTAAATAACAGGCCATAAAGGCCCATGACAGAAAGCAAAAGAAATATTACAAACCAGAATAACACACTATACAGAGATCAGTAAGACAATCAGTGACAAAGGAAGGAGCAGTGTCCTGCTCACAGTTGCAGATATCTCCGGCAGATGTTGTTCCATTTTCTTCTGTCCATTGCATCTTCCAGGGATGCTGTTGATTCTACCTTCTGCAACGTCCTCATCACCCTATCTTTTCACTTAATCCTTGGACGACCTCTTGGACGTCTTCCAATCAGCTGGTAATTGAACACTCGGTTGGGTATAGATTCTCCAGGTCTTAAGACATATCCCAACCACTGGAGTCGTCGTCCTCTGATGGTCCAACAAATGTCAGCTTTCCCAAAACGCTGGTATAAGTCCTCTTTTTGCCTCCTTTCCCGTCTTCCATTTTCTCTGTTGAATGTAGGCCCATAGATCATTCTGAGCATTTCCCTTTCAAATGTTCAAATGCGCTCTTCAAGTGTTTGAAGTCGCCCATGTCTCGCAGCCATACAACAGAACCGGTTTTACCGGTGCCATGTAAAAGTTTGATCTTCCTTTTTTGTGAGACTAAGCGTGACTTGAGTAAAGAGACTAAAGAAGGCACGATCACCATTAATTATTCTCTGTTGAATCACTTTCTCAACTCCGGCCGGTGTGGCCGAGCGGTTCTAGGCGCTACAGTCTGGAACCGCGCGACCGCTACGGTCGCAGGTTCGAATCCTGCCTCAGGCATGGATGTGTGTCATGTTAGGTTAGTTAGGTTTAAGTAGTTCTAAGTTCTAGGCGACTGATGACCTCAGAAGTTAATTCCCATATTGCTCAGAGCCATTTGAACCAACTTTCTCAACCTCGCTTTTATTAGACAGAATCGATCCCAGGTACTTAAATATCTCTACGCGTTCAAAATTGTGTCCATCTATATCGATAGTGGAAGGGAAATCCTGTTGGCATGAGATGATCATGTATTTGGTTTTCTCGTCACTAACAACTAATCCCATTTTGCTTGCCTCTTTCATAAACCTAGTGGTGTCAGACACTATCTGATTGTGTCTCCCATAATCACCACATCATCGGCAAAGGCCAAGATTGTGTCTGTTCCAATCATATCCATCCCACCAATTTCACATGGTACCTTTTCCAGTGAAATGTTGAGTAGCACTGGGGAAAAAGGATCTCCTTGTCTCACACTATGTTGGACAGTGAAAGGCTCTGACATTTTGTTTCCTAACCATACTTGGCAGCTGGTATCAGTATAACATGCTTCAATCACTCTGTCGCCCGTCACCATGGCGACGTCAGCTCGCCCCGCTAGTGGTATGGGCGTTACAACACCCAATCAGTCAGACCCTTCCGTGCATCTCGCAACATTACAGACAAAAGGATATATTTAAATACTCATTGATTACATGTATGATCTATTAGATACATTGGTAATAAAAGAATCTTTGCTCTAAAAAAAACATAAAATCATATCCCCTAGTTTTCTACACATACAACATCAACATTTATCCCCTTTCTATATACAGCCCACACTTGTGCTATTGATTGTACCTGTCGTCCCTCATACAATACATGAAAGCATTAAAAAAAACAAAAGGAATAATAAACAATCTATACAACTCATAATTACAATATAAAATAGTAGACTACTCTAACATCCTATCACAGTGAAAATATTATAAACTGTTTATTCTAAAACTACAATATACAGTGAACCTTTGTGCTTGTGACAGACTGAAATTAATACCACTTGAAAGTGTTCTAACAAAAAAATAAGAAATAATCTACACAGCTCACAACTTCCTACCACATGTTATTAACTAGTAAACTACTTTAACATACTAAGCCAATAAACATTTTAGAAACTGATGACTCTAAATCTACAAATACAATGCACCTTTGTGCTTGTGACAGACTGAAATTCGTATCTCTTTATATATTTTACCTTTATTATATACAACAACATTTCTAGGACATGTATGAACCATCCACATGTCAGATCCTGACCTGCCATCGAGGTTCATCCCAATCAAACAATAAAACACAATAATGTTTTAGTTATGGATCGGTAGCATTGATCACACTACTCTACGACTCTCACTCACCAGACATCACATTTTCCTTCTCATTCAATCCATTAATACACTAACAGAATAGGTCTAGAAGTCAGCTAACCTTAACACCACCACACTCACGACAACATACCATACCTTTGCTCCCTTATACTCAACCACATAACACATGAAGCTGTTTCGGAGATAGCTTTCCAGTAACCGAATTCGTCCTTTCACTCTGGCACCTCTCTCCATCGGCTTACCTCTGCATTCACTTTACCGATTATTCATCCTGCTAAATATCACTTAGAATTGCGACATTTCATCTAAGAACAAAAAATACACAAATTTTTCCTCCTGCAAAATAACTGTACACATTCTTGGTACCGTTTTGATTAGTTATACTGGTACCAGGCTTCAACAACAACAACAACAACAAAAATTATTTTTTTCACATAGCAACTGTTATGGTAAGAATTAGATTTGCACTTATATTACATCTTACGTCAGTATTCCACAACGTTCACCATCTGGATCTCATACTCCCTTTATGTACTTTCACGTTGTGCAGTTGTCCTCATCTCTTCATTCGTATTTCGGCTCTCCGTCCGTCCATTACTCCATCATTTCCTGGTCTTCCTTCACCATTCGCATCTATCTCGATTGCAGCATACACCGGCCTCTCTGTAACATACATCTAAGACATCTCCCCATTATTCAATTCTACTCACCTTTATTTACCACTGTTTCATCACGTCGAATCTCTCTTTATTAATCACACTGCTCCACGTCGCTTCTCTCCTTATATATATCACCTTTATCCACTACTATTTATCACGTCGCTTCTCTATCTACCATCTTTATCCACTCATTAATCATCACGTCGTTTCTGCTTGATCCTTATTCATGTGACAAAAAACATACGTACATACACCACTCTGTCGACTCCTGTTCATGACTCATTCGACCAGTCTATTCCGTCATACTTCCTGACATCCCGCCTGAAAATTCTTATGTTCGATTTGACCCTGCACAATGTTACACACCACAAATAAATACACTGACTATCTACCATAACTTGGCTACTTTCGATCTATCCTTAACTTTTCCATAATTTGATGTTGGAAATGTGATGAAGCCCACGGGATTGTTTTCCCTTGATCGTCTCAATCAGTACAGCATTTTCATGGACAATCCGCCTCACTCTGAATGGTCCACTATACACAGTAAAGAATTTGCTAGCTAGGAATCTAAGCTTACATGATAATTAAATGTGTGCAGAGAATATACAAGCTGGGAGAGATGGGACAGCCCAAGTGTTAGAAACTTTGGTGCTAGTGGCCTCTTTCACTAACACCAGATTCCGAACAACCATATGCAGCATCTCATTATAACTGTCTCCACGACTATGACATACTGTAGATCAGATGGCATCTAATTTAAAAACTTCGATCACATTACAGATGTTACCTGTAACAGCAGTATAAACGTACCCTATTCCATACACATCACAATGTTTACTTTTTACATTACGTGTTAAGTACCTGCAATAGTCAAATTGCACTAATTATACTGGACTCATTGGCATTATTACACAACATTTTAGCAACTGGTTTCTTTGAGGAAACAGTCCTTTTACTTTACTGTTCGAAATAAAAATTTGCAAATTTTGCTCTGAGAGACCAGCCTAACAGATGCCATTACTGGTGTTTTATTCTCTGATCAGAAGTATGGTATTTGCACTCCTACATATCAGTAGAATATGTCTGCTACATAGACAATTTTCAGTGCCAGCTGCATGTGTTTTAAGGCAAGATGCTAAGGGCTGATATGTTGGATTAGTTTCTCCTATCCTTCAATCTATTACGACAAGAAAGAAATGCCTGGATTCCATGCTCTTCTGTCATTCTGATAGTTCCTGCCGTTCCTATCCTCGACACTATGTGACCTATGAGTCGTGTCTCCGTTCACAATGTTGCTCTCATTACCCTGTTCCTGTGACAATTGTTCAAATGACGCAGAATCGTCTACGCCTCCCCCTGCTATCGCTATATCTCTGCGCAATTTCACTGGCAACTTCGTTATAAAGATCCTAATGAACTCCCCAGGTTCGTATGGCACATCCAAATACGTATTTCGTCTCAACATTTCCTGATAGCACGCCACTGGATCTCTTATACCACCTTCGTTACAATTTGGCATCATCAATATGCTTTGCTTAACCTGGTCCTGCTTACTTTTCGACCAGAATTCATTTAAAAACTTGTCACAAAATATCTTGTAGCTACTACAGTCTTTAATAACTTCCTGCATTTTCGCTCTCGCCTCGTCCCTCAAATGGTTACACACAAACTTCATTTTGAGGAGAGGTCCCCACGATGTAGGTAATGAATCTTGAAACTGAGACAGCCACAGGCATGGATGTTGGTAATTATCAGGATCCGGAAAACAAGTGTACGTTTGTACCGACACGAAGTGCCTCCTACATTCTTCTTCCGCATTTATGTTTTCCGACCTTGGACTATACCCAATTGGGTTTGCCACCTGCTTTATCCGACACAACCGTTCTTCTAACTCTCTGAGTTCGTCTTCCTCTTTCTGCCTATTTTCGATTTTTGAATTTATCTCCCTCTCCCTCTGCAGTCTACCTGGTGGTGTTTCACCTTCGCTTCTGCACGCTAATTGCAACTGTGCTAGTTCTTCCCTATGTTTCCTATTTGTTTCTGATTGTGCCTCTTTAAACTGTAATAGTGATTGTATCTCCTCCTGGTCGGCATAAACCTCTCGCTGCGTACAGTCAGACCCTGTTTCGCCTCTTATGCTGATCTTTTCTACATCTGCGCTAATCGTATTCATTCTGACCACTACCTCCGCAACTTCATCCCTGTGTTTATTTAGCGCCATTTCCTGCCGGGTGACTTGAGCTTCCGCGCTGTCTAATGCCCCTTGTTTATCTGCAAGTAAGTCCTCCACTATCTCTTTGCTTCGCTCATCCGGCAACATGTCCCTACGTTCTGTAATACCGCTCTCTATTGCACTTATTCGTACCTCCAAATTATTGGCTTTTTCTTTCACGGCATCACATTCTTGCTTCACTGCATCCAGATTCTTCTCCCCCTCATCTGACCGATTATTAACTGTGGACAGACGCTCATCGATAACTGTGTGTAGCTTCCTCATCGCCTCTTTATTTCCCTTATCCATTGCCTCCAATCTTTCCTTATTTGCTTCCAATCTTTCCTTAGTCTCCCTATCCATCGCTTCCAATCTTTCCTTATTATCTCTATCCATCGCTTCCAATCTTTCCTTAGTTGCTTCAAATCTTTCCTTATTCTCCCTATCTCTCTCCTTATTATCTCTATTCATCGCTTCTAATCTTTCCTTATTATCTCTATCCATCCTCTGTAAAAACTGCAGCAGCACACTGTCATTTGCTACTTTCGGTGCGCTCACCTCGTTCGCCTGCGAAACCGTAGCTTCGCTAATGGTAGCTGCACTTTCACTGCATACCTGACCTAGTCCCGGCTCGCCCGCGTCGTCGGGAAAAGCCCCCGATTGTGAACAAAGCCCGCCGCATAAAGGATCACCTAGCCGCAGTCCGCTGAACAATTCAGCCCCTTCTGAGTGCTTGCCATCCCCGCTCATTAACCCATGGTCAACAGCTACTTCCTGCTGCACTGCTACGTCCACCCCAGAATCGCTATTCTCCATGGTGGCTACACTTTTCGACTGCGACCTAGTTACTACGGACATTACGCAAAAAAAATTATACCACGATCTTCCAGCCTTGGACGATATAGCAATTAATTACATAAAAAAAATAAAAGATCCTCACCAATCCAGAAAGAAATTGCAAACAGAAAAAATTTTACTTCTTAGCGCTATCACAATATATTCCATCAAAATAAAAAAAATCTTAACAGCAAACCCTAACAGCAAAATATCCTGGCAAAATAATGTCCTGGCAAAATATATCCTTGCGAAATTATCCTGGCAACAAAATATCCTGGCAGGGTCGAAATTATGAGAGGCACCCACATGCCTTGCTCATACTGTGGCATCGAGCAGTCAGGCATGCAAGATGGAGTGGTCTGCCAAGCGAGTGGATTCATCCTTATTTATCGAGTAACATGAACTCTAGTACTCACACTTAAGTTACAAGTTATCCTCCTACATGATTAATATGCAACGGAAACGCTCATCTGACTATCAGTGATTTACAGAACTCTGACTGTTCACTACGCACTGGCAATACCACATTTTCTTTTTGTCTTTTATTTAACAGCTTTTATCAACACGTGGCTACCGCACTGAATATGAATGGCGCACACATAAATTCGGGACATTATGACAACATACAATTCAATGGAAAAGTCCACCAATCTTTTTCTTTTCACTATCTTATTTATTCCGATAAATTCGCTAACCTAAACACACAAATTCTAGAACCTACAACAACAATACATGAGAAATTCCGCCCAGTGGCCATTGCTTTACAATGGTGAATCTCTATATTATGGTCTCGTAATTATTTTTAACGCTACAGTGCACTTTCTGGATAGGATGGTGGATCTTTTATTATACCTCACACTTCGACTCTCACAATCATCATCACTAAACTTTCCTCCAGACCGAGCGGTACCGACGGAACAAGCATAACCCACTAATCTTTTGAAACTACCTTGCTACTCTCCCACGCAAACCACACATACCCAAATTACATGACATACATCACACTGCAATAAGCAATATAAAACACTAAATAGTCACAACACAATCACTTTCAGCTTTCCCACTTCAATTAATATTTATCCCAGTTCCACACGACACTGCCCCACTTCGTAATACTACTTTCCTACTATGAACTCTGGGGATATATGCACGTCCTCCTGTGCAATGCAAGCCAAGTGGCGTTGCTGGATAGATGGCCGACTAACCTTGCTTCTCTCTCAGAGTTTGAATCTAGCGTCACACGGAATTGTATCACGCAAGGTTGAAAGGGTACAGTACCGCCCGACATTGAAAATAGGTACAACATACTTCATTATTTTTGTCAGAAGAACACAACAATAGAGAAATGAGCAGTAGAGTAAGATACTAGAGCTACTGGTGGATTCAAGTACTTATTGCCAACTATTTATTACGTGTATTGATCAAAGTTGATGGACTGACTAGCTCAGCAGCAGGTATTTGTACTGGTGGAGAAGGATAAGGTTAAACTCACAGTCGAGTAGTGGTGGCAATTGCTTAGGTGATGATAGTTAATGAGGTATGACATGATGTCTTAGACGAACTATATTACGTAACCAGTATGTAACTTGTGGTATATTTCATTGTTTTTCTTCTCAGTTTCATTTCTCTGTAGGTTTGATGTATATTTTAGAGTAATGGTATGGACCCTGACATTCTACGTGTAACTAGTGTACGAAATTTTTTCTTTTGTTGATTTTGTTTTGTATTTAGACATTGCCATGTAAAGATTATTACAACGCAATTTATGAATGTCAGATTACTTGTTCTGTGTTTGGACGGTGAGCTACTTCAAATTTCATGAGTACAATTAGTATCTTTTTTATTTGTCATAGAATTAGTGAAGTTTGGATTACTCATAAAAATAACGAAGATCCCAGTAACTAAGCAAATTTTTATCTCAATATTATTTTTTATATGTGTGATGTAATGTTTTATTTGTCATGTGGATTGTTGCAAACTTGCATGTGTACGTTACTCCGGATTGTGGAGAGTACAATAATGGAACAACTGTGTCAATACTTTGGTAAAGTAACAGTATTTGGTCGTCTATTTGAGGTCACCAGGGGCTAAGGTCTCCTCCTGGTTATTTTTGATGACTTGCTACGTTTGTTCTAATACAGCTATCTTAAGAAAATGTTCGGAACTACCCTCACATTGCAAGGATAGTACCGTGCCATTTTTTTCTGCATGGGTAGCCGGTGGTGAAAGGGTACAGTACCGCCCGACATTGAAAATAGGTACAACATACTTCATTATTTTTGTCAGAAGAACACATTTTTTTTGTAAAATAACTCAATTTCAATTAATAAAGCGAAGCCGAATACCAGTGTGGGAAAGAATGACAATTTATTTATTTAATTGATCACATGTGCACTACCACAAAGTAAATCCCTACATCCAGTTTGATGAGATCTGTGAAATGAATGAATGTATGGTCGTCTGCTAACCGCAGATAGTGAATGTGAATATATGATCATCTTTGAGTCGATCCTTTGGCCACCTTTGGTGGGACCAAAGAGATGAAATTTACCAGAGCTTTGAGCGCCTGAAATGTGGCTGACCAATACGATAGCAAGGTGCTTCCCCCACCTCGACAGAGATGGGAGAGGACCTAGAGAACGGCCATGTTTCAGCACTCTGCCGCTGGATCTTGTGCTGTTAAGACCTGTTTTAGTTGTGCTTCGTAATGATGAAAGAGTGGAGACATGGTATGCATGTGGAATGTTTAAGAGTAGTTTGAAATAATAATTTCTCTATTTCACTAACTTTTGTGGGGAGAATTAAATGTCAGGCAGGTAATATTAAAGGGATTGTAGTAATCTTCAGAAGTGACCAACGGTCACAATGAAACCACGTGTAGCAATAAGTTGAAATACTTCCGTGTGCTTAAGTTAAGCTGAATTACTAGCGTGTGTACAATAAGTTGAAATATTTAAGAAATAGCGTGTGTACCATAAGTTGAAATATTTAAGAAATGGCGTGTGCAGGACTTGAAATTAGAGACGAGTACTTCCACGTGGTGAGTACTGTGTGAGTCTCAATCTGTGTATGAGACAAAGGATAATGAGAAGTACTCGTCCACGGTATCAGTTGAGGACTCGCGTGTGTGATGAAGAGATAGTGGAGGACTTACTTGCAGATAAACAAGGGGCATTAGACAGCACGGAAGCTCAAGTCACCCGGCAGGAAATGGCGCTAAATAAACACAGGGATGAAGTTGCGGAGGTAGTGGTCAGAATGAATACGATTAGCGCAGATGTAGAAAAGATCAGCATAAGAGGCGAAACAGGGTCTGACTGTACGTAGCGAGAGGTTTATGCCGACCAGGAGGAGATACAATCACTATTACAGTTTAAAGATGCACAATTAGAAACAAATAGGAAACATAGGGAAGAACTAGCACAGTTGCAATTAGCGTGCAGAAGCGAAGGTGAAACACCACCAGATAGACTGCAGAGGGAGAGGGAGATAAATTCAAAAATCGAAAATAGGCAGAAAGAGGAAGACGAACTCAGAGAGTTAGAAGAACGGTTGTGTCGGATAAAGCAGGTGGCAAACCCAATTGGGTATAGTCCAAGGTCGGAAAACATAAATGCGGAAGAAGAATGTAGGAGGCACTTCGTGTCGGTACAAACGTACACTTGTTTTCCGGATCCTGATAATTACCAACATCCATGCCTGTGGCTGTCTCAGTTTCAAGATTCATTACCTTCATCGTGGGGACCTCTCCTCAAAATGAAGTTTGTGTGTAACCATTTGAGGGACGAGGCGAGAGCGAAAATGCAGGAAGTTATTAAAGACTGTAGTAGCTACAAGATATTTTGTGACAAGTTTTTAAATGAATTCTGGTCGAAAAGTAAGCAGGACCAGGTTAAGCAAAGCATATTGATGATGCCAAATTTTAACGAAGGTGGTATAAGAGATCCAGTGGCGTGCTATCAGGAAATGCTGAGATGAAATACGTATTTGGATGTGCCATACGAACCTGGGGAGTTCATTAGGATCTGTATAACGAAGTTGCCAGTGAAATTGCGCAGAGATATAGCGATAGCAGGGGGAGGCGTAGACGATTCTGCGTCATTTGAACAATTGTCACAGGAACAGGGTAATGAGAGCAACATTGTGAACGGAGACACGACTCATAGGTCACATAGTGTCGAGGATAGGAACGGCAGGAACTATCAGAATGACAGAAGAGCATGGAATCCAGGCATTTCTTTCTTGTCGTAATAGATTGAATGATAGGAGAAACTAATCCAACATATCAGCCCTTAGCATCTTGCCTTAAAACACATGCAGCTGGCACTGAAAACTGTCTACGTAGCAGACATATTCTACTGATATGTAGGAGTGCAAATACCATACTTCTGATCAGAGAATAAAACACCGTAATTATTTTTAACGCTACAGTGCTCTTTCTGGATAGGATGGTGGATCTTTTATTATACCTCACACTTCGACTCTCACAATCATCATCACTAAACTTTCCTCCAGACCGAGCGGTACCGAAGGAACAAGCATAACCCACTAATCTTTTGAAACTACCTCGCTACTCTCTCATGGAAACCACACATACCCAAATTACATGACATACACCACACTACAACATGAAATACTACACAGAGAATGGTCACAACATTATCACTTTCAGCTTTCCCACTTCAATTAATATTTATCCCAGTTTCACACGACACAGCCCCACTTCGTAATTCTACTTTCCTTCTATGAACTCTGGAGATATATGCACGTCTTCCTGTGCAATGCAAGCCAAGTGGCGTTGCTGGATAGACGGCCGACTCACCTTGATTCTCTCTCAGAGTTTAAATCTAGCGCCACACGGAATCATATCACGCAAAGTAACATTAAGAACATATTCATCACACACGCGAGTCCTCAACTGATACCATGGACGAGTACTTCTCTTTATCCTTTGTCTCATACACAGATTGAGACTCACACAGTACTCACAACGTGGAAGTACTCGTCTCTAATTTCAAGTCCTGCACACGCCATTTCTTAAATATTTCAACTTATGGTACACACGCTATTTCTTAAATATTTCAACTTATTGTACACACGCTAGTAATTCAGCTTGACTTAAGCACACGGAAGTATTTCAACTTATTGCTACATGTGGTTTCATTGTGACCGTTGGTCACTTCTGAAGATTACTACAATCCCTTTAATATTACCTGCCTGACATTTAATTCTCCCCACAAAAGTTCCTGAAATAGAGAAATTATTGTTTCAAACTACTCTTAAATATTCCACATGCATACCATGTCTCCACTCTTTCATCATTACGAAGCACAACTAAAACAGGTCTTAACAGCACAAGATCCAGCGGCAGAGTGCTGAAACATGGCCGTTCTCTAGTGAAAAGGAAAAAACAAGGATGGTACTAGTACAGAGACTTCTTGTCCTGAAGTTGTGGCAGCATACAACAAAATAATGAGTGGTGTCGATAAGTTTGATCAGTTACGAGAAAGGTATGCTATTGGCAGGCGTTCTGTAAAATGGTGGCACAGAATATTTTATTTCCTGGTGGACGTTGCTGCAGTGAACAGTTTTATCCTGTGGAAAACAAGTAAAAGAGAAAGTGGGCAGCATGATCAGCTCACATACAGGATCCATCTAGTCAGACAATTGATCGCTGGCTTCTTATCCCAAAAAAAGGCGTGGACAAAAACCTGTCTTTCTGGCAAAAACGGGTAAAGTACCTGAAGATTTTCGTCATGTGGTTGTAGGGGAGTATCAACTCATTTTAGGAGAAACATACTGGACGTGCCGTCATTGTAGTACCAAAGTTGCAGAAAAGAGCACTCGCTGTGTTTGTACACATTGTCAAATACCACTTTGCATAGACCCATGTTTCAGAAAATTTCATGGCAAGTAATTGTGAAAAATCATTGTAACAAGAGAAGTAAATTTATCAAATAATATGACATATATTGAAAAAGTTGTTTTTGTCATTTAACTCCATGGAAGGCCAGTGGGAAGAATACTTCCCACCTTGTTGTTGTGTGACCTCACTTTCACAGTTGGAGCAAATTCGATTTTCTGTATGATAAATATATCTATCTGTTAACTACTATCTGTTCTCCATTCATTAAAAAAACTGCTCAATAATTTTGCTCACGAAAGAGTTAAGCTTACTTGCTTCTTCTTTTCCCCACCAGTTCATCAGCACCGACGTTAATACTTAGTGTCTTGCAGCAGGGAGTGTTGACATAGTACATCTTGACAGCTTTACCCTTTGAGGTTACTCTCACAAGCGGTTGAACTATTTATCGATCGCTGTGAACATATTTTTCGGGACCTCTACTACGATTATTATTATTACTTCTTACTACGTCTTCATCACTCATTGTCAAGATGAAAATGCTGCGAGAGAGTGCTGTGCATTTATATATAATCTGCAATCTAGCGAATAATAAAACATACTGACCTTTATAGGTAGGTCAATAATCAAACGCTAACATTTCATAAATAGCTCCGTGATGTCAAGGGCGCGGAGGCTCGAGGCGCACGGGGTGTTCATGCACAATTTGCAGAAGCGAAGGGGAGTGGGGGAGGGGGGGGGGGGGGCGAGCACGTGGGTTGGTAATACTGATGTCAGCGAAAATGGAATGCACGCGAAATACAGTAGAGTCTCGCTTCCACGGATTGAGCAGGGACGCTCACGGTGGGAGGTGTCTCATGCAGAATTTGCAGAAACGCAGTGGGGGTTCCCTCCCCTCCTTGACCGTGGCAAGCGGCAGGATTTTCTGATTCCTAGAATAACCTTGGAGATAAGCAAATGTTGATGCTGACATCAGCGAAATATGACATGCGCATTTGTGTCAGCTGCAACATGACCCAAAAGGTCATTTGAAGGTTAACTCTTACCCGCAGCGCCCTACTACTACTGACTTCGAGTCACCGACAGGACGGAGCCAAAACGATTTCCTTTATTTAGCTGAAGTCACGTAACCCTTTGGGCACGAAAATACGGGAATTTCACTGAACAGACTGCTCTGATTAGCACTTTTCTGGAAAATATTGATAAGTTGGGTACGTTCTCTTACTGTCACTGAGTGGGTGGACGATCCAGAAAAATTGTTCCTAATCGTTGGATAAATGCTGGCAAGATGTTTTGGCTGGCTCGCCAAGAATCGCTGAATGTTACGAGGGAGGACAGGAAGAGCTAAAGAGACTCTTCGACCTCTGCTTGCAGGAGGAACACCTCGATTCTACTCTCAGATATTGGTTTCCAACTGCAGAATGAATAGTCATTATTTCGTTTACAGCTCCAACTGGAGCAAGATGTGAAGTCTGAGTTAGGTATCATTTCGGATTTTAAAGGCATCGTATTCGACATAATCACAGCCTGGAGCAGGCCTTCGATAATGCAGTGACTAAAGAGACAGCTTACATTACGCATGTCCGTCCTCTGCTGGAATATTGCTGCGCGGTATGGGATCCTTACCAGGTAGGATTGACGGAGGAAATCGAAAAAGTGCAAAGAAGGGTAGCTCGTTTCGTGTTATCGCGCAGTAGAGGCGAGAGTGTCACCGATATGATACGCGAGTTGGGGTGGTAGTCACTGAAACAAAAGCGGGTTTCTTGGCGGCGAGATCTATTTACGAAATTTCAATCACCAACTTTCTCTTCCGAATGCGAAAATATTTTGTTGACACCCTCCTGCGTAGGGAGAAATGACCATCGTAATAAAATAAGAGAAATCAGAGCTCGGACGGAAAGATTTGGGTGTTACTTTTTGCCACGCGCAATTCGAGAGTGGACTGGTAGAGAAGTACTGTAATATGAAAATGGTTCGATGAACCCTCTGCTAGGCACTTAAGTGTGAACCGCAGAGTAGCCATGTAGATCTAGATGTAGATCGTGCTATGCAAGCGCACCTAACGAATCAACTACAGTACTGATGGTCAACATAACGATGCAGTTAAAAATATTAAGATATGCCGTCGGCTTCGGCGACTGTAACTCACGATGCGCTCGGTGAACGTAAAGAGATTTCATGAGTGGAAGCAAGCCGCCCTTCTGGCATGCATAAATTGGAAGCTCAGATTTTTGGCAGTCACTGTCGTCGTATCGCGGAAATGGATCAATCATCCTGGAAATGCGGTAACTTTACCTATGAGTTCCTTATCTTGTATCTCTGTCAACCACAGTTACTTGTAATTGTTTCACATACTTGTGAAAATTTTTGACAATGAATAGGAAAGTTAAACGTCTTGCACTGAACTTCAGTGCAACTACTACACACGTTTATGCCAGGTTTTGCAATAAACAACAGAATTTATGATAATTTTTATTTTGATTACGTAAGTATCTTACCAGGCTACAAAATTAAAGTGTAGTGTCACAATTCCGCAACCTTTTGATATCTGTAGAGCCATAATTTAGCGTTAGTTAAATATGCTTACGTAACAAATAATAATTGGCAGTTTTAATTGGATATCTATATACATACAGTTTACATATGTAAAGCTGCAGCAGGTGGAGTAGAGCATACTATCAAGCCAAACAAGGATCGCAAGCCTCACATTGACCAACGACACAGTGTTAAAATAGTCACTTCTTCTGTACCGCCAATTAATCTCCTGTAATAATCCAGCTACTTTCAACAGACTCACAAATCAAATCACTGAACTGGACAACGAACACCTCAGTCAGGCACTACACCGTCGTCGACCGATTTCTACCATCTCCTTTATAAACAACACAAGACCACAGTATAAAATCAAACAGAATAAGGCGACGCACAATGACTGCACACTTCAGGCATCCACTGGAAGAAAACAGAAATTATCTTGTAGTAACCCTCGCCACGTCCGCATCGCTCACCAAACGTTACCTCGAGCTGAGTTGCTACACTACACCCTGCAAATCGGCCTCTTCCTACGGTGTCCGTGTAAACTCCCTAAGCAGCAACACCCGCCTCGAACACTACCGGTCTATGAAAGACTGGTTTACAATGAACGTCAACGAAACAGAACGTAACGTCAGACGACGTAGCTGTCAAAAGATGGTGTGTTCACACTAGAAGGTACGTCAACACGACGTCAGTTCGCTTAGCCCAGTACCGAATGATGAAAGTGAGTTTATGAGATACCATTTGCGATACAAATTGTCGGAATATACTCTTTGTAGAAAACTTCACAGCGGATGTTATTGATAAAATTTGTATTGTAAACTACTGAGAAGGGAAATAATAGGGAAAATGTTGTACAAACATTTCAGATCATATATTTGTAACGTAACGCACAGAAACTGTTTACCTTATCCATTATGTTTTCTTTCGCCAAGTACTAAATAACATCAAAAACAATTGTATTTTACTCCAACAGACCTGACCTTTTTCACTGCTGAAAGAAGGTTATTTAATGAAAACTGCTTCATCTACATCTATATGACTACTCTGCAATTCACAGTTAATTGTCTGGCAGAGATTCAGAGATTCATCGAACCACATTCAAGCTACTTCTCTCGAAGACCGCGCAGGAAAAAATTCTTATATCACATTCCCTAATTGTTTTAAATTTTTCGGTAAACTGAACCAAAAATTTATGTCTTTGTTGTGAATGTGATTTTACGCAACGAATGTCGTTTTCATATTTTCAGGTTCAGGACCGTTCTTACACACCTATATTGCATGTTGTGAATGGAAATCAAGGACGACTAACGAAATTTGTACTTTTTTAAATTTTCGTGGCGGTGATAAAGTACGCCTCTACTCAGTGTAAATATTACCGAAAATACATTGCTGTTGCTAAGGGTGTGCTAAAAGATATTTTCAGGTTCTGTATCCTACTTATACATCGGAACATATTTAGAAAATACGTTGTTAATAAAAGTTAAATACATCTGACGAATTTGTTTTGTCTTTTTTAATTTTTTTGGCGGTGAGCACAAAGCACCCCCTCCTCCTTGGTATTACACGTTATGGAAAATGCGTTGGTATTGCTACGGTTAAAACTTTCCATGCGATCTCTGATTTTGCTTTCTTTATTACGATGATAATTTCTTCCTATGGAGGTGGGCGCCTACAAAACATTTTCGGATTCGGAGGAGAAAATTGGTACTCGGATTTTGTGAAAATACCTTGCCAGTAAAACAGCTTTCTATTGATGACTGCCACCCCATCTCGCGTATCGTACCCGTCACACTCTCTCCCCTATTTCGTGATAATACATAACGATATGTCCTTTGAACTTCTTCTGTATCCTCCCTTAGTCCTATCTGATACGGATCCCACGTCGCGGTGCTATACTCTAGATTTCTAGACGACGACGACAAGCTTAGTCTAGGCAGTCTCTTTAATAGAACTGTTGAGTCTTCTAAGTGTTCTGCCAATAAATCTCAGTCTTTGATTCCTCACAACGTTAACTATGTGATCGTTCCGATTTAAGTTATTCATAACTGTAATCCCTAGTATTTAGTTGAATTCAGAGCCTATACATTTGTGGTATTTATCGTGCAACCGAAATTTAGAGCATTCAGGTGAATGACTTCACACTTTTCACTATTTAGAGTCAATTGCCATTATCACGCCATACAGACATCTTGTCTAAATCATTTTCCAATTGCCTCTGAACATCGGATGAATTTATAACATGGTAAACGACAGCGTCATCTGCAAAAAAGTAAGAGACTGCTCAATTGCCTCCTAAATCGTTTATATAGATTAAGAATAGCAGAGGCCCTTTAATACTTCCCTGGGGAACGCCAGTTGCTACTTCTGTTTCAGTCGAGGTCTTTCCATCGTTACTATGAGCTATGACCTTTCCGACTGGAAATCAAGAATCCAGTCACACAACTGAGATAATACTACGTCACGCAATTAATTTAGAAGTCGCTTGTGAGGAACAGTATCGAAAGCCTTCTGGAAATCTAGAAACATGGAGTCAAATTGAGATGCCCTCTCAATAGCGCTCATTGCTTCATGTGAATAGAGAGCTAGTTATGTTTCACGAGAACGGTATTTTCTAAATCCGTGCCGACTGTTTGTCTGTCGGCTGTTTTGTTCGAGGTAATTCATGTTCGAATACAGCGCATGTTCCAAAATCATATTGAAAATCGAAGTTAGTGACATGGGTCTGTGATTCAGCGAATTACTCCTATTTCCTATTTTGAATACTGGTGTAACCTGAGCAACTTTCCAGTCATAAGGCACAGATCTGCTGACGAGCTAGCGGTTGTTTATGATTGCTTAGTATGGAGATATTGCATCAGTATACTCTGAAAGGAACCTAACTGTTGTACAGTCTGGACCACAGGCCTCGCATCTGTTACTTCGCTACATCAAGGATATGTACTGCTAAGTTACTCATGTTGGCAGCTGCTCTTGATTCGAATTGTGGAATATTTACTTCATCTTCTTTGGTGAATGAAAAACCTTGTTCATAACTCCGCTTTAGCGGTACTGTCATCGGTGACAGTACAATTGCCATCGCGCAGTGAAGGTAATAATTGTGTCTTACCGCTGGTGTACTTCACATACGGCCTGAATCCCTTTCGATTTTCTACCAGGTTTCGAGACAGAGTTTCGTTGTGGAAACAATTACAAGCGTTTCACATTGAAGCACGCATTATCTTTTGAGCTTCGGTAAAACATAGTCAATTTTGGAGATTTTGTGTTCTTTTAAATTTGGCATGCTGTTTTCGTTGCTTCTGCAAGAGTGTTCTGACCTGTTTTGCGTAACATGGGGTATCAGAACGATCTATATTAATTTATCTCTATACAGGGTGGTCAGGAACAGTCCGGCAAACTCGTAAGGACGTTGCAGAGCAGGTTGTGCTGGGAAATAATTGTTAAGAAAAAAGTTTGATACATTGCTCCGTTTTCGAGTTAATTAGTATTAAAGTTCGCCAATCAGCGATGCGCACGCAAATTCAAGTGGCTCGCCAGAGATCATGTCGTCAAACGTGTTCTTCGTTCAACTTCCTAAAACCGATTAGGAGAGTGATTCAAAAATTGGTGGTTATGGGACAATGGTGAGGAGTGAACCCCAGCCAAATGCTGCTGTGAGAACAACTAAAAGTAATTAACTATCTGGCTCTCGGAAAGTGTGCAAAGTATCGAATTTTTTTTTCTTAACTGTTATTTCCCTGCACAACCTCCCCTGAAAATCCTTTCAAGCTTTTCCTGCACATAAAAGGAAATGTCCTCACTGACTCGACATTGCCGGCCGAAGTGGCCGTGCGGTTAAAGGCGCTGCAGTCTGGAACCGCAAGACCGCTACGGTCGCAGGTTCGAATCCTGCCTCGGGCATGGATGTTTGTGATGTCCTTAGGTTAGTTAGGTTTAACTAGTTCTAAGTTCTAGGGGACTAATGACCTCAGCAGTTGAGTCCCATAGTGCTCAGAGCCATTTGAACCATTTGACTCGACATCTCACAGCAAAAATCGCTAATGACAGAAACTCGAAATTCGGGGAGGTTGTTGATCTTATACTGTAGGCATCGTTTACGAAGGGTGACACAGGGGAAGAAAGATTTTTTGAAAATATGTCACTATTAAGTCAAATTTGAAGCCAGAAATACGAAGATTGGGATTTGGTTTCCCGATCAGAAATAAAAAATATGAGTTTCAATACTTTTGGAAATCGAACACCTAAGGGGGTGATTTGGGGGTGGAAAGCTTTTTCGGAAATAAATCATTATTAAAGCTACATCTATGAAAGTAGACATTTGATTTCTCGTTTAGAAATAAAAGAAAATGTGTTTCAGTGTCGTAGGAAATTTAGCCACTAATGGGGTGAAATAGGGCCTGACTGACTCATCATCAAACAGCCCAAACAGCGAAGGACAGAAACTTGAAATTCCGAGAGGGTGTTGATCTTATATTGTAGGCATCAATTAAAAACGAATTTATCGAAATTCCACGCCTAAGGATGTGAAACTGGGGATTAAAGGTTATTTCATAGATGGCCAATGGGCGTAACAACATAAAAATTCAATTAAAGGGAAAAAATGAGTAGATCACATAGTCTACACTAGAGAAGCAGCTAGCGCTAAGCTAGTTATGTATACAGAGTGTTACAAAAGGGTACGGCCAAACTTTCAGGAAACATTCCTCACACACAAATAAAGAAAAGATGTAATGTGGGCATGTGTCCGGAAACGCTTAATTTCCATGTTAGAGCTCATTTTAGTTTCGTCAGTATGTACTGTACTTCCTCGATTCACCGCCAGTTGGCCCAATTGAAGGAAGGTAATGTTGACTTCGGTGCTTGTGTTGGCATGAGACTCTTTGCTCTGCAGTACTAGCATCAAGCACATCAGTACGTAACATCAACAGGTTAGTGTTCATCACGAACGTGGTTTTGCGGTCTGTGCAATGTTTACAAATGCGGAGTTAGCAGATGCCCATTTGATATATGGAATTAGCACGGGGCAATAGCCGTGGCGCGGTACGTTTGTATCGAGACAGATTTCCAGAACGAAGGTGTCCCGACAGGAAGACGTTCGAAGCAATTGGTCGGCGTCTTAGGGAGCACGGAACATTCCAGCCTATGACTCGCCACTGGGGAGGACCTACAACGACGAGGACACCTGCAATGGACGAGGCAATTCTTCGTGCAGTTGACGATAACCCTAATGTCAACGTCAGAGAAGTTGCTGCTGTACAAGGTAACGCTGACCACGTCACTACGGGAGAACCAGTTGTTTCCGTACCATGTACAGCGTGTGCAGGCACTATCAGCAGCTGATTGGCCTCCACGGGTACACCTCTGCGAATGGTTCATCCAACAATGTGTCAATCCTCATTGCAGTGCAAATGTTCTCTTTACGGATGAGGCTTCATTCCAACGTGGTCAAATTGTAAATTTTCACAATCAACATATGTGGGCTGACGAAAATCCGCACGCAGTTGTGCAATCACGTCATCAACACAGATTTTCTGTGAACGTTTGGGCAGGCATTGTTGGTGAAGTCTTGATTGGGCCCCATGTTCTTCCACCTACGCTCAATGGAGCACGTTATCATGATTTCGTACGATATACTCTACCTGTGCTGCTAGAACATGTGCATTTACAAGTACGACACAACATTTGGTTCATGCACGATGGAGCTCCTGCACATTTCAGTCGAAGTGTTCGTACGCTTCTCAACAACAGATTCGGTGACCGATGGATTGGTAGAGGCGGACCAATTCCATGGCCTCCACGCTCTGCTGACCTCAACCCTCTTGACTTTCATCTATGGGGGCATTTGAAAGCTCTTGTCTACGCAACCCCGGTACCAAATGTAGAGATTCTTCGTGCTCGTATTGTGGACGGCTGTGATACAATACGCCATTCTCCAGGGCTGCATCAGCGCATCAGGGATTCCATGCGACGGAGGGTGGATGCATGTACCCTCGCTAACGGAGGACATGTTGAACATTTCCTGTAACAAAGTGTTTGTAGTCACGCTGGTACGTTCTGTTGCTGTGTGTTTCCATTCCATGATTAATGTGATTTGAAGAGAAGTGATAAAATGAGCTCTAACATGGAAAGTAAGCGTTTCCGGACACATGTCCACATAACATCTTTTCCTTATTTGTGTGTGAGGAATGTTTCCTGAAAGTTTGGCCGTACCTTTTTGTAACATCCTGTATATCTCTCACCTTCCGTCGATACTGTTTCTTTAAACTGAAGTCACATCTGGTCTCCGCATATGTAATTAGTCTAGAAGGAGTGGAGATTGTCTCTTAGGAGAGGTTCAAGCGATTTTTATCTACTTTTATAAAGAGGTACATTTTGCTTTTACTTTTGGTAGATTTGGATGTTACGAGATTTTTGGCATTATAGACATAGATACTATAAGTGAAATACAGAATTTTTACGTGGTTTCTGCAGCAGATAAAGACATTCAATTTCATATATGTTGGGAGTTAATTATCGACAAAATCGCAGAAAAACTCCGTTTCCCGAAGCTTAACATAGGAAACGCAATGCGATACGTAAGTTTGGAAAGATCCGTGCTCAGTCCTGGTACTTTGACAATGAACGGAAGAAAGGTATTTCATTGAGTTCCATAGTTTTCGAGACACGACGTGATAAGTTTGAAGCTCGTTCCCAAACAAGAAATTTCATCACCCCAGGCCCTAATTAAGCTCTTAATGTGATTAGAGACTCCTTAGAGATTCACAACATACGTCAATTTAACATTTTTTGCATTTTTTTTAGTAAACAAAGACTTTAAAGGGATTTTATATCGTCGCGGGAAAGCGGAGTGGCGCGCGGGATTAGCCGAGCGGTCTCAGGCGCTGCAGTCATGGACTGTGCGGCTGGTGCCGGCGGAGGTTCGAGTCCTCCCTCGGGCATGGGTGTGTGTGTTTGTCCTTAGGATAATTTAGATTAAGTAGTGTGTAAGCTTAGGGACTGATGACCTTAGCAGTTAAGTCCCATAAGAACATTTTTTGGAAAGCGGAGCGTTGTGGTGCCTGTCGGTAGGCAGTACCGTATTTGCCGTGACAACGTCGCAACCTAGGACCTTGAACGTCGAAGGGTAGCTATTTTAACTCAAGCTGTATAGCCCCACTGCTGGTATGGAGGCACGAGCGGGCAGAACGGCCAGGCACGCCCGCTGCCCCATTGCGCGTCAGCGCGGCGCGACGCATCGGCGCTCTTCGGTGGTGACCCGCGGCACGCACGACAGACCTGCGTTGTGATACCCTGCAGTCGTCCGCTCAGACGAAATCCTCAACACTATCGTTGTTGACGGGAAGGCTTCGAGGCTAATACAAAATAAACAATGGCTGTTTATCACGACAGAAGTAATTTGGCTCGTAAAAGTAGCGGGTGTGGTGATAGAGTTGGCGCCCTATCTCGGTTCTGTGACAAGCCAAAGGCAGCTCAAACAGACGCCGCCTGCCCTCTTGCTCATTTCTTGGCACCGATAAAACCATTCCAGAGTAAAAACATTTGGAATTATTGATGGATTTCTAAGTCACGTCTGACACTCCTTCTAGATCTTACAGAAGAAACGTGGGCACGCACAAATAAGCTCGCTGCCTTGAGTTACACAATGCTAACCATTAAAATTAGAACAGCAGGAAGTACGAGGCCTGTTCAAAACATTCCCGAACATTCGTAATTTCGTGCCACTAGTGTGTTAGAGCGAAATGCCGTTGGCATCCCTGCACCCGCCTGTGTTTGATGTGTAACTGCAGGAAGTTTCTTTGTTGTATGTCTGTTAACTGTTGTTCAGTGCTATATTGAGTAGAACGTTCTGTCACACAGTTTGCAAATTTCGACATGGCAGAGTTAGAGGAGCAACGCGCCTGCATTAAATTTTGCGTGAAAGTCAAGAAAACGTTTACAGAGACACATCAAACGATGCAGGAAGCCTGCGGTGATGAGTGCTTAAGCCGTATTTGGTGCATCGTGTTGCCCCCAAGTTCGTCCCATTTCGGCTCGCAATCTGTGAAGAGCTCTTGGATCGCGCAAATGAGGAAAATGATGAGACGTAGATCAACTGTTATGATGAAACTTCCTGGCAGATTCCAACTGTGTGCCGGACCGAGACTCGAATTTGGGACCTTTGCCTTTCGCGGGCAAGTGCTCTACCAACTGAGCTACCCAAGCACGACTCACGCCCCGTCCTCACAGCTTTACTTCTGCCAGTACCCCGCCTCCTTCCTTCCAAATTTTACAGAAGCTCTCCTGCGAACCATGTAGAACTAGCACTCCTGAAAGAAAGGATATTGCGGAGACATGGCTTAGCCACAGCCTGGGGGAGGTTTCCAGAATTAGATTTTCACTCTGCAGTGGAGTGCGCGCTGATATGAAACTTCTTGGCAGATTAAAACTGTGTGCCGGACCGTGACTCGAACTCGGGACCTTTGCCTTTCGCGGGCAAGTGCTCTATATCCTTTCTTTCAGGAGTGCTAGTTCTGCATGGTTCGCAGGAGAGCTTCTGTAAAGTTTGGAAGGTAGGAGGTGAGGTACTGGCAGAAGTAAAGCTGTGAGGACGGGGCGTGAGTCGTGCTTTGGTAGCTCAGTTGGTAGAGCACTTGCCCGCGAAAGGCAAAGGTCCCGAGTTCGAGTCTCGGTCCGGCACACAGTTGGAATCTGCCAGGAAGTTTCATATCAGCGCACACTCCACTGCAGAGTGAAAATCTCATTCTGGGAACAGTTATGACGTTGACACCAAGGTCTAGTCTTCACCGTAGGTCAGGAAAGGTTCTCCATAGCAAAAAAAGCTCGTCAGGTCAAGTGTCAAAGCCATGCTGATAGCTTTCTTTGACTTTGAAGATTAGTTCTTCATGAATTCCTGACATAAGGACAAACTGTTAATCGATGGTGCTATCGGGACGTGTTGCGACGCCTGCGAGAAAAGTGGACAGGAAACAGCCTGAAACTTGGTGAGACAGTTCTTGGCTCTTGCATCATGATAGCGCACCCGCACATTCATCCCTGTTCGTGTATGACTATTGCAAGAAAAACATCAATGCGCTGCCTCACCGTCTGTACTCCCCAGAGCTGGCCCCTGAGGACTTCTTTTATTTCCAAAGTTGAAAACGGGGTTGAAAGGACTAAGATTTATAACAACAGACGAGAGAAAAGAATACTTGCAGAGGGCGCTTCGCGCGATCCAGCGAGAGGCATACCAAGACTGCTTCCGGAAGTGGAAGGGGCGTATATTTACTCGCTCGCTACCAGCAAATTTTTAGTCCTGCAGTTAAAATGAGCAGAATCTTTTCGTAGAAAATTTAAGGCAGT
This sequence comes from Schistocerca americana, assembly GCF_021461395.2. Lineage (NCBI taxonomy): Eukaryota > Metazoa > Arthropoda > Insecta > Orthoptera > Acrididae > Schistocerca > Schistocerca americana. The sequence goes on from NC_060119.1 coordinate 587,230,188, forward strand.
TAAATTTTGTACTGGAATACGTTTTCGCCAGAGGCCGTTGATTTCCAGTTATTCAAGAAAAGCGTATAAAAGTGGCCTTCAAACGCAACCCCCCTCTCATACTCAGCCCCCAAGGTGATAAGTTCTAGTATGCTGTTCATGGCACTCCCTCCTACCACTGTGCAAATATTTGCGACTGTAAGAGTTATTTCCTACATTCGACAGTTTTTGGTCTTCATTGACTAGCATCATCACCGGTCTAGCTGAGTACTTAAAAATTGTAAAATTGATAGTTACCTAATTCTATCTAACAGTGTTGCGAATTTTAAAAGCATAAAAAAACAATGACATCGTTGTATTCGTCAGGCCTTGTGACTACGAAACCACTCTGGTTGTTAGTGTTAAGTTTGTTCATTTCCAACGTCATTACTTTTAGCGAAATGTTTACAAAACTCGTTTCTTCTTTCCTTTCTCTTACGGTCATGTTTAAATTAATAACGTAAACGAAGTAGGCGACTGTGCTGGTGGCTTAGTGGCCCAGTCAATACAGACCAAAAAAGGTCCAATATCGGGAATAGATCGTATAGTCGCAAAGCTTTGTACCGCGGTCAGAGGGAGTGCTACAAACAATATACAGTACAAGAAATCCTGACTTGTGAGGTATGAGTGTGGGATGGAGGTGCGTTTGAAGGTCACTTTTGCGCGTTTTTCTTGAATAGCTGGCAAACCATGGCCTCTACAGAAAATGTGTCCCAGTACAAAATTTAACTAAATAAATTTTTCTACAAAAAGGCATCATTTTTTCTGTAGGACTAGTAGGCTGCGCATAGCGAGCGAGATAATATGGAAATCTGGCGCGTGTTTTACGAAGGCCGGCCATTACATTGCGAGCTGCGTTAGAAGACGGCGCTAGGGGCAGCTTAATCACACTGTATAGTATAGTAGGAACAATACACATTAAATTTGGTGCTGTATAGGGACCGAAATTGAGGAGACAAATCTAACTCCTCTGATATTTCCATGTTATGGCAGTATGTGACACTACATTCAGCTGTCTTATCGCTGAGCTTTGGCATCCTGTGTTCTAAAGTCTTACGCCAATCGAATCAAAATCTATGACATCATTGAGGTTAGGGTCATGAAACATTCCATACACGAGTGACCTGAAATCAGGAACTTGTGGTCAGTGTCTTTAGTGAGGTGTACCTCATCATATTCAGGGCTTATCAAAAAGAATCATCCGATTTAAAAAATCATAAGTATTATGTTATTTGAGATATGTGCGTGAGCAACATACTGTTGGAAAGAGTAAACTCTCGAGTTTTACATGGTGCCCACTAGGTAGCAGCACTGTACGCCCCTTCAATTTTTCAGTAAAAGTTGTGCCGGGACAACAGAAAGCGTTTTGTGTTCTACGTTTTGCGCAGTGCGGGTCAGTAATAACTAGAGTTCGGATTTTGCATATCATTTTTTTACGGTATGTGGTGTTGTATCTATACGAATCATGATATTTTGGAGGTAATGGGACACTTTAAATTGAAATTTAAAATAAATATATTTGCATCTTTTTGGCGTTTGTGCATATTATTGTCATATTTAGAGGAAATGGCCGTAAAGATACATATTTTTTTACATTTATAGGTCATATTAAGGTTCATTTTGTTCCCTGACAACCCAAGAACCTCCCAGAATATAAGGCCAACAAATTTCCAAAATGAGATAATACGGGACGAGACATCAGAATAAAAGCCTTTCGGGTAAACGTGGGTAGCTTATGGAGGGACATAGCCTTGTTTTTTCACTTAGGTAGCCTCTCGGATAAGGATACTAAAGATTTGTGATGGTTCATTGATGCAAGATGGATTATCGGAGTAGACACGTGCTTCGGTATTTGTTGTCCGCAGTTAATGTGTGTTCAGGTCGCTCACCTGATCTCTGCAGTGCGCCGACAATGACCTACTACTTATTGTTGGTATTTCGGAATGTGAATAATTCTTGCATGTGTTTCGTACTGTTCACATCGACTATTTGCTACCTTCTTCAAATTACGAATGTGCCCAGGCCAAAAACCAATAATTTGCAAATGGATCGGGAGCGATTATGCTTTCAACTGTGTGAAAAAGATTATGCTGTCAACTGTGTGAAAAGGAGGTAAGTGTAATTTTGTTTTTTTCTTTTTCGATAGTTTTTCCAAGAAATTAAAACAATTATTAAGTTCATTTGTAAATTTGCGTGCACGTTTTCTATGTACGAATGGGAAGGAACAAAATAAACCTTTAGGAATTACCGTCGGCGTTCGTGCAAATTAAAAAAAAAGTTAAATGTAGTGAGGGGATCGAAGTTCCAATTTTTAGATACTTATTTGTAGCCTTAATTCGCTTTTTTGAGTGACCATATCGCAGGTATACACTGTTCTCTTACATTTATGTACAATTGTACGTACTTATTGATATTTATTCACTTCTCCAACGCTTTAGGTCAGGTATGAGAAAAAAATTTCAACTGGATCAGCATAAAAAGACACCAGAACAATGTAACCAAGACATGGTAAAAACGTCACAGCAACCATTTATCTCCTCTTCTTCGAAGCATATGGACGACAAAAGTAAGTTCAATGAAGATCTTTGCGAGGCTTTAATAAAAGCAACCATCCCCTTAAATAAGCTGGAGTATGAAGGATGAAGGACTTTCTTGAAAAAATACACAGGAAAAGATACACCTCACGAGTCAACGCTCAGGAAGAACTATGTGGACGCATTGTATATTGAATAGTGCAATTTTTGACATCATATCCCGCGCCAGTAATTAGTTTTTCACACCATGTCCCGAGCCAACAATAAAATAATAAAAAATGTGTAAAATTTGTAAAATCCTTTGATTTTCTTTCAGGTGTGCTATGGAGCTGTGAAGATGAGAAACGTGGGGAGAACAAGGTTTTGGCCATTGTGACGGATAGCGCCGCATATATGCTGAAGGCTGCAAAGTGTCTGCGGGTGTTTTACCCTAAAATTATGCACCTCACGTGTCTGGCTCATGGCATTCATCGAGTCGCTGAAGAGGTCAGAGCCACATTGCCAGAGGTTAACAGCCTTGTATCTTCGGCGAAGAAGGTTTTCATCAAGGCACCAAGTCGAGTGAGAGCTTTCAAGACTGCTCACCCTGACTGTCCTCTGCCACCTGAACCAGTCTTGACGAGGTGGGAAACGTGGATTTCAGCTGCAAACTATTATGCAGATAACCACAGAAAAGTTGAAGAGGTATGGATGCGTATGTGGTTCTGGATAAATTGAATAAGCAAAGAAAACGAACGCAACATAGAATTCCAATATTAAGCTTATTTCTCTTTACAGCAGTTTTCAGATTGAAACCGACATTCACTAGATTACTACTTTCTTGTTCCAGGTCCTAAAGGGTTTTGAAGATAGCGAAAATTTAGCCATACCAAAAGCCATGGACGCATTGAAGTATTCCAGCGTGTTACACAGCCTATCTTTCATCCGAGCGCACTTGGGTGGCCTTCCAGACATTGAGAAACTTGAGACTCGTAACAAGGAAGTTGCTAAGGCAGGCTCGACGAAGGACTCAGGACACAGAACAAGAATTGGCCAGGTCCGATCGATGAGAGACTTAGAAGAAAATTGGATGCAGTTCTCCATAAAAATCCCGGTTGGCCTACGATTCAGAAGATCGCTCAGTTACCGGAAGAAGAGAAACGCTCCGAGAATCTAAATGATTTCACGTCGTCTAATGTCGCTGCTCTTAAATTTTTACCTGTAGTGTCATGTGATGTTGAACGATCATTTTCAAGATTGAAAATGTTATTATCTGGCCACAGGAAAAATTTTCATGTAGAGAATATGGAAAAATGTTGGTAGTTCAAACAAACTCTAATTTTTAAAATTTACCAAACTTATCGTGTATGTACCTATGTTATTCTTCATTTTATTCATTGAATTGTAGCCACTATTGAAAATATTTGATGGTTATTCATTAATTTCCCAAGTAAGATGCATATTTTAAAGAATTTATCCAAGAGAAATGAATAATTAAAGAATTTTATCTACATATTTAAAGGCATATACTGGGAGTAAGAGCATATTTTAACTTCATATTTCGAGGAGTTTTGGCGCATATATCGTGGGTTTTAAGTGCATATCGATCCGAAAACTAGTAATAACAGTTCAGCGTGACTTTCGTACTAGATACGGCGCGGATCCTCCTACAGAACAGAGAATAAGGCGCGATGGCACGAACAATTCCGAGGAACAGGCTGTTTGTGTGAAGGCAAAGCGCCAGGCCGCCCCCTAGTGTGTGACACAGACAGAAGGCATCCGCCATACTTTCACAAGGAGTTCGCAGCAATCCATTCGCCGTGCAGCTCAACATGCCCCCAATGGCCGGCAGGCGTGTATTACACCACAAAATTCAGCTACTGCAAGCTCTTCGTGCAGATGACAAACAACACCGTGTGGAGTTCTGTAATTTCGTTCTTGTCAAGATGGAGGATGAGAGTTTTATTTCACACTTGGTGTATAGTGACGAGGCAATATTCCATTTAAAACCATCATACTATGAGAATATGGGGTACGGAACAACCACATGAACTTTTACATCATGAGACTTTACAAATTTAATGTGCTTTGTGCAGTTTCACGGCAAAAGGTGCATGGGCCATTTTTCTTTGCCGAGAACACTGTTATGGGTAGCACATGTCTCGATATGCTTTACAACTTTCTTTTCCCACAGACTGATTCGTACGACTTCATTTTCCAACTGGATGGAGCACCGTCACACTGGCATCTGGAAGTGCGGAGATTTTAAACAAAAGAATTACTGAACTATGGATCGGTCGCACTGGACCAAATGATTCAGCCTTACATTGCTCGTCTCCAACATCACTGGTCCTGATTGTATGTGATTATTTCTTTTAGGGACTTATAAAAGACTCTTTTATATGCCTCCGTTACCAACAACAATGAATGACTAAGACATCGCATAACAGCAGCTGTGGAAGCTATAACTCAAGACATGCTAGCTGCAGTGTGGGAACAATTTGAATAAACAAAGACGTTTTGTTCTTGTTCTGAATCCTCCATTGCGACTAAATGCATCGAAGGTCATTAAAAACTGAGGAAGTTGTTGTAAATACCTCTGCAAACCATCACTGTTACCATTTTCACTGCCTGTCTGTTCACGACCTTCATTCTCCATCATGTGTTCACCTTTTTCCATTCTTCTATTTGAATGTCTTGAATGCGAAAACAATTTCTAATCTGCCAACTTCTAGTGCATCAACTCACCTGACTACAACAATTTACTAAACATTTGAAACCAACAACACGTTTGCGCACTTGCAACACATTGCACCAAAGAGAAAACATTTCTTGTTTGTTTGTTTTATTTAAGGGCGCAAAAACAACTAGGGTAATAAGCGACCTCGTCAGAACTGTAGAACACGAACACAAAGAGAACAGTTAAAAATGACTACTCATTAATCCCAATCGACGGAAGAGACGGGGTCGTGGAGAAAGGTCTATAAAATACGTCGTAGACAGACGGAGGTCATGAACTAAAAATTAAATGGCCTTCGCCATATTGCTACGACGAATAAAAAGTAAAACGTGGTCGACATTGTCAAGTAGTTCTTCAGATAACTGATAGGGAGCGTTGAGACCATCCGATACACCTATATCCTTTCGCCAGCAAATAGATTGGTTCTTCTACTACAATATGGTGACCACATCTTTAAATATTCTGTTTTGTCACTGACACCACCGAGTGAGGTGGCGTAGTGGTTAGCACACTGGACTCGCATTCGGAAGGATGACGGCTCAAACCCGCTTTCTGTCATCCTGACTTAGGTTTACCGTCATTTCCCCAAACCGCTCAGGCAAATACCGGGACGGTTCCTTTGAAAGGGCATGGCCGACTTCCTTTTCCATCCTTCCCTAATCAGAACTTCTGCTCCGACTCTAATGACTTCGTTGTCGACGGGACGTTAACCACGAATCTCCTCCTCCTCCTTCTCCTCCTCCTTCTCCCCAACTGACACCCCCTTGCTTGTAACCGCCTCAATTGTAAGCCGAGTGGGTTTCGACTCGCTCTGAGCTTGAATGAAAGATTCGTTAGGGACGTTCCATGCTGCTTAAATTCTATGCCAGAGTTCATCAAATGTAGTGGCTGGATATTGGTGGCGTGACAGTCTCCCGGCAACCCACGTCCAGACGTTTTCAGTACGTAAGATCCCTGGAGAATATGCTGGCCAGGGCAACAGGCGAACAGCCACTGACCCAAGGTTGGTCCGGACAGCACACGCAACTAGCGGTATTGGGTTATCTTCTTGAAAGATAACGTCACAGACATTTTGAAAATAAGGCACAACCACGTGCACTGACGCATCAGATATGTACCGCCTGTTGCTTAACTTGCCGGCTATACGAACCAGAGGTGATCGTGTTGTCCCCATAGTGACGCCCCACACTAGATCAGGTCAACTCGAGTTACCAAATCGGGTTAACTCAGGTTGAAGGGATTTCAAATCAACCCGATTTAGATTCTTACTAACTCGAGTTGTGTTCACTCGCTGTGCCGCGGCCGCGGCTATCGGGGCGGTTTCGCGCGAGGTTGGAGTCTTCCACCGCCACACCGACCGAAACCGAGTTGGACCAAGTTGAGTCCATGCCTACAGAACGGGATGTCACTCATTGTTATACTTAAAACTGCAGTAACTTATTATTATTTATTTTGTTTCGTAGGAATTCTTGAAGCATTCGATAAGTTTTATCTGCAAATGGTTCTCTACAGAACATTAACAACATGGACTGAGGAAAAGATGACCAAGGGGTAACTTTATACAATTCAAGCTCGAGCTATGGTATTTGGCTACCTTAAGATCGTTCGACCGTCGACAAAATCCTTACAGCAAATTCCGGGTGTCTTACGGGAGTATTTTTCTAATTGGGGCCTAAAGCATGACGACCATTTATGCATATAACGACCCATTTGGATACGTTAAGATCGTCCGATCACCGTCCAAATGTACCGCAAATTCAAAGTCTCTCATGAGTGTATTTTCAAATTTCAGCCTATAGTGTGGAATCTATTAATACTTCTGATGGCGCATTCACAACCTTACGATCTGCCGACCGAACTTCCCCGAATTGCGATACTTTTACTTTATACGCAGAACCACGACACCTCTGAGAAACGACATGCTGCCACTGCAGTGTCCATTATTGTCACGGGACGCTCCACAACAGGCAGGTTTCCTATGTTAAAAATTTGGGTCGGATTGTTATTATTCTGAATGATTACGTTATTCATATAGCATTTTCTGTCAATATGCTCATGATATAACGATTATTTTTATGTAAATAAAGCTTAAAAAATCATTACTCAAGATTTGAACACGTGAACAAAAACGCTCTGTTATTGGCAGAATCTACATATATACACCGCTAGTCACCAACTGGTGTGTGGAGGAGGGCACAATTCGCGCCAAAGTCATATTCCCCACCCCCCTCCCCCTCTGTTCCACACGCGGATCGCGCGAGGGAAAAACGACTGTCTGAACGCCTCAGTACGAGCTCTCATTTCCCTTATCTTTGAATGATGATCACTGCGCGATTTGAAAGTTGGTGGTAATAATATATGCTCTACATCCTCGCCGAAGATTGGATTTCGGAATTTAGTGAGCAGCCCCTTGCGTTTAGCGCGTCGTCTGCCTGCCAAGTGTGTCCCACTTCAAACTTTCTATGAGATTTGTAACGCTCTCGCGATGGCTAAAGGTACCAGTCACCAATCCTCCCGCTCTTCTTTAGACCTTCTCAATGTCTAGAATCAGACCCAATTGGTAATGGTCCCATACAGACGAACAATATTCTAAGACTGGACGAACTAAAGTATTGTAAACAATTTCCTTTCTTGAAGGACTGAATCGCTTTAGGATTCTACCAATAAACCGCAATCTAGAGTTCGCCTTACCCGTTACTTGTGTAATCTGATCATTCCATTTGAGATCTTTTCGAATAGTCACCTCAGACACTTGACTGACGTTACCGCTTCCAAAGACTGATCATTTATTTTGTACTCATACATTAATGTGGATTTTCGCCTTGTCATACGCAGTAGGCTACACTTACTAATATTGAGAGATAACTGCCAGTCATTACACCACGCATTTATTTTCTGCAAATCCTCATTGATTTGTTCACAACTTTCGTGTGATACTACTTGCCTGTAGACTACAGCATCATTGGCAAACAGTCTAAGGCCGCCGTCAATACCATCAACCAGATCGTTCATGTAAATCGTAAAAAGCAGAGGACCTATTACGCTGCCCTGGGGCACACATGAAGTTACTCTTGTTTCTGTTGAAGTTACTCCGTTCAAGACGACATACTGCTCCCTGTCTGTTAGAAAACTTTTTATCCAACGGCATATGTCACTGGATAGACCGTAAGCGAGCACTTTTTGTAGCAAGCGACAGTGCGGAACTGAGTCGAACACCTTTCGAAAGTCGAGCAATATGGCATCAACCTGGGAGCCGGTATCTAGAGCCTGTTGTATATCACGCACAAAGAGGGCCAGCTGTGTCTCCCATGACCGCTGTTACCTAAAACCGTGCTGGTTTCTGCAGATGAGCTTCTCAGAATGTAGGAAGGTCATTATGTCTGAACACAAAATATGTTCCATGATTCTACACCAAATCGATGTCAGTGAAATTGGCCGGTAATTATGTGCATCCGATTTTCTACCCTTTTTATAGAGTGCTATGACCTGGACCTTCTTCCAGTCGCGTGGAACTTTCCGCCGTTCCAATGATCTCTGATAGATGACGGATAAGAATGGTGCTATATTTGTAGCATAGTCAACATAAAATCTTACGGGGATACCGTCTGGGCCAGATACCTTTCTGGCGTCTAAGGATCTTAATTGTTTTACAGTGCCAGATACACTAAACACTATGTCAGCCGTCCTTTCGTTTGTTCGATAATTGAAAGGGGGAATGATGCTGCAGTCCTCTATCGTAAACGAGTTTTTGAAAGCTAAGTTTAGAATTTCGGCCTGCTGTTTATCATCGTCAGTTACATTACCCGTACTGTCATCAAGAGAAGGTATTGACTTATTTGTAGCGTTCATAGTTTTTACGTACGACCAAAATTTTTTGAGGTTATTTTTGGAATGTGCTGATAAAATATTGCTTTCAAATTCGGTAAAAGAATCTCTTATTGTCCTTCTGACAGCTGCTTTCATTTCGCATAATTTCTGTTTGTCAGCGGGGCAGTGACTAGGTTTAAAACGACTGTGCAAAATTCTCTCCTTTCTCAGCAACTTCCTAAAATGTTTGTTGTATCAAGGTGGATCCTTTCCCTCCCCTATACTTTTGCTAGGCACATACTTCTCTAGCACATGGTGGACAATACCGTTAAATACCGACCAAAGATGCTCAATATCTTTGTGTCCCGCGGTGAATGCTTGGAGCTGACTATGAAGATATTCATTAATGGCACTTTTATTTGCTTCCCAAACAAGAGAACTCTGCGCTGTTTTTTTTTGTTTTTTTTTTGTTTTTTTTTGCAACTTCCACTGACATAGAAGCCACAGCGACTTTATGGTCACTAATACCTTCTTCCAGATTAACTTCCTCAAAAAGATCAGGTTGTCGCCAAGATATCTAATATGTTCCCATATCGAGTTGGTTTTCTAACCAATTGCTCAAGGTTGTATGTTGAGAGAGCTCCTAGAATAACTTCACACGAATCTTTGCTTCTTCTCCCTAAGATAAACGTATAATTTTCCCAGTCAATGGATGCTCGATTAAAGTCTCCACATATAACTAATGGATAATTATATATTTACTTCCTATGTACTCAAGACTTTCCCTGAAACGTTCTGCGACGTTTGTTGCTGATGCTGGTGGTCTATAAAACATCCTAATACAATGGTCAATGCTTGTCTGATTGACAGCTATATCCAGACTATTACACAGTCCGACGCAGTATCGATCTCAACTGCGTTTAAACAGCTTTTAACTGCAATGAACACACCACCTCCCATAGCATCAGTCCTATCCTTCCTAAACATTGTCCAATCAGAGTTCAAAATTTCACTGCTTTTTAGGTCTGGTTTCAACCAGCTATCGGTACCTTATACAATATTGGCATTGCTACTGTTTATTTCGGAGATTAACTCGAGGATCTTGCTACAGACACTTCGACAATTTGCTAACACGAGATTAAGCATATTTAAATCCTTTTGAATGACCTGTTTAGGCGAAATAACAATTTTTACAATTGGCGCACCCACATCAGTGTCATGAACTGGTAATTTTTCGGGCCAGCGGTTTGTTTCCCATGGGGTGGAACCTAATATAAAATAAACCCCATGTGCACGCCACACTTATGAAATTAGTTATTAACAATCCGAACGAATTCAAAAGTAATAGCAGTGTACATGGCTACAACACTAGGAGAAAGGATGATCTTCACTACTCAAGGTTAAATCTAACTTTGGCTCAGAAGGGGGTAAATTATGCTGCCACAAAAGTCTTTGGTCACTTACCTAATAGCATCAAAAGTCTGACAGATAGCCATATAGCATTTAAAAGGAAATTAAAAGAATTTCTTAATGGCAACTCCTTCTACTCATTAGATGGATTTTTGGATATAGTAAGTGGGTAATTTCCCAACCTCCACAAAAAAAATTGAGTGTCATGTAATATTTTGTCTAATGAAATATCTTGTATAGACACCTTTTATTAAACTGACACGTTCCACATCATTACGAAGTGTCGTATTCATGATCTATGGAACAAGTACTAATCTAATCTAATCTAATCTACAAGTACTGTGCTACCCATGTAGCTGCTTCCTGTGTGTAGTGCACCCCTGATCTATCGAGGGGCGTCCTGCAACCTTCCACTCCATAGCGTAGGTCGAGGAATCTACAACCATTTTCGTCACAGAGTCGACGTAGCCTCTGGTTTAGATTCTCCACTCGACTCCACACCAGAGGACCCCGGCAGATCGTCAGCTTCGCTTCCACTCCTCGAGAGATGAAGGCCGCCTTCACCAATTTAGCCAGCCGTCGAAAGGACCCAAGGATTTCCTCGGAACCCTGATGACAGGCATCGTTGGTGCCGACATGCACAACAATCTGCAGCTGGCTGCACCCCGCACGCTCGATAGCCGCCGGAGAGCCTCTTCCACATCCTGGACAAGGTCCCCCTGGCTAGCACACCGAGTGAACATCTTTGGAGATGTCACAGGCTAGGCGTGTTACAGGAGCGTTAGCCGAAGTTTTTTGTGTTTTTCCGTACTTTTTCTGCAAACAGTTTAGTTACACTGATGGAAAAAGATCGCCACACCAAGATGGAGCTGTGTGACGTAAACGAAAATTGGTAGGCATGTTCCCACATGTAAAAGATGTCTATCCAGATTTCACGCCAGTCGCATAAGAGTGGGGCTAGTAGCGCCGCTAACAGGATACCAGTCAAGTTTGCTTTAAATACACGGTGTAACATTCGCGAGCGTTATTTCCTTTGAGACTGCACGTGGTGAGTTGTCAGTCAAGAATGCCTTTAAGGCGACAAAGACGCCATTATCAACACCTCACACTGAGTGTGAATGAGTCGTGAAATAGGGCTACTAGAAACTGAACGTTACTTCTGCGATATTGCTGAAGGAATTGGCATGATGTAGCCACTGGACATGACTGCTGGCAGCGGTGGTTACGAGAACGTACGACCGCAAGAAGTCCGGTCTCCGGACGGCCATACGGCGCTACCGAGAGTTAGAACCATCGTGTTCAGCTTACGGTTCTGGCGCATAGGTCTGCATCTGTAGTAGCAATGTGAGTAGCAGTTGACACCACAGTGACACAAAGAACAGTCACTGCAGAGCTTCATGTTTGCCTTCAACAGCTTTATACATTCCAGTTTTTCTGTTCCTCCAGGTCTTTAGTTTAAATCCCCGGAAAATTATAACTATAAAATGTGCAGTTGGTGCAGCAGAACCTTAAAATATTTGTTGTTCTACTGCATACTTAACTGCTGCTGAAATACTGCTCTGGTCTTATTAATTTCCTCGTTCATTCCAACCAGTGTTCAATTTTCCTCTTCGTCAGAATCATACAGTTTTACAACAAGGTAGTGGTGGCAGCTGGAAGTGGCATACTACTGTCTTTCAGAACTAGCACTCCTGCAAGAAAGGATATTGCGAAGACATGGCTTAGCCACAGCCTGGGGGATGTTTCCAGAATGAGATTTTCACTCTGCAGCGGAGTGTGCGCTGATATGAAACTTCCTGGCAGATTAAAACTGTGTGCCGGACCGAGAGTCGAACTCGGGACTTTTGCCTTTCGCGGGCACGTGCTCTACCATATTTTTTTTTTTTTTTTTAATGAGGCAGGTTTCTTACTTTTTGCCTAAAGCATTTGTTAAGGGGATTTCATCCTATAATCTCTTATTTTTCAAATAAAAACCGAAAAATCACTTCTATGTATACTTTACAGTTACATTGCTTCTAAAAGTAAATTTTATTTACTTACTTTGTTTTCTATCTATATACATTCTAAAAGTGAATGGTAAATGTATACTGTAGACAACAAGTAATTACATACCGATTAAACAAATCACGGAAATATTTTTCTCCGGTAAGATTTAGGAACCAGGTTTTGAATTGTAAGACATTTCCAGGGGCAGATGTGGACTCTGACCACAATCTATTGGTTATGAACTGTAGATTAAAACTGAAGAAACTGCAAAAAGTTGGGAATTTAAGGAGATGGGACCTGGATAAACTAACTAAACCAGAGGTTGTACAGAGTTTCAGGGAGAGCATAAGGGAACAACTGACAGGAATGGGGGGAAGAAGTACAGTAGAAGAAGAATGGGTAGCTCTGACGGCTGAAGTAGTGAAGGCAGTAGAGGATCAAGTAGGTAAAAAGACGAGGGCTAGTAGAAATCCTTGGGTAACAGAAGAAATATTGAATTTAATTGATGAAAGGAGAAAATATAAAAATGCCGTAAATGAAGCAGGCAAAAATTAATACAAACGTCTCAAAAATGAGATCGACAGGAAGTGCAAAATGGCTAAGCAGGGATGGCTAGAGGACAAATGTAAGGATGTAGAGGCTTATCTCACTAGGGGTAAGATAGATACTGCCAACAGGAAAATTAAAGAGACCTTTGGAGAAAAGAGAAACACTTATATGAATATCAAGAGCTCAGATGGAATCCCCAGTTCTAAGCAAAGAAGGGAAAGCAGAAAGGTGAAAGGAATATATAGAGGGTCTATACAAGGGCGATGTACTTGAGGACAATATTATGAAAATGGAAGAGGATGTAGATGAAGATGAAACGGGAGAACGATACTGCTTGAAGAGTTTGGCAGAGCACTGAAAGACCTGAGTCGAAACAAGGCCCCTGGAGTAGACAACATTCCATGGGACTACTTACGGCCTTGGGAGAGCCATTCCTGACAGAACTCTACCATCTGGTGATCACGATGTATGAGACAGGCGAAATACCCTCAAACTTCAAGAATAATATAATAATTCCAATCCCAAAGAAAGCAGGTGTTGACAGATCTCAGAAGAAAGATTAAGGAAAGCCCAATCTACGTTTCTAGCATTTGTAGACTTAGAGAAAGCTTTTGACGATGTTGACTGGAATACTCTCTTTCAAATTCTAAAGGTGGCAGGGGTAAAATACAGGGAGCAAAAGGCTATTTACAATTTGTACAAAAACCAGAAGGCGGTTATAAGAGTCGAGGGGCATGAAAGGGAAGCAGTGGTTGGGAAGGGAGTGAGACAGGGTTGTAGCCTCTCCCCGATGTTATTCAATCTGCATACTGCGCAAGCAGTAAAGGAAACAAAAGAAAAATTCGGAGTAGGTATTAAAATCCATGGAGAAGAAATAAAAACTTAGAGGTTCGCCGATGACATTGTAATTCTATCAGAGACAGCAAAGGACTTGAAAGAGCAGTTGAACGGAATGGACAGTGTCTTGAAAGGATGATATAAGATGAACATCAACAAGAGCAAAACGAGGATAATGGAATGTAGTCGAATTAAGTTATGTGATGCTGAGGGAATTAGCTTAGGAAATGAGACAATTAAAGTAGTAAAGGAGTTTTGCTGTTTGGGGAGCAAAGTAACTGATGATGGTCGAAGTAGAGAACATATAAAATGTAGACCGCCAATGGCAAGGAAAGCGTTTCTGAAGAAGAGAAATTTGTTAACATCGAGTATAGATTTAAGTGTCAGGAAGTCGTTTCTGAAAGTATTTGTATGGAGTGTAGCCATGTATGGAAGTGAAACATGGACGATAAATAGTTTGGACAAGAAGAGAATAGAAGCTTTCGAAATGTGATGCTACAGAAGAATGCTGAAGATTAGATAGGTAGATCACATAACTAATGACTAGGTATTGAATAGAATTAGGGAGAAGAGAAATTTGTGGCACACCTTGACTAGAAGAAGGGACCGGTTAGTAGGACATGTTCTGAGGCATCAAGGGATCACAAATTTAGCATTGGAGGGCAGCGTGGAGGGTAAAAATCGTAGAGGGAGACCAAGAGATGAATACACAAAGCAGATTCAGAAGGATGTAGGTTGCAGTACGTACTGGGAGATGAAGAAGCTTGCACAGGATAGGGTAGCATGGAGAGCTGCATCAAACCAGTCTCAGGACTGAAGACCACAACAACAACAAGATTAATTTTCTTAAAACGGAGTCCTTTTTCGTCAGTCAATTTCGGAAGATCTCCACTAACTCATCAAGCGAACGGACTAACATTCTCACGAAACCGGAAAATATACACTCCTGGAAATTGAAATAAGAACACCGTGAATTCATTGTCCCAGGAAGGGGAAACTTTATTGACACATTCCTGGGGTCAGATAATCACATGATCACACTGACAGAACCACAGGCACATAGACACAGGCAACAGAGCATGCACAATGTCGGCACTAGTACAGTGTATATCCACCTTTCGAAGCAATGCAGGCTGCTATTCTCCCATGGAGACGATCGTAGAGATGCTGTATGTAGTCCTGTGGAACGGCTTGCCATGCCATTTCCACCTGGCGCCTCAGTTGGACCAGCGTTCGTGCTGGACGTGCAGACCGCGTGAGACGACGCTTCATCCAGTCCCAAACATGCTCAATGGGGGACAGATACGGAGATCTTGCTGGCCGGGGTAGTTGACTTACACCTTCTAGAGCACGTTGGGTGGCACGGGATACATGCGGACGTGCATTGTCCTGTTGGAACAGCAAGTTCCCTTGCCGGTCTAGGAATGGTAGAACGATGGGTTCGATGACGGTTTGGATGTACCGTGCACTATTCAGTGTCCCCTCGACGATCACCAGTGGTGTACGGCCAGTGTAGGAGATCGCTCCCCACACCATGATGCCGGGTGTTGGCCCTGTGTGTCTCGGTCGTATGCAGTCCTGATTGTGGCGCTCACCTGCACGGCGCCAAACACGCATACGACCATCATTGGCACCAAGGCAGAAGCGACTCTCATCGCTGAAGACGACACGCCTCCATTCGTCCCTCCATTCACGCCTGTCGCGACACCACTGGAGGCGGGCTGCACGATGTTGGGGCGTGAGCGGAAGAAGGCCTAACGGTGTGCGGGACCGTAGCCCAGCTTCATGGAGACGGTTGCGAATGGTCCTCGCCGATACCCCAGGAGCAACAGTGTCCCTAATTTGCTGGGAAGTGGCGGTGCGGTCCCCTACGGCACTGCGTAGGATCCTACGGTCTTGGCGTGCATCCGTGCGTCGCTGCGGTCCGGTCCCAGGTCGACGGGCACGTGCACCTTCCGCCGACCACTGGCGACAACATCGATGTACTGTGGAGACCTCACGCCCCACGTGTTGAGCAATTCGGCGGTACGTCCACCCGGCCTCCCGCATGCCCACTATACGCCCTCGCTCAAAGTCCGTCAACTGCACATACGGTTCACGTCCACGCTGTCGCGGCATGCTACCAGTCTTAAAGACTGCGATGGAGCTCCGTATGCCACGGCAAACTGGCTGACACTGACGGCGGCGGTGCACAAATGCTGCGCAGCTAGCGCCATTCGACGGCCAACACCGCGGTTCCTGGTGTGTCCGCTGTGCCGTGCGTGTGATCATTGCTTGTACAGCCCTCTCGCAGTGACCGGAGCAAGTATGGTGGGTCTGACACACCGGTGTCAATGCGTTCTTTTTTCCATTTCCAGGAGTGTAGTACTGAAATTTCTTAAACCATTATCCAGCGTGTGAAATAAATCGTTTATGTCACGATCACCAATGAAATGATGTACTCAGAATGTATTTTCCTGCATTACCTTCTTATTTCGAAGCCATCTGAGCTACACAAGTACGACTCGCGACCCGTCCTCACAGCAGGTTCGCAGAAGAGCTTCTGTGAAGTTTGGAAGGTAGGAGACGAGGTACTGGCAGAATTGAAGCTGTGAGGACGGGTCTCGAGTCGTGCTTGGGTAGCTCAGTTGGTAGAGCACTTTCCCCCGAAAGGCAAAGGTCCCGAGTTCGAGTCTCGGTCCGGCACACCGTTTTAATCTGCCAGGAAGTTTCATATCAGCGCACACTCCGCTGCAGACTGAAAATCTCATTCATGATTTCCATATTGAAAGCTTATAAATAATAAAAATGCAGGCTATTGAAGAGAGGGGAAAAAAAGTTTCACAGAAAAAATATAAATCTTAAAGGTTTACTAATGACATTGCAGTTCTCTCACAAATGGCAAAAAACTTAGAAAATCAGTTAAACAAATGGATAGCGTTTTGAAGTTACATGTACATCAACATAAGAAGCATGGGTAATGAAGCGTAGTTGACTTAAATTAGGTAATGGTGAGGGAATTTGATTAGAAAATGATACAAAAGGCTCTGTTACTATGGCCTCAAAATAATTGACCACGGTTGAATTAGAGAGAATATAAAATGCTGGTTAGCAACACCAACAAAAGTATGTCTGAAATAAAGAAATTTCAACATTTAATATTACTATAAGTGTTAAGAAGTATTTTCTGAACGCATTTGTCTGGAGTCTGGCTCCTCTGAAATTAGGGAAATAATAAATTCACTCAAAAGTAAAATCTTGCATGGGATTGATGGATTTTCCAACACAGTACTAAGAGCTTGCCCAGAGAGATAAGTAGGATTCTCAGCCTCATATACAGGGTGTTACAAAAAGGTACGGCCAAACTTTCAGGAAACATTCCTCACACACAAATAAAGAAAAGATGTTATGTGGACATGTGTCTGGAAACGCTTAATTTCCATGTTAGAGCTCATTTTAGTTTCGTCAGTATGTACTGTACTTCCTCGATTCACCGCCAGTTGGCCCAATTGACGGAAGGTAATGTTGACTTCGGTGCTTGTGTTGACATGAGACTCATTGCTCTGCAGTACTAGCATCAAGAACACCAGTACGTAACATCAACAGGTTAGTGTTCATCACGAACGTGGTTTTGCAGTCAGTGCAAAGTTTACAAATGCGGAGTTGGCAGATGCCCATTTGATATATGGAATTAGCACGGGGCAATAGCCGTGGCGCGGTACTTTTGTATCGAGACAGATTTCCAAAACGAAGGTGTCCCGACAGGAAGACGTTCGAAGCAATTGATCGGCGTCTTAGGGAGCACGGAACATTCCAGCCTATGACTCGCCACTGGGGAAGACCTAGAACGACGAGGACACCTGCAATGGACGAGGCAATTCTTCGTGCAGTTGACGATAACCCTAATGTCAACGTCAGAGAAGTTGCTGCTGTACAAGGTAACGCTGACCACGTCACTACGGGAGAACCAGTTGTTTCCGTACCATGTACAGCGTGTGCAGGCACTATCAGCAGCTGATTGACCTCCACGGGTTCACCTCTGCGAATGGTTCATCCAACAATGTGTCAATCCTCATTGCAGTGCAAATGTTCTCTTTAGGGATGAGGCTTCATTCCAACGTGATCAAATTGTAAATTTTCACAATCAACAAGTGTGGGCTGACGAGAATCCTCACGCAGTTGTGCAATCACGTCATCAACACAGATTTTCTGTGAACGTGTGGGCAGGCATTGTTGGTGAAGTCTTGATTGGGCCCCATGTTCTTCCACCTACGCTCAATGGAGCACGTTATCATGATTTCGTACGGGATACTCTACCTGTGCTGCTAGAACATGTGCCTTTACAAGTACGACACAACATGTGGTTCATGCACGATGGAGCTCCTGCACATTTCAGTCGAAGTGTTCGTACGCTTCTCAACAACAGATTCGGTGACCGATGGATTGGTAGAGGCGGACAAATTCCATGGCCTCCACGCTCTCCTGACCTCAACCCTCTTGACTTTCATCTATGGGGGCATTTGAAAGCTCTTGTATACGTAACCCCGGTACCAAATGTAGAGACTCTTCGTGCTCGTATTGTGGACGGCTGTGATGCAATACGCCATTCTCCAGGGCTGCATCAGCGCATCAGGGATTCCATGCGACGGAGTGTGGATGCATGTATCCTCGCTAACGGAGGACATGTTGAACATTTCCTGTAACAAAGCGTTTGTAGTCACGCTGGTACGTTCTGTTGCTGTGTGTTTCCATTCCATGATTAACGTGATTTGAAGAGAAGTGATAAAATGAGCTCTAACATGGAAAGTAAGCGTTTCCGGACACATGTCCACATAACATATTTTCTTTATTTGTGTGTGAGGAATGTTTCTCCAAAGTTTGGCCGTACCTTTTTGTAACTCCCTATATAGTAGCTCAGTGAAACAAAGCATTTTTCCAGATAGACTGAAATATGCTATTGTTAAACCACTGCATAAAAAAGTGGATATGTCTGACGCTAACAATTACCACCCAATCTCACTTCTGACAGCTTTATCCAAAATTGTTGAGAAATTAATGTATTCAAGAGTAGCTTCACATATTTGTATAAATGAAGTACTAACAAAATGTCATTTTGCCTTATTGATCAAATATTACATTCTTTTCATAACCTAACATCACCCTTTGGAATTTTATGTAATCTCTCATAGGCTTTTGACTGTGTCAATTCTGAAAGTCTTGTAGACAAGTGTAGGAATTGTGGTATAGGTGGGACAGTGCACAAACAGTTTATTTCATATTTAACTGGAAGAATGCAGAAGGTTGAAATTAACAGCACAGATGGTGTACAGAAATCAGCAGAGTTCTCTAACTGGGCAGGTATCAAGAACAGTGCCCCACTGCGTTCAGTCTTGCGTCCCTTATTGTTCGTAATATATATTAATGACTTCCCACTCCATATTCATGATGATACAAAACTAGTTTTTTTCCTGATGATAAAAGTATAGTAAGTACGCCTAACAAACAAGAATTAGCTGAGAAAATTGTAAATAATTTCTTTCAGAAAATTATTAAGTGATTCTCTGAAATTGGACTCTCACTAAATTTTGAGAAAAAACAGTATATACAGTTCTATACAGTAAATGGCACAACACCACTGATAAATATAGATTTTGAACAGAAGTCTGTTGCTAAGGCAGATTATTCAGAATTTTTGGCTGTGTATATCGCTGAGAAATTACACTCCTGGAAATTGAAATAAGAACACCGTGAATTCATTGTCCCAGGAAGGGGAAACTTTATTGACACATTCCTGGGGTCAGATACATCACATGATCACACTGACAGA
Source organism: Schistocerca americana (assembly GCF_021461395.2). Taxonomy (NCBI): domain Eukaryota; kingdom Metazoa; phylum Arthropoda; class Insecta; order Orthoptera; family Acrididae; genus Schistocerca; species Schistocerca americana. The sequence continues at coordinate 587,249,854 of NC_060119.1, forward strand.
ACCACAGGCACATAGACACAGGCAACAGAGCATGCACAATGTCGGCACTATTACAGTGTATATCCACCTTTCGCAGCAATGCAGGCTGCTATTCTCCCATGGAGACGATCGTAGAGATGCTGGATGTAGTCCTGTGGAACGGCTTGCCATGCCATTTCCACCTGGCGCCTCAGTTGGACCAGCGTTCGTGCTGGACGTGCAGACCGCGTGAGACGACGCTTCATCCAATCCCAAACATGCTCAATGGGGGACAGATCCGGAGATCTTGCTGGCCAGGGTAGTTGACTTGCACCTTCTAGAGCACGTTGGGTGGCACGGGATACATGCGGACGTGCATTGTCCTGTTGGAACAGCAAGTTCCCTTGCCGGTCTAGGAATGGTAGAACGATGGGTTCGATGACGGTTTGGATGTACCGTGCACTATTCAGTGTCCCCTCGACGATCACCAGTGGTGTACGGCCAGTGTAGGAGATCGCTCCCCACACCATGATGCCGGGTGTTGGCCCTGTGTGTCTCGGTCGTATGCAGTCCTGATTGTGGCGCTCACCTGCACGGCGCCAAACACGCATACGACCATCATTGGCACCAAGGCAGAAGCGACTCTCATCGCTGAAGACGACACGTCTCCATTCGTCCCTCCATTCACGCCTGTCGCGACACCACTGGAGGCGGGCTGCACGATGTTGGGGCGTGAGCGGAAGACGGCCTAACGGTGTGCGGGACCGTAGCCCAGCTTCATGGAGACGGTTGCGAATGGTCCTCGCCGATACCCCAGGAGCAACAGTGTCCCTAATTTGCTGGGAAGTGGCGGTGCGGTCCCCTACGGCACTGCGTAGGATCCTACGGTCTTGGCGTGCATCCGTGCGTCGCTGCGGTCCGGTCCCAGGTCGACGGGCACGTGCACCTTCCGCCGACCACTGGCGACAACATCGATGTACTGTGGAGACCTCACGCCCCACGTATTGAGCAATTCGGCGGTACGTCCACCCGGCCTCCCGCATGCCCACTATACGCCCTCGCTCAAAGTCCGTCAACTGCACATACGGTTCACGTCCACGCTGTCGCGGCATGCTACCAGTGTTAAAGACTGCGATGGAGCTCCGTATGCCACGGCAAACTGGCTGACACTGACGGCGGCGGTGCACAAATGCTGCGCAGCTAGCGCCATTCGACGGCCAACACCGCGGTTCCTGGTGTGTCCGCTGTGCCGTGCGTGTGATCATTGCTTGTACAGCCCTCTCGCAGTGTCCAGAGCAAGTATGGTGGGTCTGACACACCGGTGTCAATGTGTTCTTTTTTCCATTTCCAGGAGTGTAAATGGAAGAAGCACATTGATGATCTGTTGAAACGTTTGGGTTCAGACATTGTGGAATAATTAAAATTTTCAAACTGTTCATTGAAAAGAAATATTTGAGTAAAATTTGTCAATGTATGAATCTTCATTTTTCAGAATATAGTAAATTAAATGTGTGTATTGGTTCCTTTCATTTTTACGCACTTAAGGCTTCTTGACTAAACCCCTCCTGATATTCAGTTTGTATATATAAAAACATAGGAGTAGTTCTATCAGTAGTTGTAACCATGCATTGCACCCTGCATGGACCGCACTATTTCTTTTGAATTATTTTTAGCATGTTGCTGATCACACTGTTGCAGCGACAAGACGAGGTAAGTTGTCTGTTGCGCATAGGAGCATTGCTGTGTAATTGTTAGGAGACGTTAGAGAATATTTTAAAATCCGCAATCAGGTTCTATAGATTTCATTTTTCATGATTTGTACGAATAGTAATTAATTTCTAACTTTTTTTCGTTCTCTATCAGAATACTGATATTTCGGATAGTAGGAGGTTCCAGGGAATGTTCGAATACTAACATTTTGGAATAAGGGTTTTCGTAATACAAGCTGTTTGGCTACATATCATATTTCGTGATAACTATAATAAAGTTTTATTAATTGTCTCGCTATTTTAGAGAAAAGTATAGATAACGATAATATTGTCAGAGATGTAAATTTACACTTTTCCATAGGTCTTTCAGCAGGCTAATGATGATTACTACAATTTATAAGCCGGCCGGTGTGGCCGTGCGGTTCTAAGAGCGTCAGTTTGGAACCGTGTGACCACTACGGTCGCAGGTTCGAATACTGCCTCGGGCATGGATGTGTGTGATGTCCTTAGGTTAGTTAGGTTTAAGTAGTTCTAAGTTCTAGGGGACTGATGACCTCAGTAGTTAAGTCCCATAGTGCTCAGGGCCATTTGAACCATTTTTTACAATTTATAAAACAAGGATTATTGCAAATTTTGGTGATAAACATATCGGTAAATTAGCTTACTATGCCTGTTTTCATTAACTACTTTCGTATGGCATCATACTTTGGGGTAATTCATCATTAGGAGAAAAAGTAATTATTGCAAAAAAGCGTGTAATCAGTATTATAGATGGAACCCATCGAAGTTCACCTTGCAATCGCTTAATTAAGGAACTTGCAATATTCACAGTACCTTCGAAATACATGCATTCACTTGTGAAATTTCTTATTGATAACCCATCCAAATTCAAAAGTAATAGCAAAGCGCATAGCTACAAGACTGGAAGAAAGGATGATCTTCACTGCTCTGAGCTATATCTGACTTTGCGCAGAAAGGGATGAATTATGCTACTACAAGACCCTTTGGTCATCTACCAAATAGCATTACAAGTTTGACGAGAATTTAAAAACAAATTAAAAGAATGTCTGAATGACAACTCATTGTACTCAACAGATAAATTTTTGATATGAAGTAGTAATTGTAAAAAAAAAAAAAAAAAAAAAAAAAAAAAAAAAAAAAAAAAAAAAAAAAAAAAAAGATTAATTTTTATATATGAAGTAGGGAAAAAAATTAAATTGTGTAAATAAAACATGTGTTAATATGACACATTCCACATCATTATGAAATGTCATATTCATGAGCTATGCAACAAGAATTAATGTAACATAATGTAATATGGAAGCGATCGTGGACGATAAGCGTTACAGACAAGAAAAGAAGCTTGGCTTTCGAAATGTGGTGCTACAGAGAGGCGCTAACAGATTACGAAGGTAGATTGAATAACTAATGATCTGATTTGGGAAGAAAAGTAAACTCATGTTCAGAAAAAACACAACACATTGAACGATTAGAGATAGGATAAGTACATTAGCATGTTGTGGAGAAGTGTGTACCATTCCAGCCACCTCGGTTCGGCGTGCGTCCTGTTGCCTAGTAGACACAGGGTCCGCTACGGGCCCTGACAATTTGTTCCATGCTTGATGGCACCGTCGCGGGTAAAGTGCGAATGGCGTCCTGCGGTATAACCATCCATCCTACATTCGCCTGGTTCCAAAGATTATCTGTATTGGTTGGCATTGGGTCACAGCGCATCACCCGTCGTTTCATCGTATCCCACGCATTTTTGATTATCCACAGCTCGTGGTCTAGTGGTTAGCGTTGCTGCCTCTGTATCACCGGGCTCCGGGTTCGATTCCCGGTTAGGTCGGGGATTTCTCTTCACTTGGGGATTGGCTATTTGTGTTGTCCGCATCATTTTGTCATCATTTAGGAAAATGGCGAGACTGGAAAGTGAAAAGGTCGTGCATTTGCACAGGCACTGATAACCATGCTGTTTAGCGCCTCATAAACCAAACTCATCGTCATCATCATCGTCACATTTTCGGTTGGCGATTAGTCTGGTGATCTAGCGGGCCAGGACAAAAGGCTGGGATCCTGTAGCACCAAGAAGGCGCGTGTTCATGGGGCATTATATGGGTGTGCATTATTTTGCTGAAAATGACGTCTGGGGGACTGTGCAGAAAGGGTATGGCAGCGGGTCGCAGGATGGCATTCACGTAGGTCACATTGGTCACTGGTCACAGAGCTATGGACAAGCGCCAACTGTGACGTGTGGTTGACCTGTCAGAAACCCACACCATAAGGCCTTGAGGTGGCACTGTGTGTCTCATGCGAATGCAGTCGTTGCGCTGCTGCTCCCCCTGTCTGTAGCGAACCAAAACGCGGCTATCATTTTCAAGCAAACAGAACCTGGATTCGTCTGGGAACTCTGCCTGTTGCCATTCCTGTCCCCAGTGGCGTCGCTTCATACATCATTGCCGTCCAGCATGTCTCTGTACATTCGTCAAAGGCAGGCGGAGAAGTGGACGACACGCACGTTACCCATGCCATAATAAACGGCGACGGACTGTCACCCCTGGTATTGTACGGATATTATACAGTTCCACTGTTGCGCCAGAGCCGGGGAGGACGCAGATCCATCCTATAATGCCATTCAGATGAGTTGCCAATCTTCTCGGGGGATGGTCTGGACGGCGCGACCGGACCCATCTCGTCCTGTTCTACGGCCTTCCGCGAATCATTCTGAATACGCCCGTTGTACTGCTGAAACACTTCGTCCCACACGAGAAGCAATTTCCCAGATGGAAGCACCATATTCTCTCATGCCAATAATGGGCCCTCTTTCAAACTTGCTGAGTTGACTGAACGGTTCGTGCATACATCTGCGAGGCGCGCTGCACTTCTGCTCAAGTCGCACTGATTTATTACGTTCGATTTACAGCGACGACGAGAGCAGCAGGCACATTTTACTGCTAGTTGAAGTTTTACTGTTTTCTTGAACATGGGTGTGTATTATGGAACAACCTGGCTAATGAAGGACTCAGGTAACAGGACACATCCACGATATCGATGTTGACCTTCTGCGAGCTGGCGTGGTTAAAATGCTAATCGTTTCTGAAGAACATACTAACATGTGCCCTGCGCATATGAACGTCCTATCTCTAGTCATTCAAGGTGTTCTATTTTTTGTGAACGTGAGTGTATGCTGTGGAACAACTTGACTAATGAAGGACTCGGGTAACAGGACACATCCTGAGACATAGTCAAGAATCAGTTTACTTATGAAGGGAAATATGGGGTAAAAATTCGAGGCAGAGAACAATCACTGACTGCAGAAACGGGTGCAAGTGGTTGTTTTTCTTTCTGTGGGATTGGTTTACGGGGTGTCTCAAAAGGAAGTTTACATTTGGAGAGCTCTGTGTATTCACAACAAATCGGAGGAGAGTGTGGCGCGGGAAAGGGGGGGGGGGTACGTTCGTCGCTTGCTTGGCCTTTAGGAATTCAGTCGATATGGAGCGCTTCTCGGGACTCGGCCGCGCGTTCCGAGTGCGAGAATTTTACGAAAACGGTCACTTGGCGACTGTAGCACGGAGGTAATTTTTCAGTGATCGTAGATCGCATAATGTAAATGATGCTCCAGGTGTTCCCCTTACCGGAAATGGATCAAACGACTTGAGGAAACCAGTTCACTACTGGCCAATCAGAAAACCGAGCGACCCAGATCATCAAGAAACGTGCGAGTTCTTTAAATGTGCATAGGCCACCGCTGCACCAAATTCTCCTAAAAAAACCTCTAACTGCACCCTAACAAAATCCAATTACAGAATTAAAGTCTCAGGATGCCAGACATAGGCTGCAGTTCATTAAAAATGTGACTTAGTGCCCTTTACTTATTAGCATCTTGTTTTCTGACGTGGCTCATTTTCACCTGAACGGTCACGTCAATAAGCAAAATTGCCGCTACTGGAGTGCAACTAATCCTAAACAGAAGAATGAGAACTCCTTTCATTCGCCAAAAATTACTGAGTAGGCTGCCATTTCGGCTCGAGGTTTAATTGGTCCGTACCTTTTCGAGGACGAGAGGGGCCGTGCATTTACAATGAGTTAGGAACGTTATGTGATGATGTTAAATGACTTTTTACTCAAAGCTTTCTTGGTTATAACCAAAGAACATTGTTCAACAAGACGGAGTCACAGCACACACGTCCAGTGCGTCTGTACTGCGAGTTCGTGAAATTTTCACTGGCAAATTGATTTCCAGGGAGGGTGACATAAATTGGCCCCCACACTGTCCAGAATCCGACTTCTCTGGCACAGTTGAAAGAAAATATCCGTAGCGAAGTGGCAGCTGTCCCACTGTCTACATGCCGAGACGAAAAATTTAGTTCATCGTTTGAATGAGTGCCGTAGGTGTGCTGGGTACATTTAAATGACATTACTTTTAAGAAGCAAATCCCTAAACTGTAAATTTCAATAATAAATAAAGATATTGTCGATAGGCTTCAACCTCCATTTCATTTTGACCACACCAAATATAAACTTTCTTTTGAGACACTCTATACAGAGATGAGGAGACATGCACAGCATAGAGTAGGATAGATAACTGCATAAGATCTGTCTTCATCTACATCTATGTATACTTTCCGCAGGACACTATACGGTGCATGGGTAAGGGCGCCTCGTGCATTGCTTCTCATTCTCTTTCTTGTTCCACACCGAAATGGAAGGAGAGTAAAATTGTCTACATGCTTTCATATGCGCCCTGTTTTTTGTCTTGTCTTGTCTTCCATGTCAGTACATGAGATTTACGGTGGTAGCAGTGGAATCGTTCTACAAACAGTCACAAATGCGGGTGATCTAAATTTTCTCAATAACATTTTGTAAAAAGAACGTCCTGTTGCCTCATGGTATTCCCGTTTGAGTTGAAGAGACATTTCCATAAAACTAGAAAATTGTTTAGACCTATTAGTAACAAATCTAGTAGCAAGTCTCTCAATTGCCTCGACTTATTCCGTTAATCTGACCTGGTGGAGATCGCGAAAACTCTAGCAGTTCTCGAGAATGAGTCGCACAAGTGATCTTTAGTGGTAACCTATACGGACGAGTTACGCTTTCATCTAATTCTCCCAGTAACCCCAGTCGACCAATTCGCCTTGCCTGCTGCAGAACTTACGTGCCCATCCCATTTGATATCGCTTTTCAACACTGTGCCTAGCTACTTAAGCCCGAATTACTAAACTCTCGTAAAATTTAAGATTACAGACGGTACCAATTCGCGATTCTCGCCAATATGGTACTGCCAGTATAGAATGTAAAACAGTACATTTGGTATTTATTTTGGATGTGACATGCCACTGCTGACCTTATAGTTGTAATTAACTAGTGCATGAACTTATGTAAATTATGAATTCCTTTGAATAAAATATGGAGTAGTAAAATTTATGATGATTTCCTCCCTTTAGTCTCCTAGGGTTAATCAACGTGAATGTGTCAAGTAGCTCACCATAAATATTGTATTGGAACATTACAACGTTGTTTTTCCTTCTCATCCGTTTTACACAACATATTTCTACATTTGGAGCAAGCTGTCACTCGTAACACCAAAGAGAAATTGTACCCAAGTGATCCTGTATCTTCCTACGAGCCCCTAATGACGACACTTCCATGTAAACCGTGACGTCATCAACAAACATTCGCATATTGCTACTCACCCTATCTGTCAGATCATTTATATACATCGATGAGCCAAAACATTGTGACCAACTATTTAATAGCGTGTTTTTCCATATTTCAAACGCGGTACAACAGAGATTGTGCTTGGCATTGATTCTATAAGTCCTTGAGAGTATTCCAGAAGTATTTGGTGCCAGATGTCCACGCACAGGTCAAGCAATTACCGGAAATTACGGGATCGTGGTTTACAGGCACGCAGGTTATGCCAGATATGTGTTCCAATGGGTACAGATAAGACGCTTTTGATGGCCAAAGCATCAATTTGAGTTCACTATAATGCCCCTCAAACCTCTGTTCCATGATTCTGACCTTACAGTACCTTCCTGCTGGAAGATGTCATAGCCATAGGGGGAGATATTAAGCACGAAGCGATGCAGAGGGTCCGCAATAATGTTCAGTAGTTTACCGCTGTCTTGATGCCTTCGATTACCACTACAGCTCCCATGGAAGCCCAACTCACTGTACCTCATAGCAACTCACTGTACCTCATAGCAAGCTGTCACTCGTAACACCAAAGAGAAATTGTATCCAAGTGATCCTGTATCTTCCCACGAGCCCCCAACGACGACACTTCCATGTGCGGGACGATTTGAAGTGGAATGATCATATAAAATTAGTTGTTGGTAAGGCGGGTGCCAGGTTGAGATTCATTGGGAGAGTCCTTAGAAAATGTAGTCCATCAACAAAGGAGATGGCTTACAGAACACTCGTTCGACCTATACTTGAGTATTGCTCATCAGTGTGGGATCCGTACCAGGTCGGGTTGACAGAGGAGATAGAGAAGATCCAAAGAAGAGCGGCGCGTTTCGTCACAGGGTTATTTGGTAAGAGTGATAGCGTTACGGAGATGTTTAGCAAACTCAAGTGGCAGACTCTGCAAGAGAGGCGCTCTGCATCGCGGTGAAGCTTGCTGTCCAGGTTTCGAGAGGGTGCGTTACTTATACCTCCCGAGGAGATCACGAATGTACAATTAGGGAGATTCGAGCACGCACGGAGGCTTTCCGGCAGTCGTTCTTCCCGCGAACCATGCGCGACTGGAACAGGAAAGGGAGGTAATGACAGTGGCACGTAAATTGCCCTCCGCCACACACCATTGGGTGGCTTGCGGAGTATAAATGTTGATGTAGATGTAGATAATTCTGCCGTCATCGGCCTGCACCCGTGCGCGGTGCATGTTTCGTGCATCCATTCACCTGGATGACAGCGTGTAAGGACCAAAACGTCGACCTGGTGTAACAAGAAATGCCATTCATTCGACAGGCGACACGTTTCTACTGATCTATGATGAGAACTCAGCGATGCTGTGCCCACTGCAAACATAACTGACGATGTCGTTGGCTCAAGACAGGAAGACGCAGAGGTCGTGTAATGTGGATCTCCGCGTTCAACAGTGGCCTTTGAACGGTGTCCTCCTAAACATTTGTGCCTGCGCCAGCACTGTACTCTGTCGTCAGATCTGCTACAGATCGCCGCCTTTCCTGGGTTACGCAGTGGGGGATCCTCCAAACTCTGCGTTTTGATATGTGACGTGGTCGTCCAATACCATATGACCTACTTGTTATTGCGTCGACCTTCGAACACTTTCCATAGGGGCTCACGACAGTAATACGGCAACAGGCAACTAGCTGCGCCGTTTCAGAGATTCTTGTTTCCAGCCACAGCGCCATAACAATGTGTCCTTTGTCAAAAACGCTTATGTCAGTGGATTTCCGCATTTGCGGCCCGTATCTTTGCTGTACTCGTTGTCCATTCGTCTCTCTTGCGCTTACATTACGTCCTTCCTGCGTCACTTGCCTGCGACGCCACCAGGAGACATTCAGCCCCGCGGAAGGCAGTGCTCATAACGTTTTGGCTCATAGTGTACAAGGTAGATGTAATTAAACTTTCGCTACTTGAGAGAACCCCCATGAAAAACGAGTGATTCTAGGATAATGAAACTTTATGGACACATTTGGAAAGGACTTCAATAAACTATTGAAATAAACATATTTTAACTTTCGCGCGAGAAGGTAACGTTGGTTAATTGCGCACTATATTTACATTCCAGCTTACAAACCAATGCTGAATGTGACGACCCTCTACATTCCACGACAGCCTGGATTCGCGCAAGAGACCGCTCTACTGCTACCCGACTTTTCGAACGGTGGTCCATGGGCTGTTCAGCTGTCGTAACACAGCTTGCGCACGGCTTGAAGATCGCACACTGCATCCAGCATTCTCAGCCATGGCAACGGTCGCCTCAAAACTTTGTGGCGCAGGTGGCCGTAGGCCCCTCCCAGGAGCAATTCTCAAGTCGCCAGTTTATTCAGTCTTCTGAATCACGTTCTGCAAACTCGGTACTCTTAAAGGGCCTCTCCGTATTCCTTTAATGCCTCATAGAGAAGAAGCACTATTACTCCTGTTTTGATAAAACAAGTAAAGCCGTGCTCACCTTGCCCAGACCAATGTTATCTGCAACTATAATGCACACTGACGATTGTGTTTTTACCCTACGTCGCCGTACCAGTACCGACGACTAACGATAAGTCATGACACTTACACTCCTAAGAACGCAAATAGTTCTCCGACTAAACTGGCTCAAGCAGCGAAAGCTTAATTGTATCCAACCTGTACATAAAGTACAAGAGCTCTACTCACACACCTGAGAACCTATTCCATGTGCCCCGACCTCCGTTAATAGTCTGCAGTTGGGCACTGTATCAAAAGCTTTCCGAAAATCTAGGAATACGGAGTCTGCCTGTCGACTTTTATCCACGGTTTGCACAGTAACGTGTGAGAAAAGAGCAAGCTGAGTTTCGCACGGAAGAAGCTTTCTAACTCTGAGCTGATTTGTAGACAGAAACTTTTGCGTCTCAAGAAAATTCATTATATTCGAAGTTTAGGTGCGAACAATAATTCTACAGCAAATTTCGATGTTAAGAATATTGGCCTATAGTTTTGCGGGCCGGCTCTCCTATACTTCTTATACATAGGAGTCACCTGCGCTATTTTCCAGTCGCTTAGTGTTTTTCGCTGGGCTTGAGATTCGCGAGAAATACAAGCTAATTAAGAGGAGAACGCCGAGAACTACCTCTCTGTAATATCTAATCGGATTCCGTCCCGACCTGCAACTTACTTGTTATGAACTCCTTCAGCTGCTTCTCAACGTCAGGAATGCCTATTTCTACATCTTCCATACAGAAGCCTGTGCGCCGTCAGAAGCTGTCTGTACGACCCTCCCACGTGAATGATTTTTTTTACATTCGCATCACCTTCAGTCTTCGGACTGAAGAGCGCAGAAATAAGAAAAGTTTAACATAGCAAGAGCATCCCCCTTAGATTGTTTGCAGATGACGCTGTAATTTACCGTCTAGTAAAATCATCAGACGATCAATTCCAGTTACAAAATGATCTAGAGAGAATTTCTGTATGGTGCTAAAAGTGGCAACTGGCACTAAACAAAGAAAAGTGCGAGGTCATCCACATGGGTACTAAAAGAAATCCTATAACTTTTGGATATACCATAAATCGCACAAATCTAAGAGCTGTCAACTCGACTAAATACCTAGGAATTACAATTACGAGCAACTTATATTGGAAGGGCCACATAGATAATTTTGTGGGGACGGCGAAACAAAGACTGAGTTTTGTTGGCAGAACACTTAGAAGATGCGACAAGTACACTAAAGAGACAGCCTACATTACATTGTCCGTCGTCTGCTGGAATATTGTTGCGCGGTGTGGGATCCTTACCAGGTAGGATTGACGGAGGACATCGAAAAAGTGCAAAGAAGGGCAGTTCGTTTCGTGTTAAGGCGCAATAGGGGTGAGAGTGTCACTGTATGATACGCAAGTTAGGGTGGCAGTCACTGAAACAAAGGCGGTTTTCTTTGCGGCGAGATCTATTTACGAAATAGATACTTGAATACAATACTTGAAAGGTGGCTACACTGAGCCACAGCGCCAGAGATTGCGCCAAAGAGTATTATTCAGCCGCCTCCACTGGCAGTGCTTGTCGAGAACTCGTAGTAGTCAGTGCTTGCTGAGATGTCGTAGTGAAGGGTGCTTGTCGAGAAGTCGTAGTGGAGAGTGCTTGTTGAGAGGTGGTAGCGAGTCGGTGTTGAGATGTCGTAGTAGGGAGTGCTTGTTCCACGTTTTATGCAGTTGTTTGATGAGATAGACAGCAGATGTTTTTCTAATAGAGATTTTGTAATGATCAGAGTGCTTTTCGTCAATATACATCAAGGTAAAAAAAAAATTCCTTTTCTTTTTATTATTTCAATGTCTTAAATAATACGTCATTACAGGTTCAGTCAACAAAGCATCTGGCTTGTGTTCTTGTATTAGAGTGTAATTCTGGTTTTCTTGCGCAATTATAGTATTTCTATTTTTTTAATTACTTCAGTATAAATGGTATTTAAAATTTCTTGTCTTGTTGAAGAAGAACCGTGCCAGATGTGTACGTTGATTCACACTCCCACACATAGAACAATTACACTTGTGTTTTGGTTTCGTAGGTTTTATAGTTGCTGGAGACTTAATTAATTAATTCTGTTAACGAAAATTTTCTTTCATTCTTTGTTGTTATTCTATGCAGTCAGACTGCGTACAAATACTGGTCAGGGCCAACCGTTTACGAGACCTCGTAATCGGACATACAGCTACTAAACAAAAAAATTAAAAGTATTTGCATTTCATGTTTATATAATTAAGCCCCCATGCAAGTGGCGACCGCTGCTTCGGATCGTCCCTTGGAGTTCTTCTGATTGTAAAAATAGTAGACAGTAGTATTGTTGTAGTAATTTGTAGTTTAGTAATTGTAGTCTATATTGCATGTGTAGATTTGGTAATTGTCATTCTTCTAATGGTATTTTTGTTTGTTTGTAGAATTTAATTTTTGTTGTCTTGTCTACGGGTTTGACAATTTAGTGCAATTATTTCAATTGTTCGTTAATCGTGTTTGAAGGAAACATTTCGTGTGAATGGTATTGTTGGAGATAAAGAGCCATTGTGTGTAATTTTCGTACAGTGACGAGTTTTGTATGTTTTGTAAATGATTACGCGATCGATGAAAAAGGCAAAAATGATGGATAGTCAGAATGACGAAATTGTTGACATGGCGAACTCGCCAACACAGGAGAACAGTATGATGAATAATGAAGTGGAAAACAATTTAATAAGTCGGGAAAATAGTCTGGAAACAGTTCAAAATTTTTCACAATCAAAAAATTTTCTGAATACGAGATTAACGACAAAAGATATGGAGCAGTTAATGAGTGCAATATTAAATTTGGGATCACAGTTGGAATCTGCATTAAAAACAGAAATAGGAAGAATTAACACGAAGATAGAAACTTTGACAATACAGTTAGGCTCACAAATAGGAACAATTAAAACCGAGATGGAAACAATGGAAACACAGTTAGGCTCACGAACAGCGACATGTTTCAAAAACATGAAAGATGAATCAAACAAAGAAATTAGAGAAGAAGTGCAACCAATTATGAATGCTCACAATAATAGTTTAATTTCAATAGAAATTAGACAAGAGGAACAGGACAGAGAACAGGAAGAAAGAGATCGCGTGATAGTACAGAAATTTTCAGAGTTAAATTTACAACATGCACAAGATAAGGAGGAAATATTTGAGAGAATCGAGGAATCCGTACCAAATGACAGGATAAATAACTTAACGCAACAGTATGAACAGTTAACTACTAAATGTGACAATACCGAAACCCGAGTCGCGACACTTACGCAAGACGTAAATAAACAGAAAGAACAGATAGGTGACTTATCGGAAAGAGTTGAGGAGATTTCAGATCAATTGACAAGTCTTAGTTTAAATGGGGACACAGATTCAGATGATACAGCACCATTGCCATTTGCAGAAACCGAAGAGTACCAGAACATAAATAAGCATGTTGAAAATCAGGGAAACTTTAATGAACGCGTCAAAAGGGTATTTGAGGCATTACGAAAGCAAGTCAAACAAATTGAAGGCGAAATCGAAGGAAAAGACAGCAGAAGAAATTTAGAATCACAGATAGCAGAGGGATTTGAAGAAAATAATTTGTTTCATTTACGGGATGCAACAAGAGAGCGCCAGGCGCGTGAACTTGACAATAATCGACATTCGGACTGGAACAGTCGCGGTAGGTCTTTGTCGCCACGAGGCGAAAACTTTGACTATAAACACTTTTTGACTGTTCGGAAATTGGCCACTAAGTCACAAACTGGAAATTATGTGTGGCTATTAAGGTCCTCAGGGGATTCACTACACCAAGTGAATATGTGCCGTAGCGTGCATAGGGCCCCGAGGTGTAGTGGTGCTATTTCCCTGTTAGTTTTCTGCACCGCTGCCTACTCTTTTACTATTCTTTGCATCTGTCAAAACATCTCTTCGACTATCAATCTATCTATAGAGTCATTAAAGTAACCGGATATGACTATTTTACCCAAAAGTGATTTCGGAAATTACCGTTTGGACTTACTATATCTTTTGCAGCATTCATTCGTAGTTTAAACGAAATCTTACCTGCTTATCTTCGTGACAATATTACTTCATATGTTGACGATATTCTTATTGCTAAACATTCTTGGAGTGAGCACAACAAAATTTTGGATTCATTATTACGTATTTTTGCAAGAGTTGGCATTACAGTGAACTTGGAAAAATCTGAATTTGGTCGTTCTCAGGTGAAATTTCTCAGTCACATTATTTCTACAGATGGTATTCTTCCTGATCCAGAGAAATTAGACGCTATTCATAATTATGCTGTTCCTACCACAAAACGTGATGTTCGTAGTTTCCTTGGCGTCTGTAATTTTCTTAGACGCTTTGTTAGATTGGACGATTTGGCCACACCTCGTTTATGCGAAATATCTGGAAAGAAATCTAATTGGTGTTGGGATGAGGAAGCTCAGTCAGAATTTGAACAACTTCGTGATGCTTTAGTTGCTGCTCCACTTCTTTCACATCCGGATTTATCTAAAGATATTTGTTTGGCGACAGACTCATCATACAAAGGCCTACGTGCACATTTATTTCAATAGATAGAAGAAAACGGCGTTGTAGTACAGAAAACTATTGCCGATATGTTCTTGCCAAATGAAAATTATGTCAAAAGGCTAAGCCGCCAACTATTTCTCACAGAGCACCGTTGTTTCCTATCATTCCAGCGAAATTAAAGGACATGGCTGCAGTCGATTTGTTCGGTCCAGTGGTTCGTTCTACTAATGGTTTTGCGTACATTTTCGTAGCAGTGGAATTAACATCAAAATATGTGTGTTTTACACCTTTACGCAAAGCAACAGCTCGTTCAGTATCTAATGCTTTCATCAAACATTTTCTTAAAGAAGTGGGTCATGTTGATAAGGTTATATCAGATAATGGATCACAGTTTCGTTCTAAAATTTGGCTTCATACTCTACGGCGTTGTAAGATTAAACCAATTTTCATTTCACTTTTTCACCCTCAATCTAACGCTTCAGAGAGATGGATGAAGGAAATCAATAAATTGTGTCGTCTTTATTGTCATCAGAATCACAGAACTTGGGATCAGTATCTTCATATTTTTCAAAACATTCTGAGTGAGCTTCCTAATGATTCAACTACTTTACTGCCTATACTGATATTAAAAAACAAAGCACCGACAAATCGCATTTCTGAAATCGTTCCTTTTCCGCCTACACGGAAACTGCGGCATTCTGAAGTTGTCAACCTGGCTCTACGAAATATTGCATCTGCGGCTGCTAGAAGAGAGAAATCAGCTAAGCGTCTTGGTCGTTTAAAAATCTTGTCAGTTGGTCAAAAGGTGTTAATTAAGTCTCATCGTTTGTCTCACAAAGGAAAGGGCTTGTGTCGCAAATTTTTTCTGCTTTATAACAGTCCATATAAAATTCGCAAAATTATTCATGATAACACTGTCGAAGTAGAAACTCTTAAATCTCGGCGCTCTAAGGGAATACATCATATATCTAACGTTAAAATTTTTGTGGAATGACATACTTTTGAGAAACTAACAGCTACATGTAAACATGCAGAGAATACAAGGATACCGCGCTGTGTTTTGGCGGCGGCACATACTCAAAGCAACAGTCAAGTCTGCGCGCCGCACAAGGCAGTCGTTGACCGCAAACAATTACTTCCTACGTCACGCACCTACAGCTGATCGAGCGGTCAGTGCGAATGCACTGACAGCCGTAAACAAATACACAGTCTAATTTCTCCGAATAAATCCAGTATAAAGCTATAGTGACTTGATAAATTATGTTATTAACGTTCAGTATTTTTCAGGATACGGTTGTATAAAATATTTAAGAACTTCAGGTAAATTCTGTGTGTCTCCGACGTTAAGAGGACTTGCTATCGAGAAAATTTCAGGAAGAATGTAATTTCCAAGAAGAAACTAATAAACTAAAAAGGTAACTATTAATTGAGTTTATTTTTCAGGTAACATATTTCCACTTAGGTACGTACTTTAGACGTAATTTGCTGCTCGCAATTACGTGATTCATACTTTGTGCTAAATTTCATGTTCTATGAATTTACTTGTGAAGCGACGTGCTTGCGTACATTAACTGATTTGACAATGATTGATTAATGAACAGGGTTGTTACTTATGTATATTATGCATCGCTTGGCTGCACTGCTTTTTCACTGATGTCATATTTTTTTTATTATGCGCCTGCTGTGCTTATTTTTTTAAATTATAATTGTCACCTGATTAATTGTGCTGACTGTGATTATGTATGTAGGGTACACTTTGTGATTTATCTGCTTGCGCCTTTATGTTTACTTATTAAGATTACATATGAACATTTATTTGCTTATGCTGATATGATGCTAATGATCTGTTTATTATGTAAGATATATGTTTGCTGCTGTGCATATGGATTGCATATTTATACATTTCTGTTTGTTGTCATAACTATTCTTTAATTTGCTATATGTAGAAATGCTGATATACATTGTACGAACATGGAGTTTAGGTTACACTATGGTATTAATTATTGTTCGCTTGGCAGAGCCTCGTTGTAGGGATTGTGCTGCATCCACTTGTTGACATTCTGTTCTCTACTGGTATATTTACTCGCTATTGCATGTTTTGCTTACGCTCAGTGCCTTATATTTTTAAGATAAGAAAATGAACTGCTATAATTCGACGAACGACATTAGTACAAGAAACTTCATAGAAGTCACATGAGCTGGAGGTCTTATGGAAGCTGTAGAAATTTATGCTAATAGGAAGGAAGCTAACGACATGACATACCAACACTAGGGTTAGACCATTGACAGTTATTACACTGCATTCTTCGTGAGCAATTGAAATAGCAAGTGACACTTGACACAAAAAATACTCCACATGTTTGCTTCTGCCATGATTCTTGAAGTGGTGTACACACTGTGAAATATTACGATCATTCACACTCCGTAATCGTACTTAATTACTGAGAGTTATTCGAACTAAAGGCTGTTAGAGGTCATGTATGCATTTTTTTTATTTAATGATGGACAAGGTAACCAAAATGTACTTTATAATTCATAATGAGTAGAAGATTTGGCTCAGATGGATTACACAGAGGTTGTGTGTGGACATTGTGTCTTCGGATTGTATGGGATGATGAATTGAAGTTTGCACTAGGATTTTATCTGTTCTTGTTCGAGGAGACTGACTAGAGGTAAGAGTTCTTATGGAAGTGAAATGATATTGGTAATAAGGTTTATATGTATCGACGTATTGAAGAGGTATTATTGAGGTATTGAGATTATGTGAAGTTGATGATTATTGGAGTTTTGGTGGACAAGAGGTAAGGTAAATGATATTGATGATAAGGTTCATATGTATCGACGTAAGAGGTATTATTGAAGTATTGCGATTATGTGAAGTTGATGATTATTGGAGTTTTGGTGGACAAGAGGTAAGGTAAATGATATTGATGATAAGATTTATATGTATCGACGTAAGAGGTATTATTGAAGTATTAAGATTATGTGATGCTGATGATTATTGGAGTTTCGATGGATAAGAGGTAAAGTAAGTGAGGAGCATATTTTTTTTGTTGGTTTATATGGAACAAGGAGGATGAAGATGGCAGATAAGAACACTCAAGTAGAAGGAAGATTGTTCACACACACACACTTTGTTAAATCACTAAGCAGTGTATACTTTTTTGGAGAGAGGAAGTAACTGCATATCTTGGCACACTGACAGTTGTTCAGCAACCGTACATTTTGATTTGGCTTGGCAAACATTGGTCTTGACATGATGACTATGACGTTGACTAACTATTATTGGCTGTTATACACTATGCCACTACTACTTGATACACATGATGAACATCAAATTTTGACAGAATTGCATTTACACAGTTAACACTATTCAATTACACAGTAGCACTTAATGTGGATGAAGGATGAGTGAGTGTGTTTTGTGTGTTTTCCCTTCCTAATCCCAGAAAAGTGGTACCGACTTACCTCCTAAATATTATTTTACTTGTTTGTTGTGGCTTGCACTGACACCCATAAATATTATAGGTTACTGATATTTGTGTATTTGTAATAGTTAATATGACAATTATCTGATATGATTTGTGTGTTTGTTATAATTTGTATGTTTAGTGTAAGAGCATTGAGAATAATTTTGTAAAAGCAATTGTGTGTGCATTCAAACTATTGTTCATGCCTGAACTGTCTGATTAGTGATGGTGAATATTATGGACTGTTACCTGCACTTGTTCAACATAATGTGTGCCACTTAGAAATGTTTAATTTCTGCTGATGAACTGTGTGATCAGTGACAGTGAATATTATGGACTGTTACTTGTACTTTTTCTACATGATTGGTGCCACTAGGACATGTTTAATTTCTGCTTATAAACTCTGATGAACAGTGTGATTAGTGATAGTGAATATTATGGACTGCTGTCTGCACCTGTTCAACATTGCTGGGTGCCACTGATGAAACTGTTTCTACTGACATAATGTCACTTGTTGCTGTCTGCACCTGCTCAACATTGCTGGGTGCCACTATTGGAACTGCTTCTACTGAAAGGATGTCACTTGTTGCTGTCTGCACCTGCTCAACATTGCTGGGTGCCACTGATGGACTGATTCTACTGAAATAATGTCACTTGTTGGTGTCTGCACCTACTCAACATTGCTGGGTGCCACTAATGGAACTGTTTCTGCTGAATGATGTCACTTGTTGGTGTCTGCACCTGTTCAACATTGCTGGGTGCCACTGATGGACTGCTTCTACTGAGATAATGTCACTTGTTGGTGTCTGCACCTTTTCAACAATGCTGGGCGCCACAGATGGAACTGCTTCTACTGAAATGTCACTTGTTGGTGTCTGCACCCACTCAACGTTGCTGGGTGCCACTAATGAAACTGTTTCTGCTGAATGATGTCACTTGTTGGTGTCTGCACCTGTTCAACATTGCTGGGTGCCACTAATGGACTGCTTCTACTGAGATAATGTCACTTGTTGGTCTCTGCACCTGTTCAACATTGCTGGGTGCCACTGATGTAACTGCTTCTACTGAAATGTCACTTGTTGGTGTCTGCACTTGTTCAACATTGCTGGGTGCCACTAATGGAACTGCTTCTATTGAAATAATGTCACTTGTTGGTGTCTGCACCTGCTCAACATTGCTGGGTGCCACTAATGGACTGCTTCTACTGAGATAATGTCACTTGTTGGTCTCTGCACCTGTTCAACATTGCTGGGTGCCACTGATGGAACTGCTTCTACTGAAATGTCACTTGTTGGTGTCTGCACTTGTTCAACATTGCTGGGTGCCACTAATGGAACTGCTTCTACTGAAATGATGTCACTTGTTGCTGTTTGCACCTGTTGACCATTGCTGGGTGCTACTGCTGGAACTATCAACTACTTGTTTTTTTTTAATCATTGAAAGCATTTTATGTGAACATTTGTATAAACTGATTTTTATTTGTGTATTGTGTAAACTATTATGTAAAGTCACATGTATGAAAGAAATTGTATTGCTTACTGTATTTTATATATTAGGTTATTAAAAGGTCAGTGCAAAGCCAAAAAATTTTATCTAATTATAAGATATTTACGTATTAATATTATCTTTTATTTTTGTCTGTATTTTTGTGGACGAATTTGGTGGTATTTTCACCACCAATGCTGGCAAAAATACCACCAAATTCTGGCCCGTGGAGGAAGGGCATATGAAAGGTGGCTACACTGAGCCACAGCGCCAGAGATTGCGCCAAAGAGTATTATTCAGCCGCTTCCACTGGCAGTGCTTGTCGAGAACTCGTAGTAGTCAGTGCTTGCTGAGATGTCGTAGTGAAGGGTGCTTGTCGAGAAGTCGTAGTGGAGAGTGCTTGTTGAGAGGTGGTAGCGAGTCGGTGTTGAGATGTCGTAGTAGGGAGTGCTTGTTCCATGTTTTATGCAGTTGTTCGATGGGATAGACAGCAGATGTTGTTCTAATGGAGATTTTGTAATGATCAGAGTGCTTTTCGTCAATATATATCAAGGTAAAACAAAAAAAAATTCCTTTTCTCTTTATTATTTCAATGTCTTAAATAATACGTCATTACAGGTTCAGTCAACAAAGCATCTGGCTTGTGTTCTTGTATTAGAGTGTAATTCTGGTTTTCTTGCGCAATTATAGTATTTCTATTTTTTTAATTACTTCAGTATAAATGGTATTTAAAATTTCTTGTCTTGTTGAAGAAGAACCATGCCAGATCGTTGATTCACACTCCCACACACAGAACAATTACACTTGTGTTTTGGTTTCGTAGGTTTTATAGTTGCTGGGGACTTAATTAATTAATTGTGTTAACGAAAATTTTCTTTCATTCTTTGTTGTTATTCTATGCAGTCAGATTGCGTACAAATACTAGTCAGGGCCAACCGTTTACGAGACCTCGTAATCGGACATACAGCTACTAAAAAAAAAAAAAAAAAAAAAAAAAAAAAAAAAAAAAAAAAAAAAAAAAAAAAAATTTGCATTTCATAATTATATAATTAAGCCCCCATGCAAACTTCCTCTTCCGAATGCGATAATATTTTGTTTACACCAACCTACGTGCGGATAAATGATCATCATAATAAAATAAGAGAAATCAGAGCTCGAACGGAAAGATGTAGGTGTTCCTTTCTCCCACGCGCCATTCGAGAGTGGAATGGTAGAGAAGTAGTATGAAAATGGTCCGATAAACCCTCTGCCAGGCACTTAAATGTGAATTGCAGATTAACCATGTAGATGTAGAACGATACAAAAACTGAAATGGTTCAGCAGTAAGGATCGAACCCCAGCCAAAGGCTGAGTAGTCTCGTGCTCAGCCACCTATGCTATGAGACCTAACTGTATCTGGCGGGCCCCTTGAATTTGCTACCACAACAACCTGATTGGCGTACTTCAATGCCAGTGAACTCCGGAAACGGAGCGCAATATCATTTTTTTTCTTAATAATTGTTTCTCAGCACAACCTAACCTGCAATAACCTTATTATTTTTTCAAACTGTTTATAACCACCTTGCGTTGCAAAAACATAGTAAAATCTGATGTGTATACATAGAGTTTGGACAAAAATATGGAAACACCGTGAGAAATGCATGTCTGAACATAAACGCAGACGCTAGCGAAGCCTGCAGGTTGCCTTTTATTTGACGATGAACAGCAACTGTGCGATGTTCTCAATACGTTTCGGTTGTGTCAGTCATAGTGAGACCAGTGCTCTGTGTAGTTGTGAGTGTGTGATGTAGCAGCTAAGTCAATTTGAACTTGCGCAAACTGTTGATGCTCGTATGGCGGGAGCTTCTGTAATCAAGATAGCCGAAGTGTTCGAAGAGGCACCACATCAAAGATTCACACCGCATGCAAGGAAAACGGCACATCATTCGCTGAGTCACAATGCGGACGAAATGTGTGTTAAGTGATCGTAACAGACAGTCTTTGTAGACAATTGTAACGAAACCTAAGAAGAAGACATCTGCAAAAGTCGCTGCAGAACTGAATGCCGCACTCGCAAACCCTTTCAGCACCAAAACATCACGAAGGAATGTGCGTCATCAGAGGATTGCAGGGCGAGCTGAAATTCCACGCGTTACTGATACAAATGACAGTAACAGGAAAACGTGGTGCCGAAGCTGTAAAACCTGGACTGTGGAGTAATGCAAGAAAGTCATTTGATGGGATGAGTCTTGTTTCGCACTGTTTCCAACTTTTGGTAGGGTTTACGTCTCATGAGTGGGGTTCGGCGATGATATGGGCAGCTATGTGGTATTCCATGGGCCCCATGATTCCTCTACAACGTCACATTACTGCCAAGGATTACGTGACCATTTTGGCTAATCAGGTCCTTCCTGTGGTGCAATGTTTGTTCCCCAGTGGTGATGCTACGTTCCACCACGTCAGGCCTCCTGTTAACACAGCCCGCATCGTTGGCGACTGCTTTTGTAAGCACGCGGATGAATTGTTGCACTTACCCTGGTTACCACAGGCAGCAGGTCTCAAAATTACTGAGTCTTTGTGGTCTACTTTGGAGGGAACGGTGCCATCCACTTCCATCATTGTTACTTGAATTTGCCACCATTTTGCAGGATGAATGGTACGAGATTCCCCTGGATGGTTATATTTATCCATTCCGAAAGATGGAAGCTATTTTTAAAGCCAACGAGTTTCCTGCTCTGCATTCGGCATTGCAATGTGTTGTCTTTTTGGCCTTTCCATATTTCTGTCCAATCACTGTAAATGCCCTGAATATAGAATTGTTGGGACAAATAAAATATTTGGGTGTTACGGGCAGACGAATTATGAAAATATATAGATTTTTCCAAGAATTTAGGTAGAAGGCTATTCGAACATAGTTTGATAACTCATTTGATACCTTTAGCATCATCTCCAGACGTAACCTTGTTGTTGTTGTTATTGTGGTACTCAGTCATGAGACTGGTTTGATGCAGCTCTCCACGCTAGTCTATCCTGTGCAAGCTTCTTCATCTCCCAGTACCTACTGGAACTTACATCCTTCTGAATCTGCTTAGTGTATCCATCTCTTGGTCTCCCTCAAAGATTATTACCCTCCACGTTGTCCTCCAATGCTAAATTGGTAATCCCTTCATGCCTCAGAACATGTCCTACAAACAGATCCATTCTTCTAGTCAAGGTGTGCCACAAATTTCTATTCTCCCTAATTCTGTTCAATACCTCCTCATTAGTTATTTGATCTACCCATTTACTCTTCAGCATTCTTCTGTAACACCACATTTCGAAAGCTTCTATTCTCTTCTTGTCCAAACTATTTATCGTCCATGTTTCACTTCCATACAATGCCACACTCCATACAAATACTTTCAGAAACGACTTCCTGACACTTAAATCTATACTCGATGTTAACAAATTTCTCTTCTTCAGAAACACTTTCCTTGCCATTGCCAGTCTACATTTTATATCCTCTTTACTTCGACCATCATCAATTACTTTGCTGCCCAAATAGCAAAACTCATTTACTACTTTAAGCGTCTCTTTCCTAATCTAATTCCTCCAGCATCACACGATTTAATTCGACTGCATTCCATTATCCTCGTTTTGCTTTTGTTGATGTTCATATTATATCCTCCTTTCAAGACACTATCCATTCCGTTCAACTGCTCTTCTACGTCCTTTGCTATCTCCGACAGAATTACAATGTCATCGGCGAACCTCAAAGTTTTTGTTTCATCTCCATGGATTTTAATTCCTACTCCAATTTTTTTCTTTTGTTTCTTTTACTGCTTGCTCAACATACAAATTGAATAACGTCGGGGATAGGCTACAACCCTGTCTCACTCCCTTTCCAGCCACTGCTTCCCTTTCATGCCCCTCGACTCTTATAACTGCCATCTGGTTTCTGTACAAATTGTAAATAGCCTTTCGCTCCCTGTATTTTACCCCTGCCACCTTCAGAATTTGAAAGAGAGTATTCCAGTCAACATTGTCAAAAGCTTTCTCTAAGTCTACAAATGCTAGAAACGCAGGTTTGCCTTTCATTCATCTATTTTCTAAGGTAAGTCGTAGGGTCAGTATTGCCTCACGTGTTCCAAATTTCTACGGAATCCAAACTGATCTTCCCACGAGGTCGGCTTCTACCAGTTTTCCCATTTTTCTGTAAAGAATTCGTGTTAGTATTTTGCAGCCGTGGCTTATTAAACTGATAGTTCGATAATTTTCACATCTGTCAACACCTGCTTTCTTTGAGATTGGAATTATTATATTCTTCTTGAAGTCTGAGGGTATACCGCCTGTCTCATACATCTTGCTCACCAGATGGTAGAGTTTTGTCAGGACTGGCTCCCCCAAGGCCGTCAGTAGTTCTAATGGAATGTTAT
The DNA here is from genome assembly GCF_021461395.2 of Schistocerca americana. Taxonomy (NCBI): domain Eukaryota; kingdom Metazoa; phylum Arthropoda; class Insecta; order Orthoptera; family Acrididae; genus Schistocerca; species Schistocerca americana. Next base: position 587,273,576 of record NC_060119.1, read on the forward strand.
CTACTCCCAGGGCCTTGTTTCGGCTTAGGCCTTTAAGTGCTCTATCAAACCCTTCACGCAGTATCGTATCTTCCATTCCATCTTCATCTACATTCTCTTCCATTTCCATAATATTGTCCTCAAGAAGATCGCCTCTATATACTCCTTCCACCTTTCTGCTTTCCCTTCTTTGCTTAGAACTGGGTTTCCATCTGAGCTCTTGATCTTCATGCAAGTGGTTCTCTTTTCTCCAAAGGTCTCTTTAATTTTCCTGTAGGCGGTATCTATCTTACCTCTAGTGATATGCGCCTCTACATCCTTACATTTGTCCTCTGGCCATCCCTGCTTAGCCATTTTACACTTCCTGTCGATCTCATTTTTGAGACGTTTGTATTCCTTTTTACCTGGTTCATTTACGGCATTTTTATGTTTTCTCATTTCATCAATTAAATTCAATATTTCTTCTGTTACCCAAGGATTTCTATTAGCCCTCGCCTTTTTACCTACTTGATCCTCTGCTGCCTTCACTATTTCGTCTCTCAGAGTTACCCATTCTTCTTCTTCTATTATTTCTTTCCCCCATTCTTGTCAATCGTTCCCTAATGCTCTCCCTGAAGCTCTCTGCAACCTCTGGTTCTTTCAGTTTATTCAGGTCCCATGTCCGGAAATTCCTATCTTTTTGCAGTTTCTTCAGTTTTAATCTACAGTTAATAACCAATAGATTGTGGTCAGAGTCCACATCTGCCCCTGGAAATTTCTTACAATTTAAAACCTGGTTCCTGAATTTCTGTCTTACCATTATATAATCTATCTGTGACCTTCCAGTATCGCCAGGCTTCTTCCATGTATACAACCTCCTTTTATGATTCTTGAACCAAGTGTTAACTATGATTAAGTTATGCTCTGTGCAAAATTATACCAGGCGGCTTCCTCTTTCATTCCTTCCTACCATTCCATATTCACCTACTACGTTTCCTTCTCTTCCTTTTCCTACTGTCAAGTTCCAGTCACCCATGACTTAAATTTTCGTCTCCCTTCACTATCTGAATAATTTCTTTTATCTCATCATATATTTCATCAATTTCTTCATCATCTGCAGAGCTAGCTGGAATATAAACGTGTACTACTGTGGTGGCGTGGGCTTCGTATCTATCTTGGCCACGATAATGCGTTCACTATGCTGTTTGTAGCAGCTTACCCGCACTCCTATTTTTTTATTCATTATTAGACCTACTCCTGCATTACCTCTATTTGATTTTGTATTTCTAACCCTGTATTCACCTGACCAAAAGTCTTGTTCCTCCTGCCACCGAACTTCACTAATTCTCACTATATCTAACTTTAACCTATCCATTTCCCTTTTTAAATTTTCTAGCCTACCTGCCCGATTTAGGGCAGAACGCCAGTTTTCTTTCTCCTGATAATATTAAAGACACTAAATCCAATGTGTTCGGCTGGCAGGCAAGAAACATCTTCACTTTAAGAGAGATTAATTGACGGTTTTAAGCCTCTGTCAAACATAATTCGTAAATGCGAGATATTTAACGAACAAATTGTAGCAATAGATCTTTGAAACTTAATCTGACCCTTTTAATTTTCTACATAAAACACTAGAAAGACTCAATACAAAAAATGGTTCAAGTGGCTCTGAGCACTATGGGACTTAACTGCTGTGGTCATCAGTCCCGTAGAACTTAGAACTACTTAAACCTAACTAACCTAAGGACATCACACACATCCATGCCCGAGGCAGGATTCGAACCTGCGACCGTAGCAGTCACGCGGTTCCAGACTGAAGCGCCTTTCACCGCACGGCCACACCGGCCGGCAGACTCAATACAGCTCCTAAGGCCTCGCTGTCTGACAATATGAACGTCGCAAATGTATATGACTTCTGAGAAACGGCACTGTCAGAAATATAGATGGAATGAAAGGGTTTCTATGTCCCGTTGACGTTGACGATGACGTCATTAAAATGCACCGCAAACTCTGGTAGAGAAAAGACGGGTAAGGAAATCGCACATATCCTGTTCAAAAGAATAGCCTCGGAATTTGCCTTAAGTGATTCGAGGAAAATTACTGAAAACGTCAATCTGGACAGGAGGAGGAGTCTTTACTTCTTCAGTGAGACATGCATGGTTATTCGTTTCGGGGGTATCGGTAGAACATAGCAGGCTCGAATGGTCACAGGTTCATTTGACTGCTGAGAGAGCATAAAAAAAAATTTAAAAATCGCAACTGTCAGAACACTAAGCACGACACCGTACATCTCCGATTGGGAAACTCCAACGTACATCTTTCTGCGCTGTAACCACAAATGTTCTTCAACACCCTACGTAACTGTCGCGTATAGATGGTGCACATGACATGAGGCTCGCGCAGAGGCGTAGAAACATTCTTCAGACGCTCCATTCGCGAATGGAACAGCAACAGACCTCATTTTGTAGTTGAATAAAAGGTCTCTTCTGCCACGCGGTTTAGCGATTCGCAGAATAAGATGAAGATGTAGGTGTGTAAAATCATGCAGAAAATGAAAGAGCACGAAATACTGATTTCTCTCAAATAATCGACAGTTTTGCACACGCGCAAATGAAGAAGAACTCATTTTAGTAATTTTTGTTTTATTGGTATCAAGCCGTAGTCCAAGGCATGTTTCCGTGCATGGTGTTTAATTACTGCTGCTGGAGACATCATCAGAGGCTATAAAGCCGGCCGCGGTGGTCTAGCGGTTCTAGGCGCTCAGTCCGGAACCGCGCGACCGCTACGGTCGCAGGTTCGAATCCTGCCGTGGGCATGGATGTGTGTGATGTCCTTAGGTTAGTTAGGTTTAAGTAGTTCTAAGTTCTAGGGGACTGATGACCACAGATGTTAAGTCCCATAGTGCTCAGAGCCATTTGAACCATCAGAGGCTATAAAGACTCAGACAGCAAATGCAAACTTGAAAAAGCTCAGCAAGACGGCTCGCGAGCACCAAATTAGTATAATGTATATTACTCTTGTAGTAACTCTTACTTCTTTAGTCTGGACTACTTTAGTAAACTACTTCTGCAGTAATATTCTCTTTGTAACTGTTGGAGAGCTCAATTTCTATTTACTTCTTTACTTGTAACTAAAGTAGTTACGCCTTTTCACTAAAGAAGGAAGTCATTTCTGTACACTGCTGGCACATGCATTACGTTCTCTCGCGGAAAATATTGATTGTCGGATGACATTATTGAATCACCTTTTTGCGTAATTTATGTTCATCCCTATTATTTTAGAAGCTAGAAAGGACTATTAAATTGAATTATTAAAATTGGAAATCTATATTCTGTTGTACTAAATAATGATAAGGTCTGTGTACTATGTAAAAGAAATGTGCTATTAAGGGATGAATGTATTGTTAACCCTGCCATCTACAGCTACCAACGTCCATTGTTGGTTCGTGACACGTATCAATTTAAGCACCAGTTTGAGATACGAGCTAGCAGCAACATGGAGATCGCCGAGGACCGTTCAAAAAACTTACCAGAAATGAAAAAGAGCGGTTTGCTGGGATAATGAAAAAGTACATAGATACTACTGATTAAAAAGAACGATATAAACATGCTAAAAAGGAAAAACGATACTTGGGGAAAAAATAAACGTTGAATACAAAGCAGAAGCTCTTACACAAAGATCACAAGAGCAGCTTAAAGTAATTTGGAAGGACATGAAAGGGAAAGCGAAGAAAATGAAAGCTAAATCTAATCGACAACAATTTCAAACTGGCGGTGGAGTAGTGAGACGAAGATCGACGATATAAGCCAAAATGGTTGTTGATATGATCCCACAAGTTCTCGAGGGGATAGATGGAGTTAGCGACAATGACACATCTGAAGATAATGTGATACTTTCAAGCAACTTCGATGATAATAACTGCTCTGAAGGTAGCAATGAAACTGCTGAAGGTGGAACTTTATCCCATAGTCATGAATCTCGGTCTGCATTCTCTGGTGGGAGCTTATCAGAAGATACGCCCAGCAAAAGAGGGAGAGAACATGCGGTTGTAGTGAAGAACCGAGAGTTGTTAAAAAAAGCAGACGAGCTTCATTCCTTAAAAATGCGTTCAATACGAGAAGAATACAGTGCAGAAATGTTATTAATAGAAAGACAAAGAGAAATCATGGAAGAAGAGCATAACCTTAAAATCGAAATTATGACTTTAGGTTCCAGTTCTTCAGCCAATGTGCTTGAGAAATTTCGGTTTTTGTGAATGAAAGAAAATATTCATAGGTATAAACATCCTTATTTCCTTGATATTTTTTCAAATGGTTAATATGTTCTTGTTTCTTGTACGGCATAACATTTGTGTTTATCATTTCGGCATCGGTACTAATTTTTGTTAATACCACAATCTAATATTTATCTAATTTGCAATATTATAAAATAAGTCTTTTTTTCAGAAATAATCGAAACATTGTATGACTTGGTATACTCAATTAAGAAATAAAATAAGAATGTTAATCCCCTAGCAAAAAAAAAGAAAGCAAGAAGAAAAGAACGTAACTATAAAATTACACATAAATAAATGAGTCACTTTTCACTGCAGTAGTGACCATCCGGTAGCTTATTTATTGACTGAAGACGGAAAAAGTCTTTACACTAACTTCTAATTTTACTAGCAAACTAGGTATAATTTAAATTAAAGCTTTCCACGTTCATAATCTTCATATTGGCGTCACAGATGATTTGTGTATTGATAGAAAAGAAATTCTGGCGATTTCTGTATAGTTCTGCTTGTGCTCCAGAAGGACAAAGTATGGGCATATGTACACAAGGCCCTTATGACATCTGGGAATCCACCAGTTCTATAGAATTCCCTTTTGTTATTTGATACATTTTATTGGCTCTATGGCATGGAAACATACAGTGGCTTTAAGCCAATTAAATTGTTTATCACATTGTTAAAAGCTCTTCCAGCAGTAGTATGGTGGATATTAATGAGATCCCCTGATACGATTTGATCATATCTGTGCGAAAGATTCGCAGTCCACAAAGAAGTTGCAGCCTAGGAGACAAAGCACGGTTCCTGTAAGAATTATGCTGCAGTAACGGCTCCAGAATACCAAGCAGCAACTGAAAAGATTCCTTACGAAACCCAAACCGCTCTTTGAAATCACTGTCGCTATAAATCACAAATCGATATCTTCTGTCCATTACAACCCTCATTCTTGAGATGTTCACCTCTTCCTCCGTCTCCATATTTTCTTCGTAGTCCACGTAATCCATAGAATTCGACACATAAAAAACACAGAACTCAAAGATCGCACCTTACTCTCTTACTTTACTCCTACTAATGCCTAGCAGTAAATTTTAACGTTCAAGCTCGCGGTGTCACGTCGAAGTGTGCACGGGGTTTGCACAGAGGATAGTTAGCGCTTTTTGTTTCATTTCGCGATGAAGACTACAAAGTGTGTAATTTCAGTCCTTCAAAAGAAGAAAACCAACTTGAACAGATAACAGTCCATTCACATAGAACAGTCCCTCAAAAGCACAAAAACAATTTCAACATAAGAGTTACTTAAATATGGAGGGTTACATTTAAAGATAGACTTCTTCATTTATACAGTATATATTGGAAAAAAATGTCAGATCCCGAAAACATGGACAGTTGCAAATGTCATACCAGTCTTTAAAAAAGGTAAACGAAATTAATACAATAATTACCGTGGTATAGCCTTACCAGACACAGCGCACAAGATTTACGCCAAGATAATAAATCAACGTATTCAAATTATTGCCAAAAATCTGTTGCCTGAAGAACAAAATTGTTTCAGAAAAGCGAGCTCCTGTACTAATAACGTTTTCGCACATAAAGAAATTATAGAGAAATATGGAGAGTTCAGTAGGGAAACAGACATCGCATTTATAGACTAGAGAAAGTCTTCGATCATGTAGACACAAAAATGTTATGGAACATATTACACAAGAAAGGATGTTCTCAGCAAATAATAAAGTTGATAGAAAGCCTACATGGAGGTACAAAAATAAGAATAAAATCTAACCACGCTGTATCACAAGACATACCTATAAATCAAGGCGTCCGAAGGCGTGTGTGTAGCTTATCACCCACACTTTTCAATATAGACCTAGGAGAAACTGAGTGGCACAGTCGCTGTGCTGCAGTAGTTATGATACTAGATTGTTGCAAGGAGGGTCGTGAGTTCAAAACTCAACTCAACCGCAAAATTTTAATTTCTATATTCGGTTTGAGTACATTCAGGAAATATCCATAAACGTCAAGAATCATTGTACTGGAATGTTCTGTAACTGTATATACGCCGTATATGTTCTGGCCGGAGGCAGTTCGCTCCGCGCTCTTGTATGCGCAAGTGCTTCGTTAAGTGAAATTAGTGTTCGTCATTCATCTAATTACTCCTTCTTCTACGTGACGTTATTCTGGTGGAGACGCTGGGATTTGAACTTGCTATAGCGCACATTATCGACGACACAGTAACTCCCATCAGGCCACGACAGAGCCGCCGTTTACGTGGCGAGAAACCCAAGCTCGAGCCATGTTCAACAGATCGCAATCGATCGGAGACAGAAGAAGAAAACGTTACGATGACAGCAACTGTGTGCAGCCACACGAGGCATCCTTCTGGGTTCTCTGGTGACGATGGCCAAGATCCAAACAATTGGATGAAGGTATATAACCGTATAGCTAAATTTAACAGATGGGATGACACCGTGTGTTTGGCTAACGTATTTTTATACATGGAGGGCACTGCCAAGCAATAGTGTGAGAACAACGAGAAGTTCACAAGCTGGGAAGTATTCCAGGCGGAACTGCGTAAGTATTTCGGCGACACACAACGACGGAAGTGCGAGGCTGAAGATAAATTAAAGTGAAGGGCACAGCGTCCAGGAGAAACTACAGCATCCTACATTCAAGACGTCTTGGAGCTGCGTAAAACAGTGGATCCTAGAATGAAGGAGGAAGATAAGGTTACACATTTCATGAAGGGTGTTGCTGAGGACATGTATCAAGTCCCACTCCTGAAGGAGGTTTCGACAGCAGACGACTTCATAAAATGGTGCCAGTAACATGCAAGAAGTTTGAACGGCTGCCAAACGTCGTATCGATGTCTGTGATGCAGGAAGGAACCGATTTCACAAGTGTTCTTCGTCAGATAGTGAGAGAGGAATTCCGGAGGCACTTGGACTGCACGGCGAGCGAAAAACCGAGACGCTTCAAGAGGTCATAAGGGAGGCAGTGGAACAGACATCACCCAATCTCCCGTCCTTCATTTCCCTTTAAAAAGATGAAAACGTCAAGACCCAGGTGAAGATACGTTCCTACAACGTCTCATGAGGAACCTGTTTGGGCACCAAGAAAGACTGACATCTGGAGGACCCAGGATAACCAACCAGTGTGTTTCCACTGCGGACGACCGGGACATGGGGTGCGCTATTGCCGAGAAAGGCGGCGGATATTTGATGACGCCCGCGCCAGAAGCCAGCAGACCGATCTTAACTGACGCCAACTCCGGGACGACGAAGATGAACAAGAAGATGTGGGGGCAGGACGACGTAGGTCACCATCGCCGTAAGGTAGCCGCTGAGGAGGACGCTTCCCAACACACCGATCAAGGTCTCCATCGCCGTTTAGAAGCTCCAGCCGATCACCTATCCGCCACAACCTGGAAAACTAAAGGGTGCGAACTTCCTTGAAGGTGAGGCCGCCGAGGAGAAAAATCCTCCACCGTCAATCACTACAAAAACGATAGGAAACTGTGTCGATATCCTCATCGATGGCCAACCAGCCCAAACTCCTGTGGACTCTGGAGCATCATATTCAGTCATTTCGGAGAAGTGCCGTCGCTAGTTGCAGAAAACCGTATTCGTCGACAGCAAAACATCTCTGCTGAAAGTGGCTAGCGGGAAATATGTAAAACCTACAGGAAGATGTGTCATTCGTGTGGGTATAAGTGGCCATACACAGCCCTTAGAATTCATCCCTTACAAGAGTGTAGTCATTATGTCATTCTTGGATGAGACTTTTTGAAGCTTCTCAGGCAATAACAGATTGTGGTCGCTCGAAGATTATGCTAGACGTGATGAGATACTGTGGACAGGAAGATGCACATCCGAATGTGTGGAAACTTTGTGTGCTGGATGAAGTGATCATTCTTGCAGTCAGCGTTAGTAAGGTAACTGCCACATGTCATGCCATGCATCAACCCATGGATCTTGTAGTGGAATGCACGAGAAGTATACCACTGAAGAATAATTTGGTCATTCCAGCCTCTGTCGTCTCGTTTAAGAACGAAAATAGTTCAAATGGCTCCGAGCACTGTGGGTCTTAACATCTGAGGTCATCAGTCCCCTAGAACTTAGAACTACTTAAACCTAACTAACCTAAGGACATCACACACATCCATGCCCGAGGCAAGATTCGAACCTGCGACTGGTGCGGTCGCGCGGCTCCAGACTGAAGCGCCTAGAACCGCTCGGCCACACTGGCCGGCTTTAAGAACGAATTCGGTGAACTGTCGCCGAGAACCGCAGATCCTTCCAGGACGCATCTGCATAGCAAACGCTGAGTCGTTAATTGCCGAACAGCTGAGCATCATAGAAACCTTCCATGCCAAGTCTGTCGGCGAAATTGCCGCTACCACTACGAGAAAAGATCTTCTAGCTCGACTATCACCAGATCTCACTAAGGAACAACAGAAGAACCTGCTTGCCATTCTTCAAGAGTTCTCTGAATGCTTCAATCCAGAGGCGAAGAGCAAATGAGACAAATCGACAGTGAAGAACCGGATTAGCACTGGAGACCATCAACCAATAAACCAGATAGCATACCGTGTGTCAGCAATGGAACGTCGAATAATTCGCGACGATGTAGAGAAAATGATAAATAATGACATCATTCAACCATCGCAGAGCCCATGGTCGTCACCAGTGGTTCCCTCCAGGAAGAAGGATGGCAGTTGGCGCATTTGCGTTGATTACAGGAAGCTTAATAAGATAACTAAAAGGGACGTTTACTTCCTTCCGCGAATTGACGATACACTAGATTGTCTGAAGGGGGCTAAGTTTTTCTCAACCATGGACATGTACTCGGGACACTGGCAAATCGATGTAGATGAGGTTGATTGTCAGAAAACTTCATTCATCACCCCTCGGGATCTGTATGAGTTTAAGGTAACGCCGCTCGGTTTGTGTAATGCACCAGCAACTTTTGAATGGATGGTGGATCATCTTCTAAGTCACCTGAAGTGTACGATGTGTCTTTGTTATTTAGATGACACTATAGTGTCCTCAGAGACATTTAATGAACGCGTAAAAAGATTGAGGGCTGTTCTTAAGCGTCTCCAAGGTGGACTGAAACTTAATCCAAAATGTCTCTTTAGAGCAAAAGAAATCAAAATAGTTGGGCACTTTGTTTCAAACGAAGGTGTGCGGCCAGACCCAGAAAAGGTGAGATCCATAACGGAGTTTCCTATTCCTAAAGGTATTAGAGATGTGAGAAGCTTCCTCGGATTATGTTCTTATTACTGTCGTTTTATCAAAGACTTCTGTATCAAAGCCACACCACACCTAGAGTTGTTATTCTTTCGATGTGCTGCGAAAAGCTCTGACGACTGACCCTGTACTTGGTCTGTATGATGAGAGAGCATCTACTGAACTACACACAGATGTCAGTGGGTATAGTATCTGCTGTTCTGGTGCAAATTTCAGATGGAAAAGAGAAGGTTATAGCCTATACTTGTATGACACTTACAAAAGGCGAGAGAAACTACTCAACTACAGAAAGAGAATGTCTTGCTGTGATCTGGGCCATGTGCAAATTTCGACAGTATCTCTATGGAAGGCCATTCACAGTTGTTACAGGCCATCATTCACTTTGTTGGTTGACAGGTCTTAAGGATCCAACAGGACGACTCGCCAGGTGGGCACTACGTCTTCAAGAGTAACACATTACCATAGTGTACAAAAGTGGAAGAAAACACCAAGATGCCGACTGTCTCTCGAGAAACCCTGTGCAAGACCATCAAGACTTTGATGAAGATAGTGACTGTCTCGCTGCACTCCAGAATCTCTCTGCTGAGCAGAAGAAGGACGCCAAGATATCTCACAAATTATGCTTGCCTTAAATCGGTCAGAGGATGTGAAAGGACAATTTAAGGTAGTTAATGGGTTACTTTGCAAGAAAAACTTTGATTCGTTTGGAAAGAGGTTACCAGTGATTCCTAAACACATGCGCTTAGATGTTCTACAGAAATTCCATGACACACCTGTGGCTGGATATTTAGGATTTATTAACACATATGATACGATCCACAAGATATTTTTTTGGCCAGGTTTATTTATGTGTCGCACTGTCGAGAGTGCCAGAGGAGAAAGACAGTTCCTCAGAAACCACCTGGCCGACTCATACCAATTCCACCTGCTGACACGCCTTTCAATCGTATTGGGATTGACCTCCTCAGACGATTTCCAATGTCTGCTAGTGGCAATAGATGGATTATTGTTTGCACTGATTTTCTGACACACTATGCCATTACAAAAGCCGCGAAAACAGCCGAAGTATTCGAGGTAGGCAAATTCATCGTGGAAGACATTGTATTAAAACACGGTGTCCCAAGGTCGTTAATTACAAAAAAAAAAAAATGGCTCTGAGCACTATGGGACTTAACATCTGTGGTCATCAGTCCCCTAGAGCTTAGACTACTTAAACCTAACTAACCTAAGGACGTCACACTCATCCATGCCCAAGGCAGGATTCGAACCTGCGACCGTAGCGACTGAAGCGCCTAGAAACGCACGACCACACCGGCCGGCCGTTTATTACAGATCGAGGGAAAGTTTTTCAATCGAATCTTGTGACAGAGATAAACCGTTGGTGCAACATTACTCATCACATGACAGCTGCCTACCATCTGCAAACTAACAGGCTTACTGAACACCTTAATAAGACCTTGGCCAACATGCTATCAATGTTCGGCAATGTTGAGCAAAGCAACTGGGATAAGGTTCTACCTTTCGTGACGTTTGCCTACAACACCGCTAAACAAGACACGACAGGATTTACGCCATTTTTCCTGGTGCATGGGCGTGAGGAGACTACGACGATGGACACTGTGTTTCTGTTACATCCTGATGTCGTGGACAACGACTACATTGGCCAGGTGAACTGCCTGAGAAGCTTCTCATTCAATTATAGATTGTGGTCGCTTGAAGATTATGCTAGACGAGATGAGATACTGTTGACGGGAAGATTTCGACAACGACACAAGACGACGAAAAATCAGACGTACTTTGAATGAAGCCCTATAAGGATCCTGCAACTCAGGGTAAATTCGGAGGACATGGACTGTATCTCTGATCGTTCGTAGTCTTGTTTCGGGGTCGAAGTATTCCTGTCCACAGTATCTCATCTCGTCTAGCATAATATTTGTGCGACCACAATCTACAATTTCCTGAAAAGCTTTCAAAAAGTCCCATCCGAGAATGGCGTCATGATTACGCTCTTGTAAGACAATGAATTCTAAGGGCTGTGTATGGCCGCTTATACCCTCCCGAATGACATATCTTCCTGTAGGTTTTACATATTTCTTGTTAGCCACCTTGTTAGGTGTCAACATTTTAGGGCCTTACATAAGCTGCATAACGAAGATACCGAATAACATTCCCAGTAAATAACGATATTATTGACAACAGGAAATTGTTAGAGCCATCTCATGTACAGAATAACAAACGATTTACGCTTTTAACGACAGGGGCATGAGTAATACGTATACCAAAGTGAACACAACTTGGAGATGGACAGGGCAGGTGACTAATGACATTCGAAAGACTCAATTAGCTTTAACAAAAGAAAGCACAGGTGCACTGTGGAAAGAAATAAACGAAAATCAATATCATACCTATTAGAATAAACACGGCTGAGACGCAAGTAAGTGGCCAGAGTACATTAACGAGTGGAGAGCAGGGCTAGAAAAATAAGAATTTACCTTTACCGTGCGAGCGGTTGGCTGAAACCAGACGTGTGATGCAGTAGAATCAAGGTGGGGATGATAACGTCATATAAAAGCACTTTGAGAACACAATTACGACACAGAGCCAGAGAGAGCGGGCACTTACGTCTAGGAGCGGCCCACGCACTTGCGTGTGGTGAAGGCGCGACTCTGACTGTACTTTACATTTGCGAAGTGAGGGCGATAAGCTTAATGTATTGTGGGGAAAAATGTAAAGCGATAGTTAAATATTCCTGCGGGAATCTTTTCTGGCTGAATTTTGTGCATGTCGCTTCAACCCAGAGCGAGTGTGCAATTGTCATTAATTTCGACTAGGGAAATTTGAACGTTCCACGAAATGCATAGCGTTTGAGACTGATTACTTTCAGTCAAGGTCAGAGTAGGGAACTAGCGATTTCAGATCCAGTACAGAGACAACGCCGCTGCAGTTGCTGTTTGGTACTGTACAAAGCGCTTTTAGCGAAATTAAATGTTGAGTCCAATTTTGCGAGAGTTGCATACTCCAACATGTATACGCTTTGAATAGAGAAATTCAAGAGATAATTACTAACCTACCGTTCAATGAGTACATGAGAATAGATTAGATAAAGTCATCCTCCTGCAACTTAATTTATTGTACAGCTACGACGTAGGTGTAATTTTCACTGCTACAGATTTACTTGTTTCAATTGATAACATTTTCTCATATAGAGATATAGTTTCATTAATTACATATTCAATGTTTAAATATTAATTGATTTGTGAGAGAAGAAGTAATTAAACTTACTTATTGATTATAACTTGATTCTTGAGAGCTTTGGTAAATTAAATGTAATATGGAAAAGGGAGAGATGTGTTATCATTTTAGGTTAAATCCCGGACTTGTCATTAATACCAATTTATGCAATCTTGGAATGTCACAGTAGCATTTTTGATTACTCTGAGATATGACCAGAATTAATAGCTATGTGGAATGTCTGTTTACCATCCTGGGCTTGAGAAGACAGTCAGAACATTATCCTTTACCGCATACAAAAGTAACAAATCCAACGACACATTACAAACACAGCAACAGATAGACACGATGGAACAAAATCAGGGACAAACACAGCAACAGCTTCAAAAGTTAGACTCAATGGAACAAATGCTTGAACAAACACATTAAGGTTTAACTGCTGAGTTACTTAAAATTGAATCGAAATGTCAAAAAGTCTGTAATGACGTAAAAACACAAATTTGTGAGCATTTTCAACCTATTTTTTAGCGTCAAATGGTTCAAATGGCTCTGAGCACTATGGGACTTAACTTCTGAGGTCATCAGTCCCCTAGAACTTAGAACTACTTAAACCTAACTAACCTAAGGACGTCACACACATCCATGCCCGAGCCAGGATTCGAACCTGCGACCGCAGCGTTTTCGCGTCATGAAAATGCATTACAGAATCACGAAGCAGCCGTAAAAGAACTGCAAAGTATTGTTCATGAAAATCACGACGCCTTGCAAGCTAAAATTGACTCAGTTGCATCTACCGATTCGGTTACGCAATTCGCAAAAACTCAGGAAAACTTAAAGGACACAGTACATACGACTTCAACACAAATGGACACTCTGAAACTTGGTTCAGAAAAACACGCTGAGGAAATCAGTTCACTGTAGGAGAAAGTAGCCGAACTTTCGTCAGTTCATTAACTTGTCTACAAAGGTAGATGATGATCTGAATGACACAAGACCCGTAGCCTTCACTGACACAGAAGAGTATGAACAAATTAGAAAATTCGAACAAAATCAAAATCAAATCAATACACAGTACAAAAGAGAAATCCGGGAAGTACAAGATCAGTTGGCACAAGTAATACAAGAATTATATATTTCAGAGGATACTCGCGCTCCAACACGGGAAGAGGGACTTAGAAATACGGAAAAACCACATAATAATAACACAGGGCATTTCGGAAATTATGAAAGAAATTGGCAAGGTGTACCGAATTTTGAGATGGAACCGCCGACACGACGAAACAATGACCGATATGCGACTCGCCGACACGATGACTTTGACTATAAGCTGTTCATTACTACACGTAAATTCAAAACATTTAAAAATTCTGGCAACGACATTCATCCACAAGCATGGCTTCATCAATTCTCTCATTGTTTTCCTCCCAACTGGTCATTGGAGCACAGATTAGAATTTATGTGCGGCTACTTAGAGAATGAACCAGCTGTAAGACTGCGATCGGTCATTAACGATTGTCACAGTCAAGGAGAATTTTATCATGCATTCATCTCAGCATATTGGTCTCAAGCTACCCAAGATCGCGTAAAACATAGCATCATGATGATAAAACACATTGAACAATCTGAATGTTCCAGTCTTGTGAAATGCTTTGAAGACATGTAGCATAAGAATCAGTATCTGTCAAACCCATACAGCCCCACAGAACTCATCCGCATTTGCTTAATCAAATTGCCTGAACATTAAGACATATTATTTTGGCAGGACGTTGCAAAGACGACATTGAAGCTTTTCAGGGACTGTTACAAAAGTTGGAAATTGACACTGACAATCGCGGGACGCGAAAACAGGAACACAACAATTACAGGTCACATCCGTCACAATTCTGCGATGAAAGAAATAATAACTGGACACGACAAGGCTATTCTTACAATGTAAATCGTGACCAAAACAGACAACACCCGTATGACAACCGCTGGCAGAAAGATCGCATTTCCGTAGTAATGAATATGACAGAGATAACCATAGAAACAGACAATATGGGAACCAAAATAATTATTATCAAGGGAGACAGAATAACTTCAGACGCAACGGTCCACCGCGCAGTTACGACTCATGGAGAAATTCTCCACCATGTGACCCACAAGAGAAAAATTACAGAAACTACCGACATGACGACAGACCAGAATTTAACCAAAATTGGTGTGGTTCAAACAGGGCAGGGGCCTCTCAACAAGGTGAATTTGTAGAAGTTAGATCTCCAAATCCCAATAACGACGCGCGCCAACAAAGAGGCAGACAATGACTCCCACTGCAGGCAGCCGCGTGCGCCGGCTGGCTCAGAGAAAAATAATATAGACGTTAACCTTGAGAAAAATTTTAGCTACGACGTTTTTGAGATTTGGCTGAGGTTTTATGATGTTATTATTACGATGATGATATGTATTATGCTGTTGAAGTATGTTTATGATCAATAAGATGATGCTACCGTATATGAGGAATGTGATTACGTGTTTATATGTATATGAATAATGAACAGAAGTTAGGGACTCTGGTGTGTGAAAAAGGATGTTGGAAACCAAGAATCGTACTATAAGAGTTATGACTTGTGTGTCCTTGCATGAATGTATCACAACACTGCTATTCATGAGATTTCGTTTCTACGCATTTCTACTGTAATTTTTCGATCTGTGAAGTTCTTTTATATGAGACTGTCACTGTAGTGCAAACTGCTGTCGTAAATATTTCGGTAAGAAAGCTAAGTGACCTTGACGTAATGCATTGTGGGCGCCCAGCTGTGCCAGAAGCCTGGAGAAAAAGCCATTAGGTGGAGAAAAAAAGAGGCCATTAACCTCGTTATTGACATTCCTTTGTAGAAAGCATGGTAAATATGACACGCTCATTTCTTGGAAACACATGATTATACTTTGGAGCACGTACTTTGTGCTACTTACTGAAATGCTTATGAATTGATGGTAAATATTCTTACATCTGCACACCTGATGGTGACAAGTGTCTTTTTACGAGAGTTGAGAGAATTTCTACTGACCTATGAAATGCCACATGGCTATTGAATGATGTTTTTATGCTGTGCTTTGTACATAGTTGCTTATTTCATTTGATATCTGGTTTCCAGCTGTCTTGCAGCATTGGATTTATAAAATAAAATTAAATGCATTTGCTAATGTGAACACTTTCTGTCAACAGATCTGTTAAATAATAATTTTATGATCCACATTCTTCAAAAAAGGAGCACTTCGAAAGGAAAGATCAATAAGAAGGGACTAATAACAGTAACTGGATACATAATTTTCTTTTCAAGTACTTGGTAATTTTTTTTGTAGAATAAGTTGTTGTGGTGCACCACTTTAATGACATAGACATTAAGATGTGAATGGACATTTCCCTTATCTGCATTGTTGTCTTTAGTGTACTATCTTTCCTGCTTGTGGGTTTGTCATGTTTATATATAAGTTATTGCATTTGCTGCTGCTCTTTGCCAGCCATAGTGCTACTGAATTTCACTTTGTATTACTCTGTTAAGCCAGTTTTACTACTGATTTATTTTTCTTGTTTGCTGCACAGTGCCTTATATTAGTTGTAATATTGCTGCTGCTTTGCCAATTTAGATATACTGCTGCTTGCTTTGCCAATTTCCATTTTTTTGTCCTTGCTGTTTGTGTTAATTTGTTACGTGCTGCTGCATTGCCTCGTCCCTTGGTATATATATCTGAGATCAGTAGATTTAAGTTCGTTTAAGACGGGGTAGACTATATAAGAAACTAACTATGATGAATTGGAAGAAATGCATTGAGAAGCTATAAGAAAATGCTTTGGCCAAAAAAGTAGTGTACAGTGGAGAAAAACTATTTTGGAAAGAGGATGTGAACAGAATACAGAAAGCATGCTTGGATAGGATTTTTTTTGGTGGAAGCAAATAATGAAATAAGAGGAAAGATCTACAGAATGAAGTTTTGGGTTGGACTGCAGTACCAAATGTCAAACTGAAAACAAACCCTGTCCTGTACTTTTGTGTTATTACACTATGCGAATTTGTATTTTTCCTGTCTTTATGTGTTTAGCTAATAAGATTTATGTTGTAGAATTTTTCTGATAATACATTATTTACTTTGTAAAGATGTTTAGACATTGCTTATTCTATTTTGTTTTAATGCTCATGTGTGAAGTTGATGTTTCGAAAGTTATTCAGACCTTTTATGTATTTACTTATGTCATATTTCCTGTAACACTGATGTGTATGTTTATTTCTATTCTTTTGTAAAGCCACTATTACTACAAATGTTATCTGTATTGTTATGTTCTTTAATGATGTATTTTGTACCTTTGTCATTGTATTCTCATGTTATAAAATTGTAATTGACACCAGTTCATCAAATTAAGTAACTTGTAAGCATTTATTTCACTACACACGTTTCTGTTGGTCATAGTATCTGCACAGTATGTGAGAAGTTGGAACTGTTAGTGCTTGCACATGTGTTGATAATTCAGCAAGGGACTGGTTAACAGCATTGCTGGTTCTAAGGACAATTCCAAAAACTATGTGAGTGCACAAGTGGTGGTTTATGGACTTGCTATATTGGCTGCAAGACTCTTCGATGGTGATTGTGCACCTGCACAGTCGCAACAGATGGCTGCTGGCCGTCTCTCCAGGGACTATAGTGGGTCTGCGCCTTTGATGACCCACCAGTATCATTATTTCTACAAGGACTGCAGTGGGTCTGCACCTCTGGTGGCCTACCAATACCATAATCTCTACTAGGACTACAGTGGGTCTGCCCTGTGATGACCTACCTACCAATATTCTTCAAAACTTCGACTGACTCTGCTGTGGGTTTGCTCTGTTGTGGCCCATTATATGTCTGCATGTCAAGAGGCAGCACTGTCTTTCTGTTGGAAGGACAACACTACTTCAAGACTGCATGGAAAACCACTACTTCCGTGTGCATTTTCTTTTTCTGATCAGACTCTGTGCAATGCAATCACTATTGTGATAAATGATCAGGACTGTCTTTATGAGAACAATTTTTGCTTTTGACCAACAGTGTATCAATAAGTGTGTGCATTTGATATCTTTGTTATTGTAATTATGAAAAATTTTATGAAATCATTATTGCCCACTGTCTAAAACAATTTGTAAAATTTTTATAGGTAGCATGAGGGCTATGTAAGTAGACTGTTTAGGATTTTATGTTGGTAACGCCACGTAGTGCTCTGTATGAAAATCACTGACTGTGCTGTGTGAAGTCTGTTGCTGGTTGGCATTGTTGGAATAGTCGCTATTATAGTGTTGGGCAGTTGGATGTGAACAGCGCATAGCATTGCGCAGTTGGAGGTGAGCTGCCAGCAGTAGTGGATAAGCGGAGAGAGATGGTAGAGTTCTGAGAGCGGATGATCTGGACTTGTGTCCATCAGAGACAGTAAATTTGTAAGACTGAATATCATGAACTGATATATATATATGAATATAATAGAGGGAAACATTCCACACGGGAAAAATGTATTTAAAAACAAAGATGATGTGACTTACCATACGAAAGTGCTGGCAGGTCGATAGAAACACAAACAAACACATACATACACACAAAATTCTAGCTTCCGCAACCAATGCTTGCTTCGTCAGGAAAGAGGGAAGGAGAGGGAAAGACGAAAGGATGTGGGTTTTAAGGGAGAGGGTAAGGAGTCATTCCAATCCCGGGAGCGGAAAGACTTACCTTAGGGGGGAAAAAGGACAGGTATACACTCGCGCACACACACATATCCATCCGCACATACACAGACACAAGCAGACATATCAAGCAGACAGGTTATTGTTAGTCAGGGCCATTCTTTTGTAGGGATATTGAAAGTCAGATTGTGTTGCGCTAAAAAATGTCTGGTTGTGTCTGTGTATGTGCGGATGGATATGTGTGTGTGCGCGAGTGTATACCTGTCCTTTTTTCCCTCTCAGGTAAGTCTTTCCGCTCCCGGGATTGGAATGACTCCTTACCCTCTCCCTTAAAACCCACATCCTTTCGCCTTTCCCTCTCCTTCCCTCTTTCCTGACGAAGCAACCATTGGTTGCGAAAGCTAGAATTTTGTGTGTAAGTATGTGTTTGTTTGTGTTTCTATCGACCTGCCAGCGCTTTCGTATGGTAAGTCACATCATCTTTGTTGTTAAATATATATATATATATATATATATATATATATATATATATATATATATATAATGACTTTTGAACACTATTAAGGTAAATACATTATTTGTGCTCTATTAAAATCTTTCATTTGCTAACTATGCCTATCAGTAGTTAGTGACTTCAGTAGTTAGAATATTTATTAGCTGGCAGTATTGGCGCTCGCTGTATTGCAGTAGTTCGAGTAACGAAGATTTTTGTGAGGTAAGTGATTCATGAAAGGCGTAGGTTATTATTAGTCAGGGCCATTCTTTTGTAGGGATATTGAAAGTCAGATTGTGTTGTGCTAAAAATATTGTGTGTCAGTTTAGTGTTCGTCAGAATAAGAAAAGAGAGAAATCTCTGAGTACGTTCAGTTCTGCTCAGCTGTTTGAAAATCAGATAACGTAAGATCAGCAGAGTAATTCATTAATTTTTCTAAGGGGATGTTTCAACACGCAACACTCTGTTGTCCCTGGCAGGCGCAGATGTATGGGCAGCGCCTTCCACCCTGAATGCTGAGCAGGCACCATGCAATGCTGACGGAAGGCCCACACCTGGCCGACAGCCTCTGGGACTGCGGTATGCCGTCAGTGGAGTCCCACTTCCCTTGACAGCCTGGAGCCCTGGTGGCCCCTCGGCTCTGCACACGTCTTCCGCGGCAGTGTGTGGAGATGGCTGTGTGCGGGATTCGACTCGCTGCCCTCTGGCAGGAGTCGAATGGCATTAAGTCCCACTAGGAACCCAGTGCTGGCAGCAGCAGGCATGGACGGAAGGTTGGCGGGGCTGTGGCATCAAGTCCCGTGAAGAACCTAGAGCTGGCAGCTGCAGGTGCAGCCCAGTCTCGAAGCCTTGGCTGTTTCTTGTGGTGCCCAGTCGTCTTGCTGCCCGGCGTGGCCCCTGGCATCGTTGTGCTGCTGGACTGCAGCGACGGGAGAATGCTTCTGCCTCAACATTAAGACGTATTTACATCGCTCCGAGGCGCATTTTTTCGTTAAAACCTGGCCCCTATTCACGTTACACATAACAGGAGACTTGCCCTGGTGTGGTGACATCGACTTACCTGCTATGACCATTACCCAATGTGTAGTGCAGTTTTCCACTGAGTGCAGCTAGCCTTGTATCGAAATCCCACAACGTTTAACGATCGTATTATTTTAACCCACATGTTGCCCCACTTGCGGCTACCAGCCTGTGGCTCGTAATGCCATACCTCAGTGTGACTTCCTCACTACTCCTTTTAACTGTTGCTAAAAGACTTCTTACTTTTGCTAAAAGGGTGTGGAGTGACACAACAGTTAGTTTCAAACACTGCAAAAAGTAAGCACTAACAGTTTGTTCAGAAGTGAATTTTGTATAACGTGTTATGCAAAAAAAAGACCACAAGAATGTTTTAAATAAACTTACATAAAGTCACATTTCATGTGTAAGGTCATATTTATATGAGTTCTAGGTCACAAATCATTGCATCTTTGGCTGTTTTTAGGTCATTAATATCTGGGC
Source organism: Schistocerca americana (assembly GCF_021461395.2). Classification (NCBI taxonomy): domain Eukaryota; kingdom Metazoa; phylum Arthropoda; class Insecta; order Orthoptera; family Acrididae; genus Schistocerca; species Schistocerca americana. The sequence continues at coordinate 587,293,955 of NC_060119.1, forward strand.
CCTAGTTACGCCACAGTGACTGACGGGAGTTGCTGTCTCAGAGGATCTTGGTCAGTGCTGACGGCTTTTGTCCTCCCATCCAACCTAGTCAACCATAGTTGGCAGACGATAATATATTCAGCGGGCCTAAATACTCGTAATCAAAAGCTGGTATAACACATGGAGTTACAAATCGCAGAAATTTTATTTGTAAATTTAAAAATGTTTGAATTTGTTGTTACACTCAGTGAAGATACCCCATACACATATTATTGGAAGCTAAGGCTGATAGTGACCAGAAACAAGCAAATATCGGTCCGAAGTTATACATAGTCTGTCATAAGAGCTTCAGCCACCGCGCCATAACTCTTCTTAGAGTGAACAAGCAGTACTGTATTGTTTGATCGCCACTGTTGGCAGAGACTGGGCTCAAAACAGTCTTCGCTTGAAGTCGATCCACTTTACTGACTTCAGCCGATCCAGAACAATGGAGCCCTCGTTCATGACGTTGTGAACAAACTGTAGAAATGACAGTCTACATTTCCGGTAAACCGCAGATTGAGATTAACAGATCACTTTGGTTTAAAGCAATGTGTTATCCTTTGATCTTTCAATCCGACGAACGATCTCAATAATGTTCATGTCTGGGAGTTTGGTGGCCTTAGGAAGTTCCTGGAGCCACTATGCAGCAATTCTGGACGTGTGGGGAATCGCATTTTCCTGCTGGAATTGCTAAAGTCCGTCGGAATGCACAATGGACACGAATGGATGCAGGTGATCACACAGGATGCGTACGTACGCGTAGCCTGTCAGAGTCGTATCTAGACTGCACACGCCCCGTACCATTACAGAGTCTCCAGCAGCTTGAACATTCCACTGCTGAATGCAGGGTCCATGGATTCACGAGGTTCTCTCCATACCCGTACGCGTCCATCCGCTCAATACAATTTGAAACGAGATTCGTCCGACCAGGCAACTTGTTTCTAGTCATCAACAGTCCAAAGGCGTAAAGCTGTGTTTCATGCTGTCATCAAGAGTGGGTTTTCGGCTCCGGAAGCCCATATCGATGGTGTATCATTGTATGGTTCGGACGCTGCCATTTGTTGATGCTCCAGCACTGAAATCTGCGGCAATTTGCGGAAGGGTTGCACTTCTGTTACCGGTACATTGAACGATTCTCTTCAGTCATCATTGGTCCCGTTCTTGCAGGATCTCTTTCCGGCCACAGCGAAGATTGGGAGAGAGGTTTGGAGGAAAGGTTAACTACTGAATTAGGGTGTTGTGGTGCCAGATTGTGTTGCTTGGAATTTTGAGGTTTTGGAGGGAGTGGAGCTGGAAGTGGGAGACTGAGTAGATGGGAGAGACTGGGTTTGTGTGCAATGAGAGGTGGTTGAGGTTTGCTGGAAAGGTTGTGATGTTTCACCGGATTCGAGATATGCACGGTACACTCTTGAAATGGTCGTACGGGAAAATTCTCACTTCATTGCTGCCTCGGAGATGCTGTGTCCCATCGCTCGTGCGCCAACTATAACACCAGGTTCAACCTCATGTAAATCTTTATTACCCACCATTGCAGCAGCAGTAACCGATCTAACCACTGCACCAGACACTTGTTTTCTTATATAGGTGCCGGCCGCTGTGGCCGAGCGGTTCTAGGCGCTTCAGTCCGGAACCTCGCGGCTGCTACGGTCGCAGGATCGACTCCTGCCTCAGGAATGGGTGTGTGTGATGTCCTTAGTTAGGTTTAAGTAGTTCTGGGGGACTGATGACCTCAGATGTTAAGTCCCATAGTGCTCAGAGCCATTTGAACTTATATAGGCATTGCCGACCGCAGCGCCGTATTCTGCTCATTTACGTATCTCTGTATTTGAAAATGCTTGCCTATACCAATTTCTTTGGCTCGTAAGTGTAGTTCGGTGAAAGCCGGGAAGCGTACCGCATTCGGTCTCTTCGTGCCTTCTGACTTGACTGCAAGATGTACTCTGTATCTTCGTTAAGCTTTCCAGCAGGTCTGTAAGTGGGCTTGAAACAGCAATTTCGATTTTAAAAAAAGTTCTGTTTCTTTCGACTATAACAATAGTATACACAGGGTGAACGAGAACTCCACCAACACACTTTCAGAGGTTATTTGATGATGCAGTCTGAGTATTTTGGCATAGGAGACCAATGGTCTTCCCCGAATCAGTGCAGAGTTATTGCATCTGGTTTCGTTTAGTGCCCCAATTAGTTTTGTATCTGTATTGCGCTGAAAATAATACAAATGTTGACATATGCAATATGTGTTTTGTTTCCATTCGCTTACTGTTTCTTCTGTTCACAACAGTAATACCTATTTCACCGTTTTCTTTCCAGCTTGCATTCAGTATTGCTCGGTCCTGTCTTGGGTTTGTTTCCTGGCAGTGTTAGTTGTACATTAACTGTGGTAAAGAGCTGTTTGGATAGGCTTACTGATGAAGTGTTGACTAGTATGTACCTCGTGTATGAGTTCACTGAATGCACAAGCTATAGAATGATGCTATGCTGAGCTGCTCCCATAGAGATGGCAAACATCCACAATACATGTCTCGTCTGAAGATTGTTGCATCATTCTATGTTGTGTGTTATGGTTATTCCACATTGCATGTTTCTTCACTGTTGTGAAGATATTTTCATAAAACTAGTGTGACTGTGCTAACAAACCAAATGTGTTGTTGTTTTATTCAGTCCAAAGTCTGGTTTGATGCAGTTTTCCACGCTGTTTTATCCTGTGCAAGCCTCTTCATCTCCGAATAACTACTGCAGCCTACATCCTTCTGATTCGGCTTAGTGTGTTAATCTCTTGGTCTCCCTCTGCGATTTTTACTCCCAGCACTCAATTGGCGGACCCTTGATGTCTCAAAATGTGTCCTATCAACCGATCCCTTCTTCTAGTTAGGAGGCGACACAAATTTCTTTTCTCCTCAGTTCTGTTCAGTTCTTCCTCTTTAGTCACATGATCCACCCACCTAATCCTCAGCATTCATCTGTAGCACCACATTTCAAAAGCTACTATTCCCTTCTTGTCTAAACTGTTTATCGTCCATGTTAAATGCCTGGCAACATTATAAACAAATAATTTCAGAAAAGATTTCTTAGTACTGACATCTTTGTTCGATGTCAACAAATGTCTATTCTCCAGAAACGTTTTTCTTGTCATTGTCAGTCTAAATTTTACATTATCTCTACTTCGGCCATCATCAGTTATTTTGCTGCCCAAATAACAAAACTTGAAAGGTGACAGACCCTTCTGGCCTGTCCACTCTCGTTGGAAGCCCATCAGGTTCCTTCCTAACGTTTTTTTTTTTTTTTTTTCTTTTAGTTGTCCAACATTCAAATAGATTATAACTTATAATTGTCATTTTATTTCTGTTATGGAATACAAGGCAGGAATTGGTGATGGAGCTCACAGTATCTACATGTCAGGGGAATTTCATCGTTGAGGGGATGAATTTCTTTTCTTTGTAGACATCGAGATATACATGTCCTGCAAAGAACTTGTGATATCACACTAGTCGCCAGCACTTGGCTCCGTGCGAGGCCACTGAAAATTGATATTTAATTGAAAAAGGTACCAATTAAAGATCTTAATTTTGTCACGTGGTATCGAGAAGTTGCATGCATTTAAACAGGCAATCAGGACTTATTAAAACTCACCTGAAATAGTGAGTCGCTCCCTGTCACGTGCATGTGACGTACGCTCCATGGCTTGTCTTTCTCATGGATCTTGCTTTTCTTAATACTGTGTTTCGCCCACTGTAAGCAGCTACTGCATTCGGCCAAGGCAGGGTGGCCAGGGGACACACGAATTTGGGGACTTGAGCACCTTCCCGGGAGGAAACCAGAACAGTACACGAAAGCGTCGAAGGGCCTCACAAACACAGTCCATCTTCGAAGCTGCCAGTCTGTGTTTCTCGGAGCCCTATTTTGTTGCAGTACAGAAGATTACTGGGCTGCAGTACCCACACTGCTTGGTTTGTTAGGAATCACAGAAATTTCTCTCTGACTCTGCGGGAAGCCTGCCAGACAGGCACCGCAAATAGATCAGCAAATTTACATGCTCTACCATTTCACCCCATGCTCGAATTGTCGCGCAAAGAGTTTGCCTTTACATATGTCTACTGGTGTCGTTTATGTGCGGATGGATATGTGTGTGTGTGAGAGTGTATACCTGTCCCTTTTTCCCCCCAAGGTAAGTCTTTCCGCTCCCGGGATTGGAATGACTCCTTATCCTCTCCCTTAAAACCCACATCCTTTCGTCTTTCTCTCTCCTTCCCTCTTTCCTGATGAGGCAACCGTGGGTTGTGAAAGCTTGAAATTTGTGTGTGTGTTTGTGTTTGTTATTGTGTCTATCAACATACCAACACTTTTGTTTGGCAAGTTACAGAATCTTTGTTTTATGTATATACACTCCTGGAAATGGAAAAAAGAACACATTGACACCGGTGTGTCAGACCCACCATACTTGCTCCGGACACTGCAAGAGGGCTGTACAAGCAATGATCACACGCACGGCACAGCGGACACACCAGGAACCGCGGTGTTGGCCGTCGAATGGCGCTAGCTGCGCAGCATTTGTGCACCGCCGCCGTCAGTGTCAGCCAGTTTGCCGTGGCATACAGAGCTCCATTGCAAACACTGGTAGCATGCCGCGACAGCGTGGACGTGAACCGTATGTGCAGTTGACGGACTTTGAGCGAGGGCGTATAGTGGACATGCGGGAGGCCGGGTGGACGTACCGCCAAATTGCTCAACACGTGGGGCGTGAGGTCTCCACAGTACATCGATGTTGTCACCAGTGGTCGGCGCAAGGTGCACGTGCCCGTCGACCTGGGACCGGACCGCAGCAACGCACGGATGCACGCCAAGACCGTAGGATCCTACGCAGTGCCGTAGGGGACCGCACCGCCACTTCTCAGCAAATTAGGGACACTGTTGCTCCTGGGGTATCGGCGAGGACCATTCGCAACCGTCTCCATGAAGCTGGGCTACGGTCCCGCACACCGTTAGGCCGTCTTCCACTCACGCCCCAACATCGTGCAGCCCGCCTCCAGTGGTGTCGCGACAGGCGTGAATGGAGGGATGAATGGAGACATGTCGTCTTCAGCGATGAGAGTCGCTTCTGCCTTGGTGCCAATGATGGTCGTATCCGTGTTTGGTACCGTGCAGGTGAGCGCCACAATCAGGACTGCATACGACCGAGGCACACAGGGCCAACACCCGGCATCATGGTGTGGGGAGCGATCTCCTACACTGGCCGTACACCACTGGTGATCGTCGAGGGGACACTGAATAGTGCACGGTACATCCAAACCGTCATCGAACCCATCGTTCTACCATTCCTAGACCGGCAAGGGAACTTGCTGTTCCAACAGGACAATGCACGTCTGCATGTATCCCGTGCCACCCAACGTGCTCTAGAAGGTGTAAGTCAACTACCCTGGCCAGCAAGATCTCCGGATCTGTCCCCCATTGAGCATGTTTGGGACTGGATGAAGCATCGTCTCACGCGGTCTGCACGTCCAGCACGAACGCTGGTCCAACTGAGGCGCCAGGTAGAAATGGCATGGCAAGCCGTTCCACAGGACTACATCCAGCATCTCTACGATCGTCTCCATGGGAGAATAGCAGCCTGCATTGCTGCGAAAGGTGGATATACACTGTACTAGTGCCGACATTGTGCATGCTCTGTTGCCTGTGTCTATGTGCCTGTGGTTCTGTCAGTGTGATCATGTGATGTATCTGACCCCAGGAATGTGTCAATAAAGTTTCCCCTTCCTGGGACAATGAATTCACGGTGTTCTTATTTCAGTTTCCAGGAGTGTATTAGCTTGAGACAGACACATCACAAGAATGTAACCTGCACACCACATTAACAATAAACTATCAGTTGTCTGTTTAAAGCTGTTAACACTTACACCATGTAAACTCAATTGAGTAAATTAGTAAGAAAAAGCTGTGCCTCCTCAGTTTCATTATATAGCTGTTGTTCATCTGCTATTAGGAGCTTAATATTTACTTCATTATGATTTACTACTATTTATCATACAATATTACTTGTCATACAACTTTATAACAAACATTGCTACTTGTCCCCTAGTTATCAGAAATTTTAAATCATTGAATCTCTATATTCAGATAATTTGTACAAAGAATGGCTACAGTATGTTGTTAATTTTCTTTTGAACTGGTAGGGATTACCTGTTTCTTGCTTTATGTTAGAGAAGAGTTTGAAAATCTTACCACCAGATACATATCCCCATTCTGAAACCTGGACAAAAAGTCATACCCTACATGAAAATTATAGTTGTCTATTGTGACTGTCTGTATCAAAGTTAAGATGAAACTAATTTTTATTATCAACAATAAAAACCACTAAAAAATAAATGCAATTGGAAGTGAGTCTGAGAATTCCAAGATCTATAACCCTTTGAGTACCAGCAGTTTCTCCATGAAAGCACCATTTTCAAAAATGGTTCAAATGGCTCTGAGCACTATGGGACTTAACTTCTGAGGTCATCAGTCCCCTAGAACTTAGAACTACTTAAACCTAACTAACCTAAGGACATCACACACATCCATGCCGGAGGCAGCATTCGAACCTGCGACCGTAGTAGTTGCACGGTTCCAGACTGTAGCGCCTAGAACCACTCGGCCACTCTGGCTGGCAGCACCATTTTATTAAGTTTGTTTTGAAATAACCAAAATACCCATTGGTGCAGAGATCATGCTACGTGATTGTAGAGGACCGTAACATGTAATATTTTTATAGTGGCAGTATTGATGAGCTCATTGACAGTGAAGGCAAGTACATTTAAAGTTATTAGAAGGAACCTGACTTTCTAAAACAGCTTTTGTGTGTGGTTTCAACATGAAAGCTCAGTTTTTATACAAAATTTATTGAATTATAGGCCCATTTTTGCTTGTTACTTAGGTTTGCAATTTTTTTAGACATTATGAGTTTATGAAAGTTTCAAGGTGTGGGATTGTGTCTAGGAAAAATGCAAATTTATTTTCAGATATATCACACAATGGACGGTGGAAAACTGTATGTCCTGTCAGTTCCAAAATGAAACCATCTCCTTAAAACAACTGACTGTTTCATTTTTTACAATTTCTTCTTATGCTTACTATTGCTTACTATGATGATAAAGATTAATTTTGAGAAAAATTTTAAAATTGTATCCCAAAGTGAAAACAGCTCCTAAAAACAAATGAAGGTTTATTTTTTGACAATATCCTCTTGTATTTGTTGCTTATTATGATATACAAGGTTAATTATGTGATAAATTTTAAAATTATATATTTTTTCATATTTATGGGACACAGATGGTTAAAAAGGCTTCTCAGATGAACAGTTATCTGCTTTGCACAATATTCTTCCTGCTCATTTCTGCTGAATAAACACTTTACTTACATTAGGTGTTGAAATATGCTCTCCCGGCTTTTACACAAAGTTGAAATATGGTCACTACTTTTTTTTATTTACTTAAGTTTGGCATATTTCGTGACAGTACCTTATCCGTTAGATGTTTACAAGGCGATATTGGTCTTGGCTTCAGTTGTCTATTGGGAGTATGATTCCACAATGCGTCTTTGTCGGCTGCAGAAATGACCTGGTTCATTGTGTTTGCTTCATTTTTGGTGCTTCAAATACCATTTCTTCGAATTTAGTTTCTTCTTATAGTTTGTATAAAAAAAATAGTAACATAATTCAGAATTATTTATGACGGCAACCTGCACATTCTTCTACCACCAACACACACCAAGAGTTAACTGCCAACTGACTATAGTCAAAGACGACTCCAACGTCAAAGACATTTTACACAACACACAAGCTTCCACTTGTAATCAGTCTCTTTGCTATTCTTCGATACATTTACTAATAGTAATCAATATACTTTCACTCTCATAAATATAAGTAAATTAACATAAGGCAAATTATAATAAAAAAATTCTCACAAAAAATATAAGAAAACATTTACAATTTGGTATCAATAAATCCGGTAAAAAAAAATAACAGATCTCCCAGATCCATTACAACTGCTCCCCAGGGCTTTTGTTGTTATGGACATATACAACAAAATCCCGACCACTCTCAGTAATGGATCTGTATTACACAATTAGTACATTAATGATGCAGTCTGATAACATCTTCCAAATTTGGACTCTTTGAATCTGTGGACTTGTTACTGGATGTTGTTGCAATGATCCTTCCCCATCAATCTCATACACAAAAGTTCAAGTAAAGAAATTATTTGACATGACAAATATACATGGTATGAAACATACATGAGAAATATTCTAGCATACAGCATACAGATTGAAAATAATAGAAAGATAAAACTCATTTCCTAGAATAAGATTTAATTTTTTTTATATTACTGTTAATTTCGTTATGCTTACATATTGTACAGTAAAAATGATACTGGACATATATAGTGTAGTGTTCTTTTTCTTTTTTTCTGTGTATTTCCCTTTTATATATTTTTACTTCTGATTTTCTTTTTTTGAATTTTTTTTAACTCATTTTTTTTTTTGTATATATATATATATATTTTTTTTTTTTTTTTTTTGCTTATGATTTTCTTCTTTTAGTACAGCTAAAGATACATCAGTATTATCTAAATTTTTTGCAATTATTTATGTACACTTGCGTCTCTACTACAATATTACTACAAGTCCCATTTTTGTGAAGCGTACTTTCGCTCCCTACAATATCAGTATAAACAACAATAAATTGCTCATATATCATGAGGCATTATCTAAAATTGTTTTTGAAACTTATACCTTTGCATGCATGTCCTCACATGCATGCCTTCACCCACAGGGAAGACTTAGCTTCCAAAAATTAGAAAAATTCAGAAATGCTCTCTAGGGAGACTTTTTTTTTGTAAAAAAGTAAAAATAAATCTTTCTCTCATTCTTTGTTACAACAGTGTTTTTTCATCAGTTTCAATTAACATGTGACTTCAAATTATTAATTTATACATGCAAATATACATACTTGGTTGTACAGGTAGTTTTGTTCTAACAAGCATATTCCAGTGGAGGACTTTTGTTTTAGATGATAATAGGTTATTTAAATTTTGAAATTATGATTTCTGTTTATATAGTTTCAAAGAGACAACATTCCTGAGACCAAATAATTTCTTTGACTTAGGGTACACCAAACGATAAGCATTAGGGTGTGGATTTTCTATGACTTTTCTCATGCTTGAGCAACATTCTGCTTGCAAATGCTATGGTACAATTATCTTAACTCCATTCTCTACTCTTTCTTGAAATAACTCTGCTCCAAGCCCATAAATACTGCTATCAGTCTTCAAACAAAATGGTAAATTAAAACCAGGTCTGTGTAATAAGTGTTGTTTCCTCAACTCTTCCTGACAACTTTTATCCAAAACCCAAACAGTGTTTTTCTTAAGTAACTGACTTAAACATGGTGCATTCAGACTCTGATCACTTATATGTTTTCGGTAGTAACCGCATAACCCAAAGAATGACTTTAATTGTTTTTTAGTCTTAGGAATACGAATTTATGAAATTGCTTTAATTTTTTCTGGATCTGCCAAAATTCCCTTGTCTGTGACAACATGACCTAAAAATTTTAATTCAGAAACTGGAAATTTACATTTCTCTAATTTCAATGTCATCCCCCCTTTTCTAAGTTTTTCACAAACTGACTTCAAAATCGAAAAATGTTCCTCCCAATTTTGCCCTGTAACCAAAATGTCATCTACATAAATTATCAGTTTAGATGCAAGTTCTTGCCCCAGTACATGATTCAAAGCTCTTATAAACTCAGAAACAGAAGAATTTAACCCAAATGGCACAACACAATATTGGTAACTCTTACCATTGTACAAGAAAGCAGTATATTTCCTAGAATTAACCGAAAGTGGTACCTGATGAAAACCCGAAGTTAGATCCAAACTTGACATACATTTTATATCTCTAAATTTATAGAGTAACTCATCAATATTTTTGGGATGGTCTGTCTGTCTGAACAAAATTTTGTTTAAGTGTCTAGAGTCCAAAACCAATCTTACTCCACCATCTTTTTTCGAAACTACTACTAGAGGATTATTATATGCACTGATACTCCTTTCTATTATATTACATCCTTCCATCTTTTTCAGCTCTTTCTCAACAGCAGGTCTTTTTGATATTGCAATACTGTATGATTTTATGAAAAATGGTTCATGAGGTTTTACCTGAAGCTCACACTGATAACCCTTTACCCTACCAGGTATGTCACTGAAAACATCACTGTATTCCCACAGCAGATTTTCTAACTGTTGTTTTTGCTCCCCAGATAAATTTTGTGTTTCTGAAATTTTCAAGTTTACTAAATTCCCAAATTCAACTTCATCAGTATCAAATCTATGAGTTTCAATATTCTCCAATCTATTTTCTTTTAGTAAATTGATACTGTCAAAATTTCCATTACTCTGATCACCAAGTGTGTTCACAAAATTTGTCTGAATGTATTCCCTTTCACTAGTTTCTATCAAAAGTTTTCTTCCAACCCAATCAAATGCTGTATTTACTTTTACTATCCAATTCATACCCAAAAGAAAATCTTCATTAAATTCCTGAATTACAAAACATTCATGTGTGAACAACTTGCCTTCAATTAAAAATGTCACTAAAGCCTGGCTTTTTACTAATTTACTGCTCTTCCCAGTAGCACCTTTTATCTTTACCCCAACAACTGGCATTTCAACATAATCTTTCCCTGCTTTCAATTTCTTGCTTAACCTTTCAGATATTCCCGAGACCTCACTTCCTGTATCAATTAAACATTTACCAATCCATGACCCAATTTGAACTTTTATATAAGGACTGCAAAACTGATCACTTTTCTCAGAACCTGTATCCTCATGTAATAAATCACTTTCAATTTCCCCAAACCTATGCTTATCAGAATCATATGGTATATCATTACGTGTATTATTTGTCACAGTTATAAAATTTGCACAAGATGCAAAATTGTCATCAGTACTCTCTATTATCTCAAATAGCCAAGAATTTTCATCCAAATCACATTGTATACTACTGAAGTACTTATCCTTCAGCTTTTCAAAAATAAAATATCTCATCTTTATCCACCACTCAGGACATACAGTTTCACATACATTAATAAGCATCTTTCTAAAGTTCTCGTCAAAGGAAATAGTTTCACTGTTCAGCCATAGATTCATAAGAAATGTGTGTGTGTCATTAGTATCTGTAAAAGTTTCACTTAGCCTAGAAGTTATACATGTGTCATCATTATTTGTGTAGTCAGATTCTTTACCAACAACATCAAAATTCACACTTTTACATACACCCAGCTTGTGAGCCTTATTCATCCTGGTAACATCCCTGGGAATTTCTATAACATTTTCACTATTTAATCCATTTTCAACCATGTGTATACCCAACTCCCTATTTAAACTAATGAAATACCTTTCCTCAACATCATCATCTATACCATTACTATCATAATCAACTTTATCATCAACATCATTATCATTATACATATTCAGGTCATACACATTCAAATTATCACCTAAAATATTATTTCCCCTTTCTAAAGTTACCAGATCCCTTTCACCAATATTTTCATTCTCACAGCATGCATTCTCTCTTTCATTCACACACATCTCTGAACTACTACAAATTACATCATCTGACAAAGTGTTGTTCTTTTCTGCCCAAGTGTAAAACTCTGTTAAATTAAATGAATCACAATTACTTTTATCTACTGTATGTTCTTGTGTATTGAAAAATTTATCTTTATCAATATCATCATTATTTTCCTCTTGAAATTTCTTCAGTAAGTAACAACTAATGACCTCATGTGATAGCTTAGGTTTGGAACTGTCATGTTTGGGTTTATGATAGTCACATCCATTGGTCCTTTCATCATGCTCACCTTCTGCCTCAACCTTGCGGACCTTCAAGGGGGCATCTACTCGTTTTTTATTCCCTGAATTACAACTGGTTCCTGTTTGAACTTCTGATTGTGGTTCTGCCAATGTCTCTGATCAACATTTCTGTTCCCATTCCTATGCCAAACATTACCTGATTGTTGGTAGTTTCTATTGTACTGATCTCTAGCAAAATTTCTGTGATTTTGATCCCTAAAGTGTTCTCTATTTTGTTGATTATTTCCGCGAAAATATTGTTCTTGTTTTGGATAATAATTATGGCCCTTCTTTTGAAAATTGTTACATCCCCGTGAATTTTGACTGACACCATGATAATTGTTTTGTTCCCTTTTTTGAAAGTTATCATTTCCCCAGTTTTGACCATTACCTTTCTGAGTAAACCCACTGTGTGTTCTTGTTGTTACCCTATGCAACTTTTCAATATAATTGAGAACCTGCTCTACATTACTATCAGGACAATGAACTAAACTCAACTGCATTGCTGATGGCAATCTTCTCTTTAAGGTATCAATTTTGATCAAGTCATCCAAAGGTTTTGTTAAATGAATAAGTTTTTGAAGTTCACTTTTGCAAAATTGTTTCATGTTCACGTCTGATTCTCTATAGTTTCTCCCATTCAAAAATTCACTTTTGATTCTAGTTTGTTTAAGATCATCCCAAAAATTTTCCAGAAATTTTGATTCAAATTCTGAAAAGGTCATCCCCAAAGTTACAATCTGGTTTGCCCAAGTCAAAGCTTCCCCTTCCAAGAATTTTTTCACAAATTTAATTTTCATATCATCTGGTGAGTGAGGTAAAAAACAATCCTTACAATACTGTATAAAATCAACGGGATGTAAGGGTCCATCTACTGAAAAGTGCTTCATTGGAATATTAGATACAAGATTGCATGTGTTGACATGCACTTATCTGGAACACTCTTCTACTGTTGCAAATCCACGTTTTCCATCCATGTGATTGTTGACCAAAATTCTTGAAGTATTTTCTTCTGTTGAAAATTGTATTTTTTGCCGAAACATTTCTTCTCCAAAACTTTTACTTTCCGATGAACACAAACACTGTAACACACATTCTGAAAAAACTGGTATTAACACACAAAAATTTTCTTCCTCGTAGCACTGTTGAAGATCTCGTGAACACAATATCCCGGCTACAGTCCCCAGTTAAAATATGCTCTCCCCGCTTTTACACAAAGTTGAAATATGGTCACTACTTTTTTTTATTTACTTAAATTTGGCATATTTCCTGACAGTACCTTATCCGTTAGATGTTTACAAGGCGATATTGGTCTTGGCTTCAGTTGTCTATTGAGAGTATGATTCCACAATGCGTCTTTGTCGGCTGCAGAAATGACCTGGTTCAATGTGTTTGCCTCATTTTTGGTGCTTCAAATACCATTTCTTTGAATGTAGTTTCTTCTTATAGTTTGTATAAAAAAAATAGTAACATAATTCAAAATTATTTATGACGGCGACCTGCACATTCTTCTACCGTCGACACACACCAAGAGTTAACTGCCGACTGACTACAGTCAAAGACGACTCCAGCGTCAAAGACATTTTACACAACACACAAGCTTCCACTTGTAATCAGTCTCTTTGCTATTCTTCGATACATTTACTAATAGTAATCAATATGCTTTCACTCTCATAAATATAAGTAAATTAACATAAGATAAGACAAATTATAATAAAAACATTCTGACAAAAAATATAAGGAAACATTTACAATTTGGTATCGATAAATCCGGTAAAAAAATAACAGATCTCCCAGATCCATTACAGTGTGCTGCCTCAGAAGATGTTTCTGGAAAAAGCCAGTGGAGAATGAAAATATACAAAATAAGCCAACACTTTTGACTTTAGGTCAACATTGTCGGAGCTGCTTCTCAGGGCATAACATGCTGAACTGAGTTTCTTGATGTTGACTCCACTTAAACTTGTAATCCAGTGGAATTTCAAGGAATTTTACACACTGTGCATATTTACTATATTACCATTAATGACCACTTCTAGTGATAAAATGTCATTATTTTAGTTTACATTGCATTATGTGAGTCCTTGTGAGATTAAACTGTTAATTGTGGGCCATTTTTGGGCCTGTTTAGATTTTGTTTGAGCTGTGTCTGACAGGGTGAATTAGTGTACTTTTCATCTCTTATTAGTATGCTTGTGTGTAGTATAAAACATTCTTGGACTTCTTTCTGTGTCAGTTCAGGGTAAAACCTCAAGCTTTCAATGAGCACCTCCATCATCTTCATCAGGGTTAACTGACCATCAGAATTGCTACTGTGCTAGCCTTATATAGTCCACATATGGTTTTTGATTGATTGGTAACTATGTAATGCTGTCGTAGATGGTGTCAGTGTCTGTGTTGGTAGTGCCACTGGTCCCATAGTCATGTAAACATTGCAATGAGTATCTCTCTTTTTTCCTTTGCATCGAGAGCTCATTTCCATGCACTACTAAGATTACATATGTTGTCACAGTTGAAGTTTGCTTGTCATCAGCAAACATTACAGTTTTTGAACTGCCTTTTAATGTTGTTGTGTGAATTTTGATGTAGGTTAGAGAAAGAGTGGGCCCAGTAATGGAAGAAGAATGCCATTAATGCCATAAGACCTTAGTTTGCTAAGTAGGATTTTGTGATCCACACAATCAAAGGCTCTGGAAAGTTCACAGAATACAGCAAAAGGATAATTACTCTTGTTAAACTCTGTTATTACTGCATTTTTGAGGTCATGTATTGCTTACTGTGTGGAGAATCTTTTACGAAAGCAAGGTGAGAGCTGGTTAACAAGTTCTGCAGAGTTGAACAAGGTAGTACTCTGTCATCCCTGCATGAACCATGGAGCTTGCTGTGGCTGGGTGGCTTGCACTCTGCAACCATACAGATAGTTGTACTATAGGTGCAACCACAGTGGACAAAGTGTCTATGGAGTGGCCAGACAAACATGTGGTTCCTGAGAGTGACAGCAGCCTTTTCAGTAGTTGCAAGGGGAAACAACAGCCATTATTTTTCCCAAGAGCATGGAGCTCTATAGTATGGTTAAATGATAAAAGAGGGTGACATATTCCAGAGGTAAAATGGTCCCCCATTTAGATCACTCAGCAGACATTACTCAGGAGGATGTTATCATTAGGAAAAACAAAACTGGCACTCTACAGATCTGAGTATGAACTGTTAGACCCCTTAACTGGGCAGGTAGGTTAGAAAAATTAAAGAGGTAAATGACTATGTTGAAGATAAATATAATGGGGCAGGATGAATGGGATTTCTGGTCAGATGAGAATATGTTGGAGTAATGCAGGAATGGGTCTAACAATGAACGAGAAAATAGGAATGCAAGTAAGCAATGATGGGCAACACAGTGAATGCCTTATTGTAGCCATGATAGACCAAAGCCAACACCAACAATAGTAGCACAACATTGTATGCTAACTAGCACAGCAGGTGGTGAAGAGATTGAAAAAAATTTATGATGATATGAAAAAAAATTATTCATGTAGTTAAGGGAGAGGAAAATTTAATTGTGATGAGGGTGTTGAATTCAATAGTAGCAAACAAAATGGAAAGAAAAATAGTTGGTCATTAAGGACTGGGGGAAAGGAATGAAAGAGGGAGCACTTGATAGAATTTTGCACAGAGCATAATTTAATCATCATTAACACTTGGTTTAAGAACCATGAAAGAAGATTGTACATGTGGAAGAGACCTGGAGACACTAAAAGGTTTCAGATTTATCATGTAATTGTAATATAGAGATTTTGGAACCGTATCTTAAACTGTAACACATTTTCAGAGGCTGATGTGAACTCTGACTACAGTTATTGATTGTTAACTGCAGATTAAGCTGGAGAAATTAGAAATAGGTAGGAAATCAAGGAGATGTGACCTGAAAAATTTTGAAGTGATGTGGAGGGAGCATCAGGCAGCAGTTGACTGAAACAAGGGAAAGGGGTGCAGTTGAAGATGAATAGGTAGCTTTAAGAGATGAAATAGTGAAAGCAGCAGAGGATCAAATAGGTAAAAAGGCAAGATCTTGTAGAAATCCTTGGATATCACAGCAGATACTGAATTTAACTGATAAAATGAGAAATTGAAAAAAATACAGTAAATGATGCAGGCAAAATGGAATACAGAAGTCTAGAAAAACTAGATTGACAGGAAGAGCAAAATGATTAAGTGGGGAAGGCTAGAGGACAAATGTAAGGATATAAAAGGGAACGTAACTAGGATAAAGGTATGTGATACAGTCACATTAATGTGAGTACCAACTATGTTCAACAACAGTGTGCAGTGACCACTTGCAGACCACAGGTGGCAGCACCAGCAGTGGAAGGTATATAAAATGTGTCAGGAGATGGGGAAAACAGTGCAGTCATTGTCATAATATGGAAACAGAGCAATTTATCTGACTTCCAAATAGCATTATTGGCTTTTGGGTCAAGGGTGGAAACATTTAAAAATGGTAAAGTTAGTAAACTGTTTATGTGTTGCCATGGTTAAAGTATACCATGTGTGTCAAATGATTCTATCCAAAACTGGTACCAAGGCAGTGGTGGTGCACCAAGGGTCACAGATGACAGGGATGAATTACAGCTGTGGAGATGTGTACATGCAAATAGATGTGCAGCTGTTGAGTAGCTGAGCACCTGTATGAACCAACAGACTACCAACAGCATCTCCTCAATGATCATACAGGGAATATTGCTGTATATGGCCCTTCACAGCAGGCTACTGGTTCAGGCACCCATACTGAGCAACAAAGGCTTTCATGCTTCATTGAACAGATGGATGTTGGTGTGTATGGTATGAAACTATAACTTACGTAAGTGAACGCCATGCAACCAGAGGGAGCATTATGGTCTGCAGAGTATTTTCCTGGCATTCGCTCAGTGATCTCTTCATTCTGGAAGGCACAAGAGGTCAAGAGAAGTATGCATCAATCCTTAGAGACCATATCCACCACTAAGTGCAATTTATTTTTCCTTGGCACAATGGTATCTATCACACTGCTTGCAGAGCACATGTGTGGTTTGAGGAGCACCTTGATAAGTTTACTGTCTGCACCTGGCCACCAAATTCCCCAGATTTAAACCCAACTGAGAATCTGCATGAGCACATCGATCAGTCTATTAGTGCCAGTGATCCTCAACCGAGAAACCTAGCACAGTCGTTCAAGGCAATGGGGTTGGCAAGACTCCACATCCCTGTTGTTACCTTCCAAAATCTCATTGACTCTTTTCCTGCATGTCTTGAGCTGCAAAATGTGTTTATTCAGGCGTTTGACAGGTGGTCACTTTAATGATACTAGACAGGAAAATTAAAGACATGAGGAGAAAATACAAACAACTGTATGAATATCAAGAGCTCATACCGAAAACCAGTGCTAAGCATAGAAGGGAAAGCTGAAACGTGGAAGGAGTATACAAAGGGACTATACAAGGGAAATGGACTTGAAGACAATATTGTAGAAAGAGAGTAGGACATTGATGGAGATAAGATAAGAGATATGATACTGTGTGAAGAATCTGACAGAACGACAAAAGACCTATGTTGAAATAATGCCCCTGAGTAGACGAGATTCTTCTGAGCTAGTGATAGCCTTGCGAGAGCCAGCCAGGGCTTAATTTCGGCTGGAGCTTACCAGAACAGCATTCCAGCTCTTCCCAGGGAACCTTTTTTAACTAATTTGGACAATTTGGCATCATAAATTTAAAATAGTACACGTGTATTAAATAATTATTTAATTGGATAGATAAAAAATCTACTCACTGAGTGGCAGCAGAACACACACATAAAAGACTGTTGTGACTGGCAAGCTTTCAAAGCCATTGGCTCCTTCTTCAGGTAGTTAAACACTGTCAAAATGGAAGTAATCCTAGGCTAAAACTCCCAACAAATCTGATTATGCTCAGGCAGCAAGTACGTGATCTAAACTAGTTTTATAAAGCTACTGCTATGCAGGTTTTCAAGGAAAAATACAATATGGCTAAGCAAACTTTTAAAACTGAAATTGTCAACCTAAGAAAGCAGATTAACAGCAAAACAATAGAACAGTCTGACAACATAAGCAAAGCATCTTGGAAACTGATTGACGAATACCGAAAAGGTCCCAACAAGATGAACATGGAACCACTCAGCATAAGACATGATTATAACATTATAAAAGACCCAGATACTATATGTAATATTTTTTAATAAATACTACATTTTTGGTGAACAATCAATCCATATTATAGATTTACAGGTAGAGACTCAATGCCATCTCACCCAGTGCACCGAATTTGAATTTGTGGAAGTGAATGAGCAGGAGATTCACAGGGCAATATACATTCTAAAGAAACAATTTTCATCTGGATGGGATGGTGTATCCAGTGCTATTACTAAAGCGTGCTTAAAAGAAAAAACTAAACCTCTTACTCACCTGATTAATTGCAACATTAGAGAAAACATGTATCCAACGGTTCTACAAATGAGTGTAGTGAAACCAGTGTATAAAAAGGGAAGTAAGGAAGATGTCTCCAATTATAGACCAATATCATTAATTCCCACTTTTAGTACTATATTCAAAAGCATTATCCTCTCTCACCTAAGTGCCTTTTCACAAAACATAAACTTCTTGTAGATTCGCAGCATGGCTTCAAAAAAGATCTGAGTACAACCACAGCAGTTACACAGTTCATCCATGAAGTTTACTGTCTGTTGGACCAGAAGATGCAGACTTCAGGTATATTTTTGGACCTGACAAGAGCATTTGATACAGTAAACCATAGGGTACTTCTTAAAAAGCTAAAATCTTATAGTGTTGGGGATCAAGCCATGAATCTTCTAACCACATACCTGATGAATCATAAGCAAAGCACTAAATTGTCATACAAGCTAGATAATAAAATCATGAACTCCCAGTCCACCAGTGAACCTGTATTACAAGGTGTACCACAGGGCTCAATCCTTGGACCCTTTCTCTTCCTTATTTATATTATCGACATTGCACAACCCATTAACTCCCATATTGTAAGCTATGCAGATGACATGTCAATCTTATTCTATGAGAGTGAATCTAATGAGCTAGAATCTCTTGCTACTAGTGGTGTAACAGAAGTAACAAAATACTTCAATGAGCAGGGACTCAAGGTGAATGTCACCAAATCTCAACTACTGACATTTAAAACAGGCAGTTCTCACCACAACAATATGAATAGTGTGTGTAATATCTCTGCAACAGAAAATGGTAACTGTAAATTCCTGGGTGTGTATGTTGATGAAAATTTGCGGTGGACGTACCACATTAATTTCGTATGCAGAAAAGTCAGTAGTTCCTAGCCAAGCACTGAAATTAGTATATTATGGAACACTTTACCCCTTTCTCAATTACAGAATTGAACTGTGAGGCTGTGCAGCTGATGTACATCTAAAAAGAACACTACTACTACAGAAAAGAGCAATAAGACATATACATGGGATGGGACATATAGATTCATGTCGTGAAGTGTTTGTGCTTCACAAATGTCTGACAGTAAATTCTCTGTACATCCTCAAAATAGTTGTATTTTTTGTAAGTCAACCAACAGAAGCTATCAAGGGCAGTGATGTAAATGAACACAACACTAGAACAAAGTGTAACTATTTCCGTAACAGAACAACATTAAAAATGACTGACAGAAGTCCATACATCAGTGGTTTGATTTGGTATAACAAGCTATCAAACTCCCTAAGAACATACACAGGAAATGTTTTTAAAACAAAATTAAAATCTTTTCTAATAGAAAAATGTTTATATTCTTTCAACGAATTTTAAGATAGTGATTGTAACACGAGGCATTAGCATATCAGTTGTAATGTGATAAATGTAACAAAATAGACATAAGAAGCAACAGCTACAGAATATAGTGTATTTTATAAGTGTAAATATAACCATAGTATTAAGTCTGACATTTGCAAAAGCCATCATTATGATGGCTCCACGCAAAAAAAAAATGTAAATAAATAAATAAAAAAAGAAGGGTTGAAGGGAAAGGAAGAAGGATGAAGGAAAATGACTGGAGAGGTCTAGGAGAAGGGGTAGATTTTGAGAAAGTCGCCCAGAACTGTGGGTCAGGGCAGACTTACTGTATGGGATGAGAACAAAAGATTGATTGTTGGGGACTGCATTGGACAAGATTCAAAAACCTGAGAGCTTAAAGATTGAAGACAGGGTAATATCCTAGACACAGATTACTACTAAAACACTGTGCATGAGTTAATAAGAGTGAGAAGCTAAGTGCATTGTATGTAACAGAGGTGGAAGGGGCCAGTGAAAAATAGATGGGAAAGACAATTAAAGATGTAGAAAACTAAAATGGGGTGAAGCAGAAAGTAGTTACAGTGAAGAGCAGCTGAGACAGTAGAAATTAACATAAATTAAGGCAAGGTGGGTGGCGAGAACCAGGGACATGCTGTAGTGCTAGTTCCCACCTGTGAAGTGTCTGACACCTCTACATAGAAAGTCTGCCATCAAGATCCCATCCCTGTGATTCAAAATGACCTGCAGGCCCTCCTTAAAACCTCGGGCCCCTCACAAGGACTAACACATCATATTCCATATTCTCATCCTTTTGTTAACAGCCTGCAGTGGGGCACCGGGTCAAATGCTTTTCAGAAACCTAGGAATATGGAATCAGCCTGTTGCCCTTCATCCACGGTATGCAGTATATGATGTGAGAAAAGGACAAGTTGACTTTCACATAAAAGATGCTTTGTGAAACCATGCTGGTTTGTGCACAGATGTTTCTTGGTCTCAAGAAAATTTATTATATTCAAACAGAAAAAGTTAAGTGATTTTGGCAAACTGATGTTAGGGATGTTATGGATATTGGTATGCAATTTTGTGGGCCCATTCTTTTACCCTTCTTATATACAGGAGTCATCTGCTTTTTTCCTATCCAGTCACTCAGGGCTTCGTGCAGGGTGAGAGATTTATGATAAATGCAAGCTAGGTAAGGTGCCAGTGTTGTAGACTTCTCTCTGTAAAATCAAATTGGGATTCCAATTGGACCTGGTGATTTATTTGATACAAACTCCTTCAGTTGTTTCTCTGTGCCAGGGATGCTTATTACTATGTTGCCCAAAAAGGAGTTTGTTTGGTGGTTAAATGACAGTACGTTTGAATGATTCTCCTGCGTGAACGATTTCTTGCATGATTCTCATGCATGAATGATTTCTGGTGTGATTCTCCTGCATGAACAATTTCTTGAATATGAAATTTAAAACTTCAGCTTTTGTTTTTCTATCTTCACCTGCCACTGGTCAACAAGTGACTGGATGGAAGCCTTAGATTCACTTAGCAATTTTACACAGCATGAGAATTTTCTCAGGTTCTTCCACCTGATCTTTTGCTAAATTATGACAGTGGTAGTTGTTGTATTCTTCATGCAGAGATCTTTTCACAGATGCATGAATCTCTGCTAAACTTTGCTTGTCGTCATTTGCACATTCTCCTTTGAATCAAGAGTGCAACACCTTCTGCTTCCTCAGCATTTTCCAAACTTAATTATTAAGCCATGATGAGTCTGTTCCAGCCTTAATTCACTTACTAGGCACATAATTCTCCAGACTACAACTTACTATCTGCTTAAACTTTGCCCTTTAATTCCTCTATGTCCATCATATAGGAAATAAGAGATGCTAACAACTTCTTATCTGCTCTTTTTAGCAGAAACACTCTCCTAGCCTTCTTGATTGATTTATTAACTTTCGTAAACATAGTTGCTATAATGACATCATGATCCCTATTCCCCGTTTATATACTGAGGTTGCTGATAAGGTCCAGCCTATTTGTAGATAAAAGGTCTATGACATTTCCAGTGTCTGGGCTGCCAAAATAGCTGCTCAAAACATTTTTCAGAAAATGTGTTCGAAGGTACTTCACATAATTGCCTGCCTCTACCCTCCCACAGTGAGTCCATAGACATCCCAATCTACAGTTGGTAGGTTAAATTTGCCTCCAACTAGTACTGCATGATCTAGGTATTTATGTGATACTGACCAGAAACTTTTTTTGAATGACGCTAGAACTGTCGCAGTGGAATCAGGTGGCCAGTAAAAACATCCAACAATTAACTTGGTATTATGTAGACCTGTTATATGCAGCCAGATAACTTCACTGTAATGTAGCACTGAAGCCAGCCATAGCAAAACTATTCCACCTTCTGTGCAAGATGTATGAAAGAGACAGAATACCTCAGATTTCATGAACAATATAATTCTGTGGTAATTCCATCTAAATGATGATATGATATATGATGGAAATCACCAACAAGTGGTTTGTTACCAATAATCTTAA
This sequence comes from Schistocerca americana, assembly GCF_021461395.2. Lineage (NCBI taxonomy): Eukaryota > Metazoa > Arthropoda > Insecta > Orthoptera > Acrididae > Schistocerca > Schistocerca americana. The sequence goes on from NC_060119.1 coordinate 587,316,215, forward strand.
TGAAATGTAGAAGCACAATACAGGTGAACAACTCATAATGACATGCAGACACAAAGACCAAGAGAGTAGAGTCAAAGATCATAACATCATAGATTAACGATAGTGTTCTAGTGGTTAATGGTCACCACAATTCCAATTCCAAATAAAGCAGGTGACAAGTGTGAGCACTACTGAACTGTTAGTTTAATTAGTCATGGTAACAAAATACTAACACAAATTATTTGCAGAAGAATAGGAAAACCGGTAGAAGCCAACCTTAGGGAAGATCAGTTTGAATTCTGGAGAAATGTAGGAAGATGTGAGGCCATACTGATCATATGATTTATCTTAGAAGATAGTCTAAGGAAAGGCAAACCTATGTCTATAGCTTTTGTAGATTTGGAGAAAGCATTTGACAATATTAACTGGAACACACTCTTTGAAATTCTAAGGTAGCAGGGGTAAAATAGAGACAGGAAGATCATATAACTTTTACAGAAACAGCAGTTATAATAGTCAAGGGGCATAAGAGGGAAGCAGTGGTTGAGAAGGGAATGAGACAGGATTATAGCCTGTTCAAGGAAACAAAAGAAAAATCTGGAGAAGGAATTAATGTTCAGGGAGAAGAAATAAAAATTCTGAGGTTTGTCAGTGACATTGTGATTCTGTCAAAGACAACAAATGAGTTGGAAAAGCAGTTGGACAGAATGAACAGCATCCTGAAAGAAGGATGTAAGATAAACATTTAAAAAATCAAAACAAGGGTAAATTAAATCAGTTGATGCTGAGGGAATTAATTAGGAAATAAGACACTAAACGTAGTAGATGAATTTTGCTATTGTGGGCAGTGAAATAACTGATGATAGCCAAAGAAGAGAGGATATAAAATGTAGACTGCAGTGATAAAAAAAAGTGTTTCTGAAGGAAAGAAATGAGGTAACATCAAAGTGTTAGGAAGTCTTTTCTGAAGGTCTTTTCTGAAGATCTTTTCTGAAGGTGTATGTCTGGTGTGTAGTGTTATATTGAAGTAAAATGAGGAAAACACACAGTTCAGACGAGAAGAGTACAGAAGCTTTTGAAATGTGACACTACAGAAGAATATTGAAGATTAGATGGCTAGATCTTTTACTAATGAGGAAATATTGAATAGAACTGGGAAGAAAAGAAATTTGTCAGGAAAAAAAGAAATTTGTGGGGAGAAAAGAAATTTGTGGCACAAATTGACTAAAAGAATGGATTGGTTGCTAGGACACATTCTGAAATATCAAGGGATCAACAGTTTAGTACTGCAAAGAAGTGTGAGGGTAAAATTTGTAGAGAGAGACCAAGAGATGAATACAGTAAATAGGTTAAAAGGATGTAGGATGCAGTAGTTGCTCAGAGACGAAAAGGTTTGCACAGGATAGAGTAGCATGGAGAGCTGCATCAAACCAGTCTTCAGACTGAAGACCACATCATCAACAACACATTCTGTCACAGGCCACTTTCTCAAATACTTTTTACGAGACTGAAAGGAATTAGAGCTGGTTTGCTTATCTATAGCAGAAGTACTATTTTTAGTAATATGACAAATTTTGTAATCTCATGAGAGTTCTTCAGTTTCTTCCAGCATATTTGTTGACCAGGTAGTCCATGGGTATACTGCTGGCTCATAGGGTCCAATGTGCACTATTAACTGACAGTGCATCTGTGGACTGTTCAACTATTAGAATTTGTGTTTTTGAAACTACTGTCTGTTGATGATGCAAGCAGTATCTGTGCAAGTAAATTTAACACATATATATTTGATTGTTTATTACTGGATGCAGTGCTTGAAACCATTATGACAAAGTAATCACTGAATTTGTGGGCCAATGATTTGAATGTGTCATCATTTCTTCCAGGGCTATTTTATGGGACTTCAATTTCTTTTCAGTTATTAGTTTTGTTAGCTTCTTGTTTTATAATGTTCCACATAGTTTTGCCTTATTCTTGCAAAATTTGAGCATAGTACATGAGTTCTGTTTTTTTAATGGCTGAGTTCAGAATTTGGCAACATCGGTGGTAATGAAATTTCAGATCTTGACTACAGCTTGTTCTCTGAATCATGTAGAGCTCTCTCTTCCTAGTGGAAGATGCTTTAATCATAGGAGTTATCCATTCCATATAATTGTTTTTTATTAGTTTTTGCCTTATTTGTTTTAGGGGAAAACAAGACTCAAAATGCATATGGAAATGTTTGAGAAAGAATTAAATTTTCCCTCAACTTTATAAATTTCTCCCCAACATTTTCTCAAGATCCCTCTTCTCTAAGATAGCATTGCTGTCTCTGGATCACAGGGTACCAGGTTCAATTCCCGGCCAGGTTAGGGATTTTCTCTGCCCGGGAATTGGATGTATGTGTTGTCGTCATCATTTCATCATCATCGTCACTTGTGACAGTGGCTCAACTGCACTGTGTGAAAAATTGAACTGTGTAAAAAACAGAACTTTGTATGGGCACTGATGACTGCACAGATGAGTGCCCCTTAAACCAAATATCATCATCATCATCTTCTCTAAGATGCAAAGCATTCCACCATATGCCTCATGGTGATCACTGAAGAGTACCAAGAGCTTATGGAACCAGAAGACTGCAGCATTTATCAGTCCACTACTCAGGAATCACAGGTGCACCAAGCTGGCTGAATGTCCTGAGGTGAGGTTCATCTGAGCTTAGACTTACAGCATGGACATCGAAAGAGTTCTGCAAATTTTTGGCATCCCAAGTCTGTCAGTCACATTCTCACAAAAGAATTATGAGCTCCTTGGCAATTTTTAAATTATCTATTACCTTTCACAGACTGTGTTCAATAAATCTCATCAAGAAGCCTTGATGGATAGTCAGTAAGTCAAGTTATATATTAGCAGGTACAAGCAGCCACTGCAGATAACTTTTGTAGGGAAACTTACTGCCAGATTAAAACTGTATGCTGGACTGAGACTCAAACCTGGTAAAATATATGCTGGTGGAAATAAAGCTAAGGAGGCAGGTCATGAGTCATGCTCGAATAGCTCAGTCAGTAGACCACAAGTCCACAACAGGAAAAAGTACCAAGTTTGAATTTTGGTCCAGAACACTGTTTTAATCTGCCAGGAAGTTTTAAATCCGTGTATGCTATGCTGCAGAGTGAACATTCTTTCTGGAATTTTCTGTAAAGTATATCAGCAACACAATCACACATAGTCACACAGATGTGGTTGTTGTGTCACCCGCGACATGGTCATAGTGCACACAGCATGGCCTACATCTGAATGTTTCCAATAAGAGGTTACCTACACATTTCCTCAAAAATTTGTTGCTACCAGAGTGATGTTTGTGATTTCAAATATTTTCTTTAGACCTTTTTTGCTGTAAATTTTTTCTGAAAGACAAAGCTGCCTAATAACTATCGAAAGAGCTTTTATAATCAGTAGAGAAAAAAGTGGCAGCTGATACAGCACAAAGGCTAACAGTCTTATTAAATTTGTACCTGTCCATCGAAAGAAGCTTGTTAAATTAGCTTATCACAACAAGAAAACAAAAGAAATTGGATGTATTTCAACAGGTATGCTGTGTATGAGAGAACAGCATTTGTAGATATGGAACAGATACACCTAAATGGATACAAGGATCGCAGTTGTAATATAGGCCATGGTCCTTAATGAATCTTATGAAACAGCTCGCTAAATGTTCTTCAGTATCAGGATTGGAAACACAAGATATTACTGTTGACATTCTATAGGGCCCTTAACAAGTTCTGAATTTCATTAAGTAGATAGAGAGTGTGCTCATAAGTGTTGAAATGTGGTTTGACAATGCAGGCATGACATGTAATTACAGAACAGTTTTATTCATAATTCAGTGCATGAAGAATAACATAGAACTACTGCCAATTCTATTGAAAATATTGCATAGCAACACCTATGGACACCAAAGATATTGCATGGTAGTAAAATTTCAATCCCAACATGCTCCCTCAGTGTTTACAGACAGTTATAGATTAATAAATGTTTCTTCATTTGTGGTTTTAGGATTAATCTTTCCTAAACCCAGCTCCTTTATTAATGTTGTGGCTTCTTTTGCTGTTTTGGTGAGGCTCTTGTACTCAGCTTCAGCTGATGAAAGAGCAGTGACTCTCTGCTTGTGTGAACATCATGAGACTGCTAATCTGAATAAAGTGAAGCTGTAGCCCACATATGCCTTCCTATCAACATTGGAACTTCACCAATCAGCACTGTGAAACAAAAGACTCCTTCCTTTTCGTTGATGTAGTTCAGTTTCTTGTTTATGGTTGCTTTGAGGTGCCTAAGTATTCAATTAGCTGCTTGCCAGTGAACAAAATTATGGCTGTCATTGTACTAGCTTAGCTTACTGACAGCATAGGACATGTAGGATCGAGAACTGAAGGTAATATATGGTAATGATTGGAGCATTGACCTATATTCTCAACACTCATACGTCAATGCTCCAACCAGTTGTCTGAATGGATAATGAGTACTATGTTCTGTATCCATAGTTATTGCACTCAACTTATTACAAGTTGTCAATGGCAACCTCCCTGGCTTGCAGTCATCCATTCTGAACTGGTGTAAAACTTCTCTGATATAAACACTTTAATGTAAGGTAATTTTCTCAATAGATTGATTTACTTTGAAGTCCATATAGCACCTTGTGGCATCAAGATCCTTGACAGCAAATCTGGCAGATAACTCATCCTTGATTTGTTTTGTCCTTTCTGGGTCCGCTGAATTATAATGTCACCCACATAAACATGTAGGAAGACTTGACATTCTCCTGAACTGTCTACAAAGGTGCATGAATCTGAATTTGTGGGTTGTATTTAGCTTGGTATATTATCATTGATCAGCTTGACTCAGCCCATAAATGGCTTTTCTAAGTTTACACTCTTTATCACTGTATTTCAATGATTGGAGCATATCACTTGCCCTCTTGACTATATGATTATCTTTCTCAACAGCTTTCATCATTTTTAAGAATTTGACCAGTGAATCTGGTTGTTCCATGAATATTTGTGTGTTAATTTCACTATCGAGAAACGGAGTGGTGATATCCAGCTGTGAGACATAAAAGTCAAATTTGACAAACAAAATCATGAGCAGTTTAAATGACTTGATTCTTGCAATTGGAGAGATTTATTTATTTCGTGTTCCATAGATCCATATGGGAATATATCTCTTTATATAGAACGAGTCAAGATTTTTACAGATTATTGTTTTGTGCACAGATACATTGATCTTATCATTAGATTAAAGAAACTGTGAAGTATAGCATATACCCTTACATATAAATTAAGATACAGGACATCTGAAAGAATATACAGTCATACATAAATTTGGGTATTGTTCTTAAGTTAAACAGTTGTCATATACAGACACACATAAATTTGGGTATTGTATTAAGTTGCACTGTACTTACAGAATATGATTAATCAATTGTAGAGGTCACACAGTAAGGTTTAAGCACAAACAAGAGATTCTATGCATTTTTGCTAAGAAATTCATCAATACTGTAACAATATTCATCTAAAAGGAACCGCTTCAGATTTTCTTTAAACTTTGGCATGTTTCCAACCAGTTCTTTAATGTGTGGTGGTAGGGCATTAAATATCTTGGTGCCACTGTATAAAACCCCCTTCTGGACCATACTTTTCGTTTTTAGCTCATAACGGATATCCAGTTTCCTTCAGGTGTTATAACTGTGGTATGAGCTATTGATTTTGAACAAGTTGCTATTTTTTTAAACAAAGCACATCAGGGAAAAAATATATTGGGCAGGTGTTGTAAAGATTTGTAGAGCTCTAAACAGATCCCTGCATGAGTGCCTAGGATGTACTCGACACATAATTCTTATTGCTCACTTCTGTGCATGGAACACTTTTTTTGCTATTGGTTGATTCCCCCAAAATATTATACCGTAGGCCATAATTTGGTGAAAATAGCCAAAATACGCAGATTTTATTGTGCTCATTTCCCTAGTGTCTGAAGTTATTCTTAAGGCAAACGTAGTTGAGCTTAGCCTTTTGCACAGATCTTGAATATGGTGGCGCCACTTCATTTTGCTATCTATATGCAGACCCAAGAATTTGGAGGACTCAACCTTCAAAATCTCATGCTCACCCATTTTTAGGTTCATTTCATTAGTAAAATTTGTGTTAGAAGAGAAATGAATGTAATTTGTCTTTTTTAGGTTGACTGTAAGGCCATTGGTTTCAAACCAGTTTGTCAAATCTGAAAAAGCTTTATTTGCAGCCTCATTTGACACATTCCCTGACAGACTATAACTGATAAAGTGGTGTTGTAAGCAAACATGAGTATTTTCCCATATTCTGTACATAGTGCTAAGTCATTTATAAATATTAGAAAGAGCAGTGGGCCCAATACTGAGCCTTGGGGTACTCCTGCAGTAATGGAGCCCCATTCTGAAGATACCTGGCCACCATGCAGTCCTTCCACGATTACTTTCTGCTTTCCATCACACAGATAGGATTCAAGCCATGTGCCTACGGTTCCATTTATTCCTAGGGTCTTGGCTTTACTCAAGAGAATATGGTGACTTACACTATCAAAAGCTTTTGACAGGTTGCAAAATATTCCAACCCTCATCATATTATTATTTATGGCTTCCATAACATTGTTAACAAAGGCATGTATTGCATCCATGGTTGATATCCCTTTCCGAAAGCCAAACTGGCTACTGCTGAGGATGTTATATTTACTAAGATGCTCAACCATTCTGCTATGCATCAATTTCTCTAGTACCTTGGAGAAAACTGATAGTAATGAAATTGGTCGATAGTTTGTAGCCTGTCTTTTCTCCCTTTTTATTAATTGGTCGTATAAGCCCATATTTTAGCCTGTTGGGAAAAATACCTTCTTCCAATGGCGTATTACTAATATGGCAGAGGACTGTACTTATTTCTTAACAACAGTATTTCAGTAACTTGCTGGAAATGTTGTCAACTCCAGCAGAATTTTTACATTTTAAAGACATAATTATTTTTTCAAATTCTATCACTGTAGTTTTTCGAAGATGCATCTCATCTATTTTGTTAGTTAAGGTGTTATGCAAGTATTCTGTAGCTTTCTTTACAGAACCCTGGCATCCCATTTGGTTGGTGACTATTAGGAAATGATTGTTAAAGATGTTAGCTACCATTTCGGGAGCATCCACCGAATGGCTCCCAGTTCTTAAGCTAATCACTTCTTTGGCAGATAGCCTTTTCCCCGCCTCGCTTTTAACATATTTCCATATGGTTTTCATTTTGTTATTTGATTTGTCAATTTTCTTTTTTAGATACATACTTTTAGATTTCTGGATCACCTTCCTTAATATCTTAGAGTACACTTTATATTGCCTCATCACTGCAGTATTGTTAGACTGTCTGGCTGAGGCATACAATTTCCCTTTTTGTTTTACATGAAATTTTGATGCCCTGGGTAACCCATGACTTAACTGCAGGGTTACATTGATTTTCTCTGACTCTTTTATTTGGAAACACCTCCTCAAAAAGATTTGCTGTTAAATGTATAAATACATTAAATTTTGTGTTGACATCTGCTGAGTTGAATACTTCAGACCAGTCAACTAACTGTAGCTTCTGCCTGTATGTCTCCATTGTTTCTTTATTTATTGGTCTCACATTTTTCCAGATAGCTTTTGGTTTTCTGTTAAGATTTAAATGGGGGATTGTCAGAAGTATAGCATCATGGTCTGACAGCCCATTTAGGACTTGACTGACTGTCAAGCTACTGTGCCTAGACTTATCAACAAACACATTATCAATTAGAGTACTGGAGTGGTCAGTTACCCTAGTGGGAAATTCATCTACTTGCATTAGAATGTAACAGCCCATTAGTTGCTCCAGCTCCATTCTGTCATAACTTTTATTCGTGAAATTTACATTAAAGTCGCCTAATATTATGATAGAAATGTTTTTTCTGTACAATTTTGATAACATTGCTTCAATCTGTTTGAGAAAGATTCCAAGATTCCCTGCAGGTGCTCTATAAACTGATAATATGACTACTGATACACTACTTGTTGCCAGTTCTATACTACACACTTCAAAGTGCTGCTCAATACAAAATTTGCTTACATCAAGAGTTCTAAATACTACATTATTTCTAACATAAATCACTGTTCCGCCCCTGTCCAGGTTGGATCTGCAATATTGAGATGCTAAACTGAATCTGTCTAAGCACAACATCTGAATACCATAAGTGACATAATGTTCAGTGAAGCATAGTATATCTGGTTGCTTTTCTATTTCAATATCATTTATGTTTATTAGTAGCTGGTCTAGTGAATTTTTAAGTCCTCTTAGGCCAATGTTCTGATAGAAAATTGTGAGTGGTTTAGTCTTTCTTAAATCTGCACCATTTTTGCGATTAGGCTTACTTGGTATCAGGGTACTTTCACTGTGGACGTGTAGGCCTACTGGTGGTTTGGGCTTCGGAACTTCTGCTATATCCTCTTCCACTGCACTTAAGGATACCAAAAATCCTCCTGGAGCCTGGAAGTTATCTTTCTTCTTGACTGCTTCACCACTTTTATGGTCACTGCTGGAGATTCCAATGCTTCTGTCTGGCTGGTGTGTTGAACACTCTGTATGTTGCTGGTACAGGATACAGTATTTAAGTGAGTTGGCAAATCAGTTGAGAACGAACTGTTTTCGTAAATTAGGGTACTTAGTTCGATCTTTTCTGTAATCCGTTTGTTTAATCTTTCACACAAAAATCGCTTCCCCTCATAGTTCAAATGTAATCCATGTACAGTATGCGTGCATTTATCTAATGTCCCTGTATCCAAAATCGAACGTTTTTCATATCTTGAACAAAGCAGTTTAATCCTTGCATTTGTTTTTCTGATCTCTTTGTTAACACACGAATGGTACGTTAAATCATGCCGATGTGGAATGGTAGCAACAACAGTATTTTTAGATTTGTTTTGTTCTAGAAACATGGACAAGCCTTCGACACAGGTCTCAGTTTCATTAAACGCCACGTCATTTGCGCCAGCTATACATACGATGAAATCATTGTCCAGCAACATTTTGAGTTCTAAGTCTACATTTGCTACGATGTTTTTGGTTCCTGCTCCTGGCTTCACCACGCTGCTTACTTGGATTTTATTGTTTACATTTTGCAGGGTTTCCGCTAACTTTCTTCCGTGGCTATCAGCAGCAAGAGAATATTGCACTTCGATTTGGATTTCGGAGTGAATTTACAGTTGTCATCACGCAGTTTATTGAGCTTGTTTATCTCGTTAACTGTCTTCTTTCCACTTGTCTCGACCGTTTCACTACCTTTAGTTTCAGGGCTTCGATTTATGTAGCAATTTTCTTTTGTGACCTGGTTTGTTTTGGTACTTACTCGCTGTTTATGGAGTTCATTGTCCTTAGTGTGTTCGTCACTACTTGTCGACCGTATGGTGAGTCTGTCTGTCTTTTTTTTTTTCTTTCTTTTTTTTTTTCAGCGAACACAATATCATTTGCAAAGTTAGATATATGTTTTGCACATCCTTTCCGCTTCTCGAGATTCTCTACAGCTCCAGTTTGCAATTTACTGACAATTTTATCGTTAGGAACACGACACACCTTCTGCAGCTCGGTGTTTTCATTTCTTAGTTGCGAAATTTCACGTCTTAGGACTTCCACGAATTTTTGTATACTTGAAATGCATTCGTTTAATTTCGCTATTTCACGGTCACACTTCCCACAATTTCCTTTTTTTACGGCAAAACTGTAACTTTTTTTCGCTTGATCACTATGAACAACCACACTAGACGCCATCTTGCCCATAAATTCAATTGCAGACGATGAATTCTTGTGCAACTATTTCTCCTTTTCTTCTCATTAAAGACCCATTACTTTTTGTATTTGTTCCTCACAACAGTTGTACAGTCAATGGGGTCAACAGAAACCTCCGATCTTACTCGTCGGCTTTGACCCGTGACGTAAGCGTGTTGTGGTGTGTGACGTCATTACGGCGCGGAGTTTGGTTTGTGATTGTGGCGTGTTTGTAGATGTCGTGGGGGTGTTTGTCGTGCCCTCTGGTGGTGTGTTCATGGTTTACGTTTGTTTGGTTTGTTGGGGTCAGTTTGCTGTTGCTCAGTGGTGAGTGCTGTGTTCGTGGTTTTGAAGCGGAATTTGTATTAGTGAGTTAACGGTTTTGTGTGATGGTTAATGTAATGGTAATTGCTGTACGTCGGGTGAGTTTGTTATTGAGTGTATTCGGTTGTGGTTTTTTGTTCAGGAATTGATATGAAAGACCGCATGAATAGTGTTCGGTTGAGGGCGATGATGGGCGAGACACCGTTAGACCTGATCAAGTTTCTACAGCTATTCCGATTAATTGCCGAAGTTGTAAAGTGCTCTCTTTGCCGTGAGGCGATGAAATTGGTTAAAGTTCCGGCCTCTCGGACCAGGGACGGGTACATGTGGTGCTGCAGGAAAGATGGCGTATGGCGTTCCATAAGGCGCGGTACCTGGTTCGAGAAGTCTAGATTGGGCATGCGTGAGAGTGTGCTTGTTACGTATTATTTTTGTTATAGATCCCCACAGAGTTTTTGCGCATTTGAGACTGGTGTGAGTGAGAGGACTGTTTTAGACTGGTATTCCTTTTGTCGTGAAGTGTGTTCGGAATTTATTAAGTACAGGGGTAAGTTGGGGGGGCATGGGGTGGTTGTGGAGGTGGACGAGCGCAGTTTGGGAAAAGGAAGTATGGGAGGGGGAAGTCTGTGGCTGGTCTTTGGGTGTGGGGGGCTGTTGTTCCGGGGGGTGGGGGTTCCGAATGTGTTTTTAGGGTTGTGGAGGGGAGGTCGAAGGCTGAATTAGTGGGGTTAATTGAGGAGTATGTAGAGCCAGGGTCCACAGTAGTTTCCGATGCTTTTTCTTCTTATTGGGGTTGGGTGAGAGGGGATTTAATCATTTAGTAGTGAACCACAGTTTAGAGTTTAAGAATTATGATACAGGGGCTTGCACTAACACAATTGAGGGGATGTGGGGGGCGGTTAAGTCAGTTCTTGGGAGGGGGAAGAGGCGCTCTTCCAACCTTCAGTCTCATTTAGATGAGTACTGTTGGCGGAAGAGTGTCCCAGAGGGCTATTGCATTGTTCGGGTTTTTTTAAGGGCTGTGGGTAAAATGTATAGGCCGAAAGTGGTTAGTTAGGGTGGGCTGGGTAGGTGGGTGGGTGGCTGTGGTTCAGGGTGGGGTGGGTGGTTTATTTTGTTGTATAGTGTTTGTTAAGGTGGGGGGGAGGGGGAGTGTGTGTGTGTTTTCTTTTTGTTGTGGAGGATCTATTTTGTTGAAGTTTTTGTTGAGTTGTAGTGTGTGATTGAGATGTTTTTTATGTTGTATTTGGTTTATGTTTGTGGGATTTTTATTTTGGGGTTGTGGGGGAGGGGGTTGACGTTTCGGTGGGTTGGGTTTTTATTTTAGTTCAGAATTTTTTTGTTGGTGTGTGTGTGTGTGTGTGTGTGTGTGTGTGTGTGTGTGTGTGTGTGTGTGTGTGTGTGTGTGTGTGTGTGTGTGCGTGTGCGTGTGTGTGCATTTGTGTGTGATTGTGGTGGCCAATCTAGGTTGTGGGGCTGGAACTTTTTTGTGGTAAGTTCCATTTTTGTTTTTCAAAATGGTTCAAATGGCTCTGAGCACTATGGGACTCAACTGCTGTGGTCGTAAGTCCCCTAGAACTTAGAACGACTTAAACCTAACTAACCTAAGGACAGCACACAACACCCAGCCATCACGAGGCAGAGAAAATCCCTGACCCCGCCGGGAATCGAACCCGGGAACCCGGGCGTGGGAAGCGAGAACGCTACCGCACGACCACGAGATGCGGGCATTTTTTTGTTTTTGTTTTTGGTGTATGTGTTGTGTATTGGGTATAGGGAAGTGTTTCATTGAGATTTGTGGCTGTGAAGGTTGGTATTGGTATTCGTATTGGAAGATGTGTTTGAGATCATAGATCATGGGTAGTGGTCGATATGGGATTGGTAACTGGTGTTGAGCTATATAGCTGGAGGGAAGTGTTAATCTCAATGTTTGGTGGAGTATGTCGATTTTTGTAATTGGACATGGGATCGGGAGTTGCTGTTGAGCTATATAGGTCAAGGGAAGTGTTCGATCCCAATTTATGGGATTGGGAGCTGCTGTAGATGTATGTAGGTTCAGGGAAGTGTTTGTTTGTTATGGTTTGTGGTGGTTTTTGATTTTTGTATTGGGTGTTGGGATCGGGAGATTCTGTTGAGCTATATAGGTCAAGGGAAGTGTTCGATCACAATTTATGGGATCGGGAGCTGCTGTAGTTGTATGTAGGTTAAGGGAAGTGTGTTTGCTTTGGTTAGTGGTGTTTTTTGAGTTTTGTATTGGGGGATGGGATCGGGAGATTCTGTTGAGCGATATAGGTCAAGGGAAGTGTTCGATCCCAATTTATGGGATCGTGAGCTGCTGTAGATGTATGTAGGTTTAAGGGAAATGTTTGTTTGCTATGGTTTGTGGTTTTTTTTTTTATTTTTGTATTGGTGGATGGGATCGGGAGATTCTGTTGAGCTATATAGGTCAAGGGAAGTGTTCGATCCTAATTTATGGGATCGGGAGCTGTTGTAGATGTATGTAGGTTTAAGGGAAGTGTTTTTTGAGTTTTGTATCGAGGGATGTGATCGGGAGGTTCTGTTGAGCTATATAGGTCAAGGGAAGTGTTCGATCCTAATTTATGGGATCGGGAGTTACTGTAGATCTATGTAGGTCAAGGGAAGTGTCTGATTCTGGATAAGAATGTGTTTTTTGGTATTTGGTCAGTTTCGTGATGTTGATTTTTTTCGTCGTTTTGCGTGGTTTTGTATGGCGGTCGGTGGCTACATTTGTGTATATTTAGTTTCTCCCCACCCAAAAACCCCCAATTTCCCACGCTTGTCCCGTTAGAGTCATTAGGCTTTTTGTGAAACCTGTGTATTTCAGTGTTTATGATACGTATGCGATGTTTTTATATCCGCCATATTGGAATTGTCGTTTATGGTCGTTTCCGCCATATTTGTGACGTCATGGGTCAAAGCCGACGGGTAAGATCGGACGCTTCTGTATTTCCAGTCAATGGCTCCTTCATTTGTTGGCCTGTCTACAATGTCTCAGGTACAATTTTTGTACAAGTGACCTGATCTCATCATTTATGGCCTGAAACACTCTCAATGATCTGAACCATATAAGGCATAACTGATCTTTACCTCTATTTCATTGGTAGTGATGTCAATAACATGAACTGAAACATCTGATGAGTCTACACTTGGCACAGACTGTTAAACAGCTGTAACACTTGAAGAATTATTGTCTTCACCACATGTCAAGTCGTTGTCGGGGCTGAATTCTTGGCATGTACAGATTGAAAATTCATCTCCTTCAAACCCATAGAATGGTTCATCATCTGACAATGGCTTATCAATGTTCATGTCCCCATTTAATTCTCCTCCAGATGATGCATCTATTTGTTGATGCATCTATTTGTTGATAATTTTGTTCATCTTCATATGTTGTTGTTATTGTGGTCTTCAGTTCAAAGACTGGTTTAATGCAGCTCTCCATGCTACTCTATCTTTTGCTAGTCCTTTCATTTCCAAGTAACTACTGCAACCTACATCCTCCCTTCCCCTCTAATACTAAACTGGTGATCCTTTGATATCTCAGAATGTGTCCTATCAACTGATCCCTTCTTTGGTCAGATTGTAGCACAATTTTTTTTCTCTCCATTTCTGTTCAGTGCCTCCTCATTAACCACATGACCTACCCATCTTCTTCAGCATTCTTCTGTAGCACCACATTTCAAAAGCTCCTATTCTCTTTTTATCTCTACTGTTTATCAATCATATTTCACTTCCATACATGGCTACACTCCATACAAGTACTTTCAGAACAGATTTCGTGACACTTAAATCTATATTTGATGTTGACAAATTTCTCTTCTTCGGAAACACTTTTCTTGCTATTGCCAGTTTACATTTTATATCCTCCCTACTTTGGCCATCATCAGTTGTTTTACTGCCCAAGTAGCAAAACCCATTTATTGTACTACTTTAAGTGTCTCATTTCCTAATCTATTTTGCTGAACATCACCTCATTTAATTCAACTACATTCCATTTTTTCTTGTTTTGCATTTGTTAACGTTCATCTTATATGCTCCTTTCAAGGCACTGCCCATTCCATTCAACTGCTCTTCCAATCCTTTGCTGTCTCTGATAGAATTACAATGTCATTGACAAACCCCTTACTTTTTTTTATTTATTCTCCCTGAATCTTAATTCCTACTCCAAATTTTTCCTTTGTTCCCTTTACTGCTTGCTCAATGAACGGATTGAATAACATCAGGCATAGACTACTGTCTTACTCTCTTCTCAATCTTTGCATACCTTTCATGCCCCTCAATGCTTATAATTGCCATCTGGCCTCTGTACAAATTGTAAACAGCCTTTAACTCCCCATGTTTTACCCCTGCTACCCTCAGAGTTTCAAAGGGAGTATTCTAGTCTACATTGTCAAAACCTTTCTTTAAGTCTGCAAATCTTATAAACATTCATTTGCCTTTCCTTAACCCATCTTCTATGAGAAGTCATAGTGTCAGTATTGCCTCATATGTTCTTATATTTCTGCAGAACTCTGTTCATTCTTCTGTAAGGAATTTGTGTTAGTATTTTGCAACCGAGACTCATTAAAATGATAGTTTGGTAATTTTCACATCTATCAGCACCTGCTTGCTTTGGAATTTGGATTATTATATTCTTCTTGAAGTATTTTGCCTGCCTGATACATCTTGCTCACAAGATGGAAGTATTTTGTTACAGCTGGCTCTCCCAAGACTGTCAGCAGTTCTAACAGAATGTTGCCTACACCCAGGGCCTTGTTCTGACTTAGGTCTTTCAGTGCTCTATCAATTTCTTCATGCAGTATCATCTTCCATTTCTATAATATTGTCCTCAGGTACATCTCCCTTGTGTATACCCTCTATATACTCCTTCTGCCTTTGAGTTTTCCATTCTTTGCCTAGGACTGATTTTCCATATGAACTCTTCATACTCATACTCTTTTCTCCAAAGGTCTCTTCAGTTTTCCTGTATGTGGTATCTATCTTTCCCCTGTATATGCTTCTAAGTCCTTACGTTTGTCCTCTATCCATTCCCAATTAGCCATTTTGCACTTCCTGTCAATCTCATTTTTTAGATGTTTGTATTCCCTTTCACCTGCTTCATTTACTGCATTTTTATATTTTCTCCTTTCAGCAGTTAAATTCAATATATCTTGTGTTACCCATGGATTTCTACTAGCCCTCATCTTTTCACTTACTTGACCCTCTGCTGCCTTCACTATTTCCTCCCTCAGAGCTACCCTTATCTTCTACTGTATTCCTTTCCTATGTTCTTGTCAATCATTCTCTAATACTCTTCCTGAAACTCTCAACAACCTTTGGCTTTTTCAGTTTATCCAGGTCTCATCTCCTTAAATTCTACCCTTTTGCAATTTCTTAAGTTTTAATCTACATTTCATAACCAATAAATTGTGGTCAGAGTCCACATCTGCTCCTGGAAATGCCTTACAATTTAAAATCAATTCCACAATTTCTGTCATACCATTATATAAGCAATCTGAAAACTTCCAGTGTCTCCAGGTCTCTTCCAGGTACACAACCTCCTTTCATGATTCTTAAACCAAGTGTCAGTGCTGATTAAATCATACTATGTGCAAAATTTTACCAGGTGGCTCCCACTTTCATTCCTTTTGTCCAGTCTGTATTCACCTACTATTTTTCCTTCTCTTCCTTTGCCTATTATAGAATTCCAGTCCCCCATTACTATTGAATTTTCATCTCCCTTAACTATCTGAATAATTTCTTTTATCTCATCACATATTTCTTCGATGTCTTCATGATATGCAAAGCTACTTGGCACATAACCTTGTACTACCATGATGGCTGTGGATTTCATGTTTATCTTGGCTACAATAATGCATTCACTAAGCTGTTCATAGTACCTTATCCATGTTCCTACTTTCTTATTCATTATTAAACTTACTCCTGCATTACCCACCATTTCATTTTGTATTTATAACCCTTTATTCTTGTGACCAGAAGTCCTGTTAGTCCTGCCATCGAACTTCACTAATTTCTGCCAAATCTAACTTTAAATACCCATTTCCCTTTTGAAATTTTCTAATCTTTCTGCCTGACTAAGGGATCTGACATTCCATAGTCCAATCTGTAGAACACCAATTTTGTTTCTCTTGATAATGACAACCTCCTGAGTAGTCCCCATCCAAAGGTCGAAATGAGGGGCTATTTTACATCCAGAATATTTTACTCAAGAGGATACCATCTTCACTTGACCATACAGTAAAGCTGCATGCCCTCAGGAAAAATTAAGGCTGTAGTTTCCCCTTGTTTTTAGCTGTTTGCAGTACCAGCACAGCAAGGCTGTTTTGGTTGATGTTACAAGACCAAATCTGTCAATCATCCAGACTGTTGCCTGTGCAACTACTAGAAAGGTTGCTGCCTCTCTTTAGGAACCACTCATTTGTCTGGCCTCTCAACAGATACCCCTCTGTTGCTGTTGCATCTATGGTGCAGCTACCTGTATCTCTGAGGCATGCAAGCCTTCCCACCAACAGCAAGGTCCTTGGTTCATTCGGTGGGTGGGGATCTTCATATAAGTCCATAGTTTGTTTGGGCACAAAACTGTAGTGATCAAGGAATTTCACATCTCTTGACGTGAAACCTGTGATCACTTGATACCCACACATCATAGGCTTTTTAACAATCAGAATAACCTATAAAAATCCCTTGTTTACCTTCAGGATCAAACTTTCCTTTGTTTAGCAATTTATACAAGATTACAACTTTTTGACCAAATGTGTGAAGGTGATCAGGTTTTCTCTTCAACCACTTCTGATATGGAGTTTCATCAAACATCCTTTAGATAAGCAACAGTTTCAGATGTAGGTAGCTGTATTGATGGCTTTGGCCTAAATTGATTATATTAGTCCTGACTTGAGCAGCGTACAGTGAACCACATTGAACAACAAATGGTTCTTTCATTCAGCAACACCATTCTGCTGTGTTGTGTATGAAACCGTTAGATGTTACTGTACTCTTCAATTCTGCTATTGGAGTCCCTTCTTTCAGTGCAGTAATACTTACCATTGTCTGTGTGGAAATACTTAATTTGATGACCAGTCTCATTGTCTCTTAGGTTTTAGATTTCAACTAATTTGTCACGACTTCCTGTTTATGCTGAAGGAAAAAAAGATTTGGTACTAACTGTTGTAGTTGTCTATAAAGGTCACAAAAAATCTCATAAGACCTTGAGATGTGTCTCTCATTGGCACACAGACATCAGAGTGAATTGACTTCAGAAGTTCATTTGAGATCCCTTCTTGTTTAATGAAGGAAGTGGATGTGATTTATACTGTAATTGTAGTGCATCTAGTTAGATGAACATCACTGCATTTCAGACCTATCACATAGCCATTTTTGAGTATTTTGATCATATCTCACGATTTTAAGTGGCCTAATCAAGCATGCCAGATTTGCACATCACTTTTCATAACTTTCAGCTTGGCAATGAGAAATGCCTTTGAACCGTTTCCTTGTAAGTAAAACAAGTAACTGTATCTATTTGCAGTCAGCTTGACTTTAGCATTAGTATTTCATACAACTGCACAAGTTTTGTCAAATGTCACAATGTTGTTCACAAACTTAGCCACGGAAATGAGAGGGGAAGTGTGTTGGGCCCACAACCTGGTGGAACTGATTTATGAAATCAAGTCTGTGTTTGCTTTTCTGTCTACCAGTGCATGCAGATTTTTCAACAGAGGGTACTTTACCTTCCCCAGCCACTGTAGGTCTGTCTCCAAAAACATATCCCCAAGTGTTCTTTTTTTTAATAAACAGTGCTATTACCTGTATTGACTGTGTGTTGTAATTATAATATGACTGCATTTCCAGTCAAACTCTGTGTGCAGCAATCACATGCAGTATATTCATCATGTTAATGAATTTGGCATATTCTGCATTTTTAAGCTTATGAATTTAAGTTTTATCTAATCAAAATATGTTGTATTTGACAATCATGTAGACTGGGCCCATAACCTGATGGGACATGGTCTGACAAAATAGGCACAATGCCTAAATACAGAACAACTTTATTCATAATTCGCTACATGGAGAATAAACAGAAAACTAACAGTCAACTTGAAAACACATGCCATGGTTTTGTAGACACCACAGATACTACATGATGGTAGAACTTGAATCTCAACAATAATATTCAGTGCACCGAGCGAGGTGGCGCAGTGGCTAGCACACTGGACTCGCATTCGGGAGGACGATGGTTCAATCCCACATCCGGCCATCCTGATTTAGGTTTTCCGTGTTTTCCCTAAATCGCTCCAGGCAAATGCCAGGATGGTTCCTTTGAAAGGGCACAGCCGACATCCTTCCCCGTCCTTCCCTAATCCGATGAGACCGATGAACTCGCTGTCTGGTCTCCTTCCCCAAACAACCAACCAACCAATAATACTCAGCATAAATAACTGAGAAGTGATTACATGTCAAGATTTCAATACTTACTCCAATCTGGATAGTCCTGATCAAAGGCACCTTGAGTTATTGATGTGGAGCTGTGATTTGATCCCCACAGTAACTTTCCAAACAAGAACAGAAAGACAGTGCAACATTAATAGATAATTTATTTCCAAATTCAACTTAAATAGATGTGAACCCTATAATAAAGAGCTTACCTAATGCTGAAACTCAAATGACAGCTATAAAGCACCCTTGTCAGTACAGATTAACTCAGAAGGGAATTTTATGTTTATAATAGTAGAGTACACAGTTTTTAACACAACAAGTTCCTTTCATAGAACTGTAAACACTGATTGTTACAATATTCAAGGAAAATTTACAGAATGAAAAATGGAAAGAATTTTACACCAAACATATAGTGCCTAAGAAATTTAATTATTTCCAAAACAATATTCTTAAAATGCTGTCATCGCCATTTTTATCATTTCCATCCATCTAATTACCCAAAAATATGAATGTGACATCGTTACAATAAGATGACAGGTTTTGTGATTTATGTCTTTTAACAAAGCACCATATGCTGACAGTGGAGATGGTATGTTAAATTATCAGTGTTAACTAGACTCTAAATACTCATCTTTATGTGCAGAGTGAATGGTTCTAGAGTGTTTCCATATAAATAGCTTGGCACTTCTTTTTAATCCTTCCATTTTACTTAAGTTATGTGCAACATAAAATTATATAGTCTAGTCATCCACTGAGTCTACACAAAACAAATCATAGGTAGACAACCCCACACATGTATGTATTTGTAACATAATAATAGTTAGCTTTGTATGTACCATTATTGTAAAATTTTGGTAGTACCGGTATTAACCTCATCACTTTCTAATTTTTTTTTAAATTATAACTTATTTAGCCTTTCTATTGTTAATTAACAACATTATAAATTATTGAGAAATTTACAAATTTTTGTCACAATCATATGGCTCTTTTAGATTAATCATCTTTTAAATTTCTTGTACACACTATTCTACTGATATTGGGCACTAACACTTGCTCATTACTTAGTATGTTTTACTTACATGCAGTTTAGTTTTGTGAAATGAGTCCACTTTTATATTTAAAAAAAAAGAACAGAATTATATCACACTGAACAACAACATACATTATGCAAAACATTCACATTATACAGATCCACATAAATCAGTTGTGTACTGTTTAATGCATGAGAATAAAGAATTATCTCTTTATTTCAAAAAAGCAATCTTTTCAATCATGCATGCATTGGCATTGATTGGTTTAGCTTGTTACACTAACAGACATTTCACCATATTCGTGCTGATTCAGTTACATCCCAAGTTTTCATTTAGAACGGGTCACTGACAATTACAATGGAATATGACAGAAATGGTGGCTAACAACTGGGCTCAAAGTATCTCAGCCTAGGAACAGAGAACTTATTTTATGCAGATGACTAGTTATGAACCTGATGTGAGGAAGCACAACCAGCAATATTGCAAAATTCTTCATGAAAAATTCAAAATTCCAAGAACAAGGCAAAGGCAATTGGAGCATTATTAGGCTTTTACTTAGACAGACCAAGCTTCTATTTGTGACATCAGAAATTTCATTAGGTCGCTAAATAGCAGAAACTATTAAGATAAGATAAGATAATATAAGATACTTTATAGTCACATAACATGTTTTTAAACAATCATTCAATTGAGAACATTGGTGACTCATCAGTCTTTAACCTAAATTGTTACAGTATTTTATATACTACAGGATATACGTAATACATACATTGCTTATTATAATAAAAATACAACTTTATATTTTAAATCTTTTCATATCTCATCGAATCATTACCATAGACTTCACACACCTATATGAAATATGGATGTGCTGAACGGAATTCAAACCACCATTCAAACTATAATTCTATATATAAACATGAATATACACTGAATGTGTATACTTGTATCTATATGGCTTCGAAAGTATACCATTTGTACTTGTATCCTTGCTCCCTGTTCCTATTTATAAATTCTTCTAAACTACAACATTTGCTTTTTATTCATTTAGAAATTCTTCTAGACTATAATAACATTTGCTTTTTAGGTATGTGCCAATGGTCTCCAATGTGGATTCCCCAGATATTGACCTTATCTTATTTCTGATCCTCAGAGCCATGTAATTTGGAGTATTTTCATATAATGTAAGTCTGTGACAAGGTAGCATGTGTTTCAATTTATGTATAGTTTCATAGGCATGTGTGAATGTATTTCCTTCAAACAGATGTGAGTTTTTCTGTTCAAAGAGAAGTATTTCATATATGAAGATGGAAGGGATTGTCATGACGTCCAGGCTTTCGAATAGTGGTTTGCATGTATGTCTACTATTAGTTCCTGTCATTGCTCAGTTTTTTTTTAAAAAAAAGGAGGTTTGTCTTTTCAGCTCCCCAAAAAATTATTCCATATGTTATAACTGTTATGAAATACGCGTGGTATACAATTTTCTTCAATGTTTAATCTGTTACTTTGTGTAGTACCCTCATTGCATAAACTAAACTATTTAATCTCTTCAGTAAAGTGTCCACCACATGATTGGTCCATTGCAAGTTTTTATTTAAAGTTATCCCAAGAAATTTTACAGAATCAACTGTGGTCAATTTTTTACCTGAATACTCTATTTGCAATATACATTCAGTAGTTTGTTTGGTCCTGAAGTGTATGATTTGGGTTTTTTCAAGATTTAATTTCATAGCATTATTTTTTATCCATTGTTCAAGTTCTTGTACAGTTTGTTTCATGTTCCACACTAATTCTTCAGTGTTTTTGCAGCAGACTACAGCAGTTGAGTCATCTGCTTAAAGTATTGTATCTGTATTTACTTTGCTAGGCATGTCATTTATGTAATATAAGAACAGAAGTGGTCTTAACATTGAGGCCCCGGGGCACATCTGCTTGTATTTCTTTCCAGCTAGAGCAAGTTTTCTCTCCCTTTTGATGTATCACCACCATTTATGTCTGTTTTTGAGATAAGATGAAAACCATATTATTAGATTTTCCATGGAAGCCATAGGTAACCAATTTTTGGAGCAGTAGCTTATGGTTTACTGTGTCAAACACCTTTTAGAGGTCACAAAAAATACCAGATACACTTTGTTTGTTGTCGAGGCATTTACTTACTTTAGGGATTAGTTCATTTACAGCTTGTAAAGTGTTTCGTCCCTTCCTAAACCCATATTGGTTATTGAGAATAATATTACCTTCTTTATTGTACTTTTCTAATTAATTATATACTATTCATTTAACTATTTTAGAGAAAACTGGGAGTATAGACACTGGGCGGAAATTTACTAAATCATCTTGTTTTCCCTTTTTGTGGACTGGACAAATTTCAGCATATTTCAGTCTGTCTGGAAAGCAGCCCTCATCAAATGATTGGTTTACTATTTTACAGAGTTGAGGTGCAATGTTGTCACTTCCTGCCTTTATGATATCTGTTGGAATTTCATCCCAGCCCACAGATTTAAGATTTTTTAGGGATTGTATGATGTTAGCTACTTCCTGACATGATACTGCACTGAATTTAAACTCTCTTGATTCTTGCACTACTGAATCAGGTCTTCTTTGTGGAAGCAAGAAGTTACGAATTTTGTTTGTGGTTATGAAGTACTTATTAAATTCTTCACAGATGTGCCGAGTGTTAGTAACAGTATTCCCACCAATTTCTAGTTTGTAATTAAAATGTTTTGTTTCTTCAGTACCTGTTTCTTTCTTGACAACCTGCCATATTGTGTTTGATTTATTTGAGGCATTAGCCATATATTTACTATTTGCCATTTGTTTTTCTTGTTTAACTACCCGATCAAATATTTTTTTTTTTTTGTATTTGATTTTGTACCTAATAAATTCAGCATCATGATTGGTTTTCGCTTCCTTATGCTTTTCCCTCTTTCTAATACTGGAGATCCTGATACCGTCTGTAATCCATGTCTTACTTTTATTGTATTTATCACATGTCGATACGAGGGGAAAACATTCATTGAAAATGTTCTTGAATTCAGATATGAAAGTGTTGTAATTATTGTTTACTGAACACTGGTTGCTGAAGGTCCAGTGGGTTTCCTTTAATTTCAAGATAAATGTGTTTATACTTGGGTGGCTTAAATTTCTGTCCAATTTTACTGTGGGCCTATATGTTTTGTCTATGTATGGCAATGACATCAAAAGTGCTGAGTGACCAGATATTCCTAATTCTAATACATGTTTTTCTGTATTCCCATAATTTTTGCTGCTCACTATCTGCTATCAATGCTTGTGGCAGAAGTGGCTGTTACCCTGGTGTACTCAGTAAAATTTAGTGTTAAGCCATTTGTAGCCAACAAATCCTTCAGGGTGGTAACGAATCTGTTTTTGTCTCTTATATCTATATTAAAATCAGAACAAATTACAATCTTTTTATATGGTTTCTCTACCTGCAACCTACTTAGCAGAGTTTCAAATTTCTCTAGGAATGCCCTAGTAGCCCAATATTCCAGGACATGATATATGCTTATGATTAGTAAACCGTATTCAGACAGCTCAATGGAACAGCTTTTGAATACCTGGTCCTCATTTAAACAATCAAAAGTCATTTTGGTTTTGCAGTTTTGTGTCTGTTCAACTAATATAGATGATCCCCCATACCCCTTTTTTCTGCAAAAACTCGATGCTAACTTGTATCCTGAGAGTGAATTTAGTAGCTTGACATTGTCCCATTTAAGCCAAAGTTCATTCAAACATACGACTTTTACAGAGTTTATTTGCTCTAAGAGTATTTCTAAGTCAATATAGTTTGTTCATCATTTCTCCTGACACACCACCTATATTTAAGTGCATTATGAAGCTATTTTTACTGACTAAAGAACTTACAGTATCTATTAAACTGCCGGCAAAGTTTTACACCTATGTGATTCTTTACTGCTAATTTACGGTCCCTCGCTTTGTTAGTTCTTTTAGACCAAATTCCATAGGAATTGGTCTGCCATATTAGTGTCCATGTGAAGGAGCTTCCATTGCAATAACAGGTCTGTTTTTGTTATCATGAGATATCAGTTCAAGTACATTGTTAATGCTTGCAGCTAACCTTTTCCTACTATGTTTGTTGTGATGCATTCCATGGCATGTAAAACAGTTTCTTTCATAAGTATCAATATCTGTGAGCTTTACATTTACAAATTTGGCACAAAAACTTTTTAACTTATAATTCATTCATTGAATTTCTTTGTTAACACACGACCAGTCCAGAAGATCATACCTTTGTGGGAGTGTTATTACAATTACATTTGTGAAATGCAGGAACCACAGCACTGTGAACAGCTTCTTAACAAAGGCCGTGGCTTCATTTCTGTAAACATTGTTTGCACCTCCTATTATCACCACACTGTCTTTTTTTGTGAGTTCTGAGCAATCTTCATTAACACTTTTAACCACATTGTCAAAACTGGCACCAGGCTTTACAATGCCTGAGATCTGAACATCGTTATTTACACTGTTTGTCAAGAGTTCCCGTATGTTGCAGCCGTGACTGTCGCAGAATATTTTCACCTTCTTCTTCTATTGTATCCTCTTTGTAGAATCGTTTTTACATGATGCTGTGAAGACTTCTTTTGACGTTTCTTTATGTCCATAATCTTCCTTAATTGAGAAATCATTTTCTCTTACCGAGAAGAAGTCTGGTTTGTTTACACCTGGTTCCTTGTATTGAAGATGTACCTCTGCACCTCATACACACTTATTCTTCAGAGTAGCATATTTGTTGTTTAGAGAAGTAAATCACTTTGAAGTACTCTGATTTTTTCATCTTTTTCCTTGATGGTGTTTCTAAATTTGTTTTCCACAGCATCACTAACACACATGAAACAAGTCTATATGTAGTCCTCGTTCACAAATTTTATGCTTAATTTAGCACACTTCTCGTGGAAGCAGTGGTGACAGCCTTTACATCAAATACCTGTAATCACTTTTTTTATCACACATCTTACAATTGTTAACACTTTTATAGTCACATTTATCGGAGCCGTCCTCATTTACTGTTTTACTGTGCGGTGCCATCTTGACTAGTCTGGCTACGATGATTTTCAAAATATTAAAATCTTGTGTGGTCTTGATACTATCCCTTTTAAGTTACCTTTGCAACCAGTTGATGAGTTAAGATATAATTCCTGAAAGACTGGTGTGCAATGTATAGCTATTTATAACTGTTGTAGCAGTCTCAAGTAGGAGCCCATGTGCCGTGACCACAGTGACCACATTGACTGCTACATGGGTGACTAATCAGCTCCCCACCAATCAGATCATCTTATGTTTACCTATAGCAGGCCTGGGAGGCTGCTAGGTCTCCTTGTTTCTGGCCTTGACCTGCAATGGACTGATCCTAAATCATGATGTCCAAGAGACTGAAGTCTGCTATTATGCCTCCCCTTATCTATGGCACCTGCACCCTTCTATGAATAAACTACTTGTGTGTTAAGGATGCCTTCTTATTATACCTAAATTCTTCTCTTATCCTAACTCCCAATCACCTGGCTGAAGTAAGTTATGCTGTGCTAACACCTATTTATGAAAGTAGAGATAAGCAACATGCCTTCAATTATACACTCAATTTCTGATTTACACCTTCTCAAATGTTATGAATCAACTTTCAAAAAGAACCCTTTAATAATTACTCAGTCCAGCTTCTGTAAAACCATCCCTATAGAAAATATATGTTCACACAGACTCAGTTCTGGTAGAACTAAACAATAAAAATTACCCTATCATTATTTTCTGTGGTCTTTCCAAAGCCTTGGAGTGTGTAAAATATAAACTTCTAATAGGCAACCTAAACACATTCCCTTTGCATGGATGGTGTCTTATCTTAAGAACAGAAACAGTGCATCACATCAGCAAATGGTATGGCAGAAATGGTTTCTGAGCCTTGAAGGCTGCGCGCATTGGTTCTGTCCACAGAATGGGGTGCATCCCTGAAGTCTGCTTGCTGGTGAGGGCGCTAGCAAGGGTGGCCTGGATGTGGGCTGCTGCAGGCAAATGATGAGGGTAGTAGTGTATTAGTGTGACATTCCCAGAAACCGACAGAACTCTTTGTATGTGGTAGGAAGTGACATTGATAAGATTGATTGCACCTTCGATTCAGGGGGATGTATCCCAGCGGCTGTGACTGTGTACACCAAGAATTGGACATATTGTTGCTGCAGTTGCAGTTTGTCAGTGTTGATCTCGACTCCATATGATGAGAGAGTGTCCTTTACTATCATGATGTGGCGTTCATGATCTCAATTGGATTTGCTGATAATCACCATTTCCAGAATGTCTTTAGGTGTTACTGGGATTTGGTGATAATCACGTTTGCAATCCAGTATGCTGAAAATTGTAGCACCCGCGATAAGGTGAGTGAAATCGGAAATGTTCAGTATAGGATAATTGTCCATCACAGTTCTAGCGTTCAAGCGTCTGTAATTGCCACACACACAAAAAGAGCCATCCTGTTTAGGGATGAGGTATTACTATCAAAGGGCTGTAAAATTCCCACCTCAAGAACTTCCTGTATTTAATGGTCAGCCAAGTGTAACTTAGGTGGGTTAAGGCGGCGAGCCTTGTAGCGAATAGGTGGGTCCCCAGATGTTATGATGCAATGTACAGTTCCATTCGTGACAGTGGAAACTGAATGTTCGATGACTACACTTGGGTGGAGCGTGGTGTCGATTGATTTCTTAGGGGCGCATGTCTTGGAAGCAATGTAATTGTCTGCCCAATAGGGGGATGGCAGCAAAAAAATCACATATTTGTTATGTTTACACCAGCACAGATGGCAGTTTGCGAGTGCCGAGCCTGAGGCAGATGCGAGCAGTGTGCAAGGGGCTGTCTATTGTCCGTAGTGTGTGAGAGAGGTGCGCTCGATGGTGGCAGCGCTGCTGGCATGCTTGGAGCTATGGAGCAAGCCTTGCAAGGAGGCATGAGAGGAGGTGAATGTTTATCAATACACTGGGCAGGCCAGTGCGTGGCAGCGGGGACCGTGGTCAGAGCCTGGAAGGCTGGATTGCCGTGAGGCACACAAATGTCAGTTTTCAAAACAGGTGAGAGAGACATTGAGCAGAACACACTTGATGGGGGTGGGGGAGTGGGGGGGGGGGGGCGGTAACACTGTGTGGTTGAGACTGGAGTCACAGGAGATAGATGTGGCATTGCTAACCTGCGTACAGTTGTCAGCGGAGCTGTCAGGTGTGGCAGATGAAGGCTCGGGTGTCAGTGCTGCCAACTGGTGTGAACTGATCACAGCAAGCTCGTCCTCGGCACGTGCAATGGACGTTCTCACAGTAGAGGGCACATGTCTTGGCAGGACACAATTCACAGTTGCACAAGTCCTGCTTGTGAGAGCCACACACTGATGCACTAAACAGTTAACAGTGTTTACACTCAGAGCAAGGTGATGGAGTACGGTCACATGGGATGTGAGAGTTAGAGAGAAATGTGGTGAAACAGAGAACCTCGAATGATGTTTGGAGACATCTGGTGGTGTGATAAGAAGTCCATTCCCAGGATTGGTTTTGCGATGTCCACCATGTGGAAGATCCAGGGGAGGGAGAGGCCATTAGAGAGGTGGAGTTGAAGCTCGTTGGAGCTGCAGGTCTGGAGTGTAGATGACTTCATGGCTCAAAGGAGAGAGTGTGTGCATGTGAGGGGGTGTGTGACCATCGATTTGAGTATGATTGAGACATCAGCACTGGTGTCCACAAGGAAGTTGTGACTCGAAGAATAGCCTTTGACGTAAAGAAGGTCATTTGACAGGACAGAGGCATGGACAGGATGTAGCATGGGTTGGCGCTTATTGGACGATTGGCTTTTCGGATGCTTACATGTGGGGTGACGCTTTTTTGCGTCATCGCCGAATATGGTGGGGTACCAATAGTAAGGGTACGTTGAGAGAGGAAGCGGCTAATCGTCCTCTATGTGCTTCGGTTCATACACAAGGGTGGTCAGTGTAGGTGTGATATGCAGCAGCTCCATGGGCGGAGAGTCCACATCCTTGGTGCCATGTGGCACAGCAATAAGGGGGGTGGAGCACAGTCTGCTCCTGCCTACGGCCGGGAGAGCTACTATCGCAGGAGTTCCAACCTGTTGCATGAGCTCCTGCAGGTGGCGCTGGTGTGTGAGCGAATAGACCTGGTCAGCCATCCACAGATGCGAACCAATGGATTCCAAGGCGTGGGGAAGGAGATGAACCTGGAGATCTGTAGGCAGTTTTGATAACCACACCGACCCCAGGAGGCATAGCCGGCACCAAAGCTGGTATGGGGTGTGGTTGCCGAGATGTTCCTTGTACAGTATTCACAGACTAACCTCTTTTGGGGGACATGAGAGGCCCTCGATGGTAGTCTGTTTTGCGAAATCGTATTTCAAAGTTAGCAGCAGCGCCAGAGGTAGGTTGCAGATCTGGTCTGTGTGCCTATGCAGTTGAGTCATGAGGCACAGTAATTTTGAATTGTCGTGTGACATGGTACACTTCGAACAACGTTGCTGGCTTGTCCTCAGATAGCAGGGGTATGGTCAGTAAGTGGCCTGGTGGTGGCTATGAAGGTGCAGCTAGGTTTGTATCTGAGTCCCTCGTATCACTCATATGATGTGGATGCTGGACCAGCGCGGTCAATGCAGATGGCACTGTGAGTGAGCAGTCTCTCGGAGTGGATGAGAATGGCACTGAAGCACTAGGAAATGATGCTGTAGAACTGTCCAATGCAATGTTCATGGCATGGAACATTCTGACACAGAAGACTTGGCCAGTGCCATGTGAAAAGTGAGCAGGTGAAGGCTGAAGCCAAAACCCCTCACAAATTTACTTGCAGTGGGGGGGGGGGGGGAGGGGGGGGAAGGGGAGGGGGGTGAAGAGTGGTAAAATGTCCCCACCGGGCAGTCAGCATGATGACCAGGTGTATGTTCAGAGGGGCAGAAACCACAGTTAGTATCACTACGCAGCACATTGTTCACATCAGGTGGGAGCCCGTAAAGTACACTGAAGGGCCAAACGGTCATTGGGGCAGAAACTGCCCTGGAAATGTTCATGATATACACTGGGCATTGTCCACTTAGTGAACTGATGAAGCAGTAAAGCACTCAGGCATCATGGGAGCACGATTGGTTGACATGGTCTGTCCTAACAAAGGTGAGGTCGCACATGGCACTGTTGTAATGGTCACCCGTGTGGCCAGCATCTGACACATAGTTTGTGTATGAAATGCAGAATCCATGTCAGCTTGGTGAAATGCACGAACTTTGCTCTTCTCGGTATTGTTTACAAAATGCACATCTTGATGCACACCTACTGGAGAGGCAAAGCCTGAGTCTGCAGTCACATGTTGACTAGCGAGTGGCGAAAGTGTTGAGGCGATGAAACTGTAGAATCCAGGTGATGGTGAAGTGATGAAATGTTCATTGTAGGTGCAGGAGCCTCAATATCCAGGTGCTGTACAGCAGGATACGTGGCCAAGTGGAATGAATGAAGGCATAAACAAAGCCGGCACAATAGACACAAAAATATTTGCACCACGAGGAAACAGCGCATGAATTCTTACTCGGGGTCACTGCTGTGGAATTTATGTTGGGTTGTAGCCCAAGGAAACACACTCATTTCTGTAATGCTCTGTATAATTCATACAGATGTCCACATTACAACAAATCATACAACAAACTTAACAAGCAAGATAGTATGGGCTTTTAGGTTACAAATCAAAGAACTTGAGATGGTGCAGATATATCATTTGTACTTTTCAATGTCACATATCCATTCCTAAAATTAGGGTAGTTGTTTCTATTTTTATATTTGTCTAGAAGCAGTGCTAAAAGTTTTGTTTACTGCAGCTGAGTGCTGACGATCCATTCTCCTAGTAATTTTGTATAAGAGTGTCAGTGTCTTTGAAAAAGCTCCTGTTGTTTCTTTTATAACAATGAGCTCCTGTTCTAACAACTATTTCATATTAAGAATTTGTGGAATTTTAACAGTTTCCGATAACCAGAAAAGTTAAAAACTGTTAACTATTAACATTAGTATTAACTTCTAGAATTCTGCTAAGTTATAGAAGTAATAACATCATTTTGTGTTGGGGAAGGAGATTCCATACCACTGAAACCATTTTATGCACCTGTAGACTAAGTAGTCAGGTCTTTAAACTGGAAAAAATGAAGCTATTACAGATTACTCCTGAAGCATCTATAATTTGCTAAAGATAATCTATTATTTGCCTCTAGTGCAGGTAAATGTGAATAACAAATAGAAGAACTTAATAAAGCAGATGTTAAAGTATAACTGTAAATTAATTGTAATGGGATTAAAATGATGCATTACCTGTGCATCAATTAGAAAACTGTTCAAACTAACATTTTTGCATGTAGAACAGTTGAAGACCATGGCTAGAGGTTCAGAAAAAAATGAACAGAAGAGTACAAGTGATCTGGAATCATTCCAAAACTAATACTGAATTGTGTTTAAAATGAAAATTGTACAATTAGTGTTTATTTCCATTTTTGTCTTATTCCAGTGACACGTAGGAACAAAAATGATGTGGCACCTCAACAAAACAATATTGTATCATCCTATGAAAGAAACATTGTGCCACCCCACAGTGCAACATGCAAGTGAATCTAAAAAAGCAATGCCTGTAAGATGAACTGGTTCTCAAATATAACCAATAGAATAAACACAAAAGCTCTGGGGCCAATGTATATAGAGTACAGTAGAATTTAAACTGAACTTCAGTGACACATTAAATATGACAGAAAAATACCAAACACAGCACAACCTGAAAATTTGTCCAATCTTTACTGAACATAAATGAAGAATTAAACATTCTGCTAACCAAAGAGCTCAATGATATCTCAGTTGTATGCCTTGCAGAGCTCTGCACTTATATAATGAAATTAATTACACTGCCAAATTTTAAATTGTTTAAACACTACTACAGAACCAACAACATGGTATTGTAGCCATCTTCACAAAACAACATACTGAATCTAAACTACTGCCTGTCCTAAAAGGGATTGAGGCAAAAAAAATCCAAAACACAAATCTAAATCTCATTACAGCTATAATTTATGACGCCCCTTCAAATAAAGATAATGATTTCCAATGCAAACAATACCTGTTTTAAGCAACCTAAGTCAGTGAATGGAAACATGAAGTAAATTCATGTCATAAGTTTAGTGTTGATTTTTTCACCCATAATAGAAACAGCAAGATATAAGTCAATCTTGTAAAATCTTATAATCTACGTGGACTAGTAAATGAACACACCAGAATAACAGCTACGTCCAAGGCAGCCTCACACCAAATTCCTGCAGATATAGATAAACATAACTCAGTGCTGCAGGTACGTGATGTAGGATTCAGTGATCACCAAGTTCTGATACTAAATATTGAGGTAAACAAAGATACTTCAGTGCTGCAGGTAAGTGATGTAGGATTCAGTGATCACCAAGTTCTCATACTAAATATTGAGGTAAACAAAGATACTTCAAGTCCAATGCCACCTAAAACTTTAAGGAGGTATTTCAGCCAGGATAACTTAAACAAACTGATTGACCTTGTAAGTACCGTAATGAAAAGAAAGAAAGACAAGTGGCAGGGATGTATGCAGTCAATTCTATCAACAAAAAATTTAACATATTTCTTGACTCAATGGTCCATTACTTTGAGGAGGCATTTCCACAAAAAACATTAAGATCAAATAACAGTAAGCAAAACAAGAATTAGATACACTAGCTATAATAAACCTCTGACAAAATAAGAGAATACACCATGAGTTGTGCAAACAAAGTAATGACTCTCATCAGTTTCTCATAATATATAGAAGTTCCTCATGTATCCTAAAAAGAGTAATAAGTCAGGATGAAAAATGCAGTCATGGGTGCACTGAAATCCAGCAACAAAGCAAGAACAAGAGAAATTTATAAACATGGAAAGTGCATAAAATGAATCAACACAAGCAAGCATAGAACTTTTAAAAAAAAAAGAAAAGAGAAGAAACATTTAAACTGAGGGGCCCATTGGAAAAGGGGCACATGCCAACGCACAGTGCTATTGTGATTTTGGCACAGGAAGACAGCCGATGCTATCTAGTATCACAGATGGTAACTTCTAGCACAGTGGCATGTGCCCTTTTCTTTAAAGAGAGCATATTATATTTGCTGTTATTCGGGACTGACACATTCCCAGTGGAAAAGAGGCCCATGCCAGCAGTATCTGTGTGTCTCATCAGTCAATTTGTCTCATAGGTTTACATGGTTTCAGAAAGCCAATCAGAAAGCATTTCTCAAACATGGTTCATATATTTCCAAGATGGCGGCAATAGGTGTTGCTATTACTGGTACTCATGAAGAAAATGCACCAATACATGTAAAAAAAGAATTTGTAAAGAAAATGAGTGGGAAGATAATGAAAGCAAGAGGTTAAGAAACAATGGAAAAGAATATAAGTCCTGAAAAAAAATAAGATTGTGCCCGACATTAGTGCAGTCTAATAAGTGCAAAAAGTGTATCCAAAGAAGAGGAAGGTTCAAACAGTAACCCAGATGAAGTTTCTTTCAGATATTTTTTTGTGACACTCCAGTTACTGAGTTTGAAATGTATAGGATTGCATTTTTAGCTGTTCATGCTGTTTCTGTTAAACGTTTGAGGACTGTCCATAGCAATGAAGAATGTGACACAGAGAGTCATTAATCTACAACATATGTATCTGTACATACACCTAGACAGGATAGAAGAAGCAAGCATTCTAACAGACCTCATGCCATAGATAACGAGAGAAAAAATAAAGTTAGAAATCACATTGAAATGTTTCCAAGGTACACATCACACAGTGGAACGCAGAATCCGAACAAGTCCTACACAGAATGAGATTTTCACTCTGCACTCCCCCAGGCTGTGGCTAAGCCATGTCTCTGCAATATCCTTTCTTTCTGGAGTGCTAGTTCTACAAGGTTCGCAGGGGAGCTTCTGTAAAGTTTGGAAGGTAGGAGACGAGATACTGGCAGAAGTAAATCTGTGAGGATGGGGTGTGAGCCATGCTGGGGTAGCTCAGTTGGTAGAGCACTTGCCCGCGAAAGGCAAAGTTCCCGAGTTTGAGTCTCGGTGCGGCACACAGTTTTAAACTGCCAGGAAGTTTTAAGTCCTACACAACCTCTGTTCACTTGATTGCTGGAATGTATCATTTTTACTGTGAAGATCTTAAAAATACAGATGAAGTCCCAGTGAAACAACATGTGTATGGAACCATTTTCAACACGGAATATAATGTTGGTTTTAAATTGCCATCAAGTGATACATGTCATATTTGTGATTCTGATAAGGCACATAATAACATCAAATCCAGAGACATCAACCGACACCTTGAGAAAGCTGAAACTGCATATTGTGCACTGAAAAGTGACTCAGATGAGTCAAAACAGGATGATAGTGATACACTCATTTTGTGCATGGACTTACAACAAGCATTGCCAACACCATATATTTTGACGGAATCATTTGTTTATAAGAGACAACTTTGGACATATAATTTCTATATTCACCATTGTAGTGATGAGAAGGCAGTGATATGTGTGTGGTCCGAGAATGTTGCATCTAGAGGGGTCAATGGAGCAGATAACCATGTTTTAAAGGCTTTAGACATGGTGAAGGAAGAACATTATCGAAGTCTCATCATTTATTCTGATTCATGTATTGGTCAAAATAAAAACTATATTATCCTAGGTCTGTGGTTATACCTCCTAGATAAAAAATGTTTTGATGTTTTTGAGCACAAATTTCTCCTCCCTGGTCACATGTTTAAGCCATGTGACAGGGATTTTGGAGTTATTGAGAAGCTGAA
This sequence comes from Schistocerca americana, assembly GCF_021461395.2. Taxonomy (NCBI): domain Eukaryota; kingdom Metazoa; phylum Arthropoda; class Insecta; order Orthoptera; family Acrididae; genus Schistocerca; species Schistocerca americana. The sequence continues at coordinate 587,349,679 of NC_060119.1, forward strand.
AAGAAAGACACAGGCTGTGTACACTCAAAAAAAATGGGATGAACTTATAAGAAAGAGCAAGCAAAAGAACCCATTCACTGTGGTTGAAATGAAGAAAGACGACTTAGTGTCTTTGTCGTCTATAATGAACAGTATCATCAAACATAACATTAATGTTGACAAAAAGCCTGCAGACATCAGAAATGCAATGGTGTTTAGATTAGTGGGTGGTGAACATTCTGTTTATATCAAATATTCACACAATCAAACTGAGAAGCATGTGCGAGTAAGTTTGCAGAAGAGTCGTGGACAATTTACAAAGCTTGCAGACAGTCAGTTAGTTCCTAAGTATCCAAATGGACATCAAATTAAGGCAGAAAAGTTCAAGGGCCTTCAAAGCTTACTGCAATTTGTGCCTCCAATATATTCAAGTTTTTATCAGTCATTGATAAGTGATGGTAGTGATGAAACAATGGAACAGGAAAACATTGATGAGGAGTTTGACTATTAATGACATGCTAAGTAATGTGTGTACATGTCAAGGATTTCATTTTCTGTGCTTTAGATAGTAATAAAGTGGCCTAATATTTAATAGTATTTGTAAAACACCATCTAGTTACTGTAACAACTGTTGGTATCACAGCATGAGTTCACATTACTATATAAAATCATCTTTCCTTAATTCCCATTTCCTGACACAACCTATTCTAGTGGCATGTGCCCCTTTTCTACTGGGCCTACCAATTATAACTAATCCTGAAGCTGTAATGATAATTTTCAACAAACTCTTCACAAGTACAGCAAGAGAATTGGTTAAAAATAACCCAATCAATAAATATCAACCAGAAAGTTCCCATGTGCACAGAATCAATATTCATTAGTAGTCACTAAAGATGATTTGTAAAAGCCCTCAGATTATTAAAGTATTCTTATGCAGTTGGTTTTGATGATATTCTACCATGTACACATACTATTGCTGAACCACCAACTCACCTTTGTGAGTGTTAGTTCCAGGCAGATACTTCCCCAGAGTCACTGAAAATCACAAAAGTAATTCCCATTTTCAAAATAAATAAATAAATAAAATGTGATATGAAAAATTATCAACCTATCATAATCTCATCCTGCTTCTCTACAATGTCTGAAAAAACAATGCAGAGAAAAACTGAAGGTCTACTGACAAAAGAAGTACACTGATATGTCTCAACTTGAGTTTAGACATGAAAAATCCACAGAAATGGCAATATATGCCTTATCTTCTGACATATTTCTAGATATGTAATAGCCTTTGACACAGTGAATCGTAAATTATTGCTATGGAACATTGAACAGTTTGGTGCCACACGAGTGCCAAACAATTGAATTATTTCTTTCTTACAAGAGGTCTGTAAGATGTACGCAACAAGCAAATCAATTTGGTAACTGAAATACTATCTGGAAGTTAAGAAATTCTATCTGAACTAGGCTACTTAATAACTCAGCAAGTGGACTATAAATGACAGACTAATAATCAGCACTAAAAACGTTTCTTTAAAGTTAACCACTTGAAATAGTCAATAAAAAATAAGCTAATTAACATTAAATTTAGATTACTGGGTCTGCGTCTCAAAGATATATTAAATGGAATAAACACATTGATCAGTTAAGTCCTGGAATGAGCAAAAGTTGCTTTTATCTCCTGGGTGTGCTGCAATCATGTACTAGTCAGAATATAGTAAAAAATTAATACTCTGCACACGTGAAGGACCACCTCATGTATGGTGTTTCAATACAAATGGTTACAGCTGATGAAAAGTAATACAAAAGGATCTTAAAATTATTCATACAACATCTGCAGCATAAGACAGCACTACAAAACTGGAATAATATATAACAGTTCTATTTCATAAGAAACAAGCTAGACAATGAATAAAAAGTAGAGACTTACCAACTTTCTCTCCATAATGTACAAAACATTAACTAAATTAAATCAATGCCATAGAAAAAATATCACAAAGGAACAAACACACTTTAGGAGAGTTGTATTTTGGCATAATTCTCCAGCTACCCTTTGCATTTAAAGAAAAGAGAAGAGAGTGATGAGGATGGTTAAAGGAAGTTAAAACTAGATACTCTTACAAACCACTTTTCAGGAAGCTGGAGATCTTACTGCCGCATAGTTTATATATTCTCAAGACTCCAAAATTCTTACAAAACTGACAACCAAATACTGATGAAAGAAAATCAATGAAATTTTCAAGCATTATACAAGAATAATTTCAAATTTCCATCTGTCAGATGCTATAATGCACAACTTTATCAAAAGAGAGCATTTCCTCACAAGTACAATGTCTGCTGAAGACAACACACAATTTTGTAAAGCTGCAAAGTCTTGTCTACTGTGTCACTGTTTTCACTCTATAAAAGAATAGATATAACAATGTATGTGTTGGTTATGATTACATGCAACATATGAACTAATCAGTGATGAAAAACCTTATACAAACTTGTTACAATGTATTGTAAATCATAATCTAAGCAACATAAGTATTAAATATTTTGTCTGACATCCATAGCACACTGTGTAATATCAGACCACAAGAACCAAATAACAATGGAAAAGCTGAGGTGATTAGCAAACAGGAGAGAGATGAAATTTAAGAATTAACAGGTATGGGAGACATAATTATGTCTGTAATTACACTTTTGGTTTATTGTAAGTTACTTAGGATTGAATGTACTACAAAATCACCCCAAAAAATTACACTTGACCTGCAATCTTAATAAAGTGTCTGTATATGGAGGACTGTATGAAGATGGATAATTTTCCATAAAACTTCCAGTAGTGGAAGTGTGCAAGGGTATTATGCTTATAAGTGGTAATGTAGGCCTAGCTTGTGTTAGTACACTTGCATAGTAACCTCCAGCCAGTCAAGTCATCAATTTCCTATACACATATTGCAAAATGACTCAATATTGGTCTGGATTTAAAAACCCAAGGGAAAGACAGTGTGTGAGGTTATCTATCTGTAAACCCTTATTTTGCACTTTGTATCTCACTGAAGAAATTCACTGAATCGCTGTAAAACTGATGTTACAAGAAACATGCCAATAATGTACCAGGCAGAATTTATGATTGCTCCATGTTCAAGAAAATCAATAAGAAGCACATCTTGCCTATCCCAAAACACTGTGTCCATCGACTTCCTTGCTGACAAGGTTTGCAAATATTTTCTTGGCTTTTGGGAGGACCTTGTGTGCCCCCGCTCCATGGCCTGTAATTTTGTCTTGCAATTGACTTGTTTCACCCAAGTCTTGTCACCCATTATGATTCGATCCAGTAATGAATCACCATGTTTGTGGTAGGCCTTCAGAAATGTCAACGTTGCCCCCATTCGCTGTTCTTTATGGTGCACAGTAAGCATCTTCGGCACCCATCGTGCACAAAATTTGTGGTAGCCTAGCTTTTGAGTGACAATTTCAAACAACAGAGTCTGTGAAACTTGTGGAAAAAAAGCAAAAGCTCCGTTATTTTGAAGCGACGGTTTTCATGAATCATTTGATCAACTTTAGCGACAAGATGATCAGTCACAATACTCGCGCATCCACTCTTCTCTTCATCATGATCATTGGTTTGGCCATTTTTAAACTGAATGCACCAGTTCCGGATGGAACATTCACTCATTACGTTGTTTCCGTACACTTTGCACAGTTCACGATAAATTTCTATAGGTTTTAGGTTTTTTGCCAACAAAAACCATATCACAGACTGCACCTCACTACTGGCGGGATTTTCGATTGCAGTGCACATTTCATCCGGATATCGAAAAAACCAAACGCACAGAGGCGTTGCCGCTGTCATGTATGGATGCTGACTGAACTGCCAAGCACGCGCATACCAAAATGTACATGATCGGCACACGCCTAGCTGTGTCAGATGGAAACATTCCCTACTTTCTGAATAGTCCTTGTATTTCAATGATAGAATATTCACAGTACACAGTTTCAATTGAGTTCTGACACAAAAACATCTTCCAATAGTGGCTTCAGTTTATGTAGTGGTGGCTGTACTATGTCTTTTAATGAATGACACGAGTAAATGAGTGTTCATGTCAACACAATTCGTAGCCAGAGTTCAAATTATTCACACATTTGCTCAAAGCAAAATTTTATAAAAGTTAATACCAGTCACTAGTTGGATCTGATGTAGTAAGTAAGTCACACAGGTGCAATGAGCTTGTGGATACTGGTGACAGACATATATACTTGTTACTGGGGTCTTGCGCATATTTGTTACATAGATTTTCACCTAGGTGTGGACTTCACTACACAAACTTGATACATAATTTTGTCACTAAGGTTACTGAGCCCAGACTGAGGATTTTGGGGTGGAGTGGTATGGGCTTGACCTTATGAAGACTGAGGTGTCAACATTTCAGAACTTCAGAAGATACATAATGGTTTGATTAACTGCTAGGCCATACTTTTCTAATTTGGATGAGCAATATGTTACAAGAGTAGTTGGGTTTACAAAATATCTGGTGGGTAAAATGCAAAAGGTTATGGACCATTTTGTGTGCCTACCATTTACCAATTACAATTACACAAGTTGGGTCAAATAAAATGAGAAGATAGGATTGAGCACAGATGTATGCATATAAATAAATGCATGTAAATAAATAAATAACCACATCCCATAATGTGAACATCACATGTACACCCATCACGATCTACACTGGTTCAGAGTGTAGTGTGGGCTGTGTCAGTGTGAGTTGTAGCAGTGCAAAGGGGATGACGGTACTCACAGTGGAGCATGAAACATAACAGTCTAATAGAAATTTATTAATCACGTAAATTTTAACCATAAACAGTAATTTCTGACATAGAGGTGTATGGAAATATGTACTTGTGAAAAAGTTACGAATAAAACAATTACGGAATCTTAATTACACTAATGTATAGAAGTCCATTAATTGGTAGGAACATTTTATATGATATGATTCTTCTGTAATTAGTAAATATAACAAGTGTATTGTTAACATTTGATACCTAAGCATTTATACATGCTACATCTTATATAGAGATTAGAATTCCCTCGTGTGTTTAATATACACTCCTGGAAATGGAAAAAAGAACACATTGACACCGGTGTGTCAGACCCACCATACTTGCTCCGGACACTGCGAGAGGGCTGTACAAGCAATGATCACACGCATGGCACAGCGGACACACCAGGAACCGCGGTGTTGGCCGTCGAATGGCGCTAGCTGCGCAGCATTTGTGCACCGCCGACGTCAGTGTCAGCCAGTTTGCCGTGGCATACGGAGTTCCATCGCAGCGTGGACGTGAACCATATGTGCAGTTGACGGACTTTGAGCGAGGGCGTATAGTGGGCATGCGGGAGGCCGGGTGGACGTACCGCCGAATTGCTCAACACGTGGGGCGTGAGGTCTCCACAGTACATCGATGTTGTCGCCAGTGGTCGGCGGAAGGTGCACGTGCCCGTCGACCTGGGACCGGACCGCAGCGACGCACGGATGCACGCCAAGACCGTAGGATCCTACGCAGTGCCGTAGGGGACCGCACCGCCACTTCCCAGCAAATTAGGGACACTGTTGCTCCTGGGGTATCGGCGAGGACCATTCGCAACCGTCTCCATGAAGCTGGGCTACGGTCACGCACACCGTTAGGCCGTCTTCCGCTCACGCCCCATCATCGTGCAGCCCGCCTCCAGTGGTGTCGCGACAGGCGTGAATGGAGGGACGAATGGAGACGTGTCGTCTTCAGCGATGAGAGTCGCTTCTGCCTTGGTGCCAATGATGGTCGTATGCGTGTTTGGCGCCGTGCAGGTGAGCGCCACAATCAGGACTGCATACGACCGAGGCACACAGGTCCAACACCCAGCATCATGGTGTGGGGAGCGATCTCCTACACTGGCCATACACCACTGGTGATCATCGAGGGGACACTGAATAGTGCACGGTACATCCAAACCGTCATCGAACCCATCGTTCTACCATTCCTAGACCGGCAAGGGAACTTGCTGTTCCAACAGGACAATGCATGTCCGCATGTATCCCGTGCCACCCAACGTGCTCTAGAAGGTGTAAGTCAACTACCCTGGCCAGCAAGATCTCCGGATCTGTCCCCCATTGAGCATGTTTGGGACTGGATGAAGCGTCGTCTCACGCGGTCTGCACGTCCAGCACGGACGCTGGTCCAACTGAGGCGCCAGGTGGAAATGGCATGGCAAGCCGTTCCACAGGACTACATCCAGCATCTCTACGATCGTCTCCATGGGAGAATAGCAGCCTGCATTGCTGCGAAAGGTGGATATACACTGTACTAGTGCCGACATTGTGCATGCTCTGTTGCCTGTGCCTATGTGCCTGTGGTTCTGTCAGTGTGATCATGTGATGTATCTGACCCCAGGAATGTGTCAATAAAGTTTCCCCTTCCTGGGACAATGAATTCACGGTGTTCTTATTTCAATTTCCAGGAGTGTATAAGAATAAGGTAATCATTGAAATATGTCATTTGTTTTATAACAAGAGTTTTAATTGTTAATTAATGAAATAACAATTTTAAACAATGCCGAGGATTGTTCAGGACTGTTAAGAAAGTATAAATAGTTACAGCCATGTTGGCAAAGAAAGTCAGTGTGGTTTTGGTTTTTGAGCAGTGAGCATTGTATTGTAAGTATTGTTTGCCTTTGTAATAATACTTTTATTTTGTTTAGAATGTATAATAAAAATGAATAAACTTAATACAAGGTTAAACTGAATCAACTCTCCAGTAGTTGTGTTACAGTGACTGTCAATGTCCTCAGGGCGATGGCTGTGGCAAGTTATGAGTAATTATGAACAACCCCATTATTATGAGTGGTTAAGATAGGTTATAGGCAGCAAGTGTTTGTTATGGAAAGTTACTTGACAACAAAGTTGTGGAAATGGTGTAAACAGTTGTTTGCTGAGAAGTTTAATGGTGTCAAAGTGCCACCAAAGAGTGCCATGCAATGCTTAGTCTGAAAATGGTGACAGACAGAATCTCCTCTGAACAATTCAAAGAACTTTCCGGCATGTACCTGTACACCAAAAAATGTGGCTTCAGATCACCAGAAAATGCTTCAGTGTCCTACCAAATCAGTCCAGTGTCTGTCGCAAGAGACATCGATCATGCAGATAAATACTCCACCTGGACCTGCACTTGCATCCCTACAGACTGTCTGTTGTTCATGAATTAAAAACAGCAGACGCTCCTCAGTAACTCAAGTTTTGTGAGCGACTATTTACTGAGAGAGCAATGAATGGCTTAGAAAAGGATCTGTTCTTTATGTCTGATGAATCTCACTGTCACCTGGGTGGTTATGTTGACTATCAGAATCACAGGTTCTGAGCAGCAGAGGATATGCGTAACTTCAACAAAACACCCTTGCATGATCAGAAGACTGAGGTTCTGTGTGCAGTGTCTGCACACTGCATTATTGGCCCCATCTTCTTTCATCAGACACTGACTTCAGTGCGTTTCATTGTCGACATTTCAAAACCATCTGTGGCAGCATTTTGGAGAAAGAAAAGACCTATAGTTACTTCCAACAGAATGGAGAAACTACCCATATAGCTGGCCAAACCTTGGAGCACATTTACACATCTTCATGCATGACAGAGTTGTTAGCAGAGATCAGTCTGGTCGTGGCCCTAGCTGGCCACCTACTTCACCTGATCTGTCAGTGTGTGATTATTTTGTGTGGGGAGCCATCATGTCTAAGGTGCACCAAACCCTCATAGTCTTCAAGAACTGCAGTAGAACATTTCAGATAAGACTGCAGCAGTCCAGCTTCTATCCACCTTCAGTAGCTTGCTGACCAGGGCTTAAAAGTGCCAAGAGATGAATGATGGCCACATTCAACATCTCGTATAGTCAGGTTAGTACTATATTTTCTTTCCACTGCTATGTGTTTTTGTACCCTGGAACTAATACTCCATGTCACTTTTATTTGCCACACCTTGTAGTTATCATATTGACAATTATGATAATTATGCAAATTCTTAACGAATGGTTTAATTAGTGGAGGTTATCATTTTGTCCAGAAAAAAATTTGAGCAACAAAACTACAGTGGTAGTAGCTAGCTAAATTCACAATCAAAGTTTTTATGAACTTTAATACCATATGAATTATCTGTAAGTTAATGAGTTTCAGGAAAATTGTAACATGTTACCGTAAAGTCTGGATGCCAGTCTTTCTAATGATTACTGCAATGTTTCTGATACTACCTGTTAGCTCAGTTCAAATTAACATCAGTAATAATTTCATTTCTCAAATACTTTTAACTAACATGGCTACCAGCAAAGGTAAATGCACTATTGGGATCAACATATTCGAAACTATAATCTGTATAGTAATTCTACATGAAGTGCAATCTGCTTAATGTTTGCAAACTTCAGGCACTTACTATATATGCACTATGTAGACAAATAGACGAATGACGAAAAATGAAAAGGAAAAGAATTCGTTATTAACAGGAGCATAATCATAGCATATGAAGTGGTTCCAGTTTACTATGTTATAAGTGAAAGTGTTTCACCATCTTCAAGGTTTTTCTGTCTCAACTTCTGAGGAGAATAGTTCAATATTATAACGTCCCAGCTGTTATATCCTATTCTTTGCTGTCCCCTAGAGATCTTCTTTTCTTCTTTCCCTCTTCTCTGAAAGCAAGATGTGGTCCATGTCGTCTCTCAGACTTTTTTAGCATGATATATTATGGTTTTCTTCCAGTTATATAGTCACACCTGGTTCAAGAACATTTTTCCACCCAGATGATAATCATTTGGCAACATCTACTAATACCCCAGCCCCACCCCTCCCCACCATTTCCCTCATATGTGTATGCCAATGTTAGTTTTTTCTGCCAATTGCAATATGGACTGTATATGAGTCTTGTATTTTGGTGCACCTCTCAGCTTTGTATCCCATGGAGCCACTGCTAATTGTAATACACTCAAAAAAAAAAAAAGACACACCGCTAAGGAATTATCCAAAAGGGACAAAATTGGTAGATGTGATTTACATGTACAGATGTACAGACAAAGAAATTATTTCAATTTCAGAAAGAGCTTCACAAATTGAGCAAGTCAGTAATGCATTGGTCCACCTCTGACCCTTATGCAGACAGTTATCTGGATTGACACTGACTGACAGAATTGATGGATTTCCTCCTGAGGGATTTTGTGCCAAATTCTGTCCAATGTGTGGGTTAGATCGTCAGAATCATAAGCTGGTTGGAGGGCTCTACATGTATTGCTCCAAAAATTCTCAATTAGGAAGAGATCAGGTAGCCTTCCTGACCAGGGTAGGGTTTGTAAGCCAAATATAAGCGTTAGAAACTCTTACCGTAAGCAGGCAGACATCATCTTGTTGAAATGTAAGTCCAGGGGTCCTGCTACGAAAAGAAATGGCACTGTAGACCATCAGTTCTGGTTATCAGGCCTTACGGTGAGTGACAGTCAGGTTTATATCCCACCGCTGTCCGTGGCATCTCCAGACACGTCTTTGCAGGTCATCAGGGCTCAGTTCGAAGTAGAACTTGCCACTGAAAATAATTCTACTCCAGCCAGACTGAAGAGTGTCTGGAGATGCCCCGGTCAGCTGTGCGATACTAACTTAACCTCACACCACATATTGCTCTCTGACAACTGGGAGTGATGGTCTGGGATCTCATTTCTTTTCATAGCACAATATCCCTCACAAGGACACCCAACAAACCTATCAATGCTTGCATAAGTGCCAGAGGTGGACTGACACATTATTGCCTTACTCAATTTTTGAATGTCTTTCTCTTGAATAAATCATTTTCTTTGTCTTTATCGTCTGTGCATGTGTATCACATCTACTGATCTCCGTCCCATTCGGATAATTCCTGTGAGGTGCGTTTTTCTTTTTTTTATGAGTGTACTTCCTGTATAGAAATGTAAGTACTGGTTTTTCTGACGCCCATCTCAATTTGGCACCCAAAGCGGCTCTGTATACAGCCGAGTTTTTTTTCTCATTTTCCACACAATTCTTAGATGAGCAGCACAGTCGCCTTATTCAGGTGCTGAGAATTTTATTGTCGTGTGCACTTGCTGCCTGGACTCCAATTAGACTGTGAACTATTTTGGCCTGCGCCGCTATTTATGGCTGTTTGTGAATTCAACTCTCAACGAAGCTAAATCCCAAGTGTCAAAATGCGTGAAGTGCATTCTCAGCAAATACACTCCTGGAAATTGAAATAAGAACACCATGAATTCATTGTCCCAGGAAGGGGAAACTTTATTGACACATTCCTGGGGTCAGATACATCACATGATCACACTGACAGAACCACAGGCACATAGACACAGGCAACAGAGCATGCACAATGTCGGCACTAGTACAGTGTATATCCACCTTTCGCAGCAATGCAGGCTGCTATTCTCCCATGGAGACGACCGTAGAGATGCTGGATGTAGTCCTGTGGAATGGCTTGCCATGCCATTTCCACCTGGCGCCTCAGTTGGACCAGCGTTCGTGCTGGACGTGCAGACCGCGTGAGACGACGCTTCATCCAGTCCCAAACATGCTCAATGGGGGACAGATCCGGAGATCTTGCTGGCCAGGGTAGTTGACTTACACCTTCTAGAGCACGTTGGGTGGCACGGGATACATGCGGACGTGCATTGTCCTGTTGGAACAGCAAGTTCCCTTGCCGGTCTAGGAATGGTAGAACAATGGGTTCGATGACGGTTTGGATGTACCGTGCACTATTCAGTGTCCCCTCGACGATCACCAGTGGTGTACGGCCAGTGTAGGAGATCGCTCCCCACACCATGATGCCGGGTGTTGGCCCTGTGTGCCTCGGTCGTATGCAGTCCTGATTGTGGCGCTCACCTGCACGGCGCCAAACACGCATACGACCATCATTGGCACCAAGGCAGAAGCGACTCTCATCGCTGAAGACGACACGTCTCCATTCGTCCCTCCATTCACGCCTGTCGCGACACCACTTGAGGCGGGCTGCACGATGTTGGGGCGTGAGCGGAAGACGGCCTAACGGTGTGCGGGACCGTAGCCCAGCTTCATGGAGACGGTTGCGAATGGTCCTCGCCGATACCCCAGGAGCAACAGTGTCCCTAATTTGCTGGGAAGTGGCGGTGTGGTCCCCTACGGCACTGCGTAGGATCCTACGGTCTTGGCGTGCATCCGTGCGTCGCTGCGGTCCGGTCCCAGGTCGACGGGCACGTGCACCTTCCGCCGACCACTGGCGACAACATCGATGTACTGTGGAGACCTCACGCCCCACGTGTTGAGCAATTCGGCGGTACGTCCACCCGGCCTCCCGCATGCCCACTATACGCCCTCGCTCAAAGTCCGTCAACTGCACTTACGGTTCACGTCCACGCTGTCGCGGCATGCTACCAGTGTTAAAGACTGCGATGGAGCTCCGTATGCCACGGCAAACTGGCTGACACTGACGGCGGCGGTGCACAAATGCTGCGCAGCTAGCGCCATTCGACGGCCAACACCGCGGTTCCTGGTGTGTCCGCTGTGCCGTGCGTGTGATCATTGCTTGTACAGCCCTCTCGCAGTGTCCGGAGCAAGTGTGGTGGCTCTGACACACCGGTGTCAATGTGTTCTTTTTTCCATTTCCAGGAGTGTATTTAGAGAAACGCGAATACCAGATTAGTAACTCCATTCACCTAGTTCACCACCTCAGTCAATTGCGGCTCTTGAATGTAGATATCGTGGTAAGTTCGGATGAGAGTTTCACTTATCGAATCCTGGGACGTAACCATGGAAAAGCTCTCTGAGCGTTTCACTGGCGTGTTTGGGGACGTCATCTTATTTCTTGTTGACAGTAAATATTATGAGTAAACTGGTGTTCTCTTATTGCTTGTTGTGGCGAAACTGCATGTGGAACTCTTCGAAGCAAAGACACAAGAAAGTAAGAAGTTCAAACCAATGTGTTTCTGAATATACGTGGAGGACATATTTTTTGTGTGGCCACATGGGACTAAAAGGCTTGAAGAGTTCCCAGAACGCCTAAATTCTATTCATCCTAGTATAAAATTCATGATGGAACTTGAAAGAAAGAGAGAAAATCTTCTTCGGCGTGTTAATTAAGAGCAACTTGATGGAGTGCCTGTGTCACAGTGTGTACAGAAAACCTATGTACACTGACCTGTATCTCAACACCTCGAGCCAATTTGGTGCTAAAGACTCTGCTCCATAGAGCTCGGCCGGCCGGAGTGGCCGTGCGGTTCTAGGCACTACAGTCTGGAACCGAGCGACCGCTACAGTCGCAGGTTCGAATCCTGCCTCGGGTATGGCTGTGTGTGATGTCCTTAGATTAGTTAGGTTTAATTAGTTCTAAGTTCTAGGCGACTGATGACCTTAGAAGTTAAGTCACATAGTGCTCAGAGCCATTTGAACCATAGAGCTCAAACACTTTCAGACAAGGAGAGCATCACGAGAGAATTACAGCACCTTTGAGTAGTGTTCTGAAGGAATTGGTATTCAGATCATCAAATTGAAGGGGCGGTGCAATTAACGTCAAGAATTCCTGAGGAAAAGGTTGAGACTGAGGCCTGTAACGGTACTTGAATTACGTGACCATTAGGGCACCTCACCTCAACCTCTCGATACCAGCATTATTATACTGTGTTTCTATAAAATAGTTAACATAATTCTGTGACAACATTCAGATTTAATTTCATTAATGAAGAGGTACTTCGATACATCGATATGTATATATTGCAATGATATTATTCTTATGTGTATTCCATTTGCTCGGACAGCATAATTAAGGAGTTTGTCGAAATACAGGGTTATTCTAAATGATGGACCCAATTTCAAAACTTCATATTTATTGAAGTACAAATCCAAAATGAACAAGCTTTATACCAATGAAAAGAGGAAGCTTCAAAGTTTTTTCGTAATGTTTGACATCAATTTAATAAATGTAATAATTTGTAGTTAATTAGTTTTTAATAATTATTTAATAATTAGAAATGTGATAAACGTTATAAATATTTAAGGTGCCCACCGTTGGCTGCACGCAAACATTGACACAATAGCCAAACTCGTCCTAGACATGCGAAAGCGTATCTGCTGTCACTGAGTGCATGACAGCAATGATCTAGTTCTGCAGATCGGTCAGAGTGGCTGGTAGAGGCGGGATGTAAACAGCTTCCTTCACATAACCCCATAAGAAACAGTCACAGGGCGTGAGATCAGGAGATCTCAGTGGCCAGAAGTGCAGAGCCAGGTCCTCAAGTCCTATGCGACCAATCCAGCGCTGAGGATGGGAGCCATTCGAAAAGCCTTGTACATCATGGTGCCAATGGTGCGGAGCTTCATCCTGTTGGAAAATGAAGTCCTAGGATTCTTCCATAACTTGTGGTAATAGCCATTGTTCCAATATGTCCAGGTACGTGTTCCCGTTACAGTTCTTTCTGCAAAGAACAATGGTCCTCAGACCTTTGTACAGAACACGGCACAGAACACGTTGATCTTCAGTGAGTCTTTTTCATGTTGCAATGATGAGTGTGGATTTTCCAAACCCCATATACCAACATTGTGTCTGTTGACTTTTCACTAAGGTGGAATGTTGCTTCATCACTAAAAATTACATGCTGCGTAAATTTGTCATCCTCCATCTTTGCTAGCACCTAACCGCAAAATGCGAGATGTTTCTCTTTGTAACTGCGGTTGAGAACCTGCGCAAATTGTAAGCTGTAGGGCTTGTACAGCAAACGTCGTCTCAGAACTTTCCATACAGTTGGTTGGGTTATTAAAAGTTCTCGACTGGTTCTATTGGTAAACTCACTGGGACTGCACACAAAACTTTCTTGAATGTGTTGCACATCATCCTCTGACTCATGCGGTCGGCGTGTGCTTTTTCCTTTGCACACACTCCCAGTCTGTTTAAATTGCTTAAACCAATGGCTAATACTTTTGCGAGTTGGTGGATGAATACCGAATTTGGAACGAAATGGCCTGCTGCACTGAAATTTGCGACTCTCTTTTCGCGAACTCAAGAAAGCAGAAAACCATGTGCTCCACAGTCGCCATCTCACTCACAACTGACAGTGAAATGGAATGATGGCTCTATTGCCATACGAACTCTACCGGCCACTTCTGGAACCATCATCGTCCGCCCGCCGCCACCAACCAAAAATTTGAACTTCCTATTTTAATTAGTGTAAAGGTTGTTCATTTTGGATTTGTACGTGGATAAATGCGATTTTTTGTAAATGGGTCCATTATTTAGAATAACCCTGTAAAGATGTCAAAAAACAGTAAATACGGACAGAGATCTCAATTTAAACAAGGCTTGGGATCTGGCACTCAGCTCATTGAGATCTCGCTGGCCACCACATACACTACAGCTGGAAAACGCGAGGGAATTTGTGTTTCACGGAATATCAGTGCAGCGAAAACAGCCTCAAAGGGCCTAGTGAGTGTCGGGAACCAAACACGACTATAAATAGCGGCATCAGACCAACAACAGTACAAAGTCTGGTTGGAGCCTGGGCAGCGAGTACACATAACAGCAAAACTCGCAGCACCTGGAGAAAATGGCTCGGTCGGACATAGCAATATTGTGCATAAAACGGAAACAACAACTCGGTGGAACATCTGATAGCATACCAATGAGACTCATAGTAATACCCCTTACAAGCTCTAAATAAGGAATGGCGTTCATCGAAGGTATTCTTAAGCTCCTCAGAGTGTTGGTGACCAGCTCTTAGGGGGCTAGGGGTCTGCAAATCAGTCACTTTGTATAGTTTATCAAGCAATGTGAGTTTCATGCAAGTAGTTATTAGTTGGCATGTTTCATTTTATCTTGTGTTGGCCTTTCTCGTGTGTACAGATCTGGACCACACCAAGCAAGTCTGTTCTGCGGTGGAGAACCACAGTGCCTGCTGCGCTGTGATTCTCGGCAGCTTTGGCCTAGCTACCCATTTGTTGTAGAGAAATTGTCTCACTATTTTATTTCTTTCTGTGAGTTTATGATAGGACTTCTTGTGGTGATTTTAGTACATCAATGAACGTTATAGAACGACACTCAAACACGTCGTTTTATTTGTGTGTTCCAGGGTGATGTCATTCCAGGTTACATTCAGTTCTCGATATTGTTGTTTTGGGCGACGATGGAAGGCTCTGACTTGTACATTCGAGAGATGTAGTTTAAGAGAATTTTGGTGGTAGTTTTCTGACGCGGTGCTAATGCACGTTCCACATTTCCTTCTACCTCCTTAAAAGTCTTTCCTTGAACTGTGATGGCCAGATCGTCGGCATACAGGATGTAGATCGTATAATTTGGTGATGGTTGGACATTTATATATGGGTTGAACACGAGGGAAGAGGGGATGGCACGTGGGCGAGATTCCTTGTTCCTCTAAGGAACAAGATTTGACTGGTGCAATATTTTCCTGGTCTGAAACCGGCCTGTTGTGGGATGAGCTTTGTGTACGCAACGCCTGCTATACGATTCAGTTAACTTATTTACTCATTTATCAGGTTCCACAGGAACATGCGAGCCGCAGCTACTTGGTCACGGAATGAGTTACGTCACAGTTTTCAGAATGGCGATTACAAAATTATTGTACGAAATAACTAATAAAACATGAAAAATTTATAACAGAATATAGGTACCTACTAACAGGTAACACATCACACAGAAAAGTTCTCAACTATTAGAAGATATTGCTATACAAAATAGAAGCAGTGCGCCGCGTGGGAACCTTTCAGCTTCAATTTAAATTCTTGGGGATTATCGCTCCTTTTTTTTTCAGTTCTTCTGGAAGCCGACTTACAATGAAACCTGCTGGATAGGGCACACCTTTCTGTACTATGCTTAATGCATTGTTATCCAAGCACATAGTTTTTCCGTCTAGTGTTCACTAGATGAATTTTGCAGTTTCTGCTGAATGGGTCAATAATGTCAACAACAAAGCCCACTATGGGGTTTGATGGTAGAGTTAGAATTCCATGACATCAGAACAATGGTCTACAAGAAGTCTGCGAACTGACACCGCAGATCAGTTTGCCAGCCCTTTTCTGAGCTAAGAGTATTCTTGGTGAGCGTACAGAGATGCCCTAAAATGTATTAGCATGCAGGATAATAAAGTGAAAGTAAACAAAGTAAACAAGCCTTAGTGTTTCACTGTGAAAGAATGTGCAGATCATTCTCATAGTGAAAGTAGCAGTATTCAGATATCCTCAAAAACTTGAATGTTACACTTCCAAGAAAGTCTTCAGTCCTAATAATTTAATAGAGTTGACTTCATTGGCTTTTAGGTCAGCTTTGCACAAAAAAATTTCTCTTTTTCAAGAGTTCTGTGTCAGAAAGCGTACACATTGCGTTTGGTTGCTGTTAGGCATTAATTTGTCCTCTTGAAAGACAAGTGCTGATTTTACTGACCGCGCTGTTAGCTACATTATTTATATTATGTTCCACATCTTTCACAAAACACTTGCCTCATCTGAAAAAAGAAAACTTTTTAACGCGCTTGTCATGTTTAGTGGCACATCATTGGTGCATATCAAGAAAAGCAACAGATTCAGATCAGAACCTTGTGGCGCCCTCCGCCTTACATGACCACAGTCGGATTTAAACATCGTCTCTGTTTGTTGACACTAGAGGACAATCTACTGCTCCCTGCTTTTCACATATGAAATGAACCACTGCCGAGCGTTTTTCTTAATCCTGTAATGTTCCAGAAGTAATTTATGATCCACACAATCAAATGTTTTTGTTAAATCAAAGAATATACGTACTGTGCTCAGTCAATGGCTTAGCACTGACAGCATCTCACGCAACAAGAATAAAAAGCATTTTATATGGACACCCCTTCCCTGGCACCAAACTTCGTGTTGTTGTTGTTGTTGTTATTGTTGTTGTTGTTGTGGTCTTCAGTCCTGAGACTGGTTTGATGCAACTCTCCGTGGTACTCTATCCTGTGCAAGCTGCTTCATCTCCCAGTACGTACTGCAGCCTACATCCTTCTGAATCTGCTTAGTGTATTCATCTCTAGGTCTCCCTCTACGATTTTTACCCTCCACGCTGCCCTCCAATACTAAATTGGTGATCCCTTGATGCCTCAGAACATGTCCTTCCAACCGATCCCTTCTTCTAGTCAAGTTGTGCCACAAGCTCCTCTTCTCCCCAATTCTATTCAATACCTCCTCATTAGTTATGTGATCTACCCATCTAATCTTCAGCATTCTTCTGTAGCACCACATTTCGAAAGCTTCTATTCTCTTCTTGTCCAAACTATTTGTCGTCCATGATTCAGTTCCATACATGGCTACACTCCATACAAATACTTTCAGAAACGACTTCCTGACACTTAAATCTATACTCAATGTTAACAAATTTCTCTTCTTCAGAAACGCTTTCCTTGCCATTGCCAGTCTACATTTTATATCTTCTCTACTTCGACCACCATCTGTTATTTTGCTCCCCAAATAGCAAAACTCCTCTACTACTTTAAGTGTCTCATTTCCTAATCTACACTCCTGGAAATGGAAAAAAGAACACATTGACACCGGTGTGTCAGACCCACCATACTTGCTCCGGACACTGCGAGAGGGCTGTACAAGCAATGATCACACGCACGGCACAGCGGACACACCAGGAACCGCGGTGTTGGCCGTCGAATGGCGCTAGCTGCGCAGCATTTGTGCACCGCCGCCGTCAGTGTCAGCCAGTTTGCCGTGGCATACGGAGCTCCATCGCAGTCTTTAACACTGGTAGCATGCCGCGACAGCGTGGACGTGAACCGTATGTGCAGTTGACGGACTTTGAGCGAGGGCGTATAGTGGGCATGCGGGAGGCCGGGTGGACGTACCGCCGAATTGCTCAACACGTGGGGCGTGAGGTCTCCACAGTACATCGATGTTGTCGCCAGTGGTCGGCGGAAGGTGCACGTGCCCGTCGATCTGGGACCGGACCGCAGCGACGCACGGATGCACGCCAAGACCGTAGGATCCTACGCAGTGCCGTAGGGGACCGCACCGCCACTTCCCAGCAAATTAGGGACACTGTTGCTCCTGGGGTATCGGCGAGGACCATTCGCAACCGTCTCCATGAAGCTGGGCTACGGTCCCGCACACCGTTAGGCCGTCTTCCGCTCACGCTCCAACATCGTGCAGCCCGCCTCCAGTGGTGTCGTGACAGGCGTGAATGGAGGGACGAATGGAGACGTGTCGTCTTCAGCGATGAGAGTCGCTTCTGCCTTGGTGCCAATGATGGTCGTATGCGTGTTTGGCGCCGTGCAGGTGAGCGCCACAATCAGGACTGCATACGACCGAGGCACACAGGGCCAACATCCGGCATCATGGTGTGGGGAGCGATCTCCTACACTGGCCGTACACCACTGGTGATCGTCGAGGGGACACTGAATAGTGCGCGGTACATCCAAACCGTCATCGAACCCATCGTTCTACCATTCCTAGACCGGCAAGGGAACTTGCTGTTCCAACAGGACAATGCACGTCCGCATGTATCCCGTGCCACCCAACGTGCTCTAGAAGGTGTAAGTCAACTACCCTGGCCAGCAAGATCTCCGGATCTGTCCCCATTGAGCATGTTTGGGACTGGATGAAGCGTCGTCTCACGCGGTCTGCACGTCCAGCACGAACGCTGGTCCAACTGAGGCGCCAGGTGGAAATGGCATGGCAAGCCGTTCCACAGGACTACATCCAGCATCTCTACGATCGTCTCCATGGGAGAATAGCAGCCTGCATTGCTGCGAAAGGTGGATATACACTGTACTAGTGCCGACATTGTGCATGCTCTGTTGCCTGTGCCTATGTGCCTGTGGTTCTGTCAGTGTGATCATGTGATGTATCTGACCCCAGGAATGTGTCAATAAAGTTTCCCCTTCCTGGGACAATGAATTCACGGTGTTCTTATTTCAATTTCCAGGAGTGTAATTCCCTCAGCATCGCCCGATTTAATTCGACTACATTCCATTACCCTCGTTTTGCGTTTGTTGATGTTCATCTTATACCCTCCTTTCAAGACACTGTCCATTCCGTTCAACTGCTCTTCCTTGTCCTCTGCTGTCTCTGACAGAATTACAATGTCATCGGCGAACCCCAAAGTTTTTATTTCTTCTCCATGGATTTTAATACCTACTCCGAATTTTCCTTTTGTTTCCTTTACTGCTTGCTCAATATACAGATTGAATAACATTGGGGAGAGGCTACAACCCTGTCTCACTCCCTTCCCAACCACTGCTTCCCTTTCGTGTCCCTCGACTCTTATAACAGCCATGTGGTTTCTGTACAAATTGTAAATAGCCTTTCGCTCCCTGTATTTTACCCCTACCACCTTTAGAATTTGAAAGAGAGTATTTCAGTCAACATTGTCAAAAGCTTTTCTAAGTCTACAAATGCTAGAAACGTAGGTTTGCATTTTCTTAATCTAGCTTCTAAGATAAGTCATAGGGTCAGTATTGCCTCACGTGTTCCAATATTTCTACGGAATCCAAACTGATCTTCCCCGAGGTCGGCTTCTACCAGTTTTTCCATTCGTCTGTAAATAATTCGCGTTAGTATTTTGCAGCCGCGACTTATTAAACTGATAGTTCGGTAATTTTCACATCTGTCAGCACCTGCTTTCTTTGGGATTGGAATTATTATATTCTTCTTGAAGTCTGAGGGTATTTCGCCTGTCTCATACATTTTGTTCACCAGATGGTAGAGTTTTGTCAGGACTGGCTCTCCCAAGGCTGTCAGTAGTTCTAATGGAATGTTGTCTACTCCTGGGGCCTTGTTTCGACTTAGGTCTTTCAGTACTCTGTCAAACTCTTCACACAGTATCATATCTCCCATTTCATCTTCATCTAAATCCTCTTCCTTCCATAATATTGCCCTGAAGTACATCGCCCTTGTATAGACCCGTGTGTGACAGCCAATTGGTTGGTTGGTTGGTTTCTTGGGGGAGGAGACCAGACAGCGAGGTCATCGGCCTCATCGGATTAGGGGCGGATGGGGAAGGAAGTCGGCCGTGCCCTTTGAAAGGAACCATCCCGGCATTTGCCTGGAGCGATTTAGGGAAATCACGGAAAACCTAAATCAGGATGGCCGGACGCGGGATTGAACCGTCGTCCTCCCGAATTCGAGTCCAGTGTGCTAACCACTACGCCACCTCGCTCGGTACAGCCAATTATGTGTGCTAATATGTACCACTACTTTCCTACATACTGCTTTCTCAGACACGTTTGAAAGCATTTGTAGCAACAACAAGAAACCTGGATAGCTATTGTCTACATTCTCTCCCTCACACCTTGTTTACAAAGTGGTTTCTGTCAGGAACTTGACCACACCTGAAAGCCACATTGCACAGGTGACTAAGTCTGTACATAACTAACGTATGCTGCACTCATGTTCATAATCCTACATGAAATTTCGTCGTACCCGTGGGAATCTTTACTCCTTAACGATGGAAAAATTGATTCAATTTCATCTTCGCTTATTTTCTGTAGTTGCATGTCAGGCACTTGTCTGATGACACCAACTTTCAAGAATTCTACATATTTATCTGTACCAATGAAATTTTGATGTAACTTACCGACTATTGACAAGAGCTGATTATTACTAAATATTTTGTACAGGTCGAGTGGATCACTAACATTTCCATTCTCATACGACAGAGGTGTAATATCTTGACCACCCACACTCTACCCGATATCAGTCATTCGTACAGTTTGGGTGGTGATATAAGGACGATATTGGACGATAGTTTTTCAGTGACTCTGGATCTTTCCTTGGCTTTAATAGCCCTGCCACTTTTACTCTTCTCTACACCTTTGCGATCTTACGTGTTTTGAGACAGTGATTCGTAAAGTCCAAGACCGACTGTTTTGTTCCAGGGTCAAAGCATTTGATCTGTATCACTCAACCGTCGCCAACTCATCTTGCTTTGCAATTTTCGTTGAGTTTACTCCTAGGTTGAGTTCTTTTGAGACAAATGACACAACGATATTCATATCGTATCGGCTAAAGTGCTTCGGATTCGATGCTTTAGCCATCATTAGGCATACAAATCACAACCAGTTTAATTTAGCAGAACGAAGTAGGAGGGTTACAGTCCGATACCTTCAAATCTCGATGATGGCCGTATTTTTTTCGGAAACGCCCCTCCATACATACACAGAAAGCACGAATTAATATGATTTAGAGTACAAAGGTAATGTTTGAGAGCGCAGCTCTGAAATCCAAATAACGCACTTTCAATGGAAGCTGGAGAAATACTTCTCAGTATTTCAAACAATGACAAACAAGCGAAAGGCTAAACATACGACGTCCTTGAGCTAACCGAGAAAGCAAAAGCAAGCTACAAAACCATTAACGTGGTGTTGAATCAGGTCCCTACACGGAAAAACCGTAATAGAATGTAGACCAGTTGGCAAAGAAAACCACTGAGTTGGGAATTCCAGATTCATTCAGCTGCCTTACACAGACGTTATTCAGCAAACAGTCGCTACTTTTATCAACGACGGCTTTTATCAAAAATGGTTCAAATGGCTCTGAGCACTATGGGACTTCGCATCTGAGGTCATCAGTCCCCTAGAACTTAGAACTACCTAAACCTAACTAACCTAAGGACATCACACATTCACGCCCGAGACAGGATTCGAACCTGCGACGGTAGCAGTCGCGCGGTTCCAGACTGAAGCGCCTAGAACCGCTCGGCCACCACGGCCGGTGACGGTTTTATCACTGGCTCTCATATCATCATCAGGAAAAAGCAGACATTACGTTGCTAGTCAGCTATCAGTACCATAGTATACAGTAGTGTGAAAAACTTAAGAGCGAAGACATTTTCGCGTGATGTGTCAATACCAAGAGAAATTTGAGTTGTACATAGAGAAAACTGCAGTAGTATAGTACAGAAAGTAACTGAAAAAAATATGCAATGATACGAAGAGAAATGACACTTTTTATTCAAAGACATTAATTACACTGAAATCATCAGGATTTATGATGGTCCCATGGAGACTACAAAAGGTGAGGCATGGATCTTAATAAGATGTGTGATCACCACAGACGGCAGTGCATTCTCTGCAACGTACTACTATACTGGAGCTGGCTACAAGGTTGGTAAGGAATTCTTGTAGCAGGGCGTCCCATTCCCCCTCCAATGCAGGTACAACTTCAGGATGGTCTTTAGTGTAAGTGGACATTATCGCGATAAGTCTCCGCAATGCATCCTACACGTGCCCGATGGAATAAAGTCGGGAGAACGGGTAAGCCAGCCCGTTCTACGAATATCCTCTCTTTCCAAGAGCTCCTTCACCTGTCCTGCTTGATACAATCGCACATTGTCATCCATAAAAATGATGTCAGGGCAGGATGCACCCCTGCAATGACGCACGTGGGGAACGAGTAACAGTCTCACAATAACACTGATTGGTTAGTTACGGTGATCAAAGAGTTGGAGGTCAATATGTCTGTGTAACATTATGTCTCCCCTCCCCATAACACCTGTACGACCAAAACGATCACGTCCGACAACGTAGACACGCCTTCATATGGCTAGATTTGGCAACTCGTAATGCACCCAGGAACATTTCTTAGATCCAGGAGAATAATCACCTCCTTAAATAATGTGAGTAAACGATAACTGTTTACAATGTGCCACAGTGGCGCAGGAGAATGGGAGACGAGCTATCTGATACAGGAACGGCCGGGTGTAGACATCTTTCCACACAATCGACATATCATTTGGCGCTCCCCTCCTTCCAGTTCACAAACAAGCGACATATCATCTGTCGCCCCCCTCTCACTCCTTCACTCCCATCCTCACACATTAGTTGCTTTGGTAACCCTTGTAAAATTTAATCTTTATGTAGTGATCATGTAAGTACGTCGCTTTCGCTACTGCACAAGTTTTCGACATGGATGTCTCTGACGTCCCTCTCACTTGCCCCCGGCAACCGCTTGTGTCGCTTGGGCCTCAAACTGGCCCCGGATGCAGGACACTTTCGATCCAGCATGCTGGGAGGACAACCAGGGGCGGTGGCAAGGGGGTGGGGGGGTGGCTATGGGGGCTATAGCCCCCGCCCCCCAATGAAGGATCATATTACACTGGATAAAATTACTTCAGAAATCAGCAAATATATTACTCCAACAGATTCAATCATTATTTTAATAATTATGTAGCAATATAGGTTACAATATATTTCAAACACATTTTAACAAAAGAATAATAGCGGCAAACAGATTACTATCTAAACCAATTAGTATCATTTAACTTAAAATGAGCGTCTTATTATTTATTAATACACATTTTTTACCCTGAACTCTAAAACAGTTACCAAAAACTACTTTAAGCAAAAACAAAGTTTACCAATTTGTCTGTGGAGGAACCCAACTCTCCTTCTGTTCAGCAATACTCCATTCCCCTAAACCCCCATTACATCCCCCGCCCCTTGACAACCTCAAATTAGCCTTTAAAAGTCGCCTAAGCCAAGCTCGTGCGCGGTGCTTGAAATTCTGAATATCCTCTCGTCCTCTTCGCCAGCAGCTTAGCCTGGTAGCGCCAGACATTTTTTTGCCAGTATTTGACTGCCATGTGTGCAGAGATAACGGTTTAAAGCTAATTGTCACCAGACTATGAGCCAAAGTTCACCTTCCAAGTCCCATGTACAATAGCTTTTTCTCCTTCGTTCTGTCTCCCCTATCTTTCAAAAGAGGACTATCAGTTCTAAACGCCAGAACATTTTCAAGGTTTTCTGCCATTTTTGGGCTTTGTATTGGTCTCAAGTTTTGTCCCCTTCCCTTCTTTATCTCATCTTTATCAACAACAGGAACTTAGCACACTATACTCTATGTCTCTATGTGGACACATCACCATCAGCTACATTGAAACGTTACCCATAAGACTTCTGACCAAGGACATAGCCAAAGTTTTGCCTAAATCGCCCAAAAATCGCGTTCATCAGCAAAAATATCGCCCAAGCGGCGATAGTTGCTTTCCTTTAAAAATTTGATCAGTATTCTGTCATTAGTAGCCCAAATGGCAAAATATCGTCAATTTGGTCACCTGGGCGGTACTCGGTTATGAAAACCGCTTCCAATACGAAACAATGGGGAGGGCTTTGTGGAGAGTACAAGGGATATATAGCGACAGCACATACTATAGTTCGTTAGTTTCTAAAAGATTTTTTTTAGTGGGCTGCTGGAATTCGTCGGAACCAACTGCTCCCTCCGCCTTTCGACCAAAATCTATTTACGCTTTTCTAATATTATACTAACTGAAGTCAGTAATTCCATGCACAATTAAATAATAAAATATGTATGCATTCATGCACTATCAAATGACTGAACATGCACAATTAAAGGAAAAACATGCAAGGTCAGTACTAAATATTTTGTTGAGGTGTATTTTAAAACAGTATACAACAACCAGTTCTCCATTGACTTGGAGTAGTTTTCTGTGCTTTCGCTTTTTGAATTTAGACAAATGCCGGGACTGGTTTCTTACTACAGGTCACAGCCAATTCTTCCCAAATACCTACCTTTGCCGAAAAACTCTCATTCCCTTAAGGACGCAGCCCCTGCTTAAATGAAAAGAGCTGCCTGAAAGGTGAGCCGATCATCTCTTAGGAGATTCCTGGCACTAAAAGCCATACGATAAATAAATAATAATCCAAATTCTCCTCATTTGTGGTCGTGTAGTTGTCAGCTGCCACATTCTTTAAGGCAGAAAATCATATTTCTTACACTGCAAGAAGTGACAGATGTCTATTCAAATGAGGAAATTTGAGATATTGTAACGCTGAGAAATTCGCGATCCTTTGCGTTTTCACCACCAAAAATTGTTCTAGCTTCTCCATTGAACAGAGATCTCTTTATTCCAAAGCTCTGTTCATAATAACCACGGTGTTCCAAAAAATAAGCTTTCTTCCATTTCCGATCAGTTCCTCAACTCAAATCCAGACTGAAAGAAGAAGAGTGTAAAATGACCTGGGGGAGTGAAGGGAGATAGGAGCATGATCGTTTCTTAATGGTTTGCCAAAGTACAGCACTCCTGCATCACGAAATTATTTCTCCACTTAGTGAAAACTCCGGGATCATTGTCGAATAAAATGGTATATCATTCTTTGTGGAAATTTTCAGAATAAATTAGATCTGACACACAAAGTGCCCCAGTGGCGCCAGCTAAAAACGATTACACTGGACTGTAATCAGAGGAAACGATAATAAATGAACGTTTAATACCAGCTGCACTTTTATCAAGATAGTTGGTCGCAGAATAACGTGGTTGGCGGATGCGCAATCGCCAGGGTATGCGTGGGGGCAGTGGTAGCGGTAGGGGTTGCGGGCGAGCGCTGTAGGGTAAGTGCCTTTCTGAACTTAAGCATACGCCCACATTTTCTGTAAATATTAAGTGTAGCCCTCCGCACCCACACTTGCATGGTGATCATTCAAAAAGCTCTACTGTCACTTCTGCTGTTTTTATTATCTAACATTTTAAAACCTACATTTGTCTTATTTCCACGGTAAAATATAAGTCTTTTGCCAAAACACAGCGGAGTTTACATAATGTCACCTCACTAAAATATTGTGCAGACGTAATTGTGTAGAGAATCCTGAAACAGTGGTATATTAAATGAAGAACTGAGAAAAAGTAAATTCAGTAGCTAATGAAAAAGCACATCCTCAGTACAAAACGAACTGTAATGTCTTCATTTCCGTTATTCGAAAACCCACAGCATTTCTTGTTTCACCAACTATCGATGGCATTTAAAAATTAATTCTTTTATCGAAAAACTATGTAGTTAGCGGGGTACGTCGGTAGATAATGAAGTTTTGCACAATAACCATATGGCAAAACACTCTCTTCTTTGCATTCTATCGTTTTCCAAAATCTCAATTCGATATCTGAAACCGTTTGCGAAATATGAGGAATGCTGTGAATATTCACTCTGGCTTTATCGCTGGCGCCTGCGACCGGAAATCAATGTGCAACATCAAATCAATTTTCTCGAGACTGATGATGGGGAGAGAACTCCACCTACGTCTAAAGAAAACTTGAGTGTATTAGCTAAGTTCATTTACAGCAACTATGCACTAAACGCAAAATCTTAGCGACCGGTATTTTTCGTTGCAATCTTTCTCGAATTTCGCACAGTGTCTTAGTTAACTGCAAACATCACAATAACAATAACAATAACAATAACCATTAGAGAAATAATGGGCACGTCATTATGAAGCTGAAATATACAGCTATAAGTAACGCAAAATAATTTTTTTTTTTCGAAGTGTTTCTATAAAATAGTTTGAGAAAGACTACAGGGCGTGCGCCTCGATTCTGTCAAGGCAACGCATTGCGGGCCGACCGAAAGAGGGGAAACAATGGCCTGTCCTTCTGAACGAATGAACTCGCCCAGCATTTTTGACGAAAATTTCTCACTGCGCATCGCCCACCGTATCCTGTGCGGACTCTATAAAATAAATAAAATAAATAAATAAAAATATATTGTTATTTAGATATTGATTATTCTATCTGTATGATGGTGATTGTGATTGCAATTGTATTTGCTTATCTGGAACGTGGACGTTTGATTATTCGGTATCAGACGCTTGACAATGGCTTTTTCGTAAAGGCAATGTTACTCGTAGTTGACCGTGAAATAAAACTGAATAATCGGACTTCGTAATTAAATCGTTTCCAAAGACTGCTGCGGTAGGTGCGGACTCATAATCTAAATCTCAATATTACAATAATTTGCCAGCCATGCCAATACGTCGTACAGAGGTGATTGTCTACTAAACATAAAAAAGTTACACAGTTAGTTAAATCAGATATATTCAATGAATAAGCCTACAGTTCACAATCCTACTTACTTTTATAAATATAAATTCTTTACAGAATCGAGTGCCTAGTGTGGTTGCAACTCGCAGTATTCTTCTATAACATGAAATATGGCGGTGTGCCAGACAATAAAAAAAAATACGTGCTTCTCGCACCACTTCAACCAGAGCTCTCTCTTTCTTAATCAAACATAAGAGTAACGTAATTGTGCTTTTGTTTTATCAGCGACACAGCGCTGCAGTTGTGTGCCATAGGCTTTATTTATTTGTCACTGATTATTTATTTAATTAATATTTCGCGTTTCCGCGGAAACTCACGCTCGGCATGCAAATGTGCCTTTATAACTCTACCGTTATTACTGTGGTCTTCAGCCCCAAGACTCGTTAGGTGGCCGCGCGGGGTAGCCGCGCGGTTGAGGCGTCTTGTCACGGTCCGCGCGGCTCCCCCCATCGGAGGTTCGAGTCCTCCCTCGGGCTTGGGTGTGTGTGTCGTCCTTAGCGTACGTTAGTTTAAGTTAGATTAAATAGTGTGTAAGCTTAGGGACCGATGACCTCAGCAGTTTGGTTCCGTAAGACCTTACCACAAATTTTCAATTTCCTCGTTAGGTGCAGCTCTTCACGCTAATCTGTCCTGTGCAAGCCTCTTCTTCGCTGCATAACTATTGTAGTCTACATCCCCTTGCACCTGCTTGCGTAAAGTTTCTGATCGCAGTACATGTGTGAATGTCTTGCAGTAATTCCAATCGACTCAACAGTGTCTCAAGCATAAACTAATATGCTTCAGCAGACGTGATTATAAGCTGCCTATACAAACAATACGGCTGTACCAAGAGCCCCTCTTTATTGCTTCTGTGGGTTACTGTGCAAGTGTTTAGCCTCATTAGCTATTACCAGTAACACCACTACAGGAGGACACATCAACATCTATATCGTCATGACTATTCTCCAGTTCAAATTAATGTGCTTGGCGGAGTGTTTCTAGAACCGCTGTCAGGCTATTCCTCCCCTGTTACACTCTCGAAGAGCACGTGGAGAAACAAACATCAAAATTTTTCCGTGCGAGCTCTGATTTCTCTTTTTTTTTTTTTTTTTACAATGATAAGTTTTCTCTATGTAAGATGGCGACAGTAAAATATTTTCGTGTTCAGACGAGAAGGTTGGTAATTGAAATTTCGCGAAAACATCTCGCAGCAACGAAAAACGCCTTTATTTTGATGATTGCCACCCCAACCCGCGTATCGTATCTGTGACACTCCCCCCCCCCCTCCTCTCCCCCCCCCCCCCCCCCTATTTCGCTATAACACAAAACGAGCTGCCTTCTTTGCACTTCTATATCCTCCGTCAGTCCTACCTGGTAAGCGTACAATACCGCATAGCAGTATTCTAGCAGACGACGGACAAGCGGATTGTCTCTTTAGTAGACCTGTTGCGTCTTCTAAGTGTTCTGTCAATAAAACGCACTATTTGGTTCGCCTTCTCACGACACTTTCTGTATGATGGTTCCAATTTAAGTTGTTCGTAATTTTAATTGACAGGTATTTAACTGAATCGATACCCATTAAATTCGCGTGATTTATAGTGTAACCAAAATTTAACGGAACTTTTTTTATTGTTTATGTGGAGGACTTTGTACTATTTATTGTTCAGCGTCATTTGCAGCTTTTCTCACGATGCAGATATAATATCATTTTGTAGTTCGTATTGCTCTTCTGATGAGATTACTACACGTCAAACGACAACATCATCGACAAACAATTTAAGACCGCCAGTCAGATCGTCTCCTATATCGTTTATGCAGGATAAGAACAGCAGAGGGCCTATAACACTTCCTTGAGGAGCCCTGAATATCACCTCGGTTTCAATCAAGGACTTCCCGTCTGTTACTGCAAACATTGACCTTTCTGATCAAAAATCACGCATATAGTTGCACAACTGGGAAGATACTACGTAGGAGCGCTATTTGATGAGTAGCTGCTTATGAGGAAGGTGTCAAAAGCTTTCTGGGAATAGAGGAATATGGAATGGACTTGAATTTCCTTGTTGAAAGCACTCATTGCCTCGTGTAAATGAAGAACAAGTTGAATTTCACAAGAATGATCTGAATAAGTGCTGGTTATGTGTCAACAGATGGTTTGCTATGAGGTATTTCATAATTTTCGAACGTAGTATATGATCCAAAATCTTACTGCAAATCGATGTCAGTGACATGGGCCTACATTTCACTGAATTACTTTTGTTTCCTTTCTTGTGTCATAGTGAGTAGAAGATGCTACTCGCTATGCTTGTGTACTGCCGTGATATGAGCAGCTTTACAGCCTTTAGATGCAGATCTTCCATCGAATGAGCGGTTGTAAGTGGCTGCTTAACATGGAACTGTTTGATCGACATACTCCGAAAAAACCTGTTTAGTGTGCACCAGAAGACTCGCCTGTATTGAGTGACTTAAGTTGCTTTATTACACTAAGAATCTACTTCTAAATTACTCAAGTTGGCAGCTGTTCTTGATTCGAATTTTGGAATCTTCACTTCATCGTCTTTGGCGAAGAATTTTCGGAAAACCATGTTTAGTAATCGCACTTTAGTGACCCTGTCATCGGTAACATCATCACTGCTGTCACGTATTAGAAATATTAACTGCATCTTGCCGCTGGTATACTTTACACGAGACCAGAAATCTTAGGATGGTCTGCTAGACTACGAAACAGAGTTTTGTTGTGGAAGTTATTGAAAGCATCTCGCACTGAAGTCAGCGCTGAATTTCGAGTTTCTGTAAAACATCGCCAGTCTTGAAGATTTTGCGTTCTTTTTAAATTTGTCATACTTTCTTCGTTGCTTCTGCAACAATGTTCTGGCCTGTTTTGTGTACCGTGGCGGATCAGTACCATCTCTTACCAAGTTACTTGGCATGAAACTCTCGATTGCCGTAAATACTGTTTCTTTGGATTCCTAAAAGGGAGGTCAGAGTTCGTAGTAATTGACGAAAAGTCATCGAGTAAAACAGAAGTAATATCTGAAGTTACCCAAGGAAGTGTTATAGACCCTCTGATGTTTCTGATCTTTATATGCCCTCTGCTGTTCCTGCCTACATAAACGACATACGAGACAATCTGAGCAACCCTCTTAGATTGTCTGCAGATGATGTCATTTATCGTCTTGTCAAGTCATCAGGTGATCAAAACCAACTGAGAAATGATTTAGACAAGATATCTGTATGGTGCTAAAAGTGGCAATTGACTCCAATTAATGAAAAGTGTGAAGTTTTGGCTAAAGCAAACCAAAGACTACGATTTATTGGTAGAACGCTTAGAAAATGCAACAGATCGACTAAAGAGACTGCGCGCAATACACTTGGCCGCCCTCTTCTGGAGTATCACTGTGCGGTGTGAGATGCGCATGAGATGGGACTGACGGAGACATCACGAAATAAGGGGAAAGAGTGCAGCGGACATGATGCGTGAATTAGGTTGGCAGTCATTAAAACAAAGACATTTTTCGTTGCAGCAGAATCTTCTCGTGAAATTTCAATCACTAACTTTCTCCTCCGAATGGGAAAATATTCTCTTGGCTACCTTCTACATAGCGAGAAATGGTCGTCATAATAAAATAAGAAAAATCAGAGCTTACGGAAAGTTTTAAATGCTCGTTTTCCCGCGCGCAGTTAGAGAGTGGAACCGTAGACAAATAGCTTAAAGGTGGTTCGATGAACCCTCAGCCACATACTTAATTGTGAATTGTAGAGTAATTATTTAGATGTGGATGCAGAAGCCACATATGACCTTCATTTACATAATTCGTTTTACCGCTTTTCTAAATAGGTAAACGAGTGTTTTGTGCTTAGTTTTGGTGGGTTTCGATGTTACAATATTCTGTCTCGCTGTAACAACCCGGGGTCACTAATCTCTCCACCGATTAAAACGTTCACTATTTCCTTAGGATTGTTTGTGGCTAAGAAGCCTAGTATATTTTCACTATCATTTAGACTTCGTATGAGTTCCTAAATTAACTGCTCAAAATTAAAATTATTTTTGGAGAACACATTTCGAATAACTGAGAACGACGTTTATGGTTCAAATGGCTCTGAGCACTATGGGACTTAACATCTATGGTCATCAGTCCCCTAGAACTTAGAACTACTTAAACCTAACTAACCTAAGGACATCACACAACACCCAGTCATCACGGGGCAGAGAAAATCCCTGACCCCGCCGGGAATCGAACCCGGGAACCTGGGCGCGGGAAGCGAGAACGCTACCGCACGACCACGAGCTGCGGACAAGACGTTTATGACTAATGCCTACTTTAAACATATATTTTCGCCAATATATAGTGGGTAAATTGAAGTCACCACCAACTCTATAACTGTATAAGTCGGGGGGAGGGTGGGAATGGGTTAAAGAAACCAGTTATTAATTTGGTCCGGTTGTGAGCATAACATCTACCCATACTAACACACAACAGGTGTCTACTTCAATTTCACTACAAGATAACAGTTCCAAACACCAACTGAATTAAATCTGTCCTTTCTGAACACTGTTACGTACTTGGTAAGAATTTCAACTGAAGTTATTTCCGGCTTTAGCCAGCTTTCAGTACCTATAAAGTCTTCTGCTGTGGTGTTTTCTTTAACGACTAGGTGCTCTGGTTCTTTACCATCACAACTACGGCAGTATTCAACTATGATACCAATGTCTCCGAAAGGCACTCTTTGAGACTGAAGCCCTGTCTGAATTTTTCCGAGACCTTCTAACCTACAACAACGTTAAGTCCATTTCACACTGTCCTCACTATCCATGTAACCACCTCCTGTGTATAATGGACTGCTGATCTATTAGGCAGGTCCCGATACCTCTCCATCATATGGCACAGGTCAAGGAATCTGCAGCCTACAAGGTAGCAGAACCAACTGAGCCTCTGATTCAGAAACTTCACTCAGTTCTGTGCCATACGTAATCGCCAGAAAACAGAGAGAATCTGCTTCGATCCAAAGTGACACATTCATTTCTACCGACATGAGGCAACAGCTGCAGTTAGCTGACTCTATTTTCTTCATGTCAGTGGGAAGGATCCTTCCTCATCTTAAATGACTCCCCCACCATTCTCACAGAGTACACATTGCATTTCTTCCCCTCCTTGCCAGCCATATCCCTAAGGGCTCCATCATGCACTTAACATTGGGTACTTTCTGCCATTAAACCCAACCCCTGCGAATCCTTGAATCTTGCGGGCTGAGAGGCATCGTCTGAAAGTAGGCAATGACTGCAGCCGCCTCAGGATCTGTATCAGCCACAGATAATACCTGAAATCTGTTTGTCAAAAAGAAAAAGAAGCAAGGACTTTCATTCAGTCCTCCAGAAAGTCTTTTGCTGTCTGCCACACCTACAAACAATATCCCACTCAATCACCCAAGGTAATCTCCTTGTCAGTAGCAACAGGGCTAAGCGCACCAATGGACCAATCGGGGGACAAGTGGGATGTGCTGGATGTCCCTTAGATCCTCATGGCCAGCCTTCCATCAATGATGCCCAGTGGCAGCAGTCTCATGGCATGTGATTGGAGCTATCACTCCCTTGAGCTGTGAGGAAGTATTAGTTTTATATGACCTACAGATATATCTCCAAGGTATGAAATCAATCCTCATACAGTGAAAACACAATAAACAGCTATTGTGGGGACTTTCATTCAATTTAATCTAGACCATTTTACGATCTCTGATTTTAAATTGTTTCATTGTTCTTCACATTATGTGTGAGCAACGTGCCTCCAACTTATCTTGCATATGAATATAGCATTGACAGTACCTATCAGTCCCAAAGACAGTGGAAATTTACACTACTGAAACATGTGAGAAATTTAAGATTAAACTACAAAGTCACACAGACAAAGCTAAGCAATTAACTGACATCTAGTTAGAAGGTCGTAATACAATACACAAACAAATTGTCTATTCTCTTGGTGCTGCTTGAATGGAGGCTCGGGCCTCCCTGAGATGTCTACAACTTTCGCTGGTTGTTCAAAACAAACTACAGAACAAGGAGGAGCACTCCTCAGGCTGTCAGGAGGCACTGTAAGCCAAACTGGGAATAGCTCTTCAAACATAGAAAAAGGAGCTATTTACAGCTTGAAGAAGGATGACTATTACCATATTCAAAATATAATGGTAGGGCAAGCAACAAACTGCAAACAAGTAAGTATATGTTGTAGCTTTCTTAATTATACGTGGATCACATCTGACATCACATTTCTCTGACACAAATGCTGAGGTGATGCAGGAAAAGAAAGAAAAAACTGCAGTTTGTTCCTAAACACACACACACAAAAATGTTACAGCACTTGAATCCCTCAAGAGGGTTGATCCATTTGCTGACGAGCCACAATCCATTTACCACGTTCTTGCATCAAATCATAACGAAAGAAAGAAATGAGTGTGCCTATAGGGAACACTTTTGCATCTGGACACAGCTGGTGCTGAACGACAACAGTTCACTTGGAATGGAACATTAAATGTTGAGTAGATATTCCACCACGAGTCAGACTGGATGTCCATAGGCTATATTGTTAATGCAGTGTTCAAAAACGCTAGGGAGGCGCACCAAAATTTGAATCAATGTGCTCTCGTGGCACTATTGGAAGAGCAGTGTCGCTGAATTACTGGTCTGTGAACCCATGCAACCTGAGAAACCAGCGTGACGTGGGATGTCATTCAGTGACGTTGCATATCAGATATGGCTATGCGTCCTAGGACTAGAACAATGACCGAGCGAGGTGGCGCAGTGGTTAGACACTGGACTCGCATTCGGGAGGACGACGGTTCAATCCCGCGTCCGGCCTTCCTGATTTAGGTTTTCCGTGATTTCCCTAAATCGCTCCAGGCAAATGCCGGGATGGTTCCTTTCAAAGGGCACGGCCGACTTCCTTCCCCGTCCTTCCCTAATCCGATGAGACCGATGACCTCGCTGTCTGGTCTCCTTCCCCAAACAACCCCCCCCCCCCCCCCCATTAGTAACATTTCAGTAGTAACTAGAACAATGTCCCCTGCATCAGACCTAAGAGAAAAATATGTTGACAAAGACTGCTATCTATATATTCCAATTGCGTGTCTATGCCTTTTACGGTGTACATGGATCCAGCAGTGCGCCTACACACAAGTGTGTCCCTGAGTGGCTAAGGAATCTCTGATACAACAGCTGTTAGGTATACAAGTAGGGCCTACAGGGCATTTCAACTGCCCCTGCCGATGTCGCTGAATGCAACCTGCGCTACGTCTGAGTCACGAACGCGATCCAGACAGGTGAAAGCCACGTAATCGATACAAGTTCCCTCTGAGAGCTTTGGGCGACTGTTAGCAAACGGTATCAAACTGCAAAAACTACAAGTGCGGATTGACCTGAGTTACAAGGTATTTTTGGACCAATATATACATTACTTCTACCATACTTATCCAAGTGTCTCCAATCTATCTTTGTGCAATTAACAGAGGAGTCCTTCAGGAAGAGGAGTCCTTCTGAAAGTTTATTTCGATTATAGAACTTAATGCTTCGTAAATGGTTCAGAGACGTTGCTTTGTAAATTGTGTTTCACACGATAGTAATAGGAGATGTCCAAATGGGAGTTGTGGAAGTAACAGGTTTCCGGTAACCCAATGATAAGACTAATATATATGACTCGCTGCGTTAATGTGCTAAAGTAGTTTTATAAACAAAATATCTACAATAGGTCTAAGAGGTCTTCGACTACTTCACCAGTCATTCTGCGACATTTTCACACTGTGAATCACTTCTCCAGGAAGAAATGGCCAACACCTTTGTTCTATCATGTGGGGATGCATAAAACGACATCGGTAAGGACAGCTGAATCAACCTATATAGCAGTGATTAGTTCAATACGATAAGGACAGAATCAGTAGGAATACTATGGGGCTTCTGGCACACAGTCCACGTTCCACCACTAGTCAATACTGCACACATGTGATGTCATCAAGATGGAGCTGGTGGTATATTAAAAAATTGAAAATGGTGACTGACAGATAATTTAAGAATTAAAGATGGTGGCTGGTGATAAATTTAAAAATTAAACATAGATAATTTAAAAAAATTCAAGTTAGTGGAACTAGCCTTGTTGTGCTTTGTAACACTTCCTCCCTTACCTTCTCCTCTCCTCCAGTGAGAAAAGAATACCTTAAGATCATTAAAACGAACCAGCCAGTCACAATATAGCTAGCTAGCTTGATGCTGAAAAGTATCTAAAAAATCTGATTTTTTTTGCAATATGCAAAAGAATTTATCAAAAAAATTACTTGCTGTACTTTTGATTATGCTGAAAAAAATCAGAAAGCTGTGAATTCTTTTTTTGCATCATGTCCAAAAGTATTTATCCAAAAACTTACGTGAAGTATGCAACTTGCAGTATTTCCATACGTAAAATAACTTTGCAGGCCATTAAAATGAAACAACCAATCACAATGTAGCCATCTTGACAATGCTCGAAGGTACTCAAACACTGAATTTCTTTTCGTGTCATGTTCAACAGTAGTTAACCAATAAATTACTTGCAGTATTTTTTTACCGTGCTAAAAAGTATCTGAATGCTCTATTTTTTATCTGCATGCTTATTTTTTTGCACCATGTTCAAAATTAGGCCTTAAGTTACAGTGAAAAACAAATTTTAAAAATTGGCAATATCTTATTATCCAACACTTGTTCTAAGACAAGTGAAACATGGTGATCCAAAATATGGAAACCATTTGTCCCTACCACCCACCTTTTTTTGGATATGCTCCTTCAACCGTTTATATTTCACGAGTACAATTACTGTTACACAGAGTACTAATTAACATGGCTTTAGGTAAGGAAACGACGAGATTGAGTCACATCACACATATGCTATACAGTACTGTGTAGTTCAAGATATGATACACACATGAAATCCATACTCACCGAAAATACACCATTAATCTATGGAGGGTTTGCTTTGAATTTCTTGGCTGTAGACTCCCGTTTGTGCTGAGCATTTTTGCACGTCACACTGATATGTACAGCATTAGTCAGCCAACATTCCTTCACTCCACTGGCACTGAGACTGTAACTCCATCACTGAGATGTCCTGGTGAAAACGTTCACCATGTTTGTCACTGACAGAACCTAGATTTTTGAGGGAGAAGTGGAGATGAGAGTGAAGGAGATGAATTTTGAGGGCGTGTTGACATTCAGCTGTCTGTACGCACTTCTTCACAACAACACAATCAACAGACTCACAATTTCGATGAAAATTGGCTACAACTGATTTGAATGCCAACCCTGCATTTCTTTCAGTATCATTCAGTAAGTCTTGGAAGTGGGTGTCAGCAATTACTTTCCTTATTTGTGGATGTATGAACACACCTTCTTTTACTTTCGCATATCTCAACTTTGGAAATTTGGTGCACAGTACCGAGAAACATCTGAGTCGTTGTGTAGTGTCTACACGAAGTTCTTCATGAGCACCAGCCGTAGCATGATAATTTTCTCATGGTCAATCAATGGCACACGGAGAACATTATTTGCCGATACAGTCTGTTTCTAATTGTCCTATTTTCCTTATGTAGTTTTGCTTTCCATATCTATTGTGCCACCCACGGACAAAACAGCAGTACTGCCTGAATTCCCATGATAATGGTAACAACTTTTAAATTATGTAGTCTTTTTTCAAGAAGTAGCGTCATAGATCCATATGTCCCTTTTAGATGGGTAGGATGACGAACTGATACTGATGCATAATTGTTTCCATTGTATAATAATAAATACTGCATTCCGATTTATTTCCGATGAGTCACTGAACAATCACCATGCTTCAATGTTTCGTTAAACTCTGAGATTTGACGTGAGATCTCAAACGTCCTTACAGTGTCACTCATTGCACATAATTTCTTATGTTCTTTGTAATGAAAATGTGAAGTTATTCTATCAAGCGCAAGCAAATAAAATTCCTCTAAGGAATGAAGTGAGGAGTTCAGCTTGTTTTGTTAGTGCCGGGTCCGATATGAGGTCACAAAGATCAGCACTGGTCAGTAGATTAATACCTTCTCCAGACTGGTATTCATGGTCTGATACGCTGCTTGGAGGTGAAAGATAACTTTCTTCTTGCGTTTCTTCATCAAATGTATATTGTGAATATGCTAGCGATATTGGACAAGCGATGGTATCATGTAGAAATGATTTAGAAACTGAAGAGACGTCTGGATACTTTGCAGAAACACGAGTTTTGTAGGAAACACGAGTTTTCGCCTTCCTTATCCAACTGCGCGAGTTGCGTGCACACGTCAAACATGAACTATGTTGCCCATGATTTGCTAGTACTTACATTTCAATCGAAGTGTTATTCATATGCAGTCTTCAGAAATGACGTAAAAGACTTACGATGGGCTTAGTCTCTTAGGCAACCGCACACGTAGCGAAACAAGTCTCGTGTATTTGTGCAACCTCTGGAAGTCATAATATCGCCTTAAACTGAAAATAAGAAAGTAACACATGAAAAATTAGTAACATGATATCGAAAATTTTTTGTCGTATTATCTCAAAAAAAAATATTTTCAAAGATGACGAAAACATTGTACAGCGTTAAATGAAAAATTACGAAGAACGTGTGGGCAAAAAAATTAATGAACCGTATTCCACGAAAATTAATTTTTATCGATATATTGAAAACCTGATGTGTCAGAGCAAAACGGTTTTCAGATCTGAAATCAGAATAAAACACTACATTAGAAACAGGAAGCACCATGTCAGATATCTGTAGCTTGTTCATCAGCGTTACTTGCCGTAGTTTTAGTCCTGGTCACGAGTATCCAAACGCATTGAACTTCTTTATGCCATGTTGAAAAGAATCCATTCAAAAAAAAAAAGCTGAAGACTGTAACTACCATTACCCCGAACGCATAGTGGATACTATTGAAGTAATGATGATCAGTTCACATGGTGACTGGCTTTCCCCTATTACCCATTTGCCAGATACTGTGTACAGTTTCCCATTGAACCATTACCTACATACCTTTATCTGTTTACCATTTAACCTTCATTATTTACCGTTACCCATTACTTGTTACCAACTACCTGCTTGCACTGGAAAATACCCACAGTAGCTGACACCTGCAATAGCTGACACCTCCCAATAGCCGACACCCCTTAGCAAGTGCTAATAAGCATGTGGCGCTTATTGATCACCAAAATCGAGTTTCGACGTAACATGGTATCTTTAAACTATCAAAATCTTTGACTTTTCAAATTTGTCCCGCCAACTTGGTTTTATCATCTAGTCTTATTCTCGCATTTGCCATGTGATGGTGTACTGTATACTATGTCCATAATACTCGTAAATAGCGAGTTTCATATAAAGTTGTGATCAGGTTATTAATACGATGATTATATGACCTTTTCCCCGTAGTGGTAACTACAGACTTCTTCGGTACGATTGCACACCTGGTTTTGCTACACTTGTTTCGCATTACTCATGTGCCACAAAATACTAATGAACTGCCACATTTGTGATTGAGAAGTGGCCGTGAGTTTGCCTACAGCCTCTTTCACTGGTGAACTGCTGGCAGTTCAAACTTTGATGTTTCCGACTGCATTTTCACGCCCACATGTTCCAATTAAAGCACAACATAACCTATCCAGCATTGCCCAATAGCTGTGGTGCACACAGATTGCACCATGTCTACTGGTGTGGCAGTTCCTGGACTACCTTCGCTGCAGTACCCCACAACATTTGAAGAAAACATATTTCCTGCCACCCAGATACACAAGCGTGTACATCCACCTGACTTCCATGTCATTATGTTCTCGCATCAAGAACCTGTGACCGCATTTGCAGCTACTGTGATGCTCGTGCCTCCCACGCCTTGTGTGTCATGTGGACAGATGCTTACTTGTGCTGCATCATAGACATCCAATCATATATAGGTTTCTGGATACCCACAATCCCCTCACTGCCATCTTCCAAAGATACCACAGCAGCCATCTGTCGGGCAGTTTCTGAAACATCCACAACTGCAAAAGGAAAACCCCACAACATAGTTTGTGCTGGTGGATAATATCCTGGACAACCATGGCTTTTGGGATATGACACATGCTTCATCTGCTTGGTGAGCCATCTACACGATGAGCCAGACCTGGTCAGCCATCTATTGCTCACACCACACAGCCAGCACAAATACGCAACTGCAAGAACCCACATCATCAAGCGCTTAACGCATCCTCCTGCAGAAGCCATCCACTCTATTATTCATGAAGTGTCTTTAGTGGACTGTACACACATTCTTAACTTTGGCGCCACTTATGAGCTCAGGTCAGCATACACAAACTCGCCAGCCTCGTACTGTGGCCGTTGTGGCTCGTGATATTACCGTCAGACCTTTAGCTACATCTGTTGGTTAACAAAAACGCCACCCTGGAAGAAAAGTTGCATCTGGTGGACCAGGCATACAACGTCATCAAGCACTGCCAGCTAAAATTCTCCTATTTTTCTGGTACGCCTGAAGCTGGTAGCAGTGTGCCATGCCTGATTCCTGTGCATCATCAGCCAGCCAGCAGAGGTCGGGTGGGCAGCAAGCAGCACTAGCCAATGGTGTCATCTGGCAGCCAGACCAACATACCTAATGCCATTCCCAGTCCAGCTACCCGACCCACCTCTACACGACAGCAGAACGCCCCACCCCACGCCGCCAGCTCTCTGGCTCAGGCGCCGCACACAGCATACCCACTATGATGACACCACGTTACGTTTGGAGATTCCACACATTCTTGCCGCGCTCCCTGCAACTACCCAAACACGAAGCATGAGTCTTGATAGGCCCAAAAGTTCACATCGACACTTCAGGACGCCGACCACGTCATTGGCCAAGCACACTCATTGCCCATCATGCTGGCAGACTGTACATCTATAACAGGATCGTTGTTGTTGTTGTGGTCTTCAGTCCTGAGACTGGTTTGATGCAGCTCTCCATGCTACTCTATCCTGTGCAAGCTGCTTCATCTCCCAGTACCTACTACAACCTACATCCTTCTGAATCTGTTTAGTATATTCATCTCATGGTCTCCCTCTTCGATTTTTACCCTCCACACTGCTCGCCAATACTAAATTGGTGAACCCTTGAAGCCTCAGAATATGCCCTACCAACCGATCCCTTCTTCTAGCCAAGTTGTGCCACAAATTTCTCTTCTCTCCAATTCTATTTAATACCTCCTCATTAGTTATGTGATCTATCCATCTAATCTTCAGCATTCTTCTGTAGCACCACATTTCGAAAGCTCCTTGTCCAAACTATTTATCGTCCACGTTTCACTTCCATACATGGCTACGCTCCACAAAATACTTTCAGAAACGACTTCCTGACACTTAAATCTACATTCGATGTTTACAAATTTCTCTTCTTCAGAAACGCTTTCCTTGCCATTGCCAGTCTACATTTTATATCCTCTCTACTTCGGCCATCATCAGTTATTTTGCTCCCCAAATAGCAAAACTCATTTACTACTTTGAACCTCCCATTTCCTAATCTAATTCCCGCAGTATCACCCGATTTAATTCGGCTACATTCTATTATCCTCGTTTTGCGTCTGTTAATGTTCATCTTGCATCCTCCTTTCAAGACACTGTCCAATCCGTTCAGCTGCGCTTCCAGGTCCTTTGCTGTCTCTGACAGAATTACAATGTCATCGGCGAGCCTCAAAGTTTTTATTTCTTCTCCATGGATTTTGATACCTATTCCGATTTTTTCTTTTGTTTCCTTTACTGCTTGCTCAATATACAGATTGAATAATATCGGAGATAGGCTACAACCCTGTCACACTCCCTTCCCAACCACTGATTCCCTTTCATGCCCCTCGACTCTTATAACTGCCATCTGGTTTCTGTACAAATTGTAAATAGCTTTTCGCTCCTTGTATTTTAGCCCTGCCACCCTCAGAATTGGAAAGAGAGTATTCCAGTCAACATTGTCAAAAGCTTTCTCTAAGTCTACAAATGCTAGAAATGTAGGTTTGCCTTTCCTTAATTTATTTTCTAAGATAAGTCGTAGGGTCAGTATTGCCTCACATGTTCCAACATTTCTACGGAATCCAAACTGATCTTCCCGAGGACGGCTTCTATCAGTTTTTCCATTCGTCCGTAAAGAAGTCGTGTTAGTATTTTACAGCCGTGGCTTATTAAACTGATAGTTCGGTAATTTTCGCATCTGTCAACACCTGCTTTCTTTGGGATTACAATTATTGTATTCTTCTTGAAGTCTGAGGGTATTTCGCCTGTCTCATACATCTTGCTCACTATATGGTAGAGTTTTGTTACGCCTGGCTCTCCCAAGGCTGTTCTAATGGGATGTTGTCTACTCCCGGGGCCTTGTTTCGACTTTCAGTGCTCTGTCAAACTCTCCACGCAATATCGTATCTCCCATTTCATCTTCATCTACATTCTCTTCCATTTCTATAATATTGTTCTCAAGAACATCGCCCTTGTATAGACCTTCTATATACTCCTTCCACCTTTCTGCTTTACCTTCTTTGCTTATTACTGGATTTTCATCTGAGCTCTTGAAATTCATGCAAGTCGTTCTCTTTTCTGCAAAGATCTCTTTATTTTTCCTGTAGGCAGTATCTATCCTACCGCTAGTGATATGCGCCTCTACATCCTTACATTTGTCCTCTAGCCATCTCTGCTTAGCCATTTTGCACTTCCTGTCGATCTCATATTTGAGACGTTTGTATTCCTTTTTGCCTTCTTCATTTACTGCATTTTTGTATTTTCTCCTTTCATCAATTAAATTCAATATCTCTTCTGTTACCCAAGGATTTTCATTAGCCCTCGTCTCTTTACCTACTTGATCCTCTGCTACCTTCACTATTTCGTCTCTCAAAGCTACCCATTCTTCTTCTACTGTATTTCTTTCCCCCGTTCTTGTCAATTGTTCCCTAATGCTCTCCCTGAATCTCTGTACAACCCCTGGTTCTTTCAGTTTATCCAGGTCCCATCTCCTCAAATTCCCATCTTTTTGCAGGTTCTTCACTTTTAATCTACAGTTCATAACCAATTGATTGTGGTCAAATTTCACATCTGCCCCTGGAAATGTCTTACAATTTAAAACCTGGTTTCTGAATCTCTGTCTTTCCATTATATAATTTATATCATACCTTCCAGTATCTGCAGGCTTCTTCCATGTATACAACCATCTTTTATGATTCATCTTTTTGCAGTTTCTTCAGTTTTAATCTACAGTTCATAACCAATTGATTGTGGTCAAATTCCACATCTGCCCCTGGAAATGTCTTATAATTTAAAACCTGGATCCTGGATCTCTGTCTTACCATTATATAATTTATCTGATGCCTTCCAGTATCTGCAGGTTTCTTCCATATATACAACCTTCTTTCATGATTCTTGAACCCTTGGTTGGCTACGATTAAGTTATGCTCTGTGCAAAATTCTACCAGGCAGCTTCCTCTTTCATTCCTGACTCCCATTCCATATTCACCTACTACGTTTCCTTCTCTTCCTTTTCCTACTGTCGAATTCCAGTCACCCATGACTATTAAATTTTCGTCTCCCTTCACTATCTGAATAATTTCTTTTATCTCATCATACTTTTCATCAATCTCTTCGTCATCTGCGGAGCTAGTTGGCATATGAACTTGCACTACTGCGGCAGGCGTGGGCTTCATATCTATCTTGGCCGCAATAATGCGTTCACTATGCTGTTTTCAGTAGCTTACCCGCATTCCTATTTTTTTATCCATTATTAAACCTACTCCTGCATTATCCCTATTTGATTTTGTATTTATAACCCTGTATTCACCTGACCTAAAGTCTTGTTCCTCCTGCTACCGAACTTCACTAATTCCCACTATACCTAACTTTAACCTATCCATTTCCCTTTTTAAATTTTCTAACCTACCTGCCCGATTAAGGGATCTGACATTCCACGCTCCGATCCGTAGAACGCCAGTTTTCTTTCTCCTGATAACAACGTCAACCTGAGTAGTCCCCGCCCGGAGATCCGAATGGGGGACTATTTTACCCCCGGAATATTTTACCCAAGAGGACGCCATCATCATTTATCCATACAGTAAAGCTGCATCCCCTCCGGAAAAGTTACGGCCGTAGTTTCCCCTTGCTTTCAGCTGTAGGCCGTTTTGGTTAGTGTTACAAGGCCAGATCAGTCATGATCAGCAAATTCTATTTCCTCATAGACACATGCGTCGACACTAGTGTCATTCTCAAGTCAAGTTCTCTGCCTGCAGTCTTACCATCTTCTATATGACTCCAGGCAGCCAGCAACTCCACAATTCATATCCAAGGCTCAGTCGAACTTCAGCTGCATATCTCATCCATCTTACGCTGCGCCTGGGCATTTTGCATCGTGGATGTCAACTGCCCCATTATTGGCATGAATTTCTTAGGCAATTTCGGATTCTCACCAGATGAGGAAGCATCAGCCATCTTGCACCATGCTACTGGCATCCGGATAAAAGGGGTATTTGCTACCACCCCACTGCCTTCCACCACACACTATGATGCCCTGTCTGCTGTTACAACCGAATGTATCCATCTCACTGCAGAGCTCACCACCGCCCTGGCTTGCCTAACAACTCAGCGCCACACAACAACCCACCCTCGCACTGAAAACACTCGCCTACAATAGCTGATCGGCGCCATGTCAGCTGACCTGACACATGCATTCGAGGCAGCAGAAGACCCAGTCACGCCGTGGGGGCATGATCACACCAATACCACTATGGTGCAGACGTTACAGATTCCCTCACAGTGACGTCTATTCCCACAACTCAGTGATATTCTTGCTTCCAACGTCACCAGTGTTCCCCCTCTGCCCCCAGTGTTGTTGTTCGGGGAACACCGTTTGCGGTACGCGTGATTATTAACGGTACTTGGCACTAATTGAATACTACAGGAGGCCCTCCAGTACGCTACGAGGCTCAACGCCTTAGCGCCACGAAACTGCAGCACACAAAAACCACAGTACAAGAACTGCTAGACTCCAGTATTGTCCACCTGTCCAACAGTAATTGGTCCTCACCAGTCCACTTAGTTCAAAATGGTTCAAATGGCTCTGAGCACTATGGGACTTAACGTCAGAGGTCATCAGTCCCCTATAACTTAGAACTACTTAAACCTAACTAACCTAAGGACATCACACACATCCATGCCCGAGGCAGGACTCGAACCTGCGACCGTAGCGGTCGCGCGGTTCCAGACTGAAGCGCCTAGAACCGCTCGGCCACACTGGCCGGCCCACTTAGTTCCTAAGGAGGACGATTCGTTCTGTTTGTGTGGTGACTACTGACAACTGAACGCCCAGGCAATCTTAGATAATTATCCTGTACTGCGCATACAGGATTTCGCTCAACAACTCCATGGTGAGCGGGTTTTCAGTGTGATAGATTGCCAGAAAGTGTAGCACCAGATACCAATGCATAACGACAACATCCCTAAGACCGGAATAATCATCCCTTTCGGACACTATGAGTACTGATACATGCCACATGTCCTAAAAAATGCTGCACAGAGTTGGCAGCACTCCCATACTGTTATGCATGTCTAGATGACATTCCCATTTCATCAACCACCTCCAAGGAGCACGAACATCATCTGCCAAGAATTCTTAATATACTCACTGAGAATGGATCGCAATCAACATCACTAAATTGCTGTTGCCAGCTGTTGGTGTGACATTCCTGGGTTATACTGTGTCCGAGGAAGGCATCTGCCCCACATCAGAATGGGTTAACTTTATCCGTGACCTTCCTCTGCCTGAGACTTATGTGAGTGACACAGCCATCAGTACTGTGTCTCTTCAGCGTGTCGAGGGTTCCAAGCAACCACTTTGGTTCTTCTCGCGAAAGTCGTCCGCCTCCCAGTGTAAATAGTCCACTTTCGACCAAGAACTTTTTGCTATTTACGAAGCAGTCTGACATTTCC
The DNA here is from genome assembly GCF_021461395.2 of Schistocerca americana. Lineage (NCBI taxonomy): Eukaryota > Metazoa > Arthropoda > Insecta > Orthoptera > Acrididae > Schistocerca > Schistocerca americana. The sequence goes on from NC_060119.1 coordinate 587,394,449, forward strand.
ACAATGACATAGAGGATAGGTCAGTCGCTATATATGTGCACCACAAGACATTGGCTGAAGCAGTGCTTAACCCCACAGCCAACCTCCCTCCTCGACACTTCCGACATATGGACTTAATATATCAATTCGCCACCGATGTCCGTTACATCAAGGACACAGATAATTTCGTCGCCGACTACAAGTCACAAGTTGGTACAATCTTGCTCTCTTGGGACTTCGACGAACTAGCGGCTCAGCAACAAAGGATGGTGACATACACCAGTTACCACACAGTGAGTCTACCTCTCTTTCAATTGAGTCTCACCAAATTCTAGGTTCTTCCCTATCGGTCCTCTGGGACGTTTTCACAGGCAAGGTGAGCCCCCGAGTTCCAGCTGTCTTGCACCGTAACATATTTGCCGCTATCCATGACCTCTCTAATCCTAGTAGTGAGGCGACCAGGTGCTGAATAATGCCATATTTCGTATGGACAGGGGCTAGGGCAGACTGCAAAAACTGAACCTTTGTGTGCATGTCCTATCACCGCTCCAAGGTGGGTCGCCATGCATACCAACCACGGGGCTCATTTGACGCACTTAAAGGCAGATTCATCATGGACATCTCGACCTCATCAGTACACTCCCTCCTTCAGAGGGTTTTTGATACATCCAGTCTATCATCAGCTATGTTAGTAAGTGGATCGAGACCATTCCCCTCGCAGATATAATGGCCAACTCTGTCTCACAGGCCTTTATTGCCTCCTGATCATGTGGTCAGCTGCTTGTCTTCAGTCATGATGGGACAGGGACTACAATTTGAGGCTGTTCTTTTATCTAGTGCAAACAAATACATAAACAACCGACCATTCACAGAGCAGCGGGTTGGTCGAGCACTGGTACTGCACTTTAAAGGCCGTTGTGATGTGCCACAACAATTCTTGGTCAGAGGCTCTCCCCTGGGTCCTGCTTGGCATCCGTACAGCCTGTAAAGAGGACTTACAAACTTGCCTAGCTGGCTTATTGTATGGGGAGCCTCTCGTCCTTCCAGTGCAATTCGTTGAGGACTCCAACTCTCCCATGCAGTCCAAACTTCGGCCGTTAGTAAAATATGTTCTACACTCTTCTTCAATTAAAAGAAAAATGCATTTGACATTAGGTTGGTAGCTGAACCTGCATCTAGAATTAACTGTGTGTCAATATTAAATATTTTCACCTTAATGATTGCTTGTATTTGTTCTTCCCGGATTTTATCTATTGTATCTACCTCATGCTGATAGAAATCATCCTTGATGTCACTTTGTTTGTCAAACCTTATAAAACATGTTTGTAGCTATGCTTTGCCCCCCACTCCCAGAGAGCTCAATAGCCTGGGACTTAACTACGACCGGTTGGTGTTTTCCGACGGCGTAGTGTCACTTAATTCATTACCTGGAGTAATTTCAGTTAGTTGCACTGTGTGGGTACTTCGACAATCTGTGTCGTTAGCTGCTGTGCCGTTATTTTGCTGCCCAAAGGTCGGTTGCAGTGCAGCGTAAATCAGGGCATTGTTCCCGCGCGTCGGCCACTGCTACGGCTGATTGTTTCTGTTCAAATTCGGAATAGGGCCTTGTGTTGGTGGATTGTAATTAGCGCGTGCACTGAAATTACTCCTGTTGTTTTGAAAATTTCTTTTAAATCGTTTGTTTTTTTCCGTTCCCGTTACCGTATTCGTTTTCCTTGGGTATGTAATTTTGTTGCGTGTAGCGTCCTTGCTGTGTGTTTAGATCACGTTTTACTGTCTGATTTACATAACTATGTTGTAGTTGTGCGTGATTTTCTGTTGCTCTATTGGCTACTGGTCTTTCCTCATAGATTAAGTGGATAGAATCAAGCACTGACAGAAAATATTCAGTGTCGTGTTGTGGCGTTGCGAATAATTTTTCTCTAATGTGAGATGGTAAACGACTTTGAAATTTTTAACACCTCTACTTGTGATATTGAGTTCGTCCAATAGCGTCTCTTGTTCACGTATTTTTCAAAGTATCCACGTAGGCTATCGTATTTGCCATTGAATGGTGCGGGTTTGAAAACCTTGCGTCTTTCTTGCACTGCCTCAAACCAGTATTTGTCGAGGATAGCTCGTCCAAATTCGATATAAGTGCTGCAACGTTCGGCCACTTCAGTTGACCATAAAAGAACGTCACCTTGCGTGTATCCCACGACAAATTTGAATTTCTGTACTTCCGTCCGTTTGCATGGAGATACATGACGAAAAGCATTGATAAATTCTATTGGATTCATTCTTTTACTTTCGTTAGTGAATGAAGGAAACTGTCGATGTTTCAGCAAATCTTCATCTACATGTTGTTACTGTAGTTACCTGTAATTCGGGATGGTAATTGTTAGGTATTGGAGTTGTGGGTATGTTTACATTTTGCACTCTACAACTGTGCCGGCCGGGGTGGCCGAGCGGTTCCAGGCGCTACAGTCTGGAACTCGTGCCTCGGGCATGGATGTGTGCGATGTCCTTAGGTCAGTTAGGTTTAAGTAGTTTTAAGTTCTAGGGGACTGATGACCTCAGAAGTTAAGTCCCATAGTGCTCAGAGCCATTTGAACTCTACAACTGTCACTGCTACCTGCTGTGGGGACTCGTGACAATTTGTGGATAAACACCGACAGGTTGTGGTTTGCTCACTGTGGCCTATTTATTATTTACGTGCATATTTCGAGATCCGGTAATATTTTCTTGATTGCTGATCCTATCTTCCGCGGCTTGTAGGTTAATGTTTCCTTGTTCACGATTTCATTTTCTTTTTTCTGAATAGCCCTTTCTACTACATCTGTGTGTTACCCGTATCTAACGTACCTGCTTTAGCTTGACTCAGATTTTCATTGATCTTCTCTCTCTCCTTCTTAGCACATGCCGAGTCAACTTATAATGTTGTTACCCTTAAAGTAAGCTCTTCTACAGCTAGAGGTACACCTTCATAGCCCTTATTTAGTTTGTTAACTACAGTGGTTATCTTTTTTACTGTCGAGCACAACTGGTTTTGTGTAGCTTCAATGTTTGTGTTCGCGTCTGTGATTTTCTTTATCTGTTGCTCTACTAGATAATGATTGCGAAAATTTTGAGCTAAGTCATTGAATTTCTGTGAAATTCCTTGAATACTTGTTTTTATTCTTGTTACATTTTATTTAGATCTTGCGTGGCGATGTTCAGTTTGTGTATCAATTTTGATATTCATATCTTGCTTCATATCACTGAAATTGGTGTTGATGCTACCTAATTTCGTGTTTATGCGAGATAATAACTGCCATAGCGGTGCGTCAGTTGGATTACTGTGGTTGCTGTCAGCTGTACCTGTTAAGTTAATGTTTGTGTTGTGACCAAGTGGTGTTTGTAATGTGTTGTCAAAACACGTATTGGAATCGCTCTCCAATGTTTCATTCATGAGCGGTATGTCACTCTGGGAGATGCGTGACATTGTCTCGTCAATTGTAAACATTGTGTCGTCAAGGCTATTCTGCTGCGGAGCGTCGCTATCATTTGTCTGACCTGCGACACTCATCTCTGATCTACTTAAACTTTCTGCAGGCATGCATGGCGTCTGAACTTCAATTGTTCGATCTCGCAGTTCTACGCCATCTTGGCTGATTGCATTTTCGCTATCGCTATCAACAATGGGCAAATATTTTTCGTTATATGGATATGCAAAAAATAAAATTTTAACTTTCATACGCTAATTATTACACTTGACAATTGTAATTTACGCTATGTCAAAACCTGCTTTACGTCTATTATGATGTGCAAGCTATTGTGTCACAATTCTTTATGTTTTACTGGCAATGTGTATCACAATGAATAATTCCTGTGAACTTTTAACAATAAAATTAAAGGAAAGGAATAATGGAGAAAAGATTTCTGTCTACAACAAAAGAGGCGCAACCATGCAAGCAACTTCCATAGCCTTCCCACGTTTGCTGGGCCGGGCAAAACAGCTTACTGTGGAAAATTTCAGGTAACATGCGTCCAATACTTATTACATACCAAAATTTCTCCTCAGTTTTTGCCTTTTTGCTTTACTTGCTTCCCGTCATGATTCACGCAAACAAAATACAGACAATTAGTTTTTATGATGCATAATAATGTCGTAGAAATTTCTTGCTCTAACAATAGTTAACAATCCCTACTCACAACCGGTGCCCTGAATTCTTGGCACACGGGTCGACAGTAATGTTGTAATAAAAAAATTAAATACATACGCATATGAAAAACATTTAAACAACTGCGTTATTAGAGATGTTCCCTGTTGTACGAATTTTAGGCTATCGGACTTCTTCTCTTACATTTCAGTTGTAGATACAGGCAGCGGACTTCAACTACACCAGTGCGTGTCATAAATACGAAAATCCTCCATAATTTTCATTTCACTTGAATGAAAAGTACTTAATTCTGGTATCAATTTCTTTCTTATGTCGAAACATGTATGATATAAAGCACTTAACAGAACTTCTACATACAAGAGGGTATCAGAAACAAAATCATGTACAAAAAAAAAAAAATGATTTTTTCCATTTGTCTGTGCCTTACCGCGCATTCATAATAATTAACGTCTTTGCGAACGCTTATGGTTGATCGATGATTTTTTTTTTCTTTTCAATTTTAACTATACGATATCCTGGGGTCTTTCATTATGTACCTACACGTTCTCCTGAGCTACTAGTTTTAAAACGATATATTTTTGCAGGCTCATTAAGTGATATATGTGCTGAAGTTTGACTGCATGAACAGCGAAGATGTAGTAAGTGATTTTTTTTTTTCCTTTCATCATTTTGTAGGAGGTATGGTTCAAAATGGCTCAAATGGCTCTGAGCACTATGGGACTCAACATCTGAGGTCATCAGTCCCCGAGACGTAGAACTACTTAAACCTAACTAACGTAAGGACATCACACACATCCATGCCCGAGGCAGGATTCAAACCTGCGACCGTAGCGGTTACGCGGTTCCGGACTGAAGCGCCTGGAACCGCTCGGCCACCCCGGCCGGCTGTAGGAGGTATCAGCAAGAAGAAATTTTGTACAGATTTGAAATTAAATTTAAAGTTTGCTGCAGCTCACCAAGTGCTCTCATTTTCAAATACTGGACAAATCAAAGACCAGTATTTGGGCGTCGTCACACTGCCTGAAGACAAACACACAGTTTCTAACTGTAATACTTGTCTTGTTGTGTAAATTTTTAACATGAGTATACCTCTTAATGAGTAGATTATGATAACATTTTAAATTTTTAAATTCGCTCAATAATCACGGGAAATATTACAAATCAAAATTTTGTTGCTCTTGGAAGCCATTAGAACGGCGACTTGCAATTGATAACGGGTTCCGGGTTCCTGGATAATCGCTTAGTACGAGGAGTGTTCATTAAACAACACAACACATCTTTCTTTCTTCCTTTTTTTTTTCGTCTGCCAGATTCGGTTGAAAAAAGTTTTCGAGGTTCCGATAGGTGGCGGCGCTATGCCTAGTCTTCAAAATGACGTCTGTAACGACGGTGCTGGTGTAGCAGAAAGCTGTCATTGTGTTTCTTTTGAAGAAAAACCAGAGTAGCTTGTAAAGTGTCTACGGAGATCTGACAGTAAACAAAGTCGATGGGCGAGGTGTATGTCATCACCCCAACGAGGACGCGTAGACCTGTCCGATCCCCGCCTGCCGGCCGGCCGCACTCAGTTGTGACTCCTCGAATTTTGGAACGTACAGAAACTTTCATTCAAGGTGACTGGCGGATCACAATCAAACACCTCTCTGCTCAACTGTATGTCGCTGTGATATTGCAGACAAACTCGTCCACCCGTCGTGGTACTCAAATGTGGGCCCACTGGGTTCCTTACCACCCAACAAAAGTCCATAAAGAGCAACGAGGACCACCAATGCGAAATTGCTTGTGCGGTCCGAGGCTGATCGTGACTATATATATATATATATATATATATATATATATATATATATATATATATATATATATACACAGGGCAGTCCATTGATCGTGATCAGGCCAAATATCTCACGAAATAAGAGTCAAAAGAAAAAACTACAAAGAACTAAACTTGTCTAGCTTGAAGAGGGAAACCAAATGGCGCTATGGTTGCCTCCTAGATGGCGCTGCCATAGGTCAAACGGATATCAACTGCGTTTTTTTTTAAATAGGAACCCCTATTTTTATTACATATTCGTGTAGTACGTAAATAAATGAGAATGTTTTAGTTGGACCACTTTTTTCGTTTTGTGATAGATGGCGCTGCAATAGTCACAAACATATGGCTCACAATTTTAGACGAATAGTTGGTAACAGGTAGGTTTTTAAAATTAAAATACAGAACGTAGGTACGTTTGAACATTTTATTTCGGTTGTTCCAATGTGATACATGTACCTTTGTGAACATATCATTTCTGAGAACGCATGCTGTTACAGCGTGATCACCTGTAAATACCACATTAATGCAATAAATGCTCAAAATGATGTCCATCAACCTCAATGCATTTGGGAATACGTGTAACGACATTCCTCTCAACAAGGAGTAGTTCACCTTCCGTAATGTTCACACATGCATTGACAATGCGCTGACGCATGTTGTCAGGCGTTGTCGGTGGATCACGATAGCAAATATCCTTCAATTTTCCCCACAGAAGGAAATCCGGGGACGTCGGATCCGGTGAACGTGCTGGCTGTGTTATGGTTCTTCGACGACCAATCCATCTGTCATGAAATATGCTATTCAATATCTCTTCAACCGCACGCGAGCTATGTACTGGACATCCATCATGTTGGAAGTACATCGCCATTCTGTCATGCAGTGAAACATCTTGTGGTAACATCGGTGGAACATTACGTAGGAAATCAGCACACATTGCACCATTTAGATTGCCATCGATAAAATGGGGGCCAATTATCCTTCCTCCCATAATGCCGCACCATACATTAACCCGCCAAGGTCGCTGATGTTCCACTTGTCGCAGCCATCGTGGATTTTCCGTTGCCCAGTAGTGCATATTATACCACTTTAAGTTACCGCTGTTGGTGAATGACGCTTCGTCGCTAAATAGAACGCGTGGCAAAAATCTGTCACCGTCCCGTAATTTCTCTTGTGCCTAGTGGCAGAACTGTACACGGCCTTCAAAGTCGTCGCGATGCAATTCCTGGTGCATAGAAATATGGTACGGGAGCAATCGATGTTGATGTAGCATTCTCAACACCTACGTTTTTGAGATTCCCGATTCTCGCGCAATTTGTCTGCTCTGCTACTGATGTGCGTATTAGCCGCGACAGCAGCTGAAACACCTACTTGGGCATCATCATTTGTTGCAGGTCATGGTTGACGTTTCACATGTGGCTGAACGCTTCCTGTTTCCTTAAATAACGTACCTATCCGGCGAACGGTCCGGACACTAGGATGATATCGTCCAGGATACCGAGCAGCATACATAGCACACGCCCGTTGGGCATTTTGATCACAATAGCCATACATCAAACCCGATCGCAATTGGTAAACTGTCCATTTTAACACGGGTAATGTATCACGAAGCAAATACCGTCCGCACTTGCGGAATGCTACGTGATACCACGTACTTATACGTTTGTGACTATTAAGCGCCATCTATCACAAAGCGAAAAAAGTGGATCAACTAAAACATTCTCATTTCTTTACGTACTACACGAATATGTAATAAAAATGGGGGTTCCTACTTTTAAAAAAACGCAGTTGATAGCCGTTTGACCACTGGCAGCGCCATCTAGCAGGTCAATCATAGCGCCATCTGCTTTCCCCTTTGAAGCTAGACGAGTTTCGTTCTTTGTAGTTTTTTCGTTTGATGCTTATTTCTTGAGATATTTGGCCCGGTCACTATCAATGGACTGCCCTATCTATATCATTTTGAACCAGAAACTAAATGGCAATCGGAATGGCGCCAGACCACCTCTCTCCTCCGAAGAAAATGTTCAAAGCCGCACCGCATCCGATGAAACCACGGCCGTGGTCTTCTGGGACTCTGACGGGGGTTATTCTGTTTGCAATGATCAGCTCTGAAGTGTATTGTGCTACCCTCCCGAAATTGAAGTAACGCCATCAGCGTGTTCATCGCCACAAATATGCAAACCCACTTCTCCTTGTCCTTGACAACGCAAGGCCTCGCAACAAGTCTGGGCACCTAAGAGGGGCTCACAAAACTACACTGGACTTTTCTTCCTCATCCGTCCTTCAGCCCGGATCTCATACCTACCGACTTCATCTGTTTGGCACAATGAAGGATGCAGTGCATACAAGATGGGGAGGTTGTTATTGATACAGGAAGACGTTGGCTCCGACGTCGACCAGTAGAGTGGGGTCACGCCGGCATCTATGCCCTCCATGTAAGCCGGCACTAGGCCGTCGCATTGAACGAAAATTATGTTGAAAAATAGGGCTTTGCAGTCAAGAGAGTCACGAATAATATAGCGTATTGAAATCCTGGATGAAACCAATCTGCTTTCAGAAGAAAAGCGTGTTTTATTACTTACTGAACGCCCTTCGTAAGACAGATTATTAACGCAAATGGCTGTAATCTAAAAAATGTGGTTGAATACAGAAGGGGAAGCAGCGTGTTGCGAAAAGTGGACGTTTGAAACTAAGCTGTAACGTCTGAAACGCCGACAGGAGCCAGCTCACACAGAAGTACAAATGCTCGGAAGATACAGGCACTTCAGACAACACGGCGAGAAAACGCTGGAGACAACACAATTCACGCAGGAAACAATGGAAGCGACGTTATGAAATGTTACAGGATTGTCAGGAAGACTGACTATAATTGGTACGACAAAAGTGTAAATATCGTAAAAATCCAACGAACCATATAAAACTGGTGACAGTCACAGCTGAGATAAGAGATGGTACGCAGAAATGGAAAAGAAGTTTATCAGTACTGAGAAACTCGCGGAAGCTGCAGGGGACAGAAAGGCCGCCATCCCTGGTTCCAACACAACGTCTGACGGTCAGCTGATTAATGTGACCACGACTGATAACCTCCGATGTCGCGCTGTTATGTTACAAGCGGCATCAATGCCAAACAGCAGATCAGCTTCTTTCCAGTTGCACACAATCAGCCATATAATAGCAGACTTAAGATTTGTGTTTACATAAATATTAAACATTAAAATTGTTTTACTATGTTTATCAGCAAATGAAAGGAACGAAGCTTATAATTCTGAAACGGTATATTTCCATATAAAAGTCCCTTGATTTACCTTTCCGTATCACCATTGTCAACTACCGTACGTTTTTAAAAGCTAGGCGTCGAACGAGCTTTGTATTGCATCGCAGTAGAAGAAAGGGAGTGGGCAGATTAAAATTTAGAGCTGTTCCGGCTGCTCTTTCAACTGCTTTATCAACATCTGTTGAACCTAATCGTAACCTTCGGAAGTCAAAACAGACTTATCTTTATTTGAGAAAACAATAAAGATTGTACGAAAGATGCGTGAAAATTTACTGCCCAAAGTACTGCAATTTATTCTATGTGCGCCACGTCCACTGTACATATAGCAGGGTATAGTAAACGAATACCCCGCCGTAGAATTCATCGTCATTGTTCTCAAAACAACGATGCAGTTTTTGTAACTTCTTATAGCATCCAGTACATAGATTCGATATTGTGTACCCGAAGCAAGAAGTCGGCAGCAAATGATAATTTTCCAACGCATCAACAAATGTGTGCCGTGATGCTTCCGGATGACGTTGTAGCTCTGGATTTTTATGCTACACGTTTGTTGCTTCGAGCCACTCATTCTCATGTAGCTTTGTGTGGAGAAAATGAAGTTTCAACATTCATCAAATACAATGCAGTGGAGAAAATAATAATCTTTCGTCACTGTCAGACTTTGCAGTAGGTACTTTGACAGCAAAACACTGCTCTAATGTCGTTTCCAAAACGCTAAATCGAAGTTTAGTAACGGAAAACTCGAGAAACAGTGGCACAGATACTGAAAAATAAAAATTGGTGCCTTATTTACAATCAAATAACTAATGTGCCGAGATACCACATTGTACATCACGATGACAAGCATAATAAACAGGACCTCTCGTGCTTCAAACTGAGCGAGACACCATAGTGGTAAAATACTGGACTCGCAGTCTGGAGGACCAGATTTCAAATCGTAGTCTGGCCTCTAGATTTGGGTTCTATGCTATTTCCCTAAATCGCTTAAGGAAAACGTCGGATTCGTTCCCCTGGAAAAAAAACCGGTAGAATTCCTTTCCCTATTTTTTCCTGGCATAATCTTTTACTGTTTCTAATGACTTTATTGTTGACAGGTATAATCTGCTAGTCTTCGTTTCGTGCTTCAAAAGGCAATATGAAACAAGTATCACATTAGTAATGCAACTGAGAGGCTTCGGCTCGCTGTAAGTATAATTGGAAGCTGGCGTTCATCAACTAAAGAGGTCACTTAAGGAACATTCATACAGTCAATATTGAAATGTGATCCGGTGGCTCAGTGGTCCTTTGTCACCAATAAACGAGGTGCTAATGAACAAAATGATTTTGTTATGTTAGCCAGTACAAGAAAGTGCAAGATACGCTAACCACAAAGAAATGTACGGATACGCATTACATATAGTATGCTCAAGAACAGGGGTTAAGACTAAGATGAGATAAATGCATGGAGCCTCGACTAACCCTTGGAGTACCAGTGGTTTCTGCCTGAAACCACTAATTTATTAATTTTTATTTTTGAAGTACCAGTGCCGTTTGCATTAAACCAGCGATGATATTGCAAGATAGACATCTAGTGGAACACTGAAGTACTTCTATGAGGGCTATTCGGAAAGTAAGGTCCGATGGGGCATGAAATGGAAACCACAGTGAAAATCCGATGAAGCTTTGCACAGATGTGTTTGGTTGTTTCTCTAGTATACCCGTCGATCACGTCACGTCGCTCTTTTGAGTTCGAAGCGACCAGTAACCATTTAAAGATGCCTAAAAAATAGTGCCTCCCGCCACATATAAAGGCCTGGTGAGAGATTTCACCTGATGTCACGCAGCCCACGTAACTTCTCGGACTCACTCTGCAGGGGCAATGAAGATGCGCCTGCAGCATTTTCGATGAGAAGTGTTTCATCAGCTACCATACAACCCGGACTTGACTCCCTCGAGTTTCATCTCTGCTCACATGAACCGCTGGCTGTGAAGACAACAATTTAGCGCGGAAAGAAGTTGCAGATTAGCGTAGAGAAGTGGCGGAAAGCACAGGCGACTGCCTCTGTGACGAGGGTATTGGAAAGTTTGTACAGTGCTACGACAAATGTCTCAGTGGGAGCGGTGACTGTGTGGAGGAGTAGCTGGAAGGTGTCGCTAACTGTTACAGATAAAACATTTTTGATTGTGACCGTGGTTTCCATCTCGCGACCGATCGGACCGTAATTTCCGAATAGCCCTCGTACAAATGGAGTGCATTGTAGCAGTCATCGTGTGCAAAGCAACAGACGACACAGAGATTTCAAAGTGGTTCCAAAGTGAAACGAAAACTTTAAAACAATTGGTTGTTTCCTTCTTGCCGATTTCTTCTTGTATTCGTTGCTTGCTGTGATAATAAATATTAATTTTGTGAAAATTAACATTATATTCCAAAGTGGAACCACCTCCTTAACAATTATTGATTGTTTACTTTTTGTCAATTTGTTCTTGTACTCGTTGCTTACTCTGATGGCAAAAATCAGTTTTGTGAGAAATTTTAAATTTTTTTATATTGTTGGTTAAAGACACTAAACACTGAATAATCTCGCCTCTCAAGGAAAACGCACCTGTAACCATAAAGTTGTAGTTCTGATAATACACTCCTGGAAATGGAAAAAAGAACACATTGACACCGGTGTGTCATACCCAACATACTTGCTCCGGACACTGCGAGAGGGCTGTACAAGCAATGATCACACGCACGGCACAGCGGACACACCAGGAACCGCGGTGTTGGCCGTCGAATGGCGCTAGCTGCGCAGCATTTGTGCACCGCCGCCGTCAGTGTCAGCCAGTTTGCCGTGGTATACGGAGCTCCATCGCAGTCTTTAACACTGGTAGCATGCCGCGACAGCGTGGACGTGAACCGTATGTGCAGTTGACGGACTTTGAGCGAGGGCGTATAGTGGGCATGCGGGAGGCCGGGTGGACGTACCGCCGAATTGCTCAACACGTGGGGCGTGAGGTCTCCACAGTACATCGATGTTGTCGCCAGTGGTCGGCGGAAGGTGCACGTACCCGTCGACCTGGGACCGGACCGCAGCGACGCACGGATGCACGCCAAGACCGTAGGATCCTACGCAGTGCCGTAGGGGACCGCACCGCCACTTCCCAGCAAATTAGGGACACTGTTGCTCCTGGGGTATCGGCGAGGACCATTCGCAACCGTCTCCATGAAGCTGGGCTACGGTCCCGCACACCGTTAGGCCGTCTTCCGCTCACGCCCCAACATCGTGCATCCCGCCTCCAGTGGTGTCGCGATAGGCGTGAATGGAGGGACGAATGGAGACGTGTCGTCTTCAGCGATGAGAGTCGCTTCTGCCTTGGTGCCAATGATGTTCGTATGCGTGTTTGGCGCCGTGCAGGTGAGCGCCACAATCAGGACTGCATACGACCGAGGCACACAGGGCCAACACCCGGCATCATGGTGTGGGGAGCGATCTCCTACACTGGCCGTACACCACTGGTGATCGTCGAGGGGACACTGAATAGTGCACGGTACATCCAAACCGTCATCGAACCCATCGTTCTACCATTCCTAGACCGGCAAGGGAACTTGCTGTTCCAACAGGACAATGCACGTCCGCATGTATCCCGTGCCACCCAACGTGCTCTAGAAGGTGTAAGTCAACTACCCTGGCCAGCAAGATCTCCGGATCTGTCCCCCATTGAGCATGTTTGGGACTGGATGAAGCGTCGTCTCACGCGGTCTGCACGTCCAGCACGAACGCTGGTCCAACTGAGGCGCCAGGTGGAAATGGCATGGCAAGCCGTTCCACAGGACTACATCCAGCATCTCTACGATCGTCTCCATGGGAGAATAGCAGCCTGCATTGCTGCGAAAGGTGGATATACACTGTACTAGTGCCGACATTGTGCATGCTCTGTTGCCTGTGTCTATGTGCCTGTGGTTCTGTCAGTGTGATCACGTGATGTATCTGACACCAGGAATGTGTCAATAAAGTTTCCCCTTCCTGGGACAATGAATTCACGGTGTTCTTATTTCAATTTCCAGGAGTGTAGATCAGTTTAATTGATTCGAATATAACGTTTCAATAGGAAGGATTAAGCTTAATTTAATTTGAAAAATATACGTACATTAAGAAACGGAAGGGCTTCTGCTACCTAGGAAAAATAAAAATCTTTTATTCACATATTTGTTTTCTGTACTTGAGACTGTTGATTTAAGATGCAAGAGGGTAGATCGCTTACCGTGAAGCAGCAATAAGGGCATGAATAGGTCCATAATACCATAAAGAAAAGAAAGAAGAAAATAATGAGAAAAACTGTAGGAAAGAAAAGACAGGTAGTATTTCAGTTACTAAATTTCGTTGACAGATCGTTAAAAAAGATTTAAGAGTATAGTTACATTCTCATGAAACTTACTTTTCAGGCGGCGGGAATTAATACAAGTTGTATTCACCTAAACTAAACAAAACAAACTGTCTGGGCAAGTGAGCTCAAACGTCGGCGGAAAGCAGGGGCATGTCGCTTTCAACGGGACTATGCCCAGTAGATCGGTATTGAAACCTACCTTTTGGTTGATGATAGCATGTTCAGTATGACATGCTAACCCTCTGTGATCAGGTTCTTTGAGATAAACACTTCGGGAAACAGATACGCAACATAGAATACAAAGTGATTTTTGAGGAGTCTGAGAGCTACACTCGTATTATTCAAGGATAAATTAGAAACCTTCTGCGACAACCAAACGAAGATTGCTATACAAGCAAACGTTCAAGACATACGTTATCACGCAATAAGCCTTTACCGACACTACACCCGCCGTTTTGCAACTTTTAGAAAAAGGAAAGTTAGTGTTTAACGTTCAGTCTACAATGAAGTCGTTGGAGACGAAGCAAAAGCTCGGATTGTTGTTAGGATGGAAATCAGTCTCGCATTTTAAAGGAACCATCCCGACAATAGCCTGGACGATTTAGGAAAATAACGGAAAACGGTAATTTCCGTGGCGGACTCGCATTTGAACCATCGTATTTCAGAATACGAGTGCAGTGTGATGACCTCTGCGTCACCACGCTCAGAGCACCTTTTCGCACCATGAAATTGCTTAAAACTTTGCAGTCGTAGCCTTGAAGGAATGACTTGTTAGAAAGCAGCAAGCAAAAAGCAATAAAAAAAGATCGCCTCAGTAAAAAGCAATCATCCTCATCGTTAACGCAGAAATCACATTTGTAGGCGGAAACGAACGTGTCTGAGAGGTAGACAGCCCACAGTACTCTAGTACACGTGTAAACCGATATGCTGACAATATAGACCATTCAGCCAGATCTGGAGGTTAGTACGCCCATGCAATATTAAAAGTATTCCTCCTCACACCATAACTGCTGGACCACAAAAACGATCATGTTCGACAGTGTTCCTGGTTGCATTACATGTTCCGTAACCCTCTGTTGAGCATTAAAGTATTTTAGAAACGATTTCCCGTGTACTAATAGTATTTGCTTTATCGTAAGCTGTTTCTAATTTATGATTGATAACAGATTTGAAGTCACTACCTCTCGGGTGTCTACCTCTTTCAAAAATCACTTTAGACATTAAAAACCTTCGTGGCATGGGTGACATGAATCTACTGCCTGAGTACATATGCTGGGTTGCCTCCTGGAAGCACAGTCGTCACGCAACGAGACGAAGCTGACTGGAAACATCATAATTACCTACATTAATATCCATATACTGACGTTCAAAACTTAACGTCAAAAGTGACTATCGCATGATGTAGCGCTGCCAAATAACACAGCTCGATGAAACTTGGACCATACATACAAAGAACTGCTGCAGTATAGCACAGGTGATTGACAGAAATAAGGAAGGAGACGAACAGAAATGACACGTTTATTCAAAGCCCACAATTAAACTGAAGTAAACGTAATTTTAGACGGTCCCCTCGGCATTACAGAGGGTGGTACGTGGTTCTTAATATGGTGAGTCAGTGCGTGCACGTCCTGCAACGTGCTTCCACACTGGCTACAAGGTTGGTTAGGAGTATTTGCGGTAGGGCGTTCTATTCCTCCATCAGCGCAGTTGACTCGTGGAGGAGGGTCGTTGGTGCATGTGGAACTGCTGCAATACGTCTATCCAAGGCATCTCACACGTCCTTGATGGGATTTAAGTCGGGGGAGCGGGCAGATCAGTCCATTCGCCGAATATCCTCTCATTCCAAGAACTCCTCCACCTGATCTGTTCGATACAGTCGCGCATTGTCATCCATAAAAATGAGGTCAGGTCTGAATGTACCCCTGAAAACACGCACATGATGAAGGATTACAGTTTCACATTAACGTTGAGTGGTGAGTACAACATGTTCAAAGATGTGGAAGGCAGCACTTTTGCAACATTACGAATATGCCTCCCCACACCATAACAGCTGGACCCCAGAGACGATCAAGTTCGACATTGTTCCTGGAGACATTACGTGTTCCCAGCTCTCGCCATATGAGGGTGCAGCCAGAATCGCCAGTCACACTGAATCTGCACTCATCCGAGAAGAGCACACATCCCCACTCCTCATAGATCCAGTCCCTATGCCTAATACAGATCTTGTGAGAGGCCGAAACCCTGAGAATGAATTCATGTCAAGACGAGTGGGACAACTGTGATTTGTTTTTTCCTTTATTGTAATTTCATGTCCTGTACGAGGCGGGCCGGCAGCGGCCTACATACGCCGCCCTTCGGCCAATAGATACAACAGATACACATAGAAGACATAAAACATAAAAAGCATGGTAACACATGATGGTGAACATTACATGATAGATTAGAAGCCGTTCCACAGAAGGCACTGTGCACACAAAGGTGGTCAACAGTAGAACAGACAAAGACATCCAATTGGAGACACGAATGTAGGAGGAGACTGACGAAAACACTGTAGCACAAAACGAAGGAACACTGACGCACGGAAACACTGGCGACGATCATCGGCGAAGCACTCACAAACACAATGATGAAGGTGGGGGGGGGGGGCTGCCTCTGGGTGGAAGGGAAAGGTAGGAGGGCGGGAAGGAGGGGGGGGGGTGGAGCCAGTGGGAGAAAGAAGGGAGAGTGGGGGGAGTGAGAGGGGAGGGGTTGGAAGCTCAGGGAGGGGGAGGAAGTGGGAGACGTAGGAGAGAGGTGGGAAGGGAGAAAGGAAGGTAAGGAGGGAGAGTGGGATCCCTGGGGAGAAAAGGGGGAGAATTGGAGGGGAGAGTCAGATTTGGTGACAACTGTGAAAAGGCCTGTAGGGATATATGCATTCTTCCCCAACACCAGGAAGCGAGTGAAACATGTTAATCCCAGTCAGGACATGGTTCATTTCTTAACCAGTGGTGGGCCATACCCCTTTCCTTTGCTGCATGTAAATTTCGGTCACGAGGCTGACTGTCCCGTGGGAGAGAGAGAGGGATCCCAGAATACATACTTTTGTACTGTGACCATTGGTCATAGAGAAGACGACTAGAGAACTCACGTGACCAAATACCACAGTCACTTAGAGATCAGACCTTGTCGGCTGATCTTAACGACTTTGCAGACAATATCTAGAGCGCTGCGTCAAGTGCACTTGCAGCAATGAGAGTACAACAACAACAACAGGCTTAGGCAAAAAATGATTCGCAGACAACGCTAGCGAGACAGATGGCAGTAGTAGTTCTGTACTTGAGACAGCATAGTCACTAAAGTGTCACGAAACGAAGTGCTCATAAGACATTAAAACTATATTGTCAGAGAAATGTAGAAATAGAAGGCAGCACATGCTGTTGTGTAAAGTAACGTAATGTAGATGTATAATCACGTCATCTCAGGGCGAGAGGTTCGAAGTATTGTTGAGGTTCTCGTCCTCAGATGGCGAGTGGTAGTAGATCAGGCAAGAGCTGCCCAGTAGGGGGATGCTGAGTGTCGTTCTGACGGCAATCCTTACTGGACGGTGTCGGTGATGGTATTTTATAAATAAAAACTCATTTCTAATTTTTATAGTCTTAACACATTCATCGTTAATTTTAAATATTTGCTGATCAGTTTTAAGTTTACAAGTATTTAAAACTGCAAAACTGTTAAACTTAGTTAAAATAAGAAGAAACCAAATATTCTATATGTCCTGTAAATATACAATTTAATTTTGTGGAAACTCGACCTGTGGAGCGTAAGATTGCGCGTCTTACAGTCCCGTCAAATGTGCTCGCAATTGCACTTGCTGTTTGACATGGGTTCCTTCTTGTCTGTTGCACAATGTAGCGATCATATGCTGCTGTTTATGACCATGACTGACCACCTCCTTTCCTCTGGGTAGCAAGCTTGCGGTCTGGAAAGTTCCCCACACCTGCGAAACAATGCTATGAGCAATACCACAGCTGGCCTACACTCACTACTCTTTGTCCTTCTCCCATTTCCCGCTGATTTTTCCCGATGTGAAGCAATCTAACTGTTGTCTCAAGACCACACTCTGAAGAATACCATCACAAAGCATCATAGCTGCTTGATAATTGACACACACTATCTTTTCCTGTTCCATCGACTGTCTCGTGTTGCTGAGCCAGTGCCTGATGCTGACCACACGCCATGTTATGTCCAGCTTCCTGTGGACAACTACAGAACTTGTCACAACACGCTCCTGCACTTTCGTTAATTTCAACCAGTTTATTAGTATGTTACTTTATCTGCCTTATTAGATACACAAGGATTTATTAAGTAAACATTACTAATATCTTTTCCAGAGCCTTAGCACGGTATTACAAATGTCAGAAAGTTTAATACGTTTCTAGTTAGAGCATGTACAAATGTCGCACGACTGTAGAAGGAATATAAATGTGGTCATTGGTTCCAACAACACTACCAACTAATAAGGTGGCGTACCACTCTGCCTATACGCCATACCTTTAATAGGAAGTGAATGCCACCAAGTTACGGGTAAAAGTGTTCTTCACCCTCTTATTTTGGAATGATTGTGCTGAGGTGCTAGCAGCTGAGTGGCTGGAAATCCTGTGTGGTCAGTGGATGGCTAATTTTTCACTTTATTTGCTCTTAATAAGGACTGTGGACTCTGGGTCCTTTAGCCCTTATGATGTGTTGATTTTTCAAGTCTGATGGTATTGTAGAACTTCTAAGATGGCCCTTGGTGCTCTGACCTGTTGCCAGTGTCTGGGTCCTACTGATCCTGTACACTCGAGATGTCTAGCTGTAGGTCTCAGGGTGTCGATTTTGTCCAATAGCTTCTGCATCATCTGGATGATAGCTCCCAGGCTGCTGGTTGTTGTAGTTATGGGTATAAATCCAGAATCCTTGCCCACCTGGGGCACCGAAAATAAGACATAGGCACCTGTTTTTCAATGTCTGGATCGGCACTAGGATACAATGGCAGCATCTGGAACCTTCTTGGGAGGGCCTGAGTGATGCAAGCACGGGAGGCAAGTTGGTCAGCTCCTAGCAGCTCTGTGCCCCTGCAGAACTGTGGCCAGCGAGATATATGGGCCCAGCAGCGTGCATCACAGTACTTGTACGAAATTTCACATGTTATGACTGCCAGCAGCCGTCTCCAGTGGGAAGAGAGCTACTGCTTCAGACAATTTTAATAATTCTTAACTGCCTGTTTAGATACATGCTAGCTCTTGATAACACCTGACATAGTTAACAGCCTTAGTGGGTACAGTCTCTCTGGCTAACTGATTTCCTGAAGCCCTGCATGGAGCCGAGTATTCATGGTGTGTGGTGGGCAAGACCACTAGTGTGACATTATAAGTTCATCGTGAGCCCATTTCTTGCGGGCGCCGCAGAGAACCGACTGATATCAGATGGCGCAAGGGCTAGTGCAATGTTTGAAACTGCAGTTCCCATGGCCTTACGAGCATCAAGTAGCCATCTTTGCTTTTTCTCAATGTCCAAAGCTCACCTCCATTCCCTGCTAAGTGTGTACCCTTGGTCTTTTTTTAAAGTTGTTGCTTTTTATTCTAATTTCGCCGCTGCTTGTGTACCACAATCCAAATGTGATGGTGTTTCAGCTAAAACCCTCGTCTTTTCAAATCGTATTTTGTGCCCGTTTTCTAGGCAATTTCAGCCCTGAACATCATCTCAAGTTCCCTTTGTTTAATACATAATGAGTGCAATGCAGAATGTTCAGGAACAGTGTGAATGGTTGGACCTACGTAAATGCTACCACATTCACAGGGGACTCCATAAACATGAAGACCTTGAAGACCTGTCTTGTCTTAGATGTGGGCCACAACACTAGTCTCAGTCCATGTCTCTTCAGCACGCTAGTAGCGGCTCCACAGTATGGAAGGAGTGCTACCTGCTTAGCCTCTTCCACTGATTCATGGTGCGTGTTTCATCATTGACACCTGAAAGACTTTGCAATTTCTCCCTTCCTGTAACCATTTTATCTGAAGTTCAAACTATTTGCACTATTGCAGAGCATTCACGACATATTATGCAAAGGGAACTTGAGAAGCTGGCAATGGCTGAACATTGCCTAGGAAACAGGCATAAAATACAATTTGAAAGACGAGGGTTTTGACTCAGACATCATTATATTGGGATTCTTGTATAAAAGAAGTGGTGGAAATTAGAATAAACAGCAACATCACTCTGGCCTTCTCTGGAAGATTCTAGACATCTCTTACAAGCAAAACACCATTCCAGCCCTGGTAGTCAGTGATTTTAAGCCTTGATGACAATGGCATTGACAGCTATCGAAAGCTCGAGTGTTTGAATAAGTCATGCAGCTTGAAAAGCGATAAGATTTTATTGACACAAGGTATGAATATGTGAACACTACCACATGAATATCGAAAAAAAGACACTAAACGAATTTCAGTCTAAGGCAGGTTCACTGTGATCATAGATGGGTGTGGGTAACGTGTGTGGTATTAGTATGTTCGTCAGAATATCTTGTCATCGATCAGGCCTCCTCCTTTCAGGGGAAGAATGGTCCAGGCAAGGTCAACGTCAGAGTGACGATGCATGGTGGCTTTTGTCAAGGTGGACACAAGCCACAGGATTCCTCTTCTCAACATATGTGCATCTCATGAGAGTTTCTTCAATGTTCACGAAGAGAGCAAGTGTTTATTTTCTATCAGTTCTGCACGGTCTAGCAAACTGCATGCTGGAATTTTGAGGTGTGCTTCTTCTCTGCACTGACAACAGCGAGATGCAAAAGAGTCTCTTGACAGACAAAAGGAAAGAATTGTCTGTGGGGTAATGCTACCATACGTGGTATTGCTATCCAAGAGTAGCTTTTGATTCAGGAAAGACTTTCACAGTGCTTGTGTATGTGTCACAGCTAGTGAAAATTCTCTTGAGGAGAAAACCATGTGTAAATGTTTATGGTAAGTGCTGCCATGTATGGCAGACTGGCCAATATCGTTGCCAGAAAAAGGAAGATGTGTGATCTTTGTAGGTCACCAATGTGGATTTTATCCAGGGAAAGGACAAAGACAATGGCTAATAATGGCATGGTTGCACATAAAATGCGTTTTATTACTTACAGCAGTACAACCAAATTAACATCCATACAGCTGTAAAGCTCACACCACACTACGCTCCTCTCTGGATACTCCACTCACAACTGCTGTTGTGCTGGACAGAGAGTCGTACCACCTCCCAACATCTAAAATTTTTTTCATTGTACAATGGCTTTTATATTTCTCTGCCTCATCAACCATGAACAAAGGGGTGTATAGGTCACTGACCACTGTTGGTACTGAGATCTCATCTGTTGTTGAAAAGAAAAAAAAACTACAAGCAAATTATGTGTCCTGTAAATTAACACTGGTCTGTGCCCATAACCTGATAAAACATTTAGCAACATATTAATAAGATAAAAGAAATCAAATGACATGGAATCCAGGTATCAATAACAACAGAATAAAAATATAATGCATTACAGATTTGCCATCGAAAAGGGAAGGACAAACTGAAAAAAATTAACCTGAGAGATTTGAATAGCAACGCTCACAACTTCTGTCCATCCGTGGGCAATATAAATTGTGTGGATGATGTCGAGAATACATGTCTTTTTTATGTACAGTTTATGTCATCGTTCTTTTGTATAGTGGATTTTTCATAACAAGCAAAATTCCAAGATGACGTTCATTCAGGCTGGTATTTGTATAGGTAATCAATATTTCTTACGAAATATGGGTAAGTGATTTTACATAAGATGCAGAATGTGTTCATTGTGCTTTTTACCACTAACCGTAAAGTATCCAACATTTTCATACCATACTCTGCAGGAATGCACAAATGCAGGAATGCACAAATGATCAAACAGTTTGTCAAATTGTAATCTGTTTGCTAAATATTTGACTATGTACAATTTTCTTGATGTGTTTTTCAAAAATAGAGTGCATCTGGAATGTTAGAGATAAATTTTGATTGATGGAAGATTTGACAAGTTGGTGGACGTTTCTTGTGTCGCTGTGCGAGCTGTAGCTTCTTTCCCAGCTATATATTATGCAGTATGAGGTTAGAGAATATCAGCATTCTCTGCACAACATACAAGCAGGAGTGCAGTAAGAAAAAACGAAGTTCTTCAATTCTTCAACAGATAATGTAATGTACTGTATTTTCCTATGTAATATTTTAATGAGCTGTCATTAGAGGCCCAAGTAGAACAGAAAAAATTTTGGTATACTGGTCTCTTTTTCAGTTTTGGGGTGATGTAACTCTGGAAATGGAAATGAAGTTCCATGCTTCTTCACAGAGCATAGGGGAACGATGAGGGTGACCCCCACAACCGTACTAGGCAAGGTCCTAATGGAGGTGGTTTGCCATTGCCTTCCTCTGACCGTAATGGGGATCAATGATGATGAAGACGACACAACAACATCCAGTCATTTTGGGGCAGGTGAAAATCCCTGACCCCTCTGGGAATCGAACCAGCGACCCCATGCTCAGGAAGTGAGAATAAAAGTTGATGTAATCATATTTTGAATGTAACATTTTCTTTAACAGATCCTCATGTGCACACTTCTCTCTCGTTTTAAACCATTCTCTAGAACAGTGTCTTGGTTACTACTCCTTCTTTGAACAAAGTGCCAGAGTCAGTGCTAGAAATGTTTTATTTGCCCTTGTAGCCACTCCCACTAGTGTCTAAATATAGCATACACAAACAACATCTGCTTCAAAAGTGATGCTAAACTGACAAACTTTGTTGATGTGTGAACAAGGATGTTACACAAGTGCATGGCTATGTAACAGGGAATTTGACAGATCCGGTTGATCATTAAAAAGGGCCTAAAGATCAAACAATTTATCGATTGCTACTATGTTTGCCAAATATGCAGCAATGAAAAGTGCTGTTTGATATGTTTGTCTGTTCTAGAGTGTGGCTGTCATATTTGCCAGAAATTTTGACTGGGGGAAAATTTGCAAGATGCCAGACATTGTCCGAATCAATGTTTCACTGCATGTGTTTAGTGAAAAACAGTTTTATTACAATTTATCTCCATTTTTAGTGAGTTTCCACAACTCTGGAAACTATAATCAATGACAAAAAGGAAATACCAGTAGCAATTACCTAAATGGTTGCGATGTTGCATCTTTCCCAGCCACATATCACACAGGATGAATTTAAGAAGAAAATCAAAATTTTGTGCACATCAAGTGGGAGTGCAAAGAAACTAAAAAAGATCAAAGTTCTCCAGTTTTTCCACTGATGATGTAGGCTATATGTTCCCCCGTTGTGGTATTTTAATGAAATGTCATTAATATGTTTACAATATCATTCTGGGTCCAACCAAGGACACATTTCTGACATAATTTAAAAGTCTCAACAGTTTACTGAAACAATGAACTTTATCAATTCAGTTCGACTTTTTACTGGACATGGCTTCTTTCAGAAATGGTATTGTAGAGTGTGCATTGAACAACCAGTTCTAAAACAGATCTGGAAAATCATTTTGAACTTACCTGGACACATTTTCATTCCCTGTTCTCCTCGCACTGCTGTAATTACTGCCAATGTTATCAGCTGTATAACAAGACAACTTTTCTTGAAGTTTGTATTTTTTTCATACACTGCAAAAGATACCAAGTCAAAATTTGAGCAGTTCCAATTGACACTTCATCGAAATTTAACAGTTTGTCATGAATTCCCTCCTTCAGACTGAAATACCTTACAACAATCGTAACATGTTTTACTTCACATCTCTTTGGAGTATCCATATTTTCTGTTATATAGGGTGTAACAAAACAGCACAGCACCAATTGCAGGACACATTCCTCATATGCAGGCCAAGAAATTATGTTGTATGAATTTTGGGTATTCTTTGTTTCCATGTTACAGCTCATTTTCTCCAACTCATTAATCATGGAAAACACACAAGAACAGAACGTTAGCATCAAGGCACCATGCACTGTTGAAGATGTCTGGTTACATTGTGCACTTCCAGTGTTTTGTTTTATGTGTCCCTGTTGCCATGTGGTGTACATTATTGCTTGTTTACAGTTAACATCAAATGTTCCAGCGATCAGTAAGCCTGTTGCAAACACGTGGGTTACCAACGGGTTACTGTGTAGAGCTAATCACAAAATTCGCTCGTGCAATGGCAGTATACATGAATGGGCACATGGCAGATGCCCATTTGATGTATGGATTAGCTGATGGCAATGGCGCTCACTCTTAGTTTTCGTACTAGGAGAGATTTCCAGAATGATGGTGCACCAACAGCAAAACTGAGGGAGGCCAAGAAGGATGACGACACTTCAACAGAAGGTGCAAGTTTCATGCTGTTGATGACAATCCTAGTGTCAGTACAAAATGTAGATAGGTAAAGATCAACCAATGCCCTGGCCTGCACACTCTCCAGACCTAGTCCACAGGACTTTTATTTGTGAAGGCATTTGAAAGCTCTTGCGTATGGAAGCTCAGTACAAGCTGTTCAGAGTCTCTGTGCCTGTATTATGAAAGGCTGTGTTACCATATGCAATACTTCAGGTATACATAAATGCATCCGAGATTCACTTTGACAGTGGGTTGATTCATTTATCAATGCCCATCGAGGGCATATTGAACATCTCCTGTGAGAAAGATTTGCACATGGTATGCTGGTGTCTTCTATTCATGTGTGTTTCCTGTGATTTATGAGTTGGAGAAAATGAGTTATAACAAAGAAAGAAACTGTTACCAGACCCATGTGCACATAAAATAATTTTTTCGTCTATGTGTCCTGAAATTTGTGCTGTACATTTTGGTTGCATCCTTTATAATTAATGTTTTCCAAAGAAGTCAGACACTACCAAATACTTTATAAATGGCGGAAAAATTTTAACAATAATTGCCTCAATTTTGGTTCTAGCATATGAAAATTTTGGATCATTTAAACTTTTAGCCAGTTTAGATCTACAGTATGATCTTTTGAAACTGAATTCATGTGTAACAGTGTGGTATGAAAATGACACCTCTTTAGCTGCACACTCAAGCTCACAATTCCCTGAAAAAATATCTTACGTTTAGTGAAGCAGCAGTATTAAGGTGCGTCCACATGATGCCTTCTTTCTTTTCAACTTTGCACATGCACATGTATTTCCAGCAGCGCAATTATGTATCCATGTTTGTTCATGCGCAATTTCCTGGAAATGGAGGCTGTGCGTTAAGCATTTTACTTTCCAGCTTCAGTGGGAATGTTTATGCTCTTTGGCAGAAAACTGGCAGCTGGGGCCCATGTGTGTTTCATTTTCTAGTGTGTTGAGATTATGCTGCGAAATGGTTTATGTACACTAATGTCAGCTGAGTCCAAAGGAAGGACTTTGAAATGTATAATTGATCACAGGACAAAGAAACGCAGTACAGAATGCCACTTCTAAAGAGTATTTAAATAAAAATTTGAGATATGATGCTCAGTGTCTCTGATCACATTGCTGTAAAAATAAGATACCGTAAATTTCGAAGTAGGAAAACAGAAAAAAATGAGCCTAAAATTTATGAGAAGTATATGAAAACTCGAAAAAATTTCATGCTATGGCGACTTACATCACAGCTACTGTGGAGCCAGGCATCTGAAGAAAAGAAATGCTAGAGTATGTGTAGCTCCTCAAGAAGCTACAAGAAAATATAAATGAAGGACACTGATGATGCTAAAAGTTGCAAATTGGACATTACATCATCTGTGCTAGTGGATTTTCGAGTCTATGAAATTCCCAGAATTGTCGAGTCAAGGGTATTAATCTACATGTAATCTTTCAAAAATTAAAGCTGTGTAAATAACATTTTTTATAAATTGAAGTACAAATAACACACTGAAAGATAATTAAACTTCACATAACGACTAAGAATCTCCCTGAAGTATTTCACAGTTTCAGGAATGATCACTGAAATGCTTTGTTCTGAAATGTGAAATAAGTAGTTCAAACTGGTGTATAAGAAAATCTCGCTGTGTCCTCCTGAAACTTGCAATCAAAACTTCGTTGTCACTTTGTATTTCTCGTACCTCTGTTATTTAGATAATTATTTATCTATATTCGCTTTTGCATTTTCTTCTTCTGTAGTCTTTTCAACACAATAAACGCAGCTCAAGCTCCCAAGCAAAGAAGGGGCCCATAGCAGATTGCTTATGCATTGAGGAAAGATGTGGACATGAGAATGCTCATAAGTACATGTGTACTTTCCACAAATTTTTTTCACATGCTCTTTAATGCCCATGTGTCTGCAATTGCACATGGGGAAAGAGGCTTCGTGTAGTCACACCTTTAATAGCAATCCTATGTTTAGTTGTTATCACTTGGTCTTTAATATCACCCTTTCCTGTAAGTGTAACAGAAGATACATAGTACACAATAAACACGTTTGTTGTTACTGTCATAACACAATTTAAAAAATTTGTATTCCTGTTGCATTAAACATATAACTGTGTACGATGCTGTTCCATGTATTTGTCAAGCATGGATCGTGTCTGGTGTGTTTGCGAGAAGTTCTGATTGATGGGAAGTTTGACATTATGATGGACATTGCTTGTGTCCTATATTTCGTCGCAAATGTTTAGTGAAAAATAGTTTTATTACAATTTGTCTCACTGTATCGTGAGTTTCCACAACTATTGAAACTACAATCAAGGATAAAAAAACAACACTGGCAGTTATCAAAATGGTAGCGTCTCTCCTAGTCATAATTGCCAGTAAGTGGGAAGAGGTTAAGAACAAAATCATTATTGTACCCATAATATACAAGCATGGTCGTTTCTACCATTTGTGCAAGACTCGGCGACCGCCAAGGGTGGCAAATTTTAGAAACGGCAAAGGATGGACAAAATTAATTTCAAACCAAACAGCGAAAGAACTGACCAATGAAAAACAGCACAAGACCGAATTGTTTTCAAAAGCATAGTGATGCTTACTTGATAATTCTTTACTTACTTCGACGAAAGTAAACACATTGTCTCTATAAACTTCAAAACTAAAGCAGCCACTACTGAGTACGAAACGGAAGCAAACATGATTTTTATTAATGTCTGTCTAGTGCTGGAGCGGAGCACGTGCTCTGTCTTGCTGTTATGTTATGACTTGATACCACACCTCTCTCAGTCCCTCGCTTTAGTTTAATTATTAAAAGTATAACAATATATTTGAAGTGTTGTACCGTCGGATACTGTTGGAGATGGTGGAGGGGGGGCGGGTATCGAGGAGACCGATGCTAGTTTTTTGGAGTGGCGTCAATTTTCAATCCTCACCTAGCACGGCAAAACACCAATGACCCTGTACATGTGCAATGGAATAAAAAGTATCTAAGTCATCCACTTCTTTTACAAACAATGTGCACTACATATTTCCCATTGTGGTATTTTAATGAACTTTCGTTAGAGTACCAAGAAGAAGAGAACAAGTTTTCATATACTTGCATCTTCCTCTTTTGGTGTGAGGGTGAAGTACTGTAACTACAAACGAGTTTCACTGTCTTTACTCAGAAAGTTGATGTAGTCACCATGTCATGAGTGTAACATTTCTTTAACAGGTTTTTTGTGTGTACATTTCTCTCTCATTTTCAACCATTCCCTAAACCACCATATTGTTTACTTCTTCTTCTTCTTCAAACATAGTGCCGGACTCAATGTCAGAACAGCTTTATCTGCATCTGTAACCAGTACTGTCAAAATACAGCATACACGAAAAGCATCTGATTCAAGAATCAAGGTAAAATAAATGAAATTTTGAGATGGAACTGGTAGCCATGCCTCGCCATCGATGCCAGTGTTTGCTCATAAGTCAGCTGAGAGAGACATGGCAGTAAGACAATGTTTAAAACCGCAGTGTCGAACATAACAGGCCTAATCCTAATAGATCCTCGACAGTCATAAAGTTTTCAAAACTTACACATTTTTGAACGCTGGATATTGCTCAGATGTCTGGTAAGCCTGGTCATTAGATAACCAATTGCAAAACAATCTCAACAGTAATGAAATTTTCAAACCCCGGACATTTTTGCTATGCTGGGTAGTACTCAGACAGAAGTAAAAAACTAGGACTGTTCAGGCTAATCCCGTATGTATGGAAAGCCTCATCATTAGATGAGCACATAGAAAAGAATAAATTTTCATGTACTTGTGTCTTCTTTTTCAATGGTGACTATAAACATGTTATTGAAAGTTAGACTGTCCAACCACAGAAAGTTGACGTAATCATCAGATTCAGAGTATAACATTTCCTTTAACAGTTTGTCATGTGTGCAGGTACATTTCCCTCTCATTTGAAACCATTCCCAGGAACAGCTTTGTGTTTTCTTCTTCTTCTTCTCCTTCTCTTTCTTCTTCTTAAAACACAATTCCAGAGAATGTTAGAAATACTTTATTTGCACATCTGGGCATAACCACTAATGTCAAAATAAAGAATACACATAAAGCGTCTGCTTGAAATGTAGGGATGAACTGACGAACTTTGCTAGCTTGTTTGACACATCCATGGTTAGATAAGGGTGAATTTGACAAACAACCCTAAACACTGTCAAAGAACCTGTCAGAATTCAGTAAGTTTGTGTCAGATACTGACTGTGCATTGCGCTGTTTTATGTGTTTGGCAAACATAGACTGTATTAGATTTGTTAGAGAGAAACTTTGATTGTTGACTTATTTGACAAGATGGTACATGTTTCTTTATTGATATACACAATCATCAAATGTACAGAAGTGCAAATATGATGTAGAACATGTTGAACAGATGGTATGAGGACATATATAGACACAACGTTGTTTCTTATAGTGTTAAGTTATATTACATAAGTATTCATAATAATATAAGAATAACTTCAAGCAATAATGCTAGTTATAATCAAACAGCAAAAGTTCATTAATGGACAATAGGTCATTTCTAATAAGACAGTTTAGTTTTGAAAGATAATCAAAATATATATTGCTATGATAGATGTCATTCAAGAAAATCTTGTATTCTCTAAAAGTAATATTTGGTTGGAGTAATCTTTCATTTCTTTTTTTAAATTTTGTTGGTTTTGAATATTTTCTACTACTCTTTGGGAGATGCCTATACAGTCTGATTCCCATACATTTAACACTATTACTATACAGTTCAGCAGAGGAACTGGTCTTAACATTTTTTATTTGCCTTGAGTCATGGTCCATGACTGTCCAGATTCTGTGCAGACTATTGACATTTTGTTTAATAAAACAGAGCAGTTCCGAGATACTGTGTATTGACTAGGGACAAGGAGTATGCTTAATATTCTAAATAGTGATTTACAGGTTTCTCTTTGCTGTTCTGAATAGTAAGGATGGTTAGGCAAAATGCCTTTTTTGTATTGAAGGGCAGTCTGTTTGGTGTAAGCAATGAGTCTAGTTGGCTGTATTTATATTAACTACTATTCATCTGTATTAGAGATAAGGACACTCTTATTGTCAGCAAAGAGAAATGTCTCACTAGTTGATAGGGTGGATGGGAGGTCATTTATATAAAGTAGAAATGACAAGGGACCTAAAACCGAGGCCTGTGGTACACCATGTCTTATGACTTGTGTGGGCGAGTGCACCCCACTTAGAATTCCTGATTGGCTGACTTTATTTATATGAAGGTATTTTGCTTGGTCTTTGGAATAATTGCTGAGCCAATCATGGGCGGTTCCTCTTATCTCATAAGAATCCAACTTATGCAAAAGTATGTTGTGATTTAGCAAAAAAAAATGGCTCTGAGCACTATGGGACTTAACATCTATGGTCATCAGTCCCCTAGAACTTAGAACTAATTAAACCCAACTAACCTAAGGACAGCACACAACACCCAGTCATCACGAGGCAAAGAAAATCCCTGACCCCGCCGGGAATCGAACCCGGGAACCCGAGCGCGGGAAGCGAGAATGCTACTGCACGACCACGAGCTGCGGACTGCGATTTACCATGTCAAAAGCCTCTGTGAGGTCAAGAAA
This sequence comes from Schistocerca americana, assembly GCF_021461395.2. Lineage (NCBI taxonomy): Eukaryota > Metazoa > Arthropoda > Insecta > Orthoptera > Acrididae > Schistocerca > Schistocerca americana. Next base: position 587,424,013 of record NC_060119.1, read on the forward strand.
GCCACCTTTAGCTGGGTATTTCTTTTCAACAAGATGTAGAGTGGTAACAAGAAATTCGTGTATTGTATCAGCAATGGTTTCATTTTCTCAGAAGCCATAGTGAGCAGGAGAAATAGTGCTATTTTCTCGCAAAAATGATTTTAGTCTGGCAGCCATTGCATATTCAATTATTTTCTAAATATAGACAGTGCTATAACTGAATGGTAGTTGCAAGGATCTTCTTTAGATCCTTTTTATATATGAATATGACTTTTGCTATTTTAAGGTTTCTTGGGAATATTGTATACGAAAATAAAGTATTTATTACATGAGACAGCGGCTTATTAATACGTTTGCTGCATCTATGGGGAAGGAAGCAGTGGATCATGTCTTCCCTGCTGATATATTTTTCTTTATTTTACTACTAATTATCTTTTATATCTCTGTTCCCAATGTTGGTGATAAAAAAATTTGTATTGTTGAAGGTCCCATATTTAGAACTGATTGAGGGGCAACTATCTTTTATTTTTTAAATTCCTGAGCTACCTTCTCTTGGTGAGTAATCAATTTGCATTTACTTTTGAAGTTTAATGTCACTAAAACTGTTCTTATTCCTACCTGATTTTTCATTAATTGTTTGCCACATGCATTTGCTTTTATTACATGAATATTTCAGAAGGATGTTATTTTGTAGGTTTTTCTTGCAGTATTAGCCACATTTTTAAATATTCTTTTGTGTGAAGTGAAGTTCTTAAATTTTTCACTATTGTCAAGATTTGTCTTGCTGAGCAAGAAAATCTCTATCTCCCTCTTTTCCACTTTGCTGAGATATACATGATGTGATCCCATTGGAGGATGCCCTCTTGTTATTTATATTTTTGTTTTTAAAGGGAAATGGCGGTTAAATAGTAACAGAAAATGTTTGAAAAAGTGTCAGATGTTTTATATACTGTTTTCTCTCTGCATGTGAGATAAAAAGTTAAGGACATTGCTCTGACGAAAACTTCTGCTTTGTATCCTCATTTTTTGGGTTGATGTTTACTTTTAAAAAAGACTGCCTGTATAATCAGTGTATTATCGTCAGGAAATCCCAATTTTACAGACCTGAAAGAACAATGCAAGATATTAAGTACTTGATCAAGAGCGCTGAAGTTTTGGTTGGTTTTACCCCAGATGGGGATGTTTCCTTCATATTAAAGTTGTGACAGTTCATAACATTTTCTGCAAGAAAATTTATATTAAAATCACACAGATTATGCCCCGTGATGGTTTTCTTTTTATCACTTTTTCTGTATAAGGAGCAAAAGCTGCCCAAAGGAGATCTATAAACTGATATTACATAAACATCGATATCTATGATGCCCAACAATACTATGTCTTTTTCAATAAGTGACAGTTGCATGGGTCCAGCATTGAAACCACAAATCTGACTTTTACAAATACGCAGCTTCTCCACCTTTGAAGACTTTCTGTGAAAAGTCGATTAGTCTTTCCCTCCTACGTACTCCATATATTTTCCACACACAACATACAACCGGGAGCCCAATAAAATAATGTCGAAGCTCTTCTATGCTTCCATGAACTATGTATATATTGTCATGTGGTGGTACAGTATTTTAATGGACTGTAGAGGATAAGATAGAAGAAAGTGAATTTTTACGTACTTGCTTCTTCTTTTTCAATGTGGATCTGCAGTAACACAATAATTAAAAGTTTAACTCACCATTTGGAAAAAAAAATTGTGTAATCATCAGGCTCTTAGCGTGATATTTCTTTTAGTTGATTTTCACGGTTAGGTTATTCTCTAAATTGCAATCGTTCTCTGGACTAGCGCTGTTTTCTTTATCTTCTTTATACACAGTGCTATACAATGCAAAAAAAAACGCTTTGTCTTCATTGGTAGATATTCTCAATAGAGTCAAAATACTTCACCAGACGAACAACGCCTTATTCAAAAGTGAGATTGAATTGACAAGATAAGTCTCGTTGGTACACTTACGCCTACGAACTTATTTGACAAACTCATGGATCGAATTAGAAATGGGCGAATTTGACAACAGGCTTGACCCTGTATGGGGTGGTTAAGAAGACAACTTTACATAGCATATTAACATTTAGCCACGAGAGTATATGCGATTTGTATGATCGATACTCACCATTATTTTTTAAACTTTTTTATGTTCGTGATATTTCACTACTGTGTTTAAGCAGAAATTGTAAATAGAACCACAATATGAATAATTATTTAATTTACTGGAGCTGTTTCCGTGTGTGTGAGTTTTTTTGTTTATATTTTTCCCACTCCGCGCAGTTAGCGCCTAAGAACTCTCAAAGGCGGTGGGATAATTGTCAAGACTGGCGTCTGAAAGTTTTGTGTTGTTGTGTAATGTGTATCTGTTTACTTTTGGGTTGAAATAGTTTATTCTATTCCGGGATCTATCGCAGGAATTTAAGTGCGTTTATGTTTATTAGAAAGAACATTGCCTAGGAAAAATAGTATTTTTAAATGACGCGTTGAAGATCTTGGTCTTTGACGTTTTTTAAACTCAACCAGCTGATCGACCTTGAACTCATCCCCTCAGCTTGTACATACTACATATATTCAGCTGTTATGAAGATTCAGTACATTGGCAGTTAACACTGTGTAGGTTTCACGTCAACAGTACAAAAAACATTTAGTGAGTAAATAGGATTTGTTGTCAGATTTCGATTATATCGTAGCGAATCATACAACATGGAGTAACAAAGAATAATACGTACAGATACGACGTAATGAAGAATGGAACATAGCTTTTAAAGAGAGTGTTTATTTTACAGTCCATTGATAGTGAGGGAGATACACTGATTGTGTACGACAGTTCACCATGGGAGGTGCTGTAAGTGCTGGAGAAGACAATGATGATTTAATAGATAACTTGCTAGAAGCTGACTACATCAAAAGTTCAGTTGTCGAACGAGTTTTTCGAGCCGTTGATCGTGCACATTACTTCACACCAGATTTTCAGGACACAGCATACAAAGACGTTGCTTGGAAAAAAGGAAATCTACATTTGTCTGCTCCCTGCATATACAGCGAAGTGATGGAAAGTTTGCGTCTTGGCCCCGGTTTGAGTTTCCTTAATCTTGGTTCGGGAACTGGCTATTTAAGCACAATGGCAGGCTTGATTTTAGGTATGAACTACCATAACTTGCTTCAGTTGCCACAGTAAGTTTAAATATTTTAAGTTACGATTTATATTTTCAGGGCCGTATGGTGTAAATCATGGAATAGAAATTCATGAGGATGTATTGGCGTATGCCTGTGTGAAATTGGAAGAATTTAAAAGAATTTCTCCTGCACTTGATGAATACGAATTTTGTGAACCAAAGTTCGTGAATGGTAAGCCGTAGCCTAAAACAGTTTGGCTTTTATCTGTAGGGTTGAGATGTATAGTGAGCAACACTCTGTCGTGCAAAATATCATATATCACCCCGTTGTCTGTATACTTTTTTGTTGAGACAGCCTTTTACAAATCGTAAATAGTCACTGTATCACCATATGTTTGGAGAAGAAACATTTGCACAAATCTTATCACTGGAGGAAAATGTATCTCCAAAATTATCCTCAATAATAGAATTGTTGAATTCCTAGATTTCATAGTATTATACTGTATTGGTACCAGGTATATTACATGTGTAACAACAAAATTAAATTACATGCAACTTGAAAAGTACTTGGACAGGACAAAGTCAAACATTGCTTCCTCAAGCCATATGATACTATAAAATATTGGGGAAAAATTATTTGAAAACTTGGCACTTGTGATTGCAAGTTATACTATATCATGCAGCTGCCAAGACTAATTAAATTCAAATCTCTATTAAACAGGATTGATTGTTGTGGTTGTGTTACAAGAATTGGATGTACCTGTGATTCCATCAGTGGATGGAAGTTGTTTTATGGATTCAAAGACTGTGTTAATTCATAATTCACAAGTGAATTTTACCTGTGACCTCTCACAAGGTAGCGCAATGAGTGCCAGAAATGTGTTCCAGTTCGATCCTGCAACTATTTACCTTGTATCTGTCAGAAAATTGTTCTGTGATGGAACTATCCATTGTCAGATCTGGAACTAGCTCTCCTGCTTATCGTCTTGTTGGATTTAGTGAAGAATGGCATAGCCACAATGTGAGTGGGTCCCATAATGAATTGTTAGATCTTCGCAGAATGTAGCGTAGCAGTGTCACTTACTGATAAGTGGATAAGTATAAATTATATGTCAAATTGTGTATCCTGTCAGAGAAATAATTTCTATGGCAACTGCTTTATTACTTAAGCTGTGGTGCAAAATCAAAGACTCATTCTGTAGTTCGTAGAAGTGAGGGATGTGAATAAGTCCTTCCACCACCCCACACATACTAATATTACTCTTGTTGTGCAAATGGTTAGATCATCTTAGTTTGAAAATGTAATTAAATTAGGCAGGTGGCTGGAGTCCTGAAACCTTTTAACACCTGCCCAATGCAGTTTCTGAAAGCATTGTTCCACAGTTGACCATCTTGTTGCTCTCTCCACTTATGTCATGAAAAATTTTCTCAGGAAACGCCAGACGGTAGCTACATTTTTTTGATCTGGAGAGGGCATACAATACCTGTTGGAGGACAGGTATCCCCCACACACTATTCTCTTGGGGCTTTCAAGGCCAGCTACCCCTTTTCATTCATGAATTTATGACAGAACACACATTTAAGGTGCGGATGAATACTACTCACTCCTGTACTTTCTCGCAAGAAAATAGGGTGCTCCGTGCTAAGTGTTGCACTGTTTGCCATTGCCATAAATCAAATTATCGATTTTCTCCTTCCCGATGTCTCGAGTTCACTCTTTGTTGATGATTATAGCTCTCAACGGACCAGCCTTCTTGAACGACGTCTTCAAGGATGTCTTGATCGCCTCCATTCATGGAGCACCGAAACTGACTTTAGATTTTCTCTCAGTAAGACCGTCTGTGTAAATTTTTGACATCGTGTGGAGTTTTATCTGCCATTCTTACGTCTCGGCCCTATCATCCTTCCGTTCACAAACATCGCCAAATTCTTGGGACTTCTGTTTGACAGAAAACTGTACTGGTCTTCCCACTTTTCATATCTTTCGGATCGGTGTCTGCGATCCCTCAACACCCTCCGTGTTCAGTGTGTTACCTCCTGGGGAGCGGACCGCCCTAGTGTGCTCGCAATTGGACTATGGAAGCATAGTTTACTCCCCTGAACAGCTGTCTATTCCTCAACATCTTGACTCTGTCCACCATCATGGATTGCTTTTAGCATTTGGAGCTTTTTAACCAGCCCTGTTGAGAGCCTTTACACTGAGACTGCTGAACCTACGCTGTCCAGTTGGTGAGCTGTCCTTCTGAGTCGTTACACTAGTCATCTTGTCTTCCATGCCTGCTTATCTGACCCATGCCCTTTCTTTCGATGCCTCCTTCGATTTAGGGTCTGAAGGCCGCCTTTCCTCTCTACTGCCACCGGGAGTCCACTTCTGTCAACTGCTACAGTCCCTTCCCTTCCAGTTCCCTAAAACTTTCTTGACAAATGGGGGTACGCCGCCACCTTGGCTTCACGCCCAGACCTGCCTTCTCCGTGACCTTTGCTAGCTTCCCAAGGATAGCACCCCTCCTATAGTTTATCGTCGGGCATTTGCTGCTTTATGCACACAAATGGAGGATGCCACATTTATTTACACTGACGACTCAAAGACCACATTTGGTGCTGGGAGTGCCTATATTGTTGGTGACACCCCTATTAGATTTTGGCTTCCTGACCAGTGTTCAGTTTTTACTGCAGAGCTTTGTGCTGTTCTCCAGGCTGTCCAATACATCCGTCGCTATAAGCGGATACAGTATATTATATGCTCAGATTCGCTCAGCTCTTTTCTCAACCTCCAAGCTCTTTATCCCTACCACCCAGTGGTCCACGGGATTCAAAACTGCCTCCACATGTTCCAGTTGGAGGGTGTCTTTGTGACATTCCTCTGGATCCCAGGGCATGTTGGTATCCACGGAAACAAGGCAGCCGATACAGTGGCAAAGGCTGCAGTCTCTCTTTCTTGGCCCGCTGTTCGCGTGGTTCCCTTTGCCGATCTACAGAGCGTTTTGTCATCATGTTGCCCTTTTATGGCACACACATTGATCTGCACTTCTCAATAATAAATTACGGGACGTAAAACCTCTTTCCTGTGCGTGGACCTCTTCCTCCCTGCCTCGACGTCGGGAGGAGGTAATTTTAACTAGACTCCGGATAGGGCACTGTCTTTTTATCCATCGACATCTTTTATGTGGCAATCTTCCCTCGCTTTGTCCCCGCTGCTCTCATCTGTGCACGGTGAGACACCTTTTATTTCAGTGCCCCTATTTTAATCCACCACTCGCTCTTTTACAGCTGTTGCCTGATATATCTTCCCTTTTAGCAGATGACCCGCACTCAGCCGATTGCGTCCTTGAGTTTATCAGTGTCAGTGAGGTGACATCGGTCACTTGTAGCTTTTTTTCGGTGGAAACAACCCCTCTTCAATAGCAGATTTCCTTCCGTTTTTTGTTTCCCTCCTTCTTGAGTTTCGCTCCCATTGCTCCTGATTTAAAATTCGGTTTTTTACCCTTCCTAAGCCACAGAATGGGCACCACCATAACAGTTCTGTGCCGCAAAACAATAAAAGAAAAACGTGCAAGTGTGTGCTTGTGAATTAATGCTCAAAAACAGTTCACTTTTAATTGTAACAGTATATAGATCCACACTGGGAAATTTTCAATTATTTATGAGGAACATAGATTCCTTACTGTGCTATCTGTCAGACATCAGCAAGCAGTTAATAGTCTGTGGTGACTTCAATGTAGATTTTCTACTACAGGATTCTGGTAGGAAAAATGATCTGGAAACCTTATTTGGATCCTGCAGTTTACTCTCAGTAGTTAACTTTACAACACAGGTGGATAAAGACTGTAGGTCCCTAATTGATATTGTCTTCTTTGATGAGGCAAAAAGCAAGAAAATAACTGTTTACCCAGTGACAAATGCTCTCTCTGATCATGATGCACAGTTAGTCAGGCTAAATGACGTAGTGCCTCACTGCATGGACACACCTCAGTGGAGGTCGGTTAGAATCATTACAGACTACAGAGTAAGTCTTTTTTAAGAGTAGTTTACAAGAAACAACCTGTGATGGAATTTTTAAAGAGCCAAATGCCTGTATAAAATTTAATCTGTTCCATGATAAATTCATATCAGTATTTGAAATTAGCTTTCCACACAAGCTAATCAGAAGGGACATTAAACAGCCATGTAAAAAACCATGGATTACTAAGAGGATTGAAGTATCTTGTGAAATGAAAAGGGAAATGTATCTTTTGGCAAGAATAAGTAGAGACCCTGCAGTAGTTGTGCGTTACAAAAACTCCTCAAAATTACTAAGAACCGTTATTAAAAAATCAAGAAACATGCACATACTGTCAAAACCCAGTACGTCTGACAGCAGAGTTATGGCGTTATGGAATATAGTGAAGAAAGAGACAGGACAGCCAACCACAGAAGAGCATAACATTACTATTGAATTGAATGGAAGGGTTATAAATAACAAGTCACAGGTAGCAAATGTATTTAATAATCATTTTTTAAACATAGTAGAAAGCATAGGGATCAACAGTTCAAGAGAAAGATAACAGCAATATGTTGAAGAAGTAACTCTCATAAAATTACATCATATGAATGTACCACCAACTTCTACTTCTGACATTAAGAGGATCATACATTCTCTCAAGAACAAAAGCTCTTCCGGTTCTTATGGTGTCTCCAATACCGGTTCTTATGGTGTCTCCAATAGAGTACTAAAGATTTGTTCCCATATAATAAGTCCAGTATTGTCCAAAATACGTAGTACTCGAGAAATTTTTCCAGAGAGACTAAAATTTGCCATTGTTAAACCCCTCTTTAAGAAAGGTGATTAGAGAGATGTCAGTAACTACCGACCTATTTCACTACCGACATCATTTTCCAAAATTTTTGAGAAGGCGATGTATTATAGAATAGTATCTCACCTTGGCAACAATATCATCCTCAGCAAATCACAGTTTGGGTTTCAGAAGAGTTGCTCGACAGAGAATGCCATCTACATGTTCACACACCAGATGTTACAAGCATTAAATAAATAATAGCACCAGTAGGTATTTTCTGTGACCTATCCAAGGTATTTGATTGTGCAAATCATAGTATACTCCTAGATAAATCAAAGTTAATGGGATTAACAACCATTGGATCATAGCATATCTAACCAAAAGAATGCAGAAAGTTGTACTTGGTAGTAATTCAACCAACAGAATACAGGGACATGATTCTGACTGGGGAGAAATCACGTGTGTAATTCCCCAGTGCTCAATCTTGAGTCCACTACTGTTTCTCATATACGAGGGTTGGAACTTTAATAGTGGCGACTATTTATTTATAGCTTGTACAAAATAGATGTGTGTTTCAAAGTTTTACTGGCCTCCAAAGTAGTCAGCAGCATTGTGTATAACCCATCGCAAGCAATGTGGAAGTAGTAGGATACTCTTAGCAGTGCCTGTTGTGTTGACAGTTCGAGCAGCGCGGTCTATTGCTCGACGAATTTGTAGCAGTTCTGAAGCGAGTGCCGTGAAGTGTTTCCTTCAGTTTACAAATAGTAGTTGAACTCACGACAGTTTAAGTTAGGGGAGTGCATTAGGTAGTATAGCACTTAGCAGCCACATCACTCAAACAAATCAGTAACAGCTTGCACTGTACATGCTTGAGCATTGTCCTGCAAAATGGTGGTCAAGTTCTGCAGAAAGTGTCATCACTTTTGTCTGTATGCTGTTCATTTTTGGAACTCAACCTACAACCATCTTAGAGACAGAAGTGATGACACTTTCTGCAGGACCTAATCATCATTTTGTAGGACAGTGCTCAAGCATGTACTGTGCAAGCTGTTACTGATTTGTTTGAATGATGGGTCTGCTGTACTACCTACTGCACTCTTCTGACTTAAGCCCTCATGAGTTCAACTCAGAGTTCTAAACTGAAAGAAACACTTCATGGCATTTGCTGCAGAACTGCCACAAATTCATGAGGTAATAGACTGCGCCGCTCGAACTGTCAACACAACTGGCACTGCTAAGAGTAGCCTACGGCTTCCACATTGCTGGCAATGGGTTATAAACAATGCTGGTGACTACTTTGAAGGTCAGTAAAACTTTGAAACACGTACCTATTTTGTACGAGCTATAAATAAATAGTTGCCACTATTAAAATTCCAACCCTCGTATGTAAATGATCTACTGTCTAATGTACAACAAGCAGAATTAGTTCTTTTTGCAGATGACACCAGTATTGTAATCACTCCCAACATACATACAGAAATGGTGAACGAAGTTCTCAAAAATGGTTTTCTGCGAATGGTCTCACCTTGAATTTCACAAAGACACATCATATTCAGTTCTGCACCCCAAGGGCTACTGCACCAGTATAAGGGTAACACGTGATGATGAAATAATACGTAGGGTGGAAACTTCAAAATTCTTAGGTGTCCATATTGATGAGAATTTAAATTGGAAAAAATTCATTTTGGAACTCCTAAAAAACTTAGTTCAGCCCTATTTCCATCTAGAATCATAGCAAATTTTGGGGAGAGAGAAATCCATGTTGTTGTTGTTGTTGTCGTCTTCAGTCCTGAAGCTGATTTGATGCAGCTCTCCATGCTACTCTATCCTGTGCAAGCTTCATCATCTCCCAGTACCTACTGCAACCTACATCCTTCTGAATCTGTTTAGTGTATTCATCTCTTGGTCTCCCTCCAATACTAAATTGGTGATCCCTCGATGCCTCAGAACATGTCCTGCCAACTGATCCCTTCTTCTGGTCAAGTTGTGTCACAAACTCCTCTTCTCCCCAATTCTATTCAATACCTCCGCATTAGTTATGTGATCTACCCATCTAATCTTCAGCATTCTTCTGTAGCACCACATTTCGAAAGCTTCTATTCTCTTCTTGTCGAGAAATCAATAAGTTGACGTATTCTGGTTATTTTCATTATTCAGTAATGTCATGTGGAATAATGTTCTGGGGTAGCTCATCTTTAAGAAAGAAGGTCTTCATTGCCCAAAACAAGCTGTAAGAATAATATGTGGTGCTCGCACACTATCATCGTGTAGACATCTGTTTAAGGAGTTGGGCATTCTGACTACTGCTTCACAGTATATTTATTCTCTCATGAAGGTTTGTTATAAATAATCCACTACAGTTCAAAAGGATTAATGAGGTACATAATTACAATACTAGAAGAAAAAATGGCATGCATTACTCAACATCAAGGTTGTCTTTAGCACAGAAAGGGTCACACAGTGCTGCAAAAAAAATTTTTTTGACCTCTTACCCAGTGATATAAAATGTCTGACAGACAGCAAGGTAAAATTTGAAAATAAATTGAAAAATTTCCTCCCTGACAACTCTTATTCTGTAGAATAATTTCTATGTTTGTAATGTGTAAAAGTGGCAGGTGGGAACTGCTAACTCAATCTGTATCTCTTGTGGGTTTTTTTTTTTTTTTTTTTTTTTTTTTTTTGGGGGGGGGGGGGGGAATAATTATATGGTGGTGATTAGAGTACATATAGATGTACAAATTAATATGTAAAATTACTCGTTCCATGTCATGACAATTTATTGTGCAAAACAATCCGTGGAACACGAAAGTAACTACCTTACTTACCCACCTGGCCTTAATTTACGTCATTTTCTTCTGTCTCAGCATTTCTTCACTGCAACTACTCTTTGATTCACTCCATTTTAGTTTTTTACATCTTTCATTGTCTTACGAGTCTGTTTTTCACTCCCCCCCCCTCCCACCTCTGTTACGTACAATGCACTTAGCTTTTCACTCTTATTAACTCATGCATGATGTTTAAGCAGTAATCTTTGTCTGAATATTACCGTGTCTTCACCTTTAAGTCCTCAGGTTTTCAAATCTCATCCGATGCAGTCCCCGAAAATCAGTCTTTATTTCTCACCCTGTATGGTAAGTCTGCCCTGACACGCAGTTCTGGGCGACTTTCCTGAAATCTACCCCTTTTCCTTCACCCCTCTTCCTTCCCCTCCAACCCTTCTGCCTGAAGAAGGAGCCACTGACTCTGTAAGCTTGTCAATTACAACTGTCTTTTGTGTGTTTTCTGCTGCCGCTTGGTGAGTGCAAAATATTGCTTGGTTAATGTGTTAGTAGTCAGTGTAAACACAGTGGGCAATATTTTTCCGTGTCAAGTGTTAAAATTTTTTCAATATTCTGCATATTTCACATCACTGGATTTCTGGTGTAAAATATGCATTTTGGCAACACTGTTTCCAGTGTTCTTCTCTTCTGTTTATAACATACGAATGACTACCATTCTGCATTGAGTTTTGAGTTCAGTTTAACTTTTTGTTAGATACAATTTCAGTGAGGAAATGCAGTAGTGGAAATGTGAGGCGAAAGAAGATACAAGAAGTGGTCTTTAAGAAAAGTGAAAAACACTTCACAGTTGTTGGAAATCTGGCAGAGGTATTACAGAAATATCTTGGTCCTCAAGTAACGGTATTACCATCACATCCATTGTGCAGGAGTTGCTACACTCACTGCAAGAAGAAATTTAGTGACAACCCACCAGAATGATCATCACCTGAATGTGAAACTGAAGAAGACAGTAAAGATGTTTATATTCCTGGGTGTGAAGTTATTGATGCATCGAATGTTATCGTTACTGCTGTGGCCTACTATATCCCCCGTAAATGTACAGGAAAAGTAAGAAGCACAAGAAAATAACAGTATGTGAAAAGAAAAGTGGAAGAAAGTGAAATAAGTTTTACACACGCAGCGTCTTCAAAATTTTGTTAAGTGTATAATATAGATGCCCTTGGTGCAGAACCTGAAGATAGTGATATATGCCCAAAATGTGATGTGTAGTTTCAAAACCTAAATACTGCTGTCTTAGTAGCCACCTAGTCTGAGAAGGTACAGTTACTGACACTGATATCAGGTAGCTATTCTAAGCAGCAAATACATACCAACTCTCTCACATCATTTGGTTTCAAAAGCTCGTAAAAATATGAGAAAGGTATTTCGATGTGCCCAGTTTCTTACTGTGGGCATCCATTGCAAGATGATATGCTTACCATTGCTCTGTAATATTAACTAAATGATGACAAAAATTGCAGCTGGCAAAGTACTAACCAGATTCTTGATATCTCTGTTAGTGAAAATGGTGAAAAAGGTAAAATGATATATGAAAAGGCCAATAAAAGAAGCAATCTCATAATGAAAAAGGAGAATCCTAGTTTAAAAATTGATGCATTGTGGAAGGGAGGATAGTTGAAGAAGACAGTAAAGTGAGAAAAGTTTGTTACAGAGGTTAAACATTGGATCATGAAAGTAATAGCTCACCATCATATTCAGAGGCAGGTCATAGCAGAAGTAAAATCAGCCTTATCTCAGAATACAGACACATTAGTTCATTTCGACTGTGCGGAGAACTGTTCTGTCCCTTTGCAGAACGAAATTCGAAGTTACCACTGGCACACATCACAGATATCAATATTCACAGGGGTTGCTCACTTCCTTGGAACATCACATTGTTTTGCTATTGTCAATGATGATCCCATTCACGGCAGTGCATGTGCATGCTATGCTGTCAGCATGATAATTATGTCATAGCATCTAGAGGGCACACATTTCCTATCGTGTGTATGTAACTGATGGTGGAGCATCTGATTTTAAAAATTGCTTTCAGCTTTGAGCTTGGTCAGCACTTTAGAACAGGAATAAAGCCGCAAAAAAAAAAAGAGGGGGTTGATTTTGAACACCGGGGCGAATTTGGACAGTATGGCTTATTTGCTCTTTGCCACTGCATAGAAACAAAGAGTTACCTATTTTAACGTCCGTGCGCCAGTTATTTTAAACGCAAGATTGCATTTATCGCTTTCCACAACTGTTATTTTGCATCAATTGTTTCCGTAGGTGAGTAATTGACAAACAGTCTCAATGTTAAAAATCCATGCATTATCATAAAGTGGAAACTTTCTATTGTTGCACCGAGCAGGAAGTTATTGTAACCATAATTGTCGATGTGCTCAGTAGCTAACAGCATTGAGACAATTTATGTAAAAGTTTGTAGAGTTTCTTGTGTAAGGTTATAAAATAACAATGGGTTTTGTGAAACTGTTATCGTACAGAAAAGCGTGTGATATGTATGGTGTACCTAAATCAACCCTACAAAATAAAGTGCAGAAAGCACATCCAAAAAAAAATGGGAGGACAGCCAGTGCTAAATAAAGAAGAAGAAGAATAAATGTTGAAGCAAAGTATCTTGAGGGCTGCACATTGGGGATTTACCTTCACTAAACTGGATATTAGATATTTAGTTAAAGGCTACCTTGATAAATCTAACGGAAAAGAGAAGAAATTTCGTAATAATTTGCCAGGGGAAGAATGGGTGCATTTATTCCTCAAATGACAGTCAGAAGATCTTTCTGTTCGCTTAAGCAAAAATATTAAACAAGCTCGTACAGACCTTATCTGTAATATATCAAATTCATTATATCATTCCATATCATTTATTCATAACAAAGGGCTACCTTAAAATGTGTAAAATGTCACCAAAATCGAATAAAAAGCACATAGAATTAATAAAAAAAAGGCAGTAACTGTCCGAATTCGCCCTCTATGTACTGTAACTTTGGACAGAGATTTAAAAAACACGTGTGTCTGAAATCACCCCAATCTATGGACTTTGGACACTTTATTTAACTGCCTCAGATAAATCTACCTACACATACACTTTCTGGTTCTGGGATATTTTATTCGTTATACATATACCCTACCATTTCCATAACAATCAATTTAATCTAACAATATATACGAAAGTTACAATCAAAATAACGACAAAACTGTCCGAAATCACCGCATTTGACTGTGCGTGTGCGTGTGGTGTTTTCCCCACAACAGAACATGGAAAAAGTGCATGTGATGAGGTAGGTGGTCTCTGTAATCTCCAACATAAAGCTGTTGATGCTGTTAGAGATGCTACAGGGTTTGTACACACCGTATCAACATTAGCCACAAACGTGACACTCTTAATTCTAAATGAAAATACATTAGGGGAATTCCATTTAAAAAGAAGCCTGTGGTAGGAATTCAATCAAGTCACTACCGGGTTGCATCCCGGAGTGGCACATACATTGCAAGAACGGTTCTCCATGAAGTGCAGCTTGTTACTGTCTGTGAAATGCAGAGACTACAGTATACATAAGAAGATTGTGTAGCGAGCAACTTCATTTCTTGTGTGTATCACAATCAGTGTCTCTCATGAGCTGCAAAATATAACCATCTCCTTTATGACCCCTCATGGCCCTGCTAATGCTTTTAGAAGGCAATCATCAAAAGATCAGTGTGCAGTTTCCATTTCCAAAGTACTGCTTTTGTTAGATCATTGTGGTCCATGTACAAATTCAGCTCGGCTATAAAAGTTCAGTGAGAAGCAGATAAAAGAAGAAGAAGAAGAAGAACTCTTTTCAACAGTGCAGTGTTGATTGTTACATTGTAGGCAATTGTAATTAATGAAAAGTCATGAAGTAGTAAAATCATGACAGAAGGCAATAATAATTTGGTGAACAATATCACAAAAAGAAAAATGGGTATAAATATTCTATATCTCATTTTTGTTATAAAATGCTTTTGAACAAAATTATGAATTGTTTTCCCACTCACTTATAATGTTGTAAATTAATTATTTCGATACAGAAATACCATTTTTGCATGACATTTACTTAAAATCAGTGATCAGTTTAAATAGTTAAGTGTCCATGATTTTTTGACCTTGAGAGGAGAGTTAGGTCTATCTTAAAAATTGTCGCATATTTTGAACAGACAAGTATTGCCTACTCTGATTGTACATTCCCTAAGTGCAGCGACAAGCTAACGTATCATGAAATTTTAGAACATGCAGGTATGAGGGTTTTGGAGAAAATAATTTCTAAATAACGAAAAAATTTCAGATTCTTTTATGTTTATGTACAAGTATTTTGACAGTTTAAGAATTTCATGCGTTAGTGTCATAGCTGACTATTAGCAATCCTTCCATTTATCATTTTTTAAAGACAGTTAACATCCTGCAATTATTCATATTTTCAAAACATAATTTTGAAATTCACAAAAAGTTACCAATTTTCATGTTTATTTTTCCAAAAAAATGAAAAAAGCTCAGTGTCTATGTATTAGCTATGTTTTATAGTATTGGGAGCAAAGTATTTATTCTGAATAAATCCAGATGTCTATCACTTTTGGTTTCTTTATTGCAATTTTTCAATTTCCCCTTTCGTTATGGCATTTTCATAACTACTCTCATTTAGAGAGGTCTGCAGCATTATAACAAATCATCATAAAATCAAAATATTGTAGTTTTTGAGAGGTATCATGTGGAATTTCAAGATATATTTTTTCAGCAAACTCTGAAATAGTGATGTGACACATTCACTCTTGACCTGTATGACTTGAGATGAAATCGCTCAGTAGTGTCATCATTATTGCCTCTAGGGCATGGCGTTGTGGGTTTGATTCCTGGCGGGGTCAGAGATTTTATTTGCTCTGGGCTAGGGGTTTGTGTTGTCCTAATCTTTTCATCTCGTCCCCCAGTTGCCAAAGTGACAGAGAGAAAGGCTTGCACAAGTCAGCTGAACTATCGCAGATTGGGTGTCTTGGGCGATAATGCCATACGATCATTTTATTTTCATTATATAATTGTAGAAGAGGAACAGATATAGCCAAAATGTCAAGAATGTTTGGCTGTTTCTAGGGAAATTGTAACAGCTGGGCTTTCTATTTAGCAAAAAACATTATTACTTGGGTAATAGACCAGATGTCTGGTTTTAAAATGTCAGGCTCTTCAACAGGCATAAGAGACTCTCAAAATCCAGACATCTCAGCTAACTTCAGTACTTTTGAAATTTAGTTGTCAACATAGGGCATTGAGTTAGGACTGCAGGAAAGTATAAAGATGACCAAGATGGTGTGATAATTAGGTACAGTATACAAGAAGAAATGGTGCAGAATTCCTATATTATTAACATCAGGTAACAAACACTTTTAAGCAAAATGTAGGGCTCTCCCACATTACCCGATTTCAATTCTCCAATGGATAAACCTTGAGAGGGATGGTCATATTATTAATGGGGTGCCAGACAATGGTTCAGATCACATCTGTGATTATGCAGCCAAGTGTTTCAGCTTACGTATGACTGGAAATTATAGTCACATTATTATAAAGATTGTTGCTCTTTGATATACTGGTGTGAAAAAAGCGCTGTGGATCAATCATTCCAGTAACTTTTTACACAGAGACAGAAGACTCATTCATGAGCACACGGGTGTGTCTAATAAGAAGTATGAAAATGTAATATAAATACAGATGAGTGGAAGAATAAACATAATTTCAGCACGTTTTCTAAATGTATCATACCATCACATTGACAATTGTGAAAGTTAAATGATAACTCTATGGTGGTAGGAGTGCGGGTAGGCTACTACAAACTGCATAGTGAACGCATTATTGTGGCCAAGATAGACACGAAGCCCACACCTACTACAATAGTACAAGTTTATATGCCAACTAGCTCTGCAGATGAAGAAATTGATGAAATGTATGATGAGATAAAAGAAATTATTCAGGAGATGAAAATTTAATAGTCATGGGTGACTGGAATTCGAGAGTAGGAAAAGGGAGAGAAGGAAACATAGTAGGTGAATATGGATTGGGGGGAAGAAATGAAAGAGGAACCCATCTGGTAGAATTTGGCACAGAGCATAACTTAATCATAGCTAACACCTGGTTCAAGAATCATAAAAGAAGGTTGTACACATGGAAGAATCCTGGAAATACTAGAAGGTATCAAATAGATATATAATGGTAAGACAGAGATTTAGCAACCAGGTATTAAATTGTAAGACATTTCCAGGGGCAGATGTGGACTCTGACCACAATCTATTGGTTATGAGCTGTAGATTAAAACTGAAGAAACTGCAAAAAGGTGGGAATTTAAGGAGATGGGATCAGGACAAACTGATTAAACCAGAGCATAAGGGAACAATTGTCACAAATGGAGAAAGAAGCAGAGGATCAAGTAGGTAAAATGACAAGGGCTGGTAGAAATCCTTGGCTAACAGAAGAAATATTAAATTTAATTGATGAAAGGAGAAAATATAAAAATGCAGGAAATGAAGCAGGCAAAAAGGAATACAAACGTCTCAAAAATGAGATTGACAGTAAGTGCAAAATGGCTAAGCAGGGATGGCTAGAGGACAAATGTAAGGATGTAGAGGCTTATCTCACTAGGGGTAAGATAGATACTGCCTACAGGAAAATTAAAGAGACCTTTGGAGAAAAGAAAACCACTTGTATGAATATCAAGAGCTCAGATGGAAACCCAGTTCTAAGCACATAATGGAAAGCAGAAAGGTGGAAGGAGTATATAGAGGGTCTATACAAGCGCGACGTACTTGAGGACAATATTCTGGTAATGGAAGAGAATGTAGATGAAGACGAAATGGGAGATATGATACTGCGTGAAGAGTTTGACAGAGCACTGAAAGACCCGAGTCGAAACAAGGCCCTGAGAGTAGACAACATTCCATTTGAACTACTGACAGCCTTGGGAGAGCCAGTCCTGACAAAACTCTACCATCTGGTGAGCAAGATGTATGAGACAGGCAAAATACCCTCAGACTTCAAGAAGAATATAATAATTCCAATCCCAAAGAAAGCAGGTGTTGACAGATGTGAAAATTACCGAACAATCAGTTTAATAAGCCACAGCTGCAAAATACTAACGCGAATTCTTTACAGACGAATGGAAAAACTAGTAGAAGTCAACCTTGGGGAAGATCAGTTTGGATTCTGTAGAAATACTGGAACACGTGAGGCAATACTGACCCTACGACTTACCTTAGAAGAAAGATTAAGGAAAGGCAAACCTATGTTTCTAGCATTTGTAGACTTACAGAAAGCTTTTGACAATGTTGATTGGAATCTCTCTTTCAAGTTCTGAATGTGGCAGGGGTAAAATACAGGGAGCGAAAGGCTATTTACAATTTGTACAGAAACCAGATGGCAGTTATAAGAGTCGAGGGGCATGAAAGGGAATAAGTGGTTGGGAAGGGAGTGAGACAGGGTTGTAGCCTATCTCCGATATTATTCAATCTGTATATTGAGCAAGCAGTAAAGGAAACAAAAGAAAAATTCGGAGTAGGTATCAAAATCCATGGAGAAGAAATAAAAACTTTGAGGTTCGGCTATGACATTGTAATCCTGTCAGAGACAGCAAAGAACTTGGAAGAGCAGTTGAATGGAATGGACAGTGTCTTGAAAAGGAGGATATAAGATGAACATCAACAAAAGCAAAACGAGGATAATGGAATTAAGTCTGGTGATGCTGAGGGACTTAGATTAGGAAATTAGACACTTAAAGTAGTAAAGGAGTTTTGCTATTTGGGGAGCAAAATAACTGATGATGGTCGAAGTAGAGAGGATATAAAATGTAGACTGGCAATGGCAAGAAAAGCGTTTCTGAAGAAGTGAAATTTGTTAACATCGAGTATAGATTTAAGTGTCAGGAAGCCGTTTCTGAAAGTATTTGTATGGAGTGTAGCCATGTATGGAAGTGAAACGTGGACGATAAATAGTTTGGACAAGGAGCTTTTGAAATGTGGTGCTACAGAAGAATGCTGAAGATTAGATGGATAGATCACATAACTAATGAGGAGGTATTAAATAGAATTGGAGAGAAGAGAAATTTGTGGCACAACTTGACAAGAAGAAGGGACCTGTTGGTAGGACATGTTCTGAGGCATCAAGGGATGACAAATTTAGCATTGGAGGGCAGTGTGGAGGCTAAAAATCATAGAGATAGTCCAAGAGGTGAATACACTAAGTAGATTCAGAAGGACGTAGGTTGCAGTAAGTACTGGGTGATGAAGCAGCTTGCACAGGATAGAGTAGCAGTCTCAGGACTGAAGACCACAACAACAACATGGTGGTAGCTAACATATTATTGAAGAATTAGTAAAAGAAGAGAGAAAGTGGTTATGTGTAAAGTACTGTGTTGAACACCTAATTTTACACTGTTCCACAGTAATGGATATTAAAAAAAGAAGCAGTGCTGACAATGTATTTTGTACCAACAGTACATAATTTAAATTTTATCACACAGAATATTCGTAAGATTCTCTAGAATTTAATAGGGAATAAATTTAGGGAGTTTGATACTGATAATCTGTTAAACAGTGCATATGGAATACTAACAATGTTACAATCACAACCTTATAAAGATTAAAAACATGGTTTGTCAATAAGTTTTCATATCCAACAGCATACAGTGATTTGGATGTAGAAAGTATTTATAAATGGTTTGCCTAGCCATGTAATTATTAACGAAACCCACTGTTCACTTGAGTTTAAATATTAAAAGAACATAAGACACAACAGGACCATTTAACCAGAATATTTAGGTATAATTTGCAGGTAGAAGTATGACAAGAGATTAACCAAGCAGATATGAGAGATACGAATTTTTAACTCCCTTTTTAATTACATTTGTACAGCAGTATCTATTGTGTCATCGATTAAGACAGTCACTAAAATTTAATAGAAACATTATTAAAGGCTGTATAAACGACTAAATTTAGAATCTTCTGCCAGGAAGATAGAACTCCATTTCTAAAGACTGGCTCTAATCAAAGAATGAAACTACTTTTCCTACAATACTCCAAAAATAATTACACTGAACACGATAAGTATTACACAAAGAACTAACTGAAACTAGTCAAATATAAGCATAGCGAAGAAATAGATAAAAGCAGTAACACAGAATAGATTTATTTCCCAGATGACAACTGTGTCAAGTTACCAAATTGGAAAGTTGGTCACTAAATGCCGTGACCTCTTCCTAACAGTGACAGGGAATGTAGAAATTGGCAATACATAATCATTATTTTCGCTCATGGACCCTATAGTCATGACCAATTTCAAACAATGGAAAGTTCAGATTGGAATACCAACAATATTATGAAAAATATTGATGGCTACTCACCATAAAGATAATGCATTGAGTTGCAGACAGGCACAACAAAAAGACTGCCACACGCTGAGCTTTCAGCCAAAGCCTTCGTCATAAAAAGGAAAAAAAACACACACATTCACAGAAGCGAGCACACCTCACATACATAACGGCTCACTCGGCTGCAGCAAGTGGAGGCAGCAGTCGTGTATCCAAGAATGACTGGATCATATTGCCAATGTGGTTTACTGAGTCACCAGTACCTTCATGCCAAAGTGTTACGGACAGCTCCATGTAGCGGCAAGTAGCACACTCTGCAATCAGAGACAGGAGTGCTTCTGCATGAAGATTGAAGTGCATACCAGCTACTGAGAGCCTTGTAGACTTTGAGTGGTAAAGTAGCATGTCATCAGGAGATTAATGTGAACAGGAAGAAATCTGGTTGTAATTCATTCCGCAAAAATCATTGATTACAGTGGCGTACATCACAAGGATCTCAAAGAGCATTGTGATATGCCCCATTAAAGTTATAACAAGGGATGCTTATTCATGCGAATAAAGCAAGCATTGCCCAGAGCACAGCAGAGTAATTCTTCTAGATTGCCACCAATACCCCCAGAAGCCACCTTTCTTCTGCTACAAGCAGCTGCAAAGGGTATTGGTTGGAACTTCTCTTGTATTGGCAACAAAGGTTGTAGATGCCCTTTATCTACACGGTAACAGGACACGGTATTGTCTGTGGCATGTTATGTTTCAGTGGCTGGCAGCCTGTTCACAGCCAGTCCCTCGAAACTTACCTTGTGCATCCTGCAAAGCTATCATTATTTTGGTCTGATACATAAGATGAAACTACCAGAGGTTTCATATGTTTTTTTATACAAAAATATACAGTCAGAACTGGAGCCAGTAGGTTCAACGCAGTCAGTGTGCTTCACCGTTAACAGTGACACCACATTTATATTTTTGGCCGCAGACTAATGTGAGACCATCCACAGCGACATGATTACAAAAGTAAACTCGGGTATTACATTTTTTAATGTTTGTCATGCAGCACAAGAGATTTATTACAAAGAAATGTATAGTATAGAAGTGTTTCTTCAGGTTGCAGTGCCTTTTTCACCAACTGCACTGCACTGTAGTTAGTCAACACTTTTATGGATGCGCTTCAAATGTTGCAATAGCAATATAATGAAAAGGATAGTTTCTGCTTACTATACAGAGGAGATGCTGAGTCACAGAAAGGCACAACAAAAAGATTGTCAGAATGTTAGCTTTCAGCTGTCGAGACCTTTGTAAAAAAAAAAAACGCGCGCTCAGGCGCATGCAACTGCAACTCACACACATATGACCACAGTCTCTGGCACCTGGAGCCAGACTGCGAGCAGCAGCACATTATGGGAGAGGCAACCGGTGGTGGTGAGGGGGAGGAGGCTGAGGCAGAGAAAGGGATGGATAGCAAGGTAGGGGTGGGGAACGGTAAAGTGGGGGGGCAGGGAGAGACCGGGGGGGGGGGGGGGGGGGGGGGTAGCAGAAAAGAAGAGAAGTAAAGGACTGGGTACATTGGTGAGGTGCCGCAATGGGAACTGTGAAGGGGCTAGATGGGAAAGGACAATGACTAACAAAAGGTGAGGCCAGGAGGGGTATGGAATCATACGATATATTGTAGGGAAAGGTCTCACCTGCACAAGTTAGTAAAGCTGGTGTTGGTGGGAAGGATCCAGATGGTGCAGGCTGTGAAACAGTCATTGAAAAAGAAGGATGTCGTGTTGGTGGCATGCTCAGCAACAGGGTGGTCCAGTTGTTTCTTGGCAAGAGTTTGTCGGTGGCCATTCATGATGACAGACAGCTTGTTTGTCATGTCCACTTAGAACTTAGCACATTGGTTGCAGCTTAGCTTGTAAATCCCTTGACGGGTTTCACAGGTAACCCTGCCTTTGATGTGCTAGGTGACATTTGTGACTGGATGAGAGTAGTTGGTGGTTGTGGTGGTGGTTGTGGTGGTGATTGTGGTGGTGGTGGTGGTGATGGTGGTGGGAGGATGTATGGAACAGGTCTTGTATCTATGTCTATTACAGGGATAAGAGGCAAGGGGTTGGGAGCAGCCGTTTTGTAGGGATGGATGAGGATATTGTGTGGGTTCGGTGGGTGGCGGAATACCACTGTGAGAGGGGTGGGAATGATAGTGAGTAGGAAATTTCTCATTTCAGGGCGCAGCAAGAGGTAATTGAAACCGTGGCAGAGAATGCAGTTCAGTTGCTCCAGTCCTGGGTGGAACTGAGTCTCTCTTGAAATATACAGAGGGCCTCTCTGAGCCCTTTACTGACTGTAATTACCCTCCCAACCTTGTACAAAAACAGATCTCCCATGCCTTTTCTTTCCAGTCACCCAACACCTCCCAAAGTCCCACCATATGACCACACATCATCCTCCATTTCAATAACTGCTTCACAGCCTGCGCCATCTGGATCCTTCCCATCAACACCAGCTTTTCTGAATTGCACAGGTGGGAACTCTCCCTGCAATACATCCTATGCTCCCACAACCCTCCTGACCTCAACCTTTGCTAGTCATTATCCTTACCCATCTAGCCCCTTCCCTGTTCCCATTGTGGCGCTTTACAGCCCTCTATTCCACCAATGCACCCAGTCCTTTACTTCTCTTCTTTTCTGCTACCCCGCCCTCTGTCTAACCTCCCGACTGCACCTAGCTGCCCCTACTGTCCACCTTGCCCTGCATGCTCCCTGAGCACTTTACCATCTACCACCCCTCCCTCTTTCCGCCCCAGCCTCCTATTCCATACCACCTATAATGCACTGCTGCTACAATTTTTGTGTGATAGCCCTTCCTGAGTAGTCACTGTCGTCTGTAATAAGCAGTTTCAAACATTGATTTTGCCACAGCTATTATTCATAGATAGAATTTAAATCCAGCATCAACTTGTGTGGAAAAGAGCTGTTATTTTACAGCCTAATCTAAATGGTGTAAAAATTTTATGTAGTTGATGTTTATTTCCTGGTAGATTTTGCAGCTGCTAATTTACCAGTGTTGCTCAACATCTTTCATTATTTCATCAACTTGGTTGAAATTTTGACCTGCATCTTTGATATAAAAACATTCTGTCAAGAAAATTTTAGTTGGCTTTATGTCTCCTGCATTGGTACCACATGATGTACAAAACTATTAGAAATCTTTTTGGTAATGTGAACCTCACTCATTCCTTTGTTATAAGCAAATTCCAAAATGTATTTGCTTTTTTCATATTTTCACTCAGATTTAAGACACATTATCTTTTCTTGGGTACATTATGCCCAGGAGGTGACTGATAGAAATAATTTTTCCAGAATTATTCAGTTGTGAAGCCATCAGCTGCGAAATAAGAAGAAATTTGCTTTCCAGGCTTTTATGTTGGTTTTTTTATTTAATTTGCATTGATGTTGATGTGTAAATTCTCTCTTCTGCATAGCATGGCTGCTGACAGTCACCATAATCTGAGAGCAATGGTGAGTCGCATGCTGACAGGCTGTAGGTGTGGCCAGCATCGGCCAACGCATGGAAAACTTTGACAAGACGCAGTGTGAAGACGGGGATGTGGCTTGAAGGAAGGGAAAAATGTGATCTGTAGAAAAAGAATAGGTGCCCACAATGGCAGCACAAATAGCAGTGACTCTCGTGTGTCTAGCAGCAGAGATGTTGCCACATGGTTCCATGGTGGCTGCAGGAGATGTGGCTGACAAGAAATGCAGTATGCATATGTTGTGGTCGAGCTGTTTATCTTGCATCTCCTGTGGCGGTATTGCCAGCAGCCTGAAAGCAGTGGATCCCAGGGGACACAATATGCCTTCCCCCTTAAAAAGAGGCAGCTCAAAGGCAGAGCAGCTGCCCCTGGGATGAAGCAGTCTGGGACAATTGAACCAGCAGTGGCCTTGACAGGCATTGGTGGGTCATGACAGGGCAACACTTGATCAGTGACAGTAGTCTGAGATCTGACAATGCCGACAGGCCAGCAAGGCATCCGATGTGGAATTGGTGCTGCTGACAGGAAAAGGCTGCCATGCCAGGGACCTGAGCATGTTCATCATGAAGGAAGGCAAGCCAGCTGCCGGAAGG
This sequence comes from Schistocerca americana, assembly GCF_021461395.2. NCBI lineage: Eukaryota > Metazoa > Arthropoda > Insecta > Orthoptera > Acrididae > Schistocerca > Schistocerca americana. The sequence goes on from NC_060119.1 coordinate 587,448,208, forward strand.
CAATGACACTTGATGAGACCAGGTGCTGCCCGGGTTTGCGTTGAAACTTCCATAAGCACCCCACCACGTGCCGGAGGAGGAGGAGGAGGAGGAGGAGGAGAGGTAATGAGATGGTTGTCTCAACCAAGGGAAATCTGGCAGGAGGCAGCAATGTAGGAGCAGAAGAATGAAATGATGCAGAAAACACAATGGTGGCATCGACATATCTAGTGACAGTGGGGAGTATGGCAGCAAGGAGATGGGGGAGGGGGAGTGCGCCAGTTGCTTTGGGATCAGTGTAGAAGGAAGCATCTCCACAGGCACCCTATTCAACACCACTGTAGCAACAAGGGTGGCTGCAAAGGAGCCTGTGGTGACAAGGCTAGCTGCAGTAGGGTGCATAGTGGCAGCGGTGGCCAGAGATGCATTTGAAACCAATGTTGTTAGAAGCAGCAGACGACAGAGCAACTCTGCAGGTGTCTGATCAAACACCAGTGCAGTGACAAGGGTGGCTGCAAAGGAGCTGGTGGTGGCAAGGAACACAGCAGCGGGATGCCAATTAATGTGCCCAAGGTAGCTAGAATAAATAAACCTCAAGTATGCTTAAAACTGAATACAACAAAAGAGTCATTTGGACGTGAATCTGCACTGATGTAGCACTGGAAACTTCTTAAAAGGGCAATGTCAGTGCATCCCTATCAGTGAGGAGCAGTAGAGCTCGACAATAGTCCAGGAGACACATCCTGGTGAGGTTAAAGCTCATAAACAGTTGGAGGTAACGTGGTTGCCACAGAGAGAGGGGCTCCATCACACAGACCACACATGTTATCCAGGAGTGATGGCAAGTTGTGCACTGATGGGCCATGGGTGCAGCTATTGTCAGCACCAGTGTGGAGAATTCGCACAAGGTGCAGGTTGTACCGGCACATGTGTTATATGCAGATTGGTTCTTTCCTTTCATGTGTAACAGTATATTTTGCTTCCAAGAAAATTATATTATTTTTGTTAAGACTGCATTGTATTTTGAACCCCCTTTTGTAAGTAATCTAGACATAAAGTGAATTAGTTTAGTATGAACTCCAGTCGTCTTGTTTACACTGCTGCAGAGCAATAGAGTAAAGGAGGAGGAAAGTAACTTCCGCATGATGTTTTTTTGCCAAGTAATATAACTTGATGCTAACAGAACATACATAGAAAGAACTGCTGCAGTATAATGCAGAGAGTAACTGAAAGAAATATGCAATGAAATAAACAGAAATGACACTTTTATTCAAAGACAATAATTACTCTGAAGTTCCCATGATTCATGATGGACTACTGGAAAATATGAACAGTGGGAGATGGTGCTTAATAGGGTTGTGTTTGATCTCATGGGCGACAATGCTAGATGGATCATCATATGGTGACAGGTCGGAACACACAATGCACCCAGGATATTGTCGAACATGATCGCTTTGGTGGTCCAGATGTTTTGGTGTGAGGAGGCATAATGTTGCTTGGGGTTAAAGACTTACTAATCTTGGGACACAGTACCCTCGCCAGCCAACATTTTTGTGACCCTGTACTCCTTCCCCATGCGTGTCTTTTCATGAGTACATTCATCCTTGGCTTTATCTTTATGGCATTGAACTGCACAGAGTGCAGGTGGTGGAGCTCTTGGAATGAGAGAATATTATGCGAATGGACTGGCCTACCTATTCCCTCAACTTAAATCCTATGAAGCACATGTGGGGTGCATTGAGTGACATATTCCAGTAGTTGTCAACTGCTCTGGTAGAAAAAACCTCAAGAACTTTTTACCAACCCTGTGATTGGTATGGGAGTACACTTCAGAACATGTATTGCCATCTGTGGTGATCACACACCATATTATGAACCATGTCTTGCCTTTTGTGTATATGGGGACACCATCATGAATTTCGGTGACTGCAGTGTAATTATTGCCTTTGAATAAAATGGTAATCTCTGTTCATATTGTTGCATATTTCTTTCAGTTATCTTCTGCATTACACTATAGCAGTTCTTTCTATGTATCACCCTTAAAGTTACTTTCAACTGTGTATTTTTCTGAATGCTCTTCTAACTGTTGAGAGATAAAGAAAACACTGTCATATTGAAATACTTTTTTTCATGGTAAGGTGCTTCTTAATTGATTATCCGAAAATCCAATAATCTCACAGTTGAGCAATGTTATGTGTCAGTAAAAGGAAGGTGGGAAGAATAGGGTTTAACATCTTGTCAGTGACAAGATGATCAGAGATGGAATACAAGCTCAAATTGGGCAAGGATGAGAAGGAACTAAACTGTGCACTTCCAAAAGCACCATCCTGGAATATGCCTTAAGCAGTTTTGGGAAATCGCAGTAAATGTAAATCTGCATTGCTGGATGGTCATTTGATCCACCATTCTCTCAAATGAGTCGTGTGTCTTACCACTGTGGTATCTCACTTGCTTGTGTGTCAGTAAAGGCTGTCTACCTTCATTACAATCTCAAGTTAGTTAACTAGAAAGAATAGGCAAAAGAAATATGTAGGTAGTAATTTTTATTGTAGCAGCAATACTTTTTCAACTGTCTATTTTCTCATAGTGATAGCTCTTGACAAGATGTTACAGAAGTTTGGAAAAGAGGACATAGTAAGAGAGAAAGATAACAAGTGAAATTACAAAAGAAAAAGTGATGTAAAAGACCTCTTGTGCTATGTAGACAATTCGTTTTCTATGCTATTTTTTCCCTCTCTTTCCTTTTCATCTTATGACACAAACCCGATTCATCTCGCCATGTGTCTAACACTCCAACGAAGTGAGTTGATTATGATACTGGACTCGTATTCATGTGGTCTGGGATTCATTTCCTGGTCTGGCAATACAGGTTTAAGTTTTCTGTGGTTTCTTTGAACCACATGAAGCATATGCTAGGATGGTTCCCGTGAAAATAACACACTGTTTTTTTCCCAACCTTCTCCACACTGAGTTTGCGCTCAGTCTCTAATGACCACCTCATCAACATGACATTAAACATAAAGCAGCCTTTTTTAATCCTCCTTTTTCCACACTCTGTGTATCAGCTAATCTTTTGCTTGCTTTATACACTAGATTTCTACTATAGTCCCTCAGTTGTTACTCCACTACCCTTTTTGAAACTGAATGTATTTTCCAATACGTATAATTGGAAATGGCTTCTGAACTGGCACATTTTTTCTCATTAAGTTAAGATTGAAATAACGTTCTGTTTTTCTTAAAGTGGCTTTGTGTGTCATTATAGAACCATCTGACGTGATGGAAGCATTTCCCTATTTTGCAGTCATTCTTTCATTTTGATGTTTATCTATACAGTTATACGTATTTACTGAACCTGCCCAAGAACTACCCACTATCTTGTAACTACAATACATTGAGGTGACAAAAGTTGTGGGATATCTCGTAATAGCCGGCCGGAGTGGCCGAGCGGTTCTAGGCGCTTCAGGCCGGAACTGCACTGCTGCTACGGTCGCAGGTTCGAATCCTGCCTCAGGCATGGATGTGTGTGATGTCCTTAGGTTAGTTAGGTTTAAGTAGTTCTAAGTTCTAGGGGACTGATGACCTCAGATGTTAAGTCCCATAGTACTCGGAGCCATTTGAACCATTTTTATCTCGTAATATCTTGTCTGACCTCCTTTTGCCCAGCGTAGTGCAGCAATTTGATTTGACATGGATTCAACAAATAGTTGGAAGTCCCCTGCAGAAATATTGAGCCCCACTGCCTCTATAGCTGTCCATACTTGTAAAAGTGTTGCCGGTGGAGGATTTTGTGCACAAACTGACCTCTTGATTGTCTCCCATAAATGTTAGATGAGATTCGTGGTGGGCAATCAGGGGCCAAATCATTCACACGAATTGTCCAGGGTATTCTTCAAATCAGTCATGAACAATTTTGGCCCTATGACAAGGATCATTGTCGTCCATAAAAATTCCATATTTGTTTGGGAACATGACATCCATGAATGGCTGCAAATGGTCCCCAAGTAGCTGAATATAACCATTTTTAGTCAATGATTGGTCAGTTGGACCAGAGGACCCAGTCCATTCCACATAAACTCAGCCCACACCATTATGGGGCCACCACAAGCATGCATAGTGCCTTGTTAACAACCTGGGTCCATGACGTTATAGGGTCTGCACAACACTCGAACCTTACCATCAGCTCTTACCAACTGAGATCATGAATATCTGACCAGGCCACAGTTTTCCAGTTGTCTAGTTTCCAACTGATATGGTGTTGAGCCCAGGAGAGGCACTGCTGGTGTTGTCGTGCTGTTAGTAAAGGCATTCGTCTCAGTCATCTGCTGCCATAGCCCATTAATGCTAAATTTTGCTGCTCTGTCCTAATGGATATGTTTGTCATTCATCCCACATTGATTTCTGCAATTATTTCACACAGTTTTGCTTGTCTGTTAGCACTGACAACCCTATGCAAACACCGCTACTCTGGGTTGCTAAATGAAGGCCATTGGCCACTGCATTGTCTGTGGTGAGAAGTAGTGCCTGGAATTTGGTATTTTTGGCACACTCTTGACCCTGTGGATCTCGAAATATTGAATTCCCTAATGATTTCTGAAGTGGAATGTCCTAAGCGTCTAGCTCCAACTACCATTCTACATTCAAAATCTGTTAATTCCCATTGTGTAGCCATAATCACGTAAAAAATCTTTTCACATTAATCACCTGAGTGCAAATGACAACTTTGTCAATACACTGCCCTTTTATACCTAGTGTATGCAATACTGCTGCCACTTGTATATGTGCATATCTCTTTCCCATGAATTTTGTCATCTCAGTGTAACTTTATAGTTCGTTTTGATATTACCACTAATATCAGTTTTGGTTATCATCATCATAGTTTCCATTGCTTTCTTTTCAGGAAACTGTCTGAATCTGGGTTCAGATGTGCGGCAGTATGACAGGGTTTACTGTGGAGCAGGATGCCCAGAAAACCATGAGAATTACATGAAAAACCTCATTAAGGTAATTTGTCTTTCCATAGTTTCAGAAGTTAAAGTTTTTACAGCAACTTCAGAAACTCATGGTACTAATGATGTAACATACTAAAATAATTAAGAAGAGAATCACCCTTGATACATGACTGCTAAGGAAGACTATGGCTGTTTTGGATAACAAAAGTGATTATACACTATTAGGTTTATATTATCTTGTGCAGCTCTCTGTACATGGATAAGACCAACACAATAAGATGTAATAGGGACTGAAAAGCATATTATGGAGGTCAGATGGAACAGTACTGCGATCCATAGTGGCACTGTGCAAGAACACTTGTACTGAACTACATCAACCTACCTGAGCTGATTGAGGAGATTCGCTTGCAGGCTCTCTCCTATGAGTCATTCAGAGATGTAAAGGTATCACAATATTGCTGGTGTATTTTTATCTGACCAGGTAAGCTTTCATTAAGTTTAAAATTGTGAGGCACAGAATGCTCAAAATGAAAATCATTGTAATAGTATAAGTGAAAACTCATCTAACTTTTGAGTAGTTTGTTGAAAGCAGATGGATGTTACTATAAAACAGAGAAATCCACCTCAAAGAAAAATAGCATTGAATTAGGAGAAAGACCACATAAACTCACTTTCAAATCATGTCACCTTACCATGTACTTTATACTCGTGTAAGTGGCCCTTTCATCAAATGTTACCTACGTAGGTGCTACGTACTCCAACTTCATTGCCGGCAAAACATAAATTACCAAGGGATTATGGCTCACTATATATATATATTGTCTTAAGCATTGCTAAGTTGTCAGTCAGATTGAATGACAGCTAATAAACTCTATACACTGGCCTCACCCAATCTCATGTTCCTTAGTGTGCTGCAGGTAACAGTAGGTATGCTGGTACGCTCTATTTTGCTGCTTGGTTCTCATAGATTCTCCCTCACTGCACTAGCACTTCCGAACATCAGAAATGGGTGTCCCAAGCACATGCTTGACTCTCGCCATCTGTGTAGTGTTAATTTATGGGAGTCCTTTAACTTTTGTTTGTGTTCCTTTCTTTAGACTTCCCTCCTTCCTCGCCTTTTCTGTTTCCATTCTCAATTATCATTTACTTGTGTTCCTCTGCAAAGTTAAACTCCTTTCCTTTTATAATTTTATTTATCTTTCTCATGTTTGCCACTTCTTCTTTTTCTGAATTTAATTTCCATTTCTGCTTTATTGTTCCTTTAGGCTTAATGCTCGTCTTTGACTTTCTGGCTATCAGTCTATTACTTGTTCTGGAATATGAATGTTACCTATTAACGTCTGAATCTTTTCTATATACTCTGTCTCACATGGTTCATAGTTTGAGCTACAACACCTATATGCTTATCTGCTTATCTTTTCCATTTGGCACTTAGCATATTTCTCATAACGATGGGATTCTAAAAATTCTGAAGTTAGGTATCACTCACGTTTCAAATGTGTATATGTCAGCTTCAATCCAATTGCTCCTCTAAAGACAGCTGGGGAGTAGACACTCCTCTTCTGTCACAAATATGAGTTTGTTTGTTTATTTATATGTCACAGCCAACTTTATTGAATCTTATAAGTGCTGCACTACTGTCATGTACATCATCAAATCTGTTATGTATTTATACAAGATATTTGGAATAAATATTGTGTATGTAATACAGATTGACAGACATTCTGGATGAAATGAAATGTATGTGAATTTAAACTAATATAAATGTGTGTAAACAGTTACATTACACATGCATACTTCATAAACAGAAAGTAATACAGAATGTATTTTTATGGATTTTGTATGCTTTTCAGTTATTTTCAGTAGTAGAAATATTTATTTAAAAAAATGTTCTATGTCTATGGTAGAATGTGAAAATAAAGCTTTAGTGTTTGGTGCTAAGTGATAAATATCGGCATTTATTGTAATTAGTAGTTTTGTAATGAGTAGTTTTCAATGGCTTACATAGAATTCTGCTTGAGACTAAGACATTTGGTAAGATACCTTGCTACCTAAATATTCTTGCTCTCTCCTTTAATACTGTCATTCATAATTAATTTACTGTGTCAGACCTGGAACTTCTGTTTCCCATACTTTTATTTGGAGAATGAGAACCAAACCAGATGAATTGATAAATTATGGTAGTTTAAATAATACTTTCAAGTAATCTGTATTATTTGAATCTCTGCATCCATAATTTGTAAAGTTTACTGACTGTGGACAAATTTTATACAAATGTGTCAGGCACAAGAGAGAGAATGTATGGATGATACATTATGTCGTGAGTTTTTTGTTTAGAAAGAACATTTGAATGTTGTTTCTTTGTGAGAATGTCATGTTATGCTTCATGTAAGGAGGAGAAAAGCCTACCAACATGTGTTCTGATTCAACAGCAGGGAGATCATTGCCTATTGGGCTTGCATTGTTTCACAGTATTGCTACCCACAATGTTTGGGATCCACTAAATTTCATGCAGATATGGAATGGATGGGTTCATTAGGACCATACTCAGCACTATGCAAAAGCTTGATGATCCTGCAAGACCAATGCCCAAGAGAACAGAATTATTGTTTGCTCAGCCATACAATGTTGCACATCAAGCACCTTCAGTAAGGAAGTGGGCTTGGTTGCAGCAAAAAAAGTATCCAAATGGACAGTGCAACAACACCTGGAGTACCACAGGCAAATGTAGTTTCGATTTTCCTTGTTATGGCAGCAGAGAGAAGCCCATGGACACTGATGTGCCCATCAACAGCAGTGGATAGAGAAGTGGCTCTCTCTCGTATCCTCAGGCAAATCTCAGTTTTGTTTACGGACATATCTTTGTGTGGCAGCTTTAAGGATAATGAACATTGCCATATCATATTTTTATTTATCATATGGCCATGATGATATGGGATGATCACCTCTGGTAATTTTTGACAGCAGTCGTTATGTGTGGTTGCAGTGTCCCACCTTTGAGGCCTCTGTGACATTATCTTTTAGCAAGATAGTGCCATGGTGAGCACATTGTCCAGATGTCTGATCTGTTGATAACATCTGGTCACTTCCAAACAGTGTGGGATAATGTACCTGTACGTACCAGGCAAACTCAATTCACCTCTCTGCCTACCTGGATTAGAGCTGTTCCACCAGGGGTGGCAACTATGTGTACTAAATTTTGCCCTCTGAATGCTGCAGATCATCTACGAATTTGTTTATTCTTCATACTATACTGATATGCAAAATATGTAAAATTTCATTACTTGTATCCATTCTGGTGTTGATATTTTGATGTCCAACAATGGACAAGAGCAACAGTTTGAGGAATGTAAAGAGGCTGAAACAAAAACCATACATTGTTATGTGTTGGGACAAAGATCCACACAAATGTTATCTTAGTTTGTACAGACCATTGAATCAAGGTATAAAATCTGTACAAAAACTGTGATCTTCAGATGAACAACTCTAATTTATTGCAAATCATATCCAAAAGGGGGTGAAAGGTTGAATAAGGAGAACTGCTGTACGTAGCGTAAGTGATTTCACTTCTCTTCCCTCACAATGGAAGGAGCGAAGAGAAATATTGGCTGGTTTTTTCTTATTTATTTATTTTTATGAGAGATGATGGGAAGGACTCTTTAAAAATGCTGTGATAGTTATATTGAACAACACAGATCTGGCAGACACTGGCTACATAACACACTGTCAGAGAGTTAAAATGATCGTACAAGGCTGCAAATGAATTATTTCTTTGTCGAATCACACTGCTGTTAGACAGGAGTCATCTGAAAGGTATCGTGATTCAAGCTTGCACGTATCAGTAAAATCATAAGAGGTAGATTGCAAGGCAGCTTTGCTTCCAAATTACAGGCAAATATTCTAAGAGTACAATACAGTGTGTATCAAAAAAGTGTCATCTGACTTGGCACTTCTATATTTCTGAAACTAATGAACATATACAATGAATTTTGTTTTTTGGTGGATGTGAAACTCCAAAAGTTTTTCATGTTGTTGTTGTTGTTGTTGTTGTCTTCAGTCCTGAGACTGGTTTGATGCAGCTCTCCATGCTACTCTATCCTGTGCAAGCTTTTTCATCTCCCAGTACCTACTGCAACCTACATCCTCCTGAATCTGCTTAGTGTATTCATCTCTTGGTCTCCCTCTAAGATTTTTACCCTCCACACTGCCCTCCAATACTAAATTGGTGATCCCTTGATGCCTCAAAACATGTCCTACCAACGGATCCCTTCTTCTGGTCAAGTTGTGCCACAAACTTCTCTTCTCCCCAATCCTATTCAATACTTCCTCATTAGTTATGTGATCTAGCCATCTAATCTTCAGCATTCTTCTGTAGCACCACATTTCGAAAGCTTCTATTCTCTTCTTGTCCAAACTATTTATCGTCCATGTTTCACTTCCATACATGGCTACACTCCATACGAATACTTTCAGAAATGACTTCCTGACACTTAAATCAATACTGGATGTTAACAAATTTCTCTTCTTCAGAAACTCTTTCCTTGCCATTGCCAGCCTACATTTTATATCCTCTCTACTTCGACCATCATCAGTTATTTTGCTCCCCAAATAGCAAAACTCCTTTACTACTTTAAGCGCCTCATTTCCTAATGTAATTCCCTCAGCATCACCCGACTTAATTAGACTACATTCCATTATCCTTGTTTTGCTTTTGTTGATGTTCATCTTATATCCTCGTTTCAAGACACTGTCCATTCCATTCAACTGCTCTTCCAAGTCCTTTGCTGTCTCTGACAGAATTACAATGTCATCGGTGAACCTCAAAGTTTGTATTTCTTCTCCATGAATTTTAATACCTACTCCGAATTTTTCTTTTGTTTCCTTTACTGCTTGCTCAATATACAGATTGAACAACATCGGGGAGAGGCTACAACCCTGTCTTACTGCCTTCCCAACCACTGCTTCCCTTTCATGTCCCTCGACTCTTGTAACTGCCATCTGGTTTCTGTACAAATTGTAAATAGCCTTTCGCTCCCTGTATTTTACCCCTGCCACCTTTAGAATTTGAGAGTATTCCAGTCGACATTGTCAAAAGCTTTCTCTAAGTCTACAAATGCTAGAAATGTAGGTTTGCCTTTCCTTAATCTTTCTTCTAAGATAAGTCGTAAGGTCAGTATTGCCTCACGTGTTCCAGTATTTCTACGGAATCCAAACTGATCTTCCCTGAGGTTGGCTTCTATTAGTTTTTCCATTCGTCTGTAAAGAATTCGCGTTAGTATTTTGCAGCTGTGACTTATTAAACTGATAGTTCTATCATTTTCACATCTGTCAACACCTGCTTTCTTTGGGATTGGAATTATTATATTCTTCTTGAAGTCTGAGGGTATTTCGCCTGTTTCATACATCTTGCTCACCAGATGGTAGAGTTTTGTCAGGACTGGCTCTCCCACGGCCGTCAGTAGTTCCAATGGAATATTATCTACTCCGGGGGCCTTGTTTCGACTCAGGTCTTTCAGTGCTCTGTCAAACTCTTCACGCAGTATCATATCTCCCATTTCATCTTCATCTACATCCTCTTCCATTTCCATAATATTGTCCTCAAGTACATCGCCCTTGTATAGACCCTCTATATACTCCTTCCACCTTTCTGCTTTCCCTTCTTTGCTTAGAACTGGGTTTCCATCTGAGCTCTTGATATTCATACAAGTCGTTCTCTTATCTCCAAAGGTCTCTTTTAATTTTCCTGTAGGCAGTATCTATCTTACCCCTAGTGAGATAGGCCTCTACATCCTTACATTTGTCCTCTAGCCATCCCTGCTTAGCCATTTTGCACTTCCTGTCGATCTCATTTTTGAGACGTTTGTATTCCTTTTTTCCTGCTTCATTTACTGCATTTTTATATTTTCTCCTTTCATCAATTAAATTCAATATTTCTTCTGTTACCCAAGGATTTCTACTAGCCCTCGTCTTTTTACCTACTAGATCCTCTGCTGCCTTCGCTACTTCATCCCTCAAAGCTACCCATTCTTCTTCTACTGTATTTATTTCTCCCATTCTTGTCAATTGCTCCCTTATGCTCTCCCTGAATCTCTGTACAACCTCTGGTTCTTTTAGTTTATCCACGTCCCATCTCCTTAAATTCCCACCTTTTTGCAGTTTCTTCAGTTTAAATCTACAGGTCATAACCAATTGATTGTGGTCATAGTCCACATCTGCCCCTGGAAATGTCTTACAATTTAAAACCTGGTTCCTAAATCTCTGTCTCACCATTATATAATCTATCTGATACCTTTTAGTATCTCCAGGGTTCTTCCATGTATACAACCTTCTCTCATGATTCTTAAACCAAGTGTTAGTTATGATTATGTTGTGCTCTGTGCAAAATTCTACCAGGTGGATTCCTCTTTCATTTCTTAGCCCCAATCCATATTCACCTACTATGTTTCCTTCTCTCCCTTTTCCTACACTCGAATTCCAGTCACCCATGACTATTAAATTTTCGTCTCCCTTCACAATCTGAATAATTTCTTTTATTTCATCATCCATTTCTTCAATTTCTTCGTCATCTGCAGAGCTAGTTGGCATATAAACTTGTACTACTGTAGTAGGTGTGGGCTTCGTATCTATCTTGGCCACAATAATGCGTTCACTATGCTGTTTGTAGTAGCTTACCCGCATTCCTATTTTCCTATTCATTATTAAACCTACTCCTGCATTACCCCTATTTGATTTTGTGTTTATAACCCTGTAGTCACCTGACCAGAAGTCTTGTTCCTCCTGCCACCGAATTTCACTAATTCCCACTATATCTAATTTTAAGCTATCCATTTCCCTTTTTAAATTTTCTAACCTACCTGCCCGATTAAGGGATCTGACATTCCACGCTCCGATCCGTAGAACGCCAGTTTTCTTTCTCCTGATAACGACATCCTCTTGAGTAGTCCCCGCCCGGAGATCCGAATGGGGGACTATTTTACCTCCGGAATATTTTACCCAAGAGGACGCTATCATCTTGTAATCATACAGTAAAGCTGCATGCCCTCGGGGAAAAATTACGGCTGTAGTTTCCCCTTGCTTTCAGCCATTCGCAGTACCAGCACAGCAAGGCCGTTTTGGTTATTGTTACAAGGCCAGATCAGTGAATCATCCAGACCGTTGCCCTTGCAACTACTGAAAAGGCTGTTGCCCCTCTTCAGGAACTACACGTTTGTCTGGCCTCTCAACAGATACCCCTCCGTTGTGGTTGCACCTACGGTATGGCTATCTGTATTGCTGAGGCTCGTAAGCCTCCCCACCAACAGCAAGGTCGATGGTTCATTGGGGGGGGGGGGGGTTACAGCTTCCACAGATGTGTTATGTGATGTCTCAGTTCATTCAATACTGTTGGTAATGGAGGCACATAAACAGAGCCTTTTATAAACCCCCAGAAGAAATAATTACATATAGTCAGGTCCGGTGATCTCGGAGGCCAGTAATGTACGGCTGAATCATTTGATCCAGGGCAACCGATCCATCTCTCAGTAATTCTTTGATTTAAAAATTCCCGCACTTCCAGATGCCAGTGTGGCGGTGCAACCATCCCGTCGGTAAATGAAGTCATTTGATTCATGCTCCAACTGTGGGGAAAGAAAGTTCTTAAGCATATCGAGATATGTGCTTCCTGTAACAATGTTCTTGGAAAAGAAAAATGGGCCGTACACATTTTCCTGTGAAGCTGCACAAAACAGATTAAATTTTGGAGAGTCCCTCTAATGTTGAACAGCTTCATGTGGTTGTCCCGTGCCCTTTTCTTGCACTGACATTTCAGCTTTCTATTTAAATGGAATGTTGTTTCTATTCAAATGGAATGTTGCCTAATCACTAAACACAAAGCGTGGAAGAAAACTGTCATCCCCCATCTTGCCAAGAAGAAAATTACGTAACACCAAATGTTGTTGTTTTCGTGAAGGGCTTGCAGTATAGCTGAATTTTGTATGTAAACATCGACACAACACGTACCAGATGGATATCAGGGACATGTTGAGCTGCACAGTGAATGTATTTCTGCTGTCTCCATGTGAAACTATGGCAGATGCGTTCAGCATCTGTGTCAATCAGTGATGGCCCAGCAATTTGCCTTGACACAAACAACATGTTTCTTAAAATTGTTCATGCCATCGTCTAATGCTGTGTGCTGTAGGAGGAGCCAGACCATACCTAGTATGAAAGCCATGCTGAACAGTTTACTGATCCACACTGTGCAAAACGTAGAACACAAAAGACTTCCTGTTGTCCCGACGCCATTTTTAGTAGAACTGAAGTGGTCGCACACTGCTGCTACTTAGCGGGAACCATGTAAAACTCGAGCGTTTGCTCTTTCCAACAGTGTGTTGTTCATGCACATATCTCAAATAAAATAATAGTTATGATTTTTTTTTAATCGGTGATTCTTTTTGATACATCCTTTGTATAGGAATTTTTAGATTTAAAAAATATGTCATAAATGTTTTGCATTCAATATTATAAGAGGAGTAGGAGGAGGAGAAGGAGAAGCTGTTGACATAATATGAAGTGATAGTCATTTACAAAGAAGAGACCTGGCTTCAAAGAAGCACAGTGAAGGAAAAATGCAAGCAAATCACAATTTAAGCGTTTTGCCAGTAAATTCCAATCTATTAGCTGCGTTGAACACTCCAAAGGACCTATTGATCCACCTGAGCAAATGACAGTGTATAATTTGACCACATACTAAATCAAGACAGCAGTTACAGCATTTGTTACATGTGGGATGACTTACAGACGTAAAATATGGCCAGTGGCAATTGATGAAATGTGTGGATCAGTAAAAGATCTCTAACTTTGTGTCTATGTGTATTCTGCTGTGCAAGAACCATCCAAATTTGTAGTCTACTTATCATACATTATTTGAAGTAGCACAGAAATGGAGTTCAACTCCATCCATTGCAGGAGAAAGAGGAAAAGTATGTGCTAGTGTACCATCCTGAAATATGGACACAAATCGCCTGAGGTTTCATGAAGAATATTCATTCTTTCATTATCACCATTGTTCTGTGTGGCAGTTTTCACAACTTTAAATGTGACAAGAAAGATGTCCACAAAATTCAGTGCACTGTGTTTGTTCAATCCACTGTAGTCTCGACCTTTGATACATGTTTGCTCCCACCTTCATATTACAACTCCAAAATTTAAAGATTTTTTGAGAGTTGTGAGAAACAGATGCTTCCGAGGGAATTCCATGAACGTTATGCGATTTGTTGAGTGATGAAACTGTGAGTAATGCATTGCCTAAACGAAACTGTAAATAGTACTCTTATGCAAATTAAAGGGTTGCGCAAATTTGTTGGTGAGAGTTTGATTGTTGACTAAATCATTTGTTTGTTGTAACCCTTAATTTTTCACACTGTAAAAGTTATTTTTGAAGCAATAAAATTGAAATTAGCAGCTAGTATGTGTTATTAATTTTTAGTGCCTATGTGAAAATCCAATAACTCTTCTTCATGCTATAATAAAGAATCTTTGAAACCCCTCAAAGTGAGCAAATAGCTTTATGAATCTCATAAGTTAGTATTTGTAGTTTCCTAACAATAAGTCAGCTGTAAAACAATTCCTTCAACTCCCATTGTTGATATCTATTGTGCTGTGAACAATTGCCATATGTGTTTCAAAACTAGTGAAATGCACATCCATTTTTTGACATAATACTGTTGTGTGGACCAAAATTAATACTAAATCTTGTTACATTTTGTCATTAGCAATGATTGGGTTTTTATTTCCCATTGTTATCACAGTGAATAGATGATGAGGGGATAGGATGCACCTACCAAATGCACAAAATAACTTGGCACCTTTTGGGGATGCTGGAAATGTAAGCCTCCCAATCACCTCTTAGTACATTTGATACTATGGGGAGGGGAGAGGTGTGGGGGAAACAAGTCTTTACCCTCTCCTCACAGGGCATGCAGCACACAACAATTATATATAGCTATAGCTTACTGCATTTGTATTACTAAATGGCTATCCCAGAACTCGTGGCACTGTACCCAGACCCATTTGCAGTTGCCTATTTAATGGCTTCTAGAGGCAACAAAAATTTTGTTTCCAATATTTCGTGCAGTTATTGACCAAATTTAAGAATTTGGTACGATCTTATGTTAAAAGTTTAACACAATAAGACAAGTATTGCGGTTATAAACTGTCTCTTTGTCTTGAGATAAAAAACTGGTAGCATGCAAATACCTTGACTATATTCATCCAGTATTTGAGAATGAGAAGACTTAGTGACTTCCAGTGAACTTCATATGTAATTTCAAAACTTTTTCTCATTGACACCACCACAAAATGATGAAAGGAAAAAGTTTATTGCTTACTACATCCGCCATTCATTCAATAAAACTGCAGCATCAACATGACATTTTAATTTATTATATCTCCATGTAAACATTGCATACCACTGTGAGGTGTATGGCAGTGTGTATGTCCCATTGTACCAGTTATTAGGATTTTTTCCTATCCCAGTCACGTATGGAGCAGGAGAAGAATGACTGCTTTAATGCCTCCATGCGTGCTGTAAGTAATTCTGATCTTGTCATCACAATCCCTATGGGAATGATATGTAGGGAATTGTAGTATATTTCAAGAGTCATCTTTCAAAGCTGGTTCCCGAAACCTTGTAAGTAGTCTTTCTCAGAATATTTAAGTCTGTTTCAAGACTGAGCCAGTTCAGTTTTTTCAGCATCTCTGACACACTCCCAGGGGTCATACAAACCTGTGACCATTTCTGCTGCACTTCTCTGTATGCATTCAATATCCCCTGTATGTCCTAGCTGATGTGGGTCCCACAACCTTGAGCAGTATTGAAGGAGTGGCACATAAGTGATTTGTAAGCAGTCTCATTTGTAGACCGCTTACACTTCACCATTATTCTGCCAAGAAATTGAAGTCCACCACCTGCTTTGTCTATGACAGAGCCTATGTGATCGTTCTATTTCATATCGGTACAAAGTGTTACACCCAGGTATTTGTATTAGTTGACAGATTTCAGCTGTGCCTCACTGGTACTACCATAATAGGATACTACATTCTACTTTTTTAAAAAAAAATCTGGCTGAATGTTCATGCAGCTTGTTTCAGACAGATCTTCATTATAGATAACTGCATCATCTGCAAAAAGTCGGAGGTTACTATTAATATTGTCCGCAAGTTCGTCAATATACAACATGAACAGCAAGAATCTCAACATACTTCTCTGGGGCAAACTCAAGTTTACCTCTACACATGTCAGTGATTCTCTATCCAAGATAACTTGCTGTGTCCTCCCTACCAGAAAACCTTCAACCCAGCCACAAGTTTTGCTTGATACCCCATACAGTTGTAGTTTTGATAATAATGATAGATGTGGTACTGAGTCAAATGCTTTTTGGAAATTGAGAAATACTGCATCTACTTGACTGGCTTGATCCAAAGCTTTCAATATGCTATGTGTGAAAAGTCAGAGCTGAGTTTTCGGAATCCATGCTTTAAGGCTTGGAGAAGGTCATAGGACAAGGTCATTCTATTCGAGATACCTCATTATGTTCGAGCTCAGAATATGTTCTAAGATTCTACAACAAATCAATGTCATGGATGCTGGGCTGTAGTTTTGGGAATCACTTCTGTTCTCCTTCTTGTAGATAAGTGTGACCTGTACTTTCTTTCAATTACTGGGCATGGTTTTTTGTTTAGGGATCAGCGATAGATTATAGTAAAAGAGGGTCCAACTCTGCTGCAAATTCATTATAAAATCTGACAGGGATTCCATCAGACCCTGGAGTTTTCTGCAGTTTTAATGATTTCAGCTGTTTCTCAATGCCACTCATTCTAATACTTATTTCAGTCATCATTTCAGTAGAATGAGGATTAAATTAGGACAGTTTTCTGGGTTTTCCTTTGTAAAAGAACATTTGAAAATGAAGTTAAGTGTTTATGCTTTTGCTTAGCCAATGTCAATTTCAGTTCCTATTTCATCCGTGAGTGTGACTGGACACTATCTTTGGTGGTGCCACTAACAACCTTTACATATAACCAGTACTTCATTATATTTTTTGAAAGATTGTTTGACAGTATTTTGCTAAGATAGTCATTGAAGGCTTTTCTCTCATGATAGCAAAACACTTTTCAGTCAGTACCTGTGGTTTGTTTTGTACCTATTATGCAGTAATCTTGGTTTCTTGAGAAGTTTCTTTACAGTGACTGTATACCATGGTGCCCCCCCCCCCCCCCCCCCCAAAAAAAAAAAAAAAAAAAAAAAAAAATCATGAACTGTTCTGCTGGATACTTTTTTTTTTCTAACTTGAGGCATAATTCCCATACATGCCTCGGTTCTGTTCTAAAAGTTTGTTTCCTCATTGAGATATGACACCACTGCTTTTTTTCTCTAATTTACGTATAATTATTTTGGCATTTTTAGTGGCCCTTTGTACTTTGATAATCATTGTTGCTAAACTGCCTCATGGTCATTGATACCTATTTCAATGTGGACATCCTCTAAGAGGTCAGGTCTGTTTGTTGCCATTAGATCTGATATAATTCCGTAACGAGTGGGATTCTGAACTATCTGTTCTAAGTAGTTTTCAGAGAGAGCAATTAGTAATGTTTCACAGAATGTCTTGTTGCACACATCTCTAACAAATCTGCAGTTTTTGCAAGTGAGTGGTGGGTGATTGAAGTCTCCACTAGTGATCACTGTATGATTGGAAAACTTGCATACCAACAAACTGAGGTGTTTTCTAAAGTTTTCAGTTATATCAGGAGTTGAGTTTTATGATCCATAGAAGGATCCAACTACAATTTTATCCCCGCCCCTCATACTGAGTCTTGCCCAAACAGTCTCACAAGTAGCTTCAACTTCTATCTTGATGAAGATGAGTTTCTTGTTTACTAGGACAAATATACCACTTTCATTTCTCATTAGCCTATACTTTCAATAAATGCTTAAATTTTCCCTAAAATTGTCACTGCTATCAACTTCAGAATTTAACCAGATTTATGTACCTACCTAGTTGCATGTGGGCTCCACTACTTTTTAGCAGCATTTCAAACTCTCAAACTGTGGCACTTTGTGTGAATGCTTTGGTGGTTAACTACTGGGATTTTAATACTCTTGCCTCAGGGGGGTACTCCTTTGTGTCTTTGGCACAAATCTAGGAAGTCACAGCATAGCTTGTCACAGAATCTTCGATGTTTCTGGTTCAGTCCTTCCACTTGACTCATAACAAGGTGGTCACGGTCAGTCCTGGGGACAATGCTATAAATTGTGAGCTTTACTTCTTTACTACTAACTCTATTATTCACAACACAGTTTGCAGGCAGTATTCATATATACCACTGAATGTACCTGCAGAATTATATCATTGTATGGCACATAACTCAGGAGACATGAAGTCATAAACATTTAGATGGGTGAAAAATTAGCATTCATTTGAAATGACCTGCAGTAAAACTCAATCACTCATGACATCTACATTTATTACTTGTTTACTACTAACTCTGTTGGTGACGTACTGTGCAGACAGTATCTACAGGGTGACAATTATTGAGCTATACAGAAAAAATGTAAATTACTTACAAACTACAGTGTGCACACAATTTATTCAACATGTTAATGTCACTACAGATATTCGGATTTAGGTTATGACATGTTCGATGCGCCTTCCATCATTGGCAATGATGGGGTGCAAACAAATAGCGAAATTCTGCATGACCCACTGTATTGTTGGAACATCGATGCTGTTGATAACTTCCTGAATGGCTGTTTTCAGCTCAGCAATGGTTTTGGGGTTATTGATGTACACCTTGTCTTTAATATAAACCCACAACAGTCCGCAGCTCGTGGTCGCGCGGTAGCGTTCTCGCTTCCCACGCCCGGGTTCCCGGGTTCGATTCCCGGCGGGGTCAGGGATTTTCTCTGCCTCGTGATGACTGGGTATTGTGTGATGTCCTTAGGTTAAGTTAGGTTTAAGTAGTTCTAAGTTCTAGGGGACTGATAACCATAGATGTTAAGTCCCATAGTGCTCAGAGCCATTTGAACCAAACCCACAACAATGAGTTGCACGTGTTCAGATCCAGAGAGTATGGTGGCCAATCAAGGCCCATGCCAGAGGCCTCTGGGTACCTCAGAGCCAGAATGTGATCCCCAGAGTGCTCCTCCAGGACATCAAACTCTTGCCTGATTCAATGGGGTTGAGCACAGTCTTGCATGAACCACATCTCGTTGAAATCAGGGTCACTTTGATAAGAGGGATGAAATCGTCTACCAAAACCTTCATGTACCGTTTGTTAGTCACTGTGCCATCACGGAATCTTGCACTGAGTATTTCATGACTTCCCACTGCACACCACATAGTCACCTGTTGAGGGTGAAGAGGCTAATCAATCATGAAATGCAGATTCTCAGTCCCCCAAATGTGCCAATTCGGATTATTGACGAACCCATCCAAATGAAAAATGACTGACAAAAGCAAGGCACGTGTGCGTGCACATACTAGTTCCTATCATGGCCCGCAATCAACAGTGCAGTTTGAATGTCTTAAAGCAAACTATTTAGAGGTTATGATGATTTTTATTTAATGTAGTTCAATAATTGACACCCTCTACATGTATCAGAGAATTTACGTGCAAAATTATATCATTGTACTATTCTTAATTGAGGAGATATGACATCATAAACATTAAGCTAAACTAACTTTTGTTTGACATTTCACACAAATTACCCAGTTTATATTCATCCAGTGCTTCATAATGAGAACACTTAGTGACTTGTAACGAATTTTAAACATAATTTCAAACGTTTTTTAAGCTTTTTCTCACTTACATGCTTAAAGCAAATATAATGCAGAAATCATTTGTAATCAGTCATTTGAAGTTGTTTTATACATGGGGGTTTGAATCCTTAAGGAACTGGATATTTGCTGGTTGTTTCCTAAGTTTAGAATGGGCAGTAGTAATTCGTACCAACCTGAAGTCGTCCAACTTACACCTATTCCTCTGCTCTCCTCTTTATTATAATCAAAATTGTATTTTCTTTCTCAGTGTTGCCTGTATTGTAGTTATAAGGAAAATGTTGGCCAAACAATTTTTTTGTGATGTTTGCAGGTCGGAGGCATACTAGTAATGCCATTGAATGAGCAGCTTCTCCAGATTTCTCGCACTTCAGACACAACTTGGGATGTGAAATCAGTACTTCCTGTGTCATTTGCATCACTTTTGGTACCTGATCAAAAAGGGTTCAACCACCAAGTAACTCTACGTAAGTAGAATTTTGTAGAGGGAGGCATATTCTTGCAGTAATTGGGCAATATAGCTATGTAATTGTTTAAGCATTTCTGATGCTGTTTCCTTTATGATTAGAAAATGGTGTGTCTGTGTATACCTCTAGTTTATTTTATATTCCTTTCTGTAAAAGATGTGAAGGTGTAGTGTAATGTCCCTGCAATCTTCTTTGATAATTTCTTCAATAAGTACACTGCTGGTTTCTTTTTCCCTGCAGCCATGCGTCCCCACTCCCTACTCATCATTAAGGGAACTCTTGAACCCATAAGGTTCCATCATTCTTCCACTTAATGGTATCCTGCGTATCAGTTTTACTCTGAGGATGAATGTATTGTCATTAGCTACATAATGTATAATAGATCCTATGATCACTTTGTTTCTGTGAAGCTGTGTCTATGACTACTTGTTATCATTCATATGGATTACATTTTTAAAAATTAACAACATTTTTCTTACTGGATGACAGTGCAGAAAATTACTAAAACTCTATGAATTAATATTTAAGTACAGTACTGCTGTCCTCAGACTGAAAGTTTATCTTGTGCTTTACTAGACTCATTTTTATTGGAGATAGTATGTGCTTGTTTTTCTCTAACCTTTATCTAGCTCTTTCCCAGCTATTTGTGTCTCTTAATGCCTCATGCCTTTGTCTCTGCACATACGAGGTGCAACAATAAAGTAGTGAGACTGATTTTCTTTGCAAGATGTGGTAACCCTTCAGGCTTGCGTAGGCACAATATCTTTGACCTGGGTCTGTAAGCTGCTTCTAGTCCAAGCTGCACATTGATGCAACTGCTCAGTTGTGAGTTGTGCTGTAATAAGTTGACATGTGTTTGTGTATCTCGTCACGGAAATGGAACCGCATAGTATTGCACAACGGTATGCAGTTTCTTTTTATGTTAAATTGGGTGAAAACGCAACAACAACTTACGGTAAGTTTCAGAAGGCTTTTGGAGAGGAGGTTATGTCAAGAGCTAAAGTTTTTCGTTGGCATAAAATGTTTAGTGAAGGCAGAACGAATGTTGAAGATGAAGACTGCAGTGGACGACTATCAACATCACGGACGGATGTCAACTTGGCCAGGGTGCTTGAACTCATATGATCTGATCGACGATTATCCATGAAAATGATTGCAGAACTACTGAACATCAATCAAGAAACGGTTCGTCTCATAATAACTGCAGATCTTGCTATGAAAAAGATTTGTACAAAAATGGACCCCAAAAATCTCACACCACAACAGCTAGAAACACAGAAAAATGTGGCAGCCAATCTGTTAGAGTAAACAGAAATCAATCCAGAATTGTTGAGCCGTCTTATCACTGGTGATGAAAGTTCGTTTTTTCAGTACGATTCAGAGACAAAACGCCAACGTTCGCAATGGTGCTCAAAAAGCTCGCATGTCGAAGTCAAAAGTGACATGCATGCTTGTGTACTTCTTTGATACCAAGGGAATTATTCGTAAAGAGTGGGTGCCTCCTGGACAAACAGTTAACCAATATTACTACAAAGAAATTTTAGAAAGACTTCGTAAAAAAGTTCTTCATGTCCATACCAACATTGCTGATAATTGGATTCTGCTTCACAATAATGCGCCGTCCCATACTGCTCTGTCAGTACAACAATTTTTAACCTCAAAACAAATTTCAGTACTACCACAGCCACCTTATGCACCAGATATCGCTCCGTGCAACTTTTTTCTATTTCCAAGAGTCAAAACGGCAGTCAAGGGACACTGTTTTCAAACACAAGATGTCCAAAAAGCAGTGGCGAGGGTCTTGGAGAATATTTCAGAAGATAAGTTCCAAAAATGTTATCATCAATGGCAGAAGTGCTGGGAAAAGTGTGTGCAATCAGAAGGGAACTACTTTGAAGGAGACAACACTAAACTTGACTAAAATGGTAAGAAACATTTTTTTTTTCGCATCAGTCTCATTAATTTGTCGCACCTCGTATGTGTGTGTTTTAGGAGGTGGGAAGTGGGCTTAGGATGAATATTGTCTGGAATCCAAGCCTCTCTATTGCTGCAAGTCATCTCTGTTCTCAGAGTAGTGTTCCTCTTTAGTGAATGATGTATCCTCTAATCTCTCCTGTCAAAGATTCCCACCCATTTACCATCTGGATTCTTACTCATCACTTTTGATGCCACTTCTCTGTACATCTATATCCACCATGTCCGTGACCTTATTGCTGTCAAACGTCACCTCTCCCAACCTTCTTTGATTCCCAACACACTCAGTCATTCTTTAGACATTCAGTTAATTACATCCTTACACATAATGACTTCTCCTTTGAGGAGAAGACCTATAAACAAATCCTCAGCAAGTCCAATGAGCACCCACACAGCACCCTCCTATGCTAATCTATTTATGGGTCTTCTGGAGGATATCTTCCTAGGTTTTCAAAATGCCAAAATCCTTGTTCAGTTCAGGTTTGTTGATGATGTCTTCATGATCTCGATTCTGGGTTGTAATACCCATCCTGGTTCTTCCACCGCTTCTCTCAAATTTTCTGCACATTGTCATGTTCATCCCAATGTACCACCTTTCTGTCTGTTGATGAGCATCTCTCTAATGGCTTCTTCATACTTATGCCTATATCAAGCCCACCAACAATCAATAGCACATGCATTTTGACAGCAGCTATCTCTTCCACACTAGAAAATCACTCTCATACAGTCTGGCCACCCTTAGACAGTGCATCTTCAGTGAAAATAATTCCATTCCTCAGTATACTGTAGATCTCATCAATGCCATCATACAGACACTATCCCAAAAACAAAGTTCACAAATGGATTTGCAGTGCCACAGCCTCGCACACCCTACCATCCCCAAGAACTGACTGCAAAGCAGAACACACTCATCACTTTATATCATCCCAGACAACAACTGACCCAAATCCTCACCAGGACTTCGACTATCTGTTATCATACCTGGAAATGAAGAACATCTTACCCACATCTTTATCACCCCTCCTCGCAAGGTATTCCACCACCCACCCAACCCACACAATATCTTGGTCCATGCCTATGTCTCATCCTCTCCCAAACTCGTGGCACTTCGTTAAAACGTCTGTGGAAGATCCAGGTACAAGACTTTTAACTGATTCACCACCAAACACATCCTACTTTGGTGCCATCACAGGCTTATCCTATTCCATGAGAGCCACCTGTGGAAACAGCCATTTCATATAACAGCCCTGCTGCAATTACTGCACAGCATTTCACCTGGCCATGACTCCCCAACCAACTGTCCACCTAAATGAATGGCCACTGCCAAAATATGGCAAAGAGCAGAGTTGACTGCCAGTGGCAGACGACACTGCTGAGCACAACATGCACGATTTTGATGGCTTCTTTACAATCTGTGCTATCTGGATTATTCCCCAAGTGCACAGCTTCAGAGAAACAAAGTGATCATAGGATCTATTATACATTCTGCAGTTGTATGGCATACATTTGTCCTGAGAATAGATGGGTGTTATCCTTGCAACATAGCCTTTGTTCCCGTAATCCTTCTGGCATCTACCTTTGCTAACCCCTTGCACCCTTACCCTTTTTCATCATTGTCTCTGCTTCCTCTGCTCTGTCATTATCTCCAAATATACTCCCACTCATCATCATTATCATTATACGCTGCACAAACTCGCCATTTCAGAAGCACATGTCACATTCCCATCCCATGCATCTGCTGCCCCCCCCCCCCTCTCTCTCTCTCTCTCTCTCTCTCTCTCTCTCTCTCTCTCTCTCTCTCCTGCATTCCTATCTTGTACACTTGCTGCCTCCGTCCAAGCCATCAGTAACCCTTCGACAACCCTCCCTCCCACTCTCCTTAGTTATTTTCATTGTGACAGAAATTTCCATAGCATATTTGCATATTTATTCTCATATTAGGTTTCCAAAGGATTATATTTCAAGTTGTCAGTAGTGGCAATATAATGGCTTAGGTTAGCTTTCATAGAATCCCTGTAGCCATGTCACTAATTTGCCCATAGAATTTGTTGTCCCATTTAGTAAGTTCATGTGAGACAATGTTTATCTAGATCTACCATATCCATTGTGTAAATACTTTCCAACTCTGACATCACCTCATTAAGAGGAACCACTGTCTGCAAGACATGGTAGTGTACACCATTTCTTGCAGACAGTGGATGGGGAAGCAGGTGGGGCATAGAGGAGGGGTATAATTTTCTGTTTTTGTTTCCTGTGCGAGATGTGGTCAAACTCCATAGAATCATCTCTGTTGTTCATTACTTCGCACACTGTCTCTTCCTACATCTTCCCATTTTCCTGTATTCATTAAGTTATTTTGTTTTGTTGAATTTGTCTTTGTATTCCATATAGACTGTAGTTTCAATAGTTAAGGTTTTCTTTTAACTGGTACTTGTATTACTATCCATGTTTAACACCCCTTGTAGCCGTCTCATCAAATATTGTTCATGTCTAGTACTAATTTTATTTTATTTTATTAGTTTTGTTTATTAATATAAACTATTATGTAGATGTGTTACTTCTCTTCCAATGTTGTTTGCAAACATTGTGATAATACTCAGTAAATGTCTGAAGATGGCCTTGTAAGCCAAAAACAGGTTAACACAATAAAAGTAATATTGTTGAACAAAAGCAAACTGGTGCTTTTCATTTATTATAATGTTGTTCTACCAATAACCGACGGAAGATTCTGTTAACATAATTGTGTCAACATATTTATATCTTCTTACAAGGCGGTAGGGATTAATTTACGAACTTGATGAGCTCTTTGTGTTAGCAATCAGATGAATGTGGTAGAGCTTTCATGAAGTGTCCAATACAAATTATTATGGTGCAAATTAGTTTTTGTACATGATTAATTAGCTGTATTTTCTGTAGTTCATATTTTTGGCTACTCCAAGCTAATCCAACTCTGTTATAACTGCAACATTCAGAACAAAGACCAGATTTTAAGTCATACATTGTCTGTGGTTGGATCTGATTTAGTGAAGTTTGGTAAGAAAGAAATGAATTGAGAGTTGTATTAACGAAGTCTGTGAGCTATAAAATAGTCTTGGATTATTTTAGCAGAGGTATTGATATTACAAGCCCTACCCCCCCTCTCTCTCTCTCTCTCTCTCTCTCTCTCTCCCCCCCCCCCCCCCCCCCCACACACACACACACACACACACACACACACACACATATATATATCCAAAATCTCATCAGGTAATGAATTGTGTGCCAGTCTAGCTATAATTTGACAATTGGAAAGTCTTGGACAGGTTGACACAAGAACAAAATTTTAATAATTTTCATAATTTCAGCCATAACTGTAGAATATTTCAACATTTATGAAGAACACGAGAGCTTTATGTAGTTTTTAAGTACATTTGAAATTGGCCGAAAATGTGATCCATTATTTTGATTCCTTCTTGCTTACTGTGAACCGTTTACTTGTTCTTACATTTTGTAATATGCATAACCAGATGCCACCTGTTGCCTTTGGTTTTACCTTGCACTAGGACGAAGCCATGTAAATTTGTCTTTCGTAGGGAAGCACATTGTAAGATAGTAAAGCTTATGTGTGCTTCTGATGGAGACTACTGTTGTAGTATTCATAAATATATGAAATATCTCCCCAAAGCTTATATTTCTGTTCAGAATTAGTCAGCTCTCATATGCAGAAATATACTTATGAGTTCTAAAATATTTCTGTTTATCATTAGATATAGCAAGACATTTTAAAATCTAATTAGTGGCATACTTACAGTTGTGTTGTTTTGCACAGCTGATACAGCGCCACCAAGCTTGCAGGAAGCATGCCGAGTAGTATTACGACGGGAGCTACGCCGACTGGTGGAAGCAGAATTACCACCTCCACCACCACCAGCTCCACGCCGTCCTCGATCAAGAGCCTCTGGTTTACGCAGGCATACATTTGGGCAGTTAATGCTTCCATTGCTTGATGGATCAGTAGAGGAACTGCGACCTGTGGCAGGTGTTGTGCGTCTGCCTGCTCCACCATCTGGTTTCAGGAGTGGGGGACGAGGTGGAAAACGCCGCAAATCTGACTCGGGCCTCGGAGATGAGGAGGATGCTGACATTGAAATTTCAGGTGATTCACCTTCAGGGGAAGAAATGGCATCTGGTTCTGACCTGTCTGATGCAGATGGAGATGACTCACCACCGCCCCCACGTCGCCGTACTCCAGCTACAGTACGAACTCCACCTGGTGCAGCTTATGCTGCAGGTATGCGTGCCAAGATCCTTCAGTTGCCACTCCCTCCTACTCTAAAGAGTTTTCTGAACCTGAACAGGGACTTCTAATAGAGTGAGAGTCCTCTTTTACATTGGTGAATTTCTTTTATTATGTGGAGATTGTTGTTTACATGCCCTTCTACACTGAAATAAGATCGATTTATAAATTATTTTGGTTTCCTTTGCTTTTCATTAATTTCTGAGGCTTTCAGTTGTTTTGTGTATAAATTAAAGGTATATGCCAAAATAAACATAGTGGCCAATAACATGGTGCCTGAAATTTTACTTTCTGTGAGATTGAAACAAAATACCAGTAAAATTTTCATTATTATGATTACACGAGGAGTATGTCAT
This sequence comes from Schistocerca americana, assembly GCF_021461395.2. Taxonomy (NCBI): domain Eukaryota; kingdom Metazoa; phylum Arthropoda; class Insecta; order Orthoptera; family Acrididae; genus Schistocerca; species Schistocerca americana. The sequence continues at coordinate 587,475,025 of NC_060119.1, forward strand.
AGCCTTGATCTCATCGACAGATTTTATATAGTATACCTGGGTAGGAAGCAGTGACTCTCGTTACATATCCTGCCAAGCACTGTATGAATTTGCTCCAACAGATGCTTACAGCTTACTCTAATAACACACGAGTGGAATTCCAGTCCTCTAATCAGATTCTGCCATGGAATTTGACTGTATCATACTAGCTGTTATTTTATAGATGGAAAATTAAGATATTCTAGAGTTCTCAATACTCTGGTGTTTGTTTAATGTGTTTTTCCCCATTTCTTGTGAAGTTACCTTCAGTAGTAGCCATTTCTAAATGAGATAGTACAGTGGTCATTAATATGCAGCTTATTTATAGCTAAGCCTATAGTTATCAATTCATTTGATAAGTTTGTTTCTTCTAGCTTCCAGTTTCATGTGGTCCTATTTACACTTGACTGGCCAGCTAAACTTTCATTTCTATGTGATAAACTTCCCGGAAAAACATAGGGCTGCTGAAAAGTGTCCATATTTATTTTATCTATAGGTTCTTCAGAAATTGTTACTTGTTGTTGTAAATCTCTGTATAGATGTAGAAAAAGAGTTACAGAAAAATATTCTGAGAAAGGGAGGAATAAAAGTGGAATTACATGTTTAACTGACAATACTGGAAATACGAGATACAGATCAGAAGAATTAACTTTAACACACATTCAGAGAGTGACAAGGGGGGCTTTGAAAAGGAACAAGGACAATGTCATGACAGTTATAATAGTAGTAAAATATCTTTTGCGCAGTCATTGTATTACATGTTGTGTGTGTGATTTTAGTACTTGGATCACTTTTCTCTGGCTGCCTTCATATTCTGGTCATTCTCAATCATTTTGTATTATTTTACATGGGAACTGCTGGTTTGTAAATGTTGCACATTATTACTTTCAGGCTTACAAGTGTTGTACACGATTTACTTGTGGTGTAACTTAAAAATAAATTTGGTGTATTCCTGATTATTACTTGCTTGTTGATGTAAATACTTCACGTTTTGTCCTTTCTATTGTACTGCTTTCTTATTGGAACAAATCAATTACTTTTTTAGATTGTGATGTAAGCCACTACCAGCTGCATTAATTGAAAACTGTTGGTATTGTATAAGTCCCATAAATCACTTGATTAAATTTCCCTGTATAAAACCAAAATACTCTGTTGTTCTTGGTAGTTCTGAAATATAGGAGGTACATAATGTGTAATAAAGTATCTTGCAAAAACATTGTGTGTGTTCCAGTGTAACATATTTTCATGAAATAACTATTTTTAGTTCTGTTACAGGCTTGCTCCGATTTTGCCATATATGTACAAACCTATATGCCAGACAGATATATAAACTTGGTCCAGAGTTACTGATTTCTCACACAGAAAAACCAATTTTGTTATAAAAGATGTTTCTGTACTCCCTATTAATAAAATTTTAATTATGTTGTACTTAATTGCTTATTATGATTCAATGGATTAACCTCCACCCATTGAAGAGTGCTAGGTTTTGAAAGTTCCTAAGTTGTAAAAATTCCTTATATGTATGTCTAACATGTCATCAACCTTGTTAAAAATCTAAATGATAAATTGTGGTCTATGAAATACGAATTGTGTATTTTAGTGTAAAATATCAGTTTTGTTTGGATATATTTTATATTTTGCTTATGAACTTGTATTTGTAGCAATGTTAATAAATATTTTAGACATCAAATGTGTGTTTCACTGTAATTACATGAAGAATATGGCACACATTTGTCAGAAATGGGTTGCATGACATATGCCAGCATCCCCCCCCCCCCCCTGTGCCATAACGTATACATACATAATGGAAAAAAATTGCAACACCAAGAAGCAGTTGTGCAACATAAGCAAAAATTGATTGAGGCATTTCTACATCTGGAAGATAATTTCTATTCAAGTTTTGTGCCAGTCTCATATGAGGTTGCAAATCAGATTTGCTTTAAATACACACTGTAATGTTCATGAGCGTTAGTTATCTTCGAGATTGGACGTGGTGGCTTGATGTCAGTCAAGAATGCCTTTAAATGTAACAAAAACCCCATTGTCCACACATTACTGAGTTTGAACGAGGTCATGTAATAGGACTAGCAGAAGCTGTTCCTTCTGTGATATTGCAGAAAGACTCGACTGGAATGTAGCCACTGTACATAACTGCTGGCCGTAATGGTCAAGAGAATGTTCGGTCGCAAGAAGACCAGGCTCTGGACAGCCAATGGCACTACTGAGAAGGAAGACCATAGTGTTTGGCATATGGCTCTGGTGTATCATACTGCATCTGCAGCAGAAATCTGAGCAGCAGTTGGTACCACAGTGACACAACAAACTGTAACAAATCAGTTCCTTCAAGGACAGCTCCAAGCCAGATGCACTGTAGCACATATTCCCCTGACCCCAAATTATTGCCATTCCGACTTAAATGGTGTGAAGCTGAGGAGGGCAGGGTGGAGATCTGCTATGTTTTTTGATGAAAGCTGGTTGTGCCTCGGTGCCAGTGAAAAAGAGAGAGAGAGAGAGAGAGAGTGTGTGTGTGTGTGTGTGTGTGTGTGTGTGTGTGTGTGTGTGTGTGTGTTTTTAGGAGAAGGCCAGTCGAGAGCCTGCAACCAACCTGTCTGCATGCTACACCCGCAGTTATGGTGTAGGGTGCGATTTCGTGTGACAGCAAAAGCACTCTTGTGGTAATCCCAGGCACCCTGACTAAGTTTTTACGTCAATCATGATTTTTACCCGTTGTACTGCCATTCATGAGCAGCAGTCCAGGGTGTGTTTTCCTATAGGATAACAGTCACCCAGATACAGCTGTTGTAACACAACACAATGTGCCAACATGTTGCCTTGGCATCCTTGAGCACCATATCTGTCTCCAATCGAGCCCAAGTGAGACATTATCAGATGACAACTCCAGTGTCATTCACAAACAGCCTTCGACATCCCTGTGTTGACCGAACAAGTGCAACTGCCATGGAACTCCATCCCACAGACTGACATCCAGCACATGCACAACACAGTGCATGTATGTTTGTGTTCAACTGGCAGTTACACCAGTTATTAATGTACCAGCATTTCACATTTGCAATGGCTCATCTCGTGCTTACATTAACATGTAATCTTGCAGTGTTAATAAGAAATATGTTACCTAGACAAATTTATTACCAAAATTTTTGTTACTCTACATTAATTATGTTTTAGCAGCATGATTTTTTGTGTGTAAGGGTATTTTCCGTGCCTTTGTGATTTATTATGATAAGGCAGGTTACTACCACCTTCTCTCTCCTCCTCCTCCCCCCCCCCCCCTCTCTCTCTCTCTCTCTCTCTCTCTCTCTCTCTGCTGGATCAAGCAAGAGCACTTGCCTCCTCCAAGACATGGCACAGATCTCAGCTTCAAATCCTAATTGATCACATAGCTTAAATCTGCCAGAAAGTTTCAAATCGGTGCACAGTCCTCAACAGAGTGAAAATTCATTCTGGGGTTCTCTAGTCCTTGGGCAAGACATTTCTGTGCTATATCCTCTCTTCCAGGAGTGCTAGGTATGCAGGACAACTTGTAAGAAACTTCAAAAATAGGAGAAGACGTACTGGTAGAAGCAAAGCTGTGAGGGAGTGTCATGAGTTGTCCTTGGATGGCTCAGTCATTGAGCCCTTGCCGGCGAAAGGCAAAAGTCATTTAGCTCAGTCCCGTCCATCACACAATTTTGATGTGCCAAGCATTGAAAATCAGCACAAACTTGCACTGTAAAATAAATTGACATATTTGTAAGTATTTGAGACGAAAATAGTGATACTTCATTTTTTTTTAAATAATGAAAGCTGTTTACGAGTGTCCCCTTGACAGCCATCACATTTCCGTTTGCAGTTAAAGTGTAGTGAAATTCTATTCCGTTTTACCACATAAGTAAGCAAAGAGACAATTACTAATTGCATGACTTTTAATCATGATAAAATTAGATGCTTTTTGTAATGCAGTGCTAGGGTCTGCAGAAATTTTCTTAGCCACTAAAGCTTCCAGATGAATCCTACAACAATAAAAGTAATTGGATCTTTGCTTGCAGATAAATAAAACACAAAATCCTGCTCTTTTTCGTGTTATCACTGCTGGGGCATATTCTTATCACATTTATTCCATTCCAAGCTCATTTAATTGCAAAATCATCCATATTTTGAAAAATCTTTTACCCATAATGTGCTCCACAAACAACCAGCAAAATAATCTGTGCGCACACACTCAGCGATATGATTGCTGACTTACGCCAACAGTTGTCAGGTTTTTAGTGTCACTTGGTTCATCCACCCGAACTGCATATTTCAATCTTTTTCAATTCTTGCATTAAGTTGCTGACACTGGATGGTGCTCATTTCCAAAATGCATCTGTGTGCTGTATCATAATACATTTTTTGTTAATTTGAGTTCAGATTTTTTGGCACCTGTATAATTTCAATCATTCATACAGTCACATAAGATCTTTGTTTACAGTAGAAGGCACTTTAAGCATTGCAACCAAATAAGAGGATTTATAGTATGCTTTTAATTGCTTCTTCCTGATCAGTGTGTGAGATGTCCTTTGGACTTTTCCAGTTTCACATAACCGTTTGAAAGACTTCTCAGGCTTATCGGAAGACAAATGTCTCTTTAATTCTATAGTTCGTTTCAAATCAAGCTTACAGGTCTATCTTCAGTATTTGTAAAAATAAAAACAGATCCATATTGCAGAAATACTCCATAGTATTTCTGCATTTTTACTTGCAAAGATACGTTGTCTGCGGTTTTATATAACTCCACATACCTGTTACAACTGGATGGTCCCAGTTCTGCAGGATCTATAGCTTCAGCATCCTACCTTGTCTTGATGTTTGACAGATTTAACCACTTACCCATTGCTAAGACACTTTAGATTATTTCTGGTTCTGACAATGATAGAACCCAAATCACTCACTTGTTTCTGGATTTGTGTGCCTAAACCTGGTAGAAACACAGTTGCTAACCATTTGCATGCAACTGCCATAAACTTCAGCACTAGTAGTCTTCAAGGGGGGCAAGTTTTTGAACCTGATGAGAGTTTCCCATACACAAACAACTAAATATTAGCTGAAATAAAGATAACAGGCTGGCCAAACACCAAAACAAATTTGAATGTTTATCACTAATGGCAATTGTAACTGTCTGCAATAAAATAAGATTGCAAGCAGTGATCGGATGTTTCTTCATCTTTTACTCCCTTGACAAACAATTTAACATTATCAAGAGTTAAGGGTGAGAAGTTTTTCCTGATAATTACACGACCCCCCCAAAAGTGTTCATGACCTGCAGTTTGAAAAGCCTTTAGTGTACCACCAACAGCCATTAATTTAAAGAAAATACAACACCAAAGCAAATATCAAAAATCATTTTTGCTAAAAGCCAGTCATACATTCTCATGACAGTGATCTTAGCAGAGTATTAAAGCCTTGTTTAGAGTTGTTAGGACCACCCTTGAACTGTGATTGTAACCAGATAACAACTCAGGCATATTGCCTGACAGGCAAAAGCAAGCCGAAATGACACCCATCTATAAACTATGGAAATAAGAAAACCACGTCCAATCACAGACCCAATTCTCTTATTCCATTGTTTTCAGAATTTTTTGAGAAAGTAAGTTTGAGAGCATAACTTGATAACTCTTTCAGTTAGTCTCTCGAATACAGAGAATGAGCTCAACTACCCTGTTGGAGTATTCCATGGCCTTACCAAGATCTCTCCTTTTTATTGGCCATAAAATTCTTCTTATTGAGGTAACATGTTCAGATTTTAATGGCATCCACATATGGAGTTTTACCTTTGTAACAGGTCTTAACTTCGTAATGGAAAAGGAGAGTATAACATTGACAAACTATGCCAGATGAATAAAATTAAACTCTGAAGAGAAGAACGCCGGCCGGAGTGGCCGAGCGGTTCTAGTAACTACAGTCTGGAACCGCGCGACCACTACAGTCGTAAGTTCCAATCCTGCCTCGGGCATGGATGTGTGTGATGTCCTTAGGTTAGTTAGGTTTAAGTAGTTCTAAGTTCTAGGGGACTGATGACCTCAGAAGTTAAGTCCCATAGGGCTCAGAGCCATTTTTGAAGAGAAGAACATGAAGTCCAGAGTTGTGGAACATTCCATACTTCTTTTCAACTTGGGTAAGCATACTTCCAATGATTTTTAAAGAGAGTAAAAAAAAACTGTAATGTTTGGTAATGATAAAAGCATACTAGTAAGTAGTGCTCACTCAAACATGACTGGCAGAGGCCCTACACCTGATTCCTGACAGTCTCTCTTACTCTCATAGTTTCTTGTATTTTGCTATTTAAAATGAATAAAAATGGCTTGCAGGTACCAGATAGGGACATTAATGGTCGTACACTAAATGAGACACTGCTTAAAATTGCTTGGAACCCACTTGAGCAACAGGGTAAAATGTAGCTCACACAGAGATAAACTAAAAATTAGATCACTTCGTATGGTTAGCAGTCTGAAGTATTTAACTTGTGTTGCCTTAAATATAGTGTGCCTGAGCATGGTGGCACAGTGTCTATCTCACTGGAGTTGCATTTGGGAGGACAGTAGTTCAGATCTCATTCCAGCCATCCAGTTTCAGGTTTTCTGTGGTCTTCGTAAGTCACTTAAAGCAAATTTCAGAATGGTTCCTTTGAAAAAGACATGGCCAGTTCCCTTCCTTCCCTTTCCTGCCTTAATCAGAGGTTGTACTCCATCTCTAATATCCTCATCATAAACAGGATGCTAAACTGTACTCTTCATTTGTCCTTTGAACACAATGTGTTAGCTGATTCTGCTTATTTTCACTCCTTGCTGTTTCTTGAAACCATGTTTTTGGAGTGCCACAAAAATGTTGAAAGCTTTTAGTCAACGAAAGTAGTTAGTAACATTATTGTGTATAGTATGAGGGGCATTCAATAAGTAATGCAACACATTTTTTTCTGAAAGCAGGTTGATTTTATTCAGGATTCCAATACCTCATATTATTCCTAACTCTCTCAGTAACAAAACCCTAGTGTTCAACATAATCTCTGTTCAATGCAAAGTGTTACACCAACTTATTGGGAGGGCCTGTATGCCTGCATGGTACCACCCCGTGGGTCGGCATTGGAGCTGCGACAATAATCTCCCCATCATCCACATACTGAGTGCATCCTTCATTAGGCCAAACAGATGGAAGTTGAAAGGTGTGAGATCCAGGCTGTAGGGTGGATGAGGAATAACAGTTCAATTAAGTTTTCTGAGCTCCTTTCAGATGTGCAAACTTGTGTGAGGCCTTGCATTATCATGGAGGAGGAGAAGTTGTTTGCATTTTAGTGGCGATGCACATGCCGAAGTCATTTCTTCAATTTTGTGAGGGTAGCACAATACACTTCACAGTTTATTGTTGCATCATGAGGGAGGACATCAAACAGAATAACCACTTCAGTGTCGTAGAAGACCATCACCATGACTATCTCCTGAGGGTGTGGCTTTGATCTTTTTTGTTTTTTTTTTTTGGAGGAGAGGTGGCATGGCATGACACAATGGATTGCTGCTGTGTTTCTAGTTTGAAGTGATGAATTCATGTTTCATCACCTGTGATGATGTTTGATAAAAATTAACATGATCATCCTTCTAAAATGCAAGCAGTTCTGCACAAGTAGTCCTTCGTTGCTCTTTGTGGTCTTCTGATAGGCAGCGGGGAACCTGCTAGGCATGCACATTTGAGTACCCCAACTGATGGTGTTGTGTGTCGGCACTACCAACAGAGACATCCAGTTGAGCAGCAAGGTGTTTGATTGTGATCCATCAATCACCTCAAATGAGAGTGTTGACACGTTCTAACATTGCAGGAGTTACAGCTGTGTGCACCCAGCCAGCACGCTTGAGATTAGGCAGGTTCGTGTGACTTCATTGCAGTAATGACAGACACCTTACACAATGACTCACCATGTGTTTGCTCACTGCCAGGTTTCCATAGATATTCTGCAAGCATTTCTGAAGATCTGTGATGCTCTGGTATTCTGCTAAAAGAAACTTGATGATAACACTCTATTTGAAATGAACCTCCATTACAGACGTCACCTATTGGAACTATATGAAACTATAGAGGCTGAAGCAGAGATATTCCATGGTGTTTCACAACAACTTCTGTATTTTTTTCAGCTGGAATTGGCCAAGAAAAAAAAATGTGTTGCTTTACTTATTGAATGACCCTTGTAGATAATTGCATATCTGGCAGATTCCTCTTCAAATATCTGTAAAATTGTATTTCTTTTTTGGCAATATTGAAAATCCAAGGATAAGAAGAACCCAATACTTCTTCAGCTTTATTCAGATACTATTCCATCGTAGATAATGGTGTCATCTGCAAAAAGACTGAGAGATTACTCTTAATATCATCTATCAGATCATTAATGTGCAAAATGAAAATTAAGGGACCCAACATACTTCGTGGGGGCATACCTGAACTTAATTCCATGTCTACAAATGACACTCCAGCCCAGATAAAGTTCTGGCAGCTCCCTACCAAAAAATCCTCAATGCAGTCGTTATATTTCATTTGATACTCCATATAAATGTACATATGTTAACAGGTGTTGGTTTGGTACAAAGTCAATAGCTTTTCAGAATTCAAGAAAAACGGCACCCACCTGTTTGCCTCGATCAGTGACTTTAAAGATGTTAGGTGAACAGAGAGCATGCTGGATTATGTATGTCTAACATTTCTGGAATCTGTACTAGTTGGCAGCAAGGAAATCATTTTGTAGAGCTCTGAATATGTTCTAAGTCTGTGCAACTTCGGGATTGTAGTAATATTAGCTGGTAGCTGTGTGGGTCATATATGCTATCCCTCTCAAATACGGTTGTGACTTATGCTTTCTTTCAGCCACTGAGCAGTTTTCTGTTATAGGGACTACGATATACAGGTTGGTTGTAAATTGGTGTCCATAAATGAGGGGATATGTTCCTTTTATCAAAAAATTACAAAAAGTCAATATGAACAAGGGTCCAAAAATCCTTTTTTAGAGAGCTACAAAAGGAAATCACATGTAACATTACCAATAAACCCATATAACTCCCTAATGAATGATTTTGGACCCATATTCATATGGACCTTTTCTAATGTTTTGGTGTTGTGAAACATCCCTACATTTATGGACATCAATTTACAAATGCCCTGTGTTATGCTTAAGAGGAGGACTAACTCAGCTGCAAATTCTGTATAGAATCTAACAGAGACTTCCGTCAGGCCCAAAACCTTGTTCAGTTTTAACAATTTCAGCTGTTTCTAGACACCACTGGCACTAATATTTATATTATTTATCTTTGCAATCTTAAGACTTACCTCAGAAGATAGATTAAGGAAAGGAAACCTACATTTCTAGCAGATGTAGATTTAAAGAAAGCTTTTGAAAATGTTGACTGGAATACTCTCTTTCAAACTCTGAAGCTGGCAGGAGTAAAATACAGGAAGTGAAAGGCTATTTACAGTTTGTACAGAAACCAGATGGCAGTTATAAGAGTTGAGGGGCATGAAAGGGAAGCAGTGATTGAAAATGGAATGAGACAGGGTTGTAGTCTATCCACAATGTTATTCAATCTATATATTGAGCAAGCAGTAAAGGAAACAAAAGAAAAAATCGGAGTAGGAATTGAAATACATGGGGAAGAAATAAAAACTTTGAGGTTTGCTGGTGACATTGTAATACTGTCAGAGACAACAAAGGACCTGGAAGAGCAGTTAAACAGAATGGACAGTACCTTGAAAGGAGGATATAAGATGAACATCAACAAAAGCAAAATGAGGTTAATGGAATGTAGATTAAGTAAATCAGGTGATGCTGAGGGAATTATATTAGAAAATGAGACAGAACCCGACTAAAAGAAGAGATCAGTTGGTAGGACACATTCTGAGGCATCAAGGAATCACCAATTTAGTATTGGAGGGTAAAAATTGTAGAGGGAGACCAAGAGATGAATGCATTTAGTGGATCCAGAAGGATGTGGGTTGCAGTAGTTACTCAGAGATGAAGAAGCTTGTACAGGACAGAGTTGCATCAAATCAGTTCCTGGACTGAAGACCACAACACCACATCTTTGCAATGGGGCATGAATTAAAGTGGGGCCTTTGTTACCGTCAATTTCAATTCCAGTGTCACCTGTGAGTGACTGTACACTATGTTTTGTGCCACTGACAGCCCTTAAGCATGTCCAGGAACTCCTTGGTTTTTGTGAGAACTGTTTGAGATTCTGATATGGCAGTCATTGAAGTCTTCACATGTGCCTTTTTGATAGTATATGTGTTTCATTTAGCATCTGTCTATGTGCCATTTATTTATAATTTTCTTCATAGAGAAACTGCACCTTGGAGAGACCCTCCCTTTATGAATTTTTTACTAGGTACACATTTACATCCAACCTTCTATAAGGTTCTATATAAAAACAAAGATGAGGTGACTTACCGAACGAAAGCGCTGGCAGGTCGATAGACACACAAACAAACACAAACATACACACAAAATTCAAGCTTTCGCAACAAACTGTTGCCTCATCAGGAAAGAGGTAAGGAGAGGGGAAGACGAAAGGAAGTGGTTCTGTAGAGGAACTTTCACTCTGCAGTGATTGGACCTTCCAGTATCATATTAAGTATTAATGCAGTTTGCAATGGCTCAACCTCTTCATTAATGTATATCTGGACTTGTTCGATATCCACGGAGGTTCCCTTTAATGATGGGATGTGTGGAAGATATGCTGAAACTTGCTGTATTGACTTATGCCTATAGTTCAACATGAACCACAAAACACTACTTGTGATTTATTCTTTTCTCATTCCTCACAATATTTTTCCATTCATCCACCTTGTCTTCTATATACTTTAGTGAACATTCTTCTGCTTTTACCTTTTTTCTTTGTTTTGAATGTCATCATCCAGTATACTTATTGAATTACCTATCTTTACTCTTGAAATATTAAAAAAATTATTAATCTTTGTTCCTCTGTCATTTTCATATGTGAAAGAAGCATAACACAGCTCTTCGAAATCAAATCTGAGTGTCGCAAGACAGTCCTGTAAACTTCTTTCTCACTTTTCATATTTTTTACCACAGATTTTTGGAAGGCCTTTTCTTTATGGGTGTTCATTATGTAAGGAGCTTTATTTGCATTCTAATGTCTAATTTTTGTATGAATTTACATTGCTGTTTTTTAGTATAGATGTTCTTACAAAGTTAGCATGTCATCTCAAGTTTAATGATTCTAGCACCATTCATATATTAGTATCTGAATTACTCAGCTGAGGTTTACAAATTTTTGGGTTTTATTGGACTTTTTGCAATTTCAATCTTTGGCATTTTGAGTGCATCCTAAATGTTGATCTTGAACTATTCCAAATGTTGAGGTTTGAAGGTCTGTTTCCTTTGCAATTTTTTTCCAAAAGCTGTATCTGAATAATGGCTGAATATGTATTTTGAACAAATACTCACCTGCAAAAGCCAGATGTATAATCCAAAACCTTTGTTTTTGGTTTCCAGTTTGATTTCATTATCTATTTATGTTTCTTATAATACCATTTTCCATTCTCAAAATAATTTTTTCCATGATATAGTTAAAGAGATGCCTGTCTCCTTGGAGCCTTGTTTTATTCCTGGATGCTTGCGATAATTTTCTTACAAATTTCACTTTGGAGTCCATGCATTTGTGAGGGATTGTATGATTCAGTTTGTCAGTCAGTTATCTATTTGGAATTCATGGTGTGTGGACAGAAAAATTGAACTGTCTACAGAAATGTATATTGCGTGGAAGACAATGGAAGTGATGGAAAACTCATGGTATTGTTTTGTCTGTAAGTAATGTCCGGTTAATGTGAGGTAGTTGAATATTTGTCTCATCTTCCTTGTGGCATCCTCCCTGATGTAGCTGTCCATCAATCTGGCTTTCTAACCAGCTCCATATGCCACTTTATAGGAAATTAGTTTGAACAAATACTCACCTGCAAAAGCCAGATGTATAATCCAAAACCTTTGTTTTTGGTTTCCAGTTTGATTTCATTATCTATTTATGTTTCTTATAATACCATTTTCCATTCTCAAAATAATTTTTTCCATGATATAGTTAAAGAGATGCCTGTCTCCTTGGAGCCTTGTTTTATTCCTGGATGCTTGCGATAATTTTCTTACAAATTTCACTTTGGAGTCCATGCATTTGTGAGGGATTGTATGATTCAGTTTGTCAGTCAGTTATCTATTTGGAATTCATGGTGTGTGGACAGAAAAATTGAACTGTCTACAGAAATGTATATTGCGTGGAAGACAATGGAAGTGATGGAAAACTCATGGTATTGTTTTGTCTGTAAGTAATGTCCGGTTAATGTGAGGTAGTTGAATATTTGTCTCATCTTCCTTGTGGCATCCTCCCTGATGTAGCTGTCCATCAATCTGGCTTTCTAACCAGCTCCATATGCCACTTTATAGGAAATTAGTTTGTTACTGAATGGAACACTCATTCCCAATATTTGATTGCATCCATTTTGTCTTTCCTTTTGTGAAGCTTGCGAATTAGTTCATCTTTCCAGTCTTGTGATATTTCTCACACTTCCAAATTAAAAAAAAAATGTAGTACAGGACTCATTTGTTAGCTTTGGACAAGTAAGTGCCGATGTAATTACTTGTATTCCATGTTCTCTTTTAGTTTTAGCTTGTTACCATTTTTCTACGTGTCCGGCCATCCTGATTTAGGTTTTCCGTGATTTCCCTAAATCGCTCCAGGCAAATGCCGGGATGGTTCCTTTGAAAGGGCACGGCTGACTTCCTTCCCCATCCTTCCCTAATCCGATGAGACCGATGACCTCGATGTCTGGTCTCCTTCCCCAAAACCACCCAACCATTTTTCTTACTGTTATGGACTAGGTGGTGAAGAGTTCACATTTTGTCTCTCATGTGATTTAAACATTAATTCCTCTTTGGTTCCTTCCCATTTGGTAATTTTTTAAAGTTCTTAGCTAGTAGTGTACAGTTTTGTGTGTTGTTAAGTGTTGAACCGTCCCCTTTTCTTTTCTAAAGCACAGTCTTGGAGGCAGGTGTAGTTCCTTTGTGACTGTTTCAAAAACTTCTTCACTGGGTGCTGTTGTTCCTTGTTAAGTATTTTCTTTGAAGTTATTAGCCTTTTTAGTTGTTGCTTTGCTAACCTTCTGGAAGTGGTGGTAATTTTATTGGGTTTTATTCAATTTCCTTGCTCATATTCTGTTATCCAGGGCTTTGTGACATGTACCATCTGTGCTTCATAGTTCATCTTATAGCAGCAGTTTTGCCAGCTATTAATTTGAAAAATTGTCTCAATGTTATTGTTAATTTATTTTAATTTTTGGCGGGATCATCATGTTGTTGTATACTTTTTTCTTGTATTATCTCATTTGGGAAGCATTTGGATTTTTATTTTAGCCAAAAAGGCTTTGTTCCCATATTAATTTCTATTCTGATTTTTAAATTCACAGTTTCTTTTTTATTTTGAACCTATATTGCCACATATTTAAATTCTGAATACTTTGTGTATGTTCTCTGGGTCTCTTGCTTTCTGGGAAGGTATTTGGTAGAAGTAGATTGTAGATTGTAGATTGTATTTTATTGGTCCTGTTGCCTACATAGCAGCTTATGCATAAGACATTGGACAAGTCAAGTTATAAATATACAGCCTGAAAGCAATTTCAAGGCATACATATTTAAGCTTACAATAATATACTTTACACACAAGTATTTATATAACACATTTCATAAATTTAAATATTCATCAATGGAATAAAAGCAGTGATGCTGTAAATATGACTTTAGAGATTTTCCAAATGTATTGACCTCAGTGATAGCTTTTATGTTTTCAGGAAGTTTGTTATAAAGCTTAACTCCCATGTGAAAAGTACCTTTTTGGCACAGTGCTGTGCTGATTTGAGTCATATGTAAGTTCCTGTTTTGTCTGGTAAAGTGCTCATGTATATCACAGTTTTTTTGTAGCCTCTGGTCCTTGCCTATTACATTTAATTTAAAGAACAAAAGGGTTTCCATAATGTATACACACGGTAATGGGGGAATACCAGATTTCTTAAACAGGGGTTTACAAGAGTCTCTAGGCTTGCACCCAAACAAGATTCTAATGGCCCTTTTTTGTAGTTTAAATGTGCTATTAGCTATTTTAGAGTTTCCCCAGAAGGTGACCCCATATCTAAGACGAGAATGAAAGTACGCATGATATGCACTCATTACTGTTTTCTCACTACAGCATGATTTTAATGAACAAAGAAGATAACATGTTTTGCTCAGTTCTGTATTGAGACATTCAATATGCTTATTCCATCTGATGTTACTCTGCAGCCAAAGTCCTAAGAATTTGGTTTCAGTACTGTTACCAACTGGTTCGTCATTGATAGAGACTGATGGGATAAACATGTCCTTGTTAGGAACATTGTGGAATTTTAGAGCAACGGTTTTCTTACTGTTTATTACAAGCTGGTTACTCTGTGCCCAGCTGCTAAGTTGTTTCGTGACCGTGTTTACTGCCTGCTGTAACTGCTCATCGTCGTCTCCTTTTAATAGAATCGTGGTGTCATCTGCAAATATGATTGATTTGTGTGCATCAATATTTAAGCTTAGATCATTTATGTACAGAAGAAACAGAAGGGGTCCCAATACGGATCCTTGGGGTACACCACATTTTATTTGTTTATAGTCAGATAAGTGATTAGATACAGTTTTTAGTTCAATATTTGTGTGCTTGACGCACACTGCCTGCATACGATTTGTCAGGAAGGAACTGATCCACTTGTTGGACAGACCTCGAATACCATATCTTTCTAGCTTTGATAGCAGAATTTTATGGTCCACCATGTCAAAAGCTTTTGACAAGTCAATAAAGACTCCTATTGTTTCCTGTTTTTTGTCCATCAGGTTTAGGATGGAATTGATGCACTCATAGACAGCAGTTGTCGTTGACCTCTTATTTCTGAATCCATGTTGTTCATTACATAGGATGCTGTTTTTATTTATAAATTTCATAAGTTTCTCATACATAACTTTTTCCAGTACTTTAGAGATGCAGGAGGAAATTGTGATGGGTCTGTAGTTATTTACATTGTCTTTATCCCCTTTTTTATATGCAGGAATAACTTTTGATGTTTTTAACACATCAGGGAAAGTGCCGGCCTGAAGTGAGCAGTCGCATAAATGTGTGAGTACTTCAATTAGGTTTGATGCGCTCTTCTTTAACATTGTTGCAGGTATACCATCAATACCTGCCGATTTGGAATTTTTTAGTCCTTTTATTGCTTTAGCTACTTCATCTTGTGAAACAGAACTGATGTACATTGATCCTCTGCATGTACTTATTTTATATTCATTTGCCTGGATGCTCTTAAAGTTTGATTGTAACATATTTTCAGCAACACCTGTGAAAAAGTTGTTAAATGTGTTAGCTACTTCTAAGGGGTTTGTTACTTTTTTATTTTTATGTGATAGTGTTATATTTTTCCAAGGTTGTCTGTATTCTCCACATTCTTTTTTTATAACACTCCACATAGCCTTTGATTTATTAGCTGAATTATAAATGATTTCATCATTATGCATTGTTTTTGCTGCTTTTATTACTTTTCTTAATATTTTGGAGTATTTTTTATAGTATGCGCGTACTTCAGGTGAGGAATTTTTTGAGTTACATATTTCATGAAGTAGTCTTTTCTTCTGGCATGAAACCCTTATTCCCTTTGTGATCCAGCTGTTTGTTCTAGAGTTTCCCTGTATGGTTAATGTTTTCAGTGGGAATGCAAGTTCAAAGAAATGGGTTAATGTATCAATGAAAGTGTCGAATTTTTCATTTACATCGTTCATTTTGTACACTCCTAGCCATTTTTCTTTCTGTAATAAGTTGTTGAAGTAGTTCACATTATGCTGATTATAGCTTCGATATGCTGTTCTAAGAGACATGTTGTTAATAATACTGCCTTGTACTTTTATGCTTAATATTTGAGCAAGATGATCACTAAAACCTGGATTGAAAATTTTTAGTGAGGTGTTATGTAAACTCTTCTTTACTAGAAACTGATCAAGAGCTGTTTGACAAGTTTCTGATACTCGGGTAGCTGCTTTTACTTCAGCCTTTAAATTGTAGGACGTTGCAAGGTTCAAAATGGTCTCCCTATTTCCACTATTCGTGAGGAAGTCAATATTGAAGTCACCACAGATTATCAATTCACAATCTATTTTGTTTACTTTATTTAGCAATGACTCCAATTTGTTTAAGAAAAGTTCAAAATTCCCGGACGGTGATCGGTAAACTGTAGCAATAACCAGGTTGAACTGAGTAATTTTTATAGCTGCAATTTCATAATCCTTTTCGACATTTGCCCTAGTTAAGTCAGGTAGTGTAATAAAATCTACATTTTCCTTTGTGTAAATAGCTACCCCACCCTGTTTGCTGTTTTTCCTGCAGTAGTAAGCAGCCAAGACAAATTTGTTTATTTTCGTATTCTGGATTAATTCTGGGTTAAGCCAGTGCTCAGAAATGCATAACACTGAGATATCATTAAGTTCATGTGTTAATATAACGTTAATTTCATCGATCTTATTACGCAGGGATTGCACATTATGGTGATAAATTTTTAGTTCGGGCGTATTCACGATTTGGTAATTGGGATATCAGTTTTAGACTGAAGACTTTTGGTTTGTCCTATGTAGGATACTCTCATACTATCTTCTTATGCATTGAAGTCTCCAAGTAGTTTCTTGACAGTGCCTTTGGAAATTCGTTTACTTTGCCTAATAGCCCTTTGAAGAATTTTTGTGATATTCTATCTGAATTTGTTTCTTATTTCTTAGTTATTGGGATGTGAATGAATAGAAGTGTATTTTTGTATACATGTGACAGTGACATGTTTCCCCAGATGTAAACCAGAATTTGTTGATGAAATTCAGAATTTTTTACATTAAATGTTTCTGGTACTACTATATTTTTAAACAGCCCTTCCTAATATGAAGAACCGGCAGTAATGAGACCACTGCTCAATAAATGACTAGATTTAAGTTCATTGTAAAGAATGACTTTTTTGTCCTTTCAGTTGATGCAATTGTTAACCCTACAGATGGGGCCTTAAATGCTGCTTTACTGTGGAGCCAGATGAAGCCTGGTTACTATAACAAGTTGTTGCCCTCCATTACTCAAACAATCTTGAGATGGTCAATGATGCCTCTACAGCATCATCATCACCATCATCCGTCTTTTGACACACACTGCTGGATAAAAGACTCCTGTAGATTTTTTCATGCTTTACGATCTTCATATATTTCCTTACATTTCTCCTGCATTGTTTGTAATGTCATCTGCCTATCTTCCATGAGGTCTTTTTTTCTTTTATAGTCTCTAGGAATCAATCAAAGAACATCAGCAGATCAACTGCCATCTAGATATTCACCTGGCTGCATGTCTAACCACATCTTTCATATTTCATTAGAGTCATGGCTTTCAGTCTAGTCTCTCGTGTGATCCATTTTTTTGTCGTTGACTTCATTTGTCAAAGATTTGGTTTCCTGTCATTCCAACAATTTCTAACATGCACTTCTGAATCACTCTCTGGGTAGTCCTTGTTTTTATTAATAGTTTTTGCATTGAAAATGTATGCCTAAGTGCTTTAAGTCAAAACAGTTAATAGGTGCTGGTTGTAAATTTTGCTTTTCAAATACACTGGAAAAATAGTTTTCAAGTTCCTGTTTCATTACCAAAAGCATTCCAAACCATTGTACTCTGCCTACTTATTAAGTTTCTTCTTACTTTACTTTACAAGTGTCTAGGGCCTTATCAACCATACGCCTGCTCTATAAGCCTCTCCCACTTCTGTCTGTCCAATGCACTGTTTGTCCAGTTGCTGTTGCTGTTCATCCTAGTTGTGTTCTCTCGAATCTTATCCCATCATCTGATTCTGGGTCTTCCTCTTTCTCTTGTTCCATCTAGTGTTCTGCTGAATGCCATTCTACGTAATCTATTCTCTGTCATTGTTGCTATATGGCCTGCCCAATTCAACCTTCTCCTCTTGACCACTTCGATGATGTTACGGTATTTGTATGACCCCTCTTAATTCTTCATTTTTTTCTTATTCTCTATTCCATGTTATTTTCGTCATATACAGGTCCAAAAATTTTCCTTAGTACTTTTCTTTTGAATATTAACAGTTTTTCTTCATCTTTCTTTCCAAATATTAATGTTTCACATCCATATAACATCACAGGTATAATGGTCGATTGATATAAGTGGATTCTGAAGTTACTGCTAAGTGATCTTTTCCTTAGAATTTTGATGAAACTAAAAAGTGTCTTGTTTGCTGTTGCTAAACGGGCATCTATTTCTTTATCTGTTCTGTTGTTATTACTAAAAAGACTTCCCAGGTACTTGAAGTGGTCAACAGCCTTGAAATTGAATTCATCTACAGTCAAAGGTACATCTTTTCTGGTTTTCTTACTTATGGGCAGGTATTCTGTCTTTTCTTCATTAACATGTAATCCTGTTTTCTCAGCAATTTTGTAGTAATTGTGCATCATTCTGATTAATTCTGTTTTGGAACTACTTATCAGTGCTACATCATCTGCATAGGCAAGTGTTATAATGTTCACATGCTGCAGCTGGATCCCTTGTGGACTGATTTTAGAAAGTTCTCTATCAATCATCTCTAGTACAAGGTTAGATAAAATAGGTGAAATGGCATCCCCTTGTCTCAGTCCAATGCACACCTTAAAATTTTCAGTTTCTCCTACCAGTGTCTTTATGCGACATAAAGTTTCGTCTATACACATTTTAACTAATCTGATTAATTTTGATGGTATTTTAAGTTCCTTCATTATATGTAGGAGTGTCTGTCAGTGTATGCTATCATAGGCCTTTTTAAAATCTATGAATAATATGTGGACATCTACATTGAATTCCCACGACTTCTCAGTTACTTGTCTTAGGATGAATAAGTGATCTAGTGTGGATCTGTTTCTGCGGAAACCACATTGGTAGTCCCCAATCAGTTCTTCTGTTATTGGTATCAGTCTGTTTAATAGGCAGCTCGATAAGATTTTGTAGGTGACATCCAGTAAGGCAATTCCTCTGTAGTTACCACAAACAAGTGGATCATTCTTCTTAAACATGGGGCACACAATTGCAGTTTTCCAATCTTCAAGAATGGTTTCTTTCTTCCAAATTGTTTCTATTAACGCCTGTATTTCTAATTCCAGTTGTGGGCCTCCATTCTTTAATTACTCAGTGTATATCTGATCTTCACCACAAGCCTTGTTATTCTTTAATTTCATTATTGCTTGCTGTATTTCATTTACTGATGGGGTAGTAACTGTATCAGCTGTATCAATTGTACCAGGTTCTTCCAATTTAAAGTAAGAATGTGGGTCATTGCAGTTGAGAAGTTGTGAAAAGTATGTCCACCTTTTTTGTATGTCACTTTTGTTGGCCAATATTTTCCCATACTGATCTTTTGTAAACTGTTCCCTTTTATTGAATTTACCATATTATTTTTTTTAATATTTTGATACATCTGCCTTGTCCTGTGATGATGGAAATCATCATCTGCTTCTTGGATCATATTGTTATAGTATTCCCTTTTCTCTTGTCTTAGGGTTCTTTACGTTTCTTAGTGGAGTTTATAGTATCTTCAGTGCCATATTGTCCCTTTCTTTATTCCATGCATTCCTTGCATTTCTTCTTTCAAGCACTTTTTCATGACACTTTGTGTTAAACCAAATTTTATTTGGTCATTTTCTTTTACCTATGATTTTGAAAGCTGCTTCTTGAATACAGCCCTTCAGGTGTCTCCATCTGCTTTCAGCATCCTGTGGTTCTGTATTGGTCAGTCTCGGTTTTGTTAGATTGCTCTCAATTTCTTTTGTAAAATTTTCTTTTGTATTTACTTTCACTAGGTTTCCTATGTTATATCTTGTAATTTCTTCTCTATTTCTATTTACTTTCCTTTTGAGTTTCACTTTCATTTTTGATATGATTAACATGTGGTCTATGTCACAATCCTCTCCCCTAAAGGTTTTGACATGTTTAATACTGTTTTGGGATCGTTTCTGGGTAGCTACATGATCTATTTGATTGACTACCATTCCATCTGGGGATACCCATGTTACTAAACGAATGGGTTTATGTTGAAATTTTGTGCTGCATTGCAAAGTTTATAAGCCGAACCCCATTATCTGAACTTTCCTCATGTAAGCTAAAATTGCCAATGGTTGGCTTGTAGATTTCCTCCTTTCCTACTTTGGCATTAAAATCTCCTAATACTATTTTCGCATTCTGCCTACTTAATGAGTTGTATGTTTGTTCCAGTTGGCTGTTGAATTCTTCCTTCATATTGTCATCCTTATCTTCTGTGGGTGTGTGTGCATTTAGAAATGTAATGTCTAACCACTGCGCCTGAATAGTTATGTATGATATACAGTTATTATTTATTTATTTATTTATTTATTTATTTCTTGTTCCGTAGATCCAGTTAGTGAGTCAATCACAAGGATATGGAACGTGTCAAATTGTACAGGTTTCAATTTAAACTTACAATAAATACAAGGGCAATTCAATGGAAAATTGTACATAGTTTAAGTAAGGCATACTATAAATAAAGTAACAGATACAATGTCAGCTAGATAACATAACTACCATTTGACAGAAAAAGGAGTTTCAAATAAAGGTTAAAGATAAGAGCACAAAGTTAAATCAGATATTAGACCTACAAGAGTAAATACATGTACAGCCAATCTGTTGTTACAAAAAGTGCGCTAATGCCCAAATGCACAATAAAATCAGTTGAACTACTTCTAGACACAATAAGTTTAGTGATGGCATACATTTTCTTTCAGGTATTCATCCACAGTATAATAAGATTTCTCTGTCAGGTAATCTTTGAGAACTTGTTTAAATTTTGGCAGTTCTGTATGAACACATTTGATATGTAGTGGTAGAGCATTGAACAGCTTAATGCTGGAGTAGTAAACTCCTTTTTGTACCAGAGTGAGACGTTTCATTTCTAAATGTAGATTGTTTTTGTTTCTGGTGTTATAACCATGGAATTTACTGTTGTCTTGGTAGATGGAATAATTTTTGCACACAAAGGTCAGCAAGGAAAAAATATACTGTGAGGCAGTTGTTAGGATACCTATCTTCTGAAACAAGTGCCTGCAAGAGTGTCTTTGATGGACCCCACACATTATTCTGATTGCTTTTTTTTGGATGGTGAAAACTTTTTTTGCAAGTGGTTGGTTCCCCCAGAATATGATAGCATATGACATCAATGAGTGGAAGTAGCCAAAGTAGGCAACCTTAATAGTGTCAACTTCAGCCACTGAAGAAATTACCCATAATGCGAATGTTGCTGAGCTAAGTTTTTTACATAGATGACGAATGTGAACCAACCAATTACATTTACTGTCTATGTAAGCACCCAGGAATTTTGTGTCTTCAACTTTCTGTATTGGTTGATCTCTACATTTTATGTTAGTTTCATCGGGATTACTTTGTGATGTATGGAACCTCATATAATGAGTTTTATCTGCATTGAGCGAGAGACCATTTGAGGAGAACCAATTTAAGATGTCATTAAAAACAGTATTTGTAGTTTTTTCAAGATCATGATCAATCAAATCGTCAATTAGAATTGTGGTATCATCGGCAAACAGGGTAAATTTGCTGTTTGTCTCAGAACAAAGAGGAAGATCATTAATAAAGATGAGGAAAAGCAGTGGGCCCAAAACGGAGCCTTGAGGCACACCACACGTTATCGTGCCCCATTCAGACGAGGCAGGTTCTCCAGAAGAGCCATTTAGCATTACAGTCTGCTTACGATCCTGTAGATATGATTGTAGCCACAAGCCAACAGTACCACCTAAACCATAGTATTCTGCCTTTTTCCAAAGAATTTGGTGGTTTACACAGTCAAAGGCTTTCGTAAGATCACAAAAAATACCCACTGGAGACATTTTTTTGTTAATGGCTTCCAAAACTTGGTTGCTGAAAGAGAATATTGCCTGTTCAGTACAAAGACCGGCACGAAACCCAAACAGATTTTTGCTTAAGATACAGTGGAAGTTGAGATGGTCTACAATCCTCCTGTGCATGAGTTTTTCTAGAATTTTTGAGAAGGTAGTTAATAGGGATATTGGGCGATAGTTTGTAACAATGCTTTTATCCCCTTTTTTAAAGAGAGGAATCACTACAGCCAACTTAAGTCTGTCAGGGACAATCCCATCTTGTAGGGATGCATTGTATATGTTGCATAAGACGGGACTAATAAATTTATAACAGTGTTTCAGTATTTTACTAGAAATATTGTCCACACCAGCAGAATTTTTATTTTTTAATGATCTAATTACTCTTATGACTTCGCTTACAGTAACATGTTTGAACTCCCTTATTGAGTCATCTATTAATTTATGAATGTACAAACCGGTTCCAAATTCATGGCGCTGACCACAGTCTCCATACATTATCGTCCCGTCTGCTATTTTCAGTGATCCTGTTCCCTGCCATCTTACTTCTTGGAGAGCTACCAGTTGCACTCTATATTTTCTTAATTTGTTTGGTAGTATTTGGGCAGTTCCAGGGCGATACAGGATTCTAATGTTCCACGATCCAAAAGAGAATTCCTTGTAGCTTTGCCAGTTTTTGTTCCAGTAAATCCTGTCCTGTTTCCAAGGCTGGCATTGAGTATCCTGACCATTTCGTATTTTTACACAAGTGGGTTGGTAGCCCTGTGCACAACCCCCAATGTGAAGGACCAGGAGTCTTGATTTTGGGATACTCTACCCCTAGGAGGGTTGCCTTCACTGTGGCTGAGTGAACCTCTCCTGACCGTGCTAGTTTTGGTCCAATCTGGGTATTTTATTTCCCCGGTACCCTCTATATCTAGAGAGCATTTTCCTATCCTCCACCTGGGGAGGCACCCCATGAAGAACTAGCAAACCCCACATTGGATTAATTTTCTTTTGTTGCCCTAAACACAAAACCTCTATAACCCCATTGTCAATGTGTGCAAAATTAATTTTTATATGTTGATTATAAATTATTTTAGACTTTCAGTCCTACTTTCAAGCTTTTCTCTATGAAGTTCTTTCATTTTTGTTGAAGTTCATCTGCACCAAGAGTAAACCATGCAATATCCCCAGCAAAACAAAGGAAATATTAATGTGCTAATTCAGATGCATTCACCCTTCTTTCTCCCAGTATAGGGCTCTGAAACTAGGATGGTAAAATTAATTTCGTTGATACTGAATCTCTGTGCTGACTGATCTACCAATTCTGAATTTCTTACTGTCTTGATGAAGTCTGATGGGAGTTGTGATATTCACATAGATGTTCTTCAGTGCATCGGTATAGAATGAACTATTGGTAAGATTCTGAAGCATTGTTAGCATAGACTTTATTGAAACTAAGTGAAAAGTCTTCTGAAAATCTGTTAACACCATGCAAAGTGGTTAATTTGCACTCTTTTCTGCACTTCATAGTTCTGTCCTCAGCTTGAAAATCGTCTTTACTAATTTACATTGCTTGCGAAAAACAAAGATTCTGGGTTCAAGTCCCTGTCTGGCGCACAATTTTAACCTGCACCTCTGCAGCAGAGTGAAAATTCATTCTGGAAAATGTATTAATATTGCTTGTATGTAATGTAGCTGATGGCTAGCGAAATCTTTACTTCACAAAGTAAAAGTCAAAGGAAATTTGTACTGTACAAGTCAAAGGAAATTTGTACCGTACTAAATGAGAGAAGCAAATAAATCTCTATAAGAAAATTATGTTTTAATTGACTATGAATATACACTATCAATTCTTTCCTGGTCCTTAATATTGCAATTCAATCTTGTTATGTAAAAACATTCCCATTTAGATACTAACTTTGACTGGTGGACTCTTGGAGAAAGACACTCATGAAAATCTGTGTACCCAGTTCCAAGATAAAGTTTTCAATGCAGGAATGATCTCAGCTTCCTCTGTCTGCTTCAATAGAGATTTTGAAGGCAAAATTAGACATAAAAAACTCACAAAGTGATGTATAAACAATCATTTAACTTACATTTTATCCACAGATAAGAACACACTGTAATGTAGGTCAAAATAGGAAATAACATCCAGCAAGTATTTTGTGGTGATTTGCTAAGTATAGATTCAGATCAGAAGTAAGTCTCAAAAATATCAATGTCAATGACCTCACTAACATTAAACTGGAATAAAAGAGCTGTTCATTAAACTGTAGGCTCTGAGATTTTACTCTGTTTTTTTTTCCATAAGGAACTACTGCTTCTTTTCATTCACTAGTGTAAAATAACAAATTATTCCTGTTGATTAATTTTGTGTCTTCCACATGATTCTCTGATAAGCATAACACACATTCTAATACCAATGTTCCTGTTTACCATCTTGGATTTAAAAATATTTTGCCTATATATTCAACACGCCTTCTGTGTTTTGTTGCAGTATGTAAACAAGTACTTATATATACACTTACTTTTGATAATTTTAAACTATAGTATTTTGTTTTGCCTACAGCATCAACTGCAACTGTCCCTAACCGTAATATCTATCTTGTAGAATAATTTTACTCTAAACAATATCTAGCAACTCATTAACTTCAGTGGGATGGGATGGTTAGTCTAGCCTGTCCAGTGACAATCAATGTATCTGGCAGAAGTCATGCAAATAAATCCTGCCTTGAAGCATTTGGGTGCAATCCAACCATGTATGATGTCAATGAATGAGAGGGAATCCAACTGTCACATCCATGTGTGAACATCCTGGTCTTTTGACAGATTACTCAAACCCTACATTTACATTACTACCAGAATGTTTTTACCATGCTGTGTCACATGGCTTATGAAGCATACTTCATCACATTATTGTGATAAACATGCCCAGTGATGTTCTTCAGTTACACATATTTACATCACCATCTCTACGAATTTTCCTGTGATATTTGACTGCTTCCTTCCTTTTACTTTATAATTGTAGTAGTTGGATTCATGTCAACAGAAACGAAGATTCTGGTAATTGTTGTTACTGATCTTTGTCATTAACAAGACCATCATATTTTCTCCCTGATCTGAACCGACCAGAATGTGTTTTGGCAGTCGCACAAAGTACCAAAATCGTGTTATTTATGAAGTGAAAGTCTGGGTCCAATTAATTAAATTGTAGGAAATATATCTGGCGACAATTAATTTTTTGCAGACTTGTCGCATTTTATTTTTTAATGGCAGATCTAGATATACTTCACAGTTGCAGTAAACAGAGGATTTGACGAGATGTTACAGCAGCTCGGCAGCTATATTCCCATCAACAAATGAACAGAGTCTAAGCAGGAGAAAGGAATTAAACAAAACATAGAACTAGACGGTTGGGGTAACCTGCCAATTCCGTCTCTGGTCAGCATATGTTGTTTTAAAGACAAATCTACTAACCTATTAAGTTCCTCGGTGTAACATAATTATAAAATACAGCATCTAGACATAGTGTAGATGCAAATGTTGTGCGTGACTTGTGTTCGAATTGAACTTCCTACTTTAACATTTATAAATATACTCTTTCCCGCCCTACTGAAGATAAATACCATAAAAGAAAACTGGATGTTGCGCTTGATACGTGAAATGGGGAAGACATATTGCTGGAGTGTAATAATATTAAAGAAGCGGTAGCTAAGACCGGAAATATCGGCGCTATGTTGAACAAAAATGCAGTTCTGTGTTTAGAAGTTTTATTCGACATATTACAGGTTATACCCTGTGCCAGGGATATTACATAAACCTGGGAGAATGAATTTAAAATTCTATGGCGTAGTGCGAAACATATTTCTTTCCCTCGTCAGGGCCTGAGCACTGAGCCGAGGTGATAGGTGCTGTCATTTATCCAAGAAGATTAGCATAGTGTGTGCGTCAATTTGCTCCGTATATCCTCTCAATTATAGCAGCAATCACTGAAGCGCTAGTGAATGCACTAAGTCAGCGCGTAAAAGTTCGTTAAAAACTTGGCAGCAGGGCAATCAAGTCATACAAACTAAGCCTCCTAGCAAGTCACGTTGATCTCTACATTATTACGATCAGTTTTATTTTATTGTTATAAGCAAAAAAGTTATTTCAATAACTAAGAAGTTGCTGTTCAGATAGTAACTTCGTTCCTGTGTAAAGTAAGCTCAAAATAATGTTATCCGTATTTCAGGTGCTGCATCTTATTAAGAAAAGTTTCTTTTTTTTAAATAAATTCTGAAGGCTCGAGAACGCTTGAGATAGTCACATAAACCGTCCACTTTGCGTCAATAGCGCCCAAGTACTATTAATTATCTTTGAAATCCTTGGATTCAACGTCTCTGGAGGTGTTTTCAAACAGTAGTGCGTTGCGAATATTGTAGGCATTCATAAAACATAATTATTGATCTTCAGATCAGTCGATTGGAATATTTGTAATATTTTTGGTGACATATGCGCAGTTACATTCGTGGCAACTATTTTGTGTTTCATATGGGGTGAAATGAAGAACTGTTCCATACGTAGTAGTTTGCAGTTCTACCCCGTCTACAACCTCTGTAGTGGCGCGGAAACTGCCCTGTTCGTCATAGATGTTACCAGTCGAGGCACCGCCTTCTCTACTCAATGAGCGAAGTACATTACCACTACCAACCATGAAGCTACGTAATGAACGGTGTTTGTGATTAAAACAACAAAAGTTTTCATTGAAATAAATTTAAGAAAGACCCTCGGAGGAACGGTAAGGTATTTTGAGATACAGTATTAATGTTTCATTGTTTTTTTAAGGCGCTAAAGTGAAATAACCGTTTTTGCGAAGTTTGTTTTGTTGTGGTATCTAAACGTTGGTAGAGCGGACTAGTTGAGCCAGCGTAGTGTAGATTGTTCGTATACTGTAGACCTTCGGTGTTTATAAGTAAACGTCGCTAAAATAAATAATCAACACAATTATTGAAAATTATTGTTGCATTTGAAGAGTGACTTTTAAGTTTGGATCTGCTTGTTGGTTTGCAGCACTTTTTTCGTAGGATGAAAGCGCTTGTGACATGCGAATATCAGTGCTTGTCTTCGGAGTTGCGTGATGTTAATTTTATTTGCCCGTTTCTTGCGAGCAAGAGAATTGCAAAATGATAATGCGTGATTTTACGTTGCGCACATATTGTTGATCTCAAACTCAAAAAGTAAAACCTATTTACAGGTAAGTAACTAATGAAATTCGAGCGTGCCTTGTACTTCCTAAACGCAGTTGTGCCGTAGAGTGATTGCGCGAATGTTACGTTTCGAATTTAACGAAAAATCTTCATGTTCCATGAATTTGTACGTACTGATATTGTCAGATACGTAACTTGCGCGTATTTTGAAATTAAAATGAATTATAATTCTAAGTTGATTAGCATTATTCTGCGTTACTTGTGTAATTAATGTGCGGTGGACTATTGCTCTTCCTTTAGTATACAGATTAGTCATCTTGGATATGAAACTGCAGAGATAGAGATGTGTAGCGAGTGTTTTTATTTCTCTTGCACAGTTTGCTGATATGTGCGCCGTTATCACCACCAATAATAAATCGCCGCAAAATGTCAACGAAACTTCAATATTTACGCTAAATGAATGTGAATTGTTTCGTAACCGGTATCTGCGTAAACGCGAAGACACTCCGAGTTGTAAGGGTTTAAGCGTATAAAGTGTCAACGCACATTTTATGTTTGCCACTTCCGCGTCGAGTAGGCAGAATGTTTCAAAGCTTTGTTTATAGTGTACTTGTAGTGTAAAATGCTTGTGCTTCACCCATCGTATAATAGAGTCGTCTATATTAACGCGATTCATCGCACACCAAATAACCTGTAGCGTAAACAACGTGCAATTCCTCGTGCAGCAGGAACTAAGATTTTCCTTCGAAACACACTTTCCTTAGGAGTTATATGATTTTAAAGCTGGTGTGAATTTAGTAAAAAGTAATATTATGCCTATCTCAACATCGTATCCTTGTGTTTTGAATTCTGCAATGCGTTAATGAAACCTGCACTCCTGTATTCTGATACACAAGAATCTAATATGTATTTCTTATTAAAAAAGGTAAAAAAATGTTTTTTTAAAATATATGACAGTCCACTACTCCCTCTAACAACATTTTTGTCAACAGGTTTTTCGCCACAATATGCCTGTTCTCTCAAGTGAAGAAGTGAGAAAAAGAAACTTTTTGTTTATTAAATTTTGTTGTTAGTAGTGTCAGCAACATTAACAATACTTTACAATGAATACGCCAATGATTACAACAGTTGCTGCCCAAACAACAACTGCAACAGAATCTCCAACTTCAGTTTTGGTCACCAGGCAAACAGTAGAAAAAAGCCCTGTTGAAATTCCTGTAGTGTCATGCCCAACAGCTCGATCAGTTGTCACATCAAGCAGTGCCAAAGTGATGCCTGTATTCTACATTCAGAGTTCATCGTCAGGCACCGTTCGTGTAGCACCTGCTAATGGTACCACTGCTGCCAGCACAGCAGGCACTTCAACTATTCAGGTATGTGTTACTTAGCTAATTGCTGGTGTTGCACCTACTTTCTTTACTGATAGCCGAAAGTGGTTGTAAGCTAATACTAATATGCAAACAAGTGAAGGTACTGGCACAAATTCCAGTTTGTTTTAAAGAAACTTATTATTGATATGTAAGTCCTCTTGTTTGTTGTCAAGATGTGTCAATGTGTCATTAGTATTGGTGTTCCTAAAACTGACAGACTTTATGTCACTTACTTTTCATCAACAGCTCATATTAGCCTTAGGTGCAAATAATTTCCGTGTTCCTCATGTTAATTGACTGTACTCGTGGATTTGTTAATATCTCTGTTTGACTCAGAGGACGATTTCTGGTCCCTGTTTCTTCCAGTTTATGTTGAAAGGTGATAATTTGGCTGTGAGCTGTCGAAGTCAACAAATGTGAAAATCAAATCATAGTTGCCGTGAAATACTGACATGTAGCATAGCCCGAGACCTGGATTAGATTGGAGGTGACAGTTTGGTTATAAATTGATGAGGTGGTATTAAAGGCTTCAGTTAATCCACAGTGAATGAACCCACTTTGTCTACTATACAGTGAGGGTATTAGTTTTTGTATAATTTGTTGGTAATAGTATAATAGGCCGTGAGGTGTTTGAATGATTTCCTGATCATGCAAGATAAATTTGTCATGCATTATGAAATTATACAGCAGTAGGTAATATAGTAATGTGACAGTTTGTTGCTCAACCTCACATACCTGTGAACTTGCTTGTGTGTCCGTGAGCGCTTGCTATGCACCAATAACCCTACAGTATATGAACTTGACAAGTTATGAACTTATGTTGCCAGTAAGGTGATGTGATACATAATTCATGAACAGCATGTGTTTTCTAATCTAAGTATAGTGAATGGAGAAAAGTAATTCTGCTGTCCTTTAGAAACACATTACATGTATTTTGTTTTATTGTTTTTGTTTGTTAATGAAGCATGCAAAACAGTAAGTAGAACAGCAACAAGATTTGTCAAAATGGCTTTGATATTTTACAGTGTGGCACATCCATATTTATTTTGATAGGTTAAATATACAAGACCTTAAGTAATATCTCATTAAGGTTTATCTCGATTGCATTTGTTGTTTTAGGCCTACAGATTTTACATTCTGGAAGTATAATTTTGTTGTCAGAGGAAAATTGAGGTTTTCTTAAAGCAAGAATTAAGTAAAACATGTACATATTAGCTTTTCATTTATCCTCATCGTTATTTTTTTTATTTGTTTTTGGTGTGGTTTATGATGACAAAGCTCATTGTGCACTGTAAATTTATTGTTAGTGTTCTCATCAATAGATCACAGAACTCCAAATTACGTGAACACAATGGAAACTATGAGGCCTTAAAAAAGTGGCAATATCCTTGATTTAAAAACAACACAGCAGTTTGGATGATGGGACACACGACTATTTACATACTTCGCATCTGACCAGTCATTTTCAGTAAATATTTCTCATTACAGCACCAATAATAAGATTCCGACAGAACTATGCAGAATTATTTGGCAAGATGCTGAAGGTAATGATTAAACCACCATACTTTGAAAATGAAGTGAGACCACAGGTGTCACCTTCCTAGTTCTGCCTAAAATTAACAACTTGAGATAATCATCTTATGTATCACATTGTAATTATCCGAAGCGTCCGATCCCACCCGTCGGCTTTGACCCGTGACGTAAGGCTGTTGTGGTGTGTGACGTCACGACAGTGCGGAATTTAGTTTGTGAGAGTGGCGTGTTTGTAGGTGTCGTTTTGATGTGCTCGGGGGCTCTCTCTGGTGGTGTGTCAGGTGATGTTTCTGATTTAGTTCGCATGTGTGGCTTGTTTATAGGTGGTTTATTGTTGTGTTCGCTGGTTATGCGGTTCATTTGCATGATAGCATTGCACGTGTGTGGTATCGGAACTGTGCTTTCAGCAGTATATTTTTCAATGAGTTAACGATTTTAGTTTTGCCATTTCAACATTATTGTAGTTTTTTCCTGTTCGTGTTTGAATTTTATAAATTTTTTTTTTTTTTTTTTTTTTTTTTTTTTTTTTTTTTTTTTTTTTTTTTTTTTTTTTTTGTCTTTGGTAGGTATGGATATGACTGACAAGGTCAACAGTTTTCGGTTGTCGGCGATGATGGGAGACAGTGGGTTGTCTCTAATAAAATTTCTTCAACTATTCAGAAATTTGGATGAAGTCATGAAGTGTTCAGTATGTCGTGAAGAAATGGGGCTTACTAAAGTTCCGGCGTCTCGGACCAGGGACTGCTGTATGTGGAGATGTCGTAAGAATAATAGGTCAAGGAAGGTGTTAGATTCCAATTTTGTTGGTTTGCTGTGTTTTTTGAGGTAGTGATGATTGTGGACGTGGTTGTAGTTTTGGGTTTTATAGTTTGGTATCGGTAGTTTCTGTTGACCTATGTAGGTCAAGGGAAATGTTCAATTCCAATGTGTGGTTGTGGTTGTGGCTGTGGGTGTTCTGGTATTGGGAGTTGCTGTTGAGCTATATAGGTCAAGGGAAATGTTATTTGTGGGACCGGGAGTTGATGTTGAGCTATATAGGTCAACGGAAGTGTCGGATTCCAGAGGATATTGTGTTTAGTGGAATTTGGGGAGTTTTGTGTTGTCGGTTTTTTTTTTGTCATTTTGTGTGGTTTCGTATGGTGGTGTGTGTCTAAATTTGTTTATATTTACTTTGTCTCCACCCAAAAACCCCCAATTTCCCACGCTTGTCCCTTTAGTTTCATTCTACATCTACATCCATACTCCGCAAGCCACCTGACGGTGTGTGGCGGAAGGTACTTTGAGTACTTCTATCGGTTCTCCCTTCTATTCCAGTCTCATATTGTTCATTGAAAGAAAGATTATCAGTATGCCTCTGTGTGGGCTCTTATCTCTCTGATTTTATCCTCATGGTCTCTTCGCAAGATATACGTAGGATGGAGCAATATACTACTTGACTCCTCGGTGAAGGTATGTTCTCGAAACTTCAACAAAAGCCCGTACTGAGCTACTGAGCGTCTCTCCTGCAGAGTCTTCCACTGGAGTTTATCTATCATCTCCATAACGCTTTTGCGATTACTAAATGACCCTGTAACGAAGCGCGCTGCTCTCTGTTGGATCTTCTCTCTCTCTTCTATCAACCCTATCTGGTACGGATCCCACACTGGTGAGCAATATTCAAGTAGTGGGCAAACAAGTGTACTGTAACCTACTTCCTTTGTTTTTTGATTGCATTTCCTTAGGCTTCTTCCAATGAATCTCAGTCTGGCATCTGCTTTACCGACGATCAACTTTATATGATCATTCCATTTTAAATCACTCCCAGTGCCCACTCCCAGATAATTTATGGAATCAACTGTTTCCAGGTGCTGACCTGCTGTATTGTAGCTAAATGATAAAGGATGTTTCTTTTTATGCATTCACAGCACATTACACTTGTCTACATTGAGATTCAATTGCCATTCCCTGCACCATGCATCAATTCATTGCATATCCTCCTGCATTTCAGTACAATTTTCCATTGTTACAACCTCTCGATATACTACAGCATCATCCGCAAAAAGCCTCAGTGAACTTCCGATGTTACCCACAAGGTCATTTATGTATATCGTGAATAGCAACGGTCCTACAACACTCCCCTGCGGCACACCTGAAATCACTCTTACTTTGGAAGACTTCTCTCCATTGAGAATGACATGCTGCGTTCTGTTACCTAGGAACTCTTCAATCCAATCACACAATTGGTCTGATAGTCCATATGCTCATAAGGTTTTTTGTGGAATGTGTGTGTGTGTGTGTGTGTGTGTGTGTGTGTGTGTTGGTTTTTCAATGTATTTTCATGTTTGTGGTCATGTTTACGTAATTATGTCATAGGCGCCATATTGAAGTCATAGTGTATGGTCGTTTCCGCCGTATTTGTGATGTCATGGGTTAGAGAAGACGGGTGGAATTGGCTGTTTCTGTATTTCCATGTATTTTATTATACATTTACAAACATATAAAGCTTTGCAATAAACAAAGGAAGCCACAACAGTAACCAGTTAAGTCTGAGATGTTTCAGAGTGTCGAGCTATCATTCATGTGATGGGAGAAAACCCAGTTATAACATAAAGCAAAATTTGTATTTTACTTCTAAATGTTAATTTTTTGTTTTAATATTACTATGTACAATAATTTGTAAAGTTATTGATAAATTTGAGGGAAAAAAAGATTGCTGTTTTAATGGTGCAGGATGTAGGAGAATCTTCTCTCTCATGTGGAACATTTCTTCATATCATCTAATTTCGTTTGATTGTACTGTTGTGCTCACATACAAAGTACGGGAGTTCTTAAATTCCAGCAATGTACTGCGTCATATTGTATCTTGAAGTTATTACACCAAAATTTGAAATATTGAAGAAGTTTGTTCAGACATCATCTTTTGAAATCTAAGCTGTTCTACTGTGGTAGCAGAGATAGTAGTGGTTTATTTATGCAAGTCATCTACTTAATGCACCATAATCCCAATTTTAATTAAAATCAAGTGCAATTTCTCATTTATCAAAACATTAAAAGGTGTGAAAAACATAGGAGCAATATATCATTTATTGGTATTTGTTTGAAACATATTACCCTTCTTGTATGATGTGACTTGCCTCTGCACAATCAGAATCATGATTTTCAAGCAGTTCTGGTTTTATGCTATTTACAGTAAAGAAATTTATTGACTTGGATGGGTATCATTTGCTAATAACAAAAGAACATTTAAAACCTTTAATATACAACACAGAGTTCTTAGAGGTTAAGCCTGCACCACAGTACATGAATATGTGTTGTTATTGTTGTCACTGTAACTCACAATATTGTTA
This sequence comes from Schistocerca americana, assembly GCF_021461395.2. Taxonomy (NCBI): domain Eukaryota; kingdom Metazoa; phylum Arthropoda; class Insecta; order Orthoptera; family Acrididae; genus Schistocerca; species Schistocerca americana. Next base: position 587,508,440 of record NC_060119.1, read on the forward strand.
GAGCTGTCACTTTCATTCCCACACTTTGCATTGACCAGCTCTTACCATTATTGACAATTTTACCTAGCACTTCACCCTTACTTTTATTATAGAAGGAATTAGTAACGTACTATATTTTAATATGATATATTTTGTGCTGTCAATGTGCACGTCATGACAATATTACTTTTAGAATGTTAATGCATTAAAAGATTAATATCGTCATTTAATACTTTGTGCCCTTCTTTCAAAACAGAAGCTGCCTACAGCTCCAAGAATAGTTGCTGGTGCACATTCTGTGAAACAGCCTACACAACACTTGGTTATACAACAGGCTGGTGGAAAACAGTATGCCTATGTGGGTACCATCATCAAACCACATGGAAACAAGGAACTTCTGTTATCAGCGGGAGTTCTGCCCAAGCTTGCACCAGCTCCTGCTCCTCCACCTCCTACTGTTAATGTTGCTGCAAACCAGCCACCAGCTCAAGTACAGGTGACAGGGTCTGGAAATACTGCTTCAAATAAAATGACATCTCTGCTTGTTACTTTGCCACCAGGAGCACAACATGTTCCATCAAAGCCAGGCATGATAAATCTGAAGATATCAAATGGCCAAATTCACACAGACAATAAAGGCTGCATCACAGGTATGAAAGCATTTTTGCTGTGTTGTTATTACAGTGTGCTACCTTATTAAGTTGCTGAATAGTGATTGTGCACTCTTTCTTCGTGCCCTTTGGTTTCATTGTATTGGTGTTCCTAAAAGATGTTAGATGCATATTCATTTGATAATTTGTCATTGATGTTTTGGCTTCATGCTGTCTTATTAGGAGAAACATGTAAGCAGAATGTCTCACATAATGGAATAACCATCTGCTGTCTGTGCTAACCAAAGCCCTAAGTTACTGATAGGTTTGCATTTTGGTGGACAAATACTCTTTCAGAACACATTTCTTGAATATCACACTGTCATTACCATCAGTTATAGCCAAACCATAGATAAGTGATTATTAGATGTTGTCTAAATAATTTATTTTGAAGTCATTCAATAATAGAGAAACATTCACCATCATACTAATAAGAATGAAGTGTCTTCTTCCTGAAGTATATGTGTACAGAGCAAACTGGATAAATATAACACTGCACTCACAACTGAAAAGAATCCAGTTGAAATCTGCTTGTTTTACAGGCTTTATATAATTTCCATACCCTGGTCCAAGAAAACACACACCTGGATAGCCAGGCTTTTTAAAGCACTGTTTCTGTGGCGCTGAGGTGTGTCAGATCTGTATCGAGTCCCCCCAACAGACTAATGATGAATGTCAGTGTGCCGGCCACCCTAGGTATGGCCTTTAGGCAGTTTCCCTCATTCCAGAATGTGAATACCCATGTCCTACCTCTGTTAACATGACTCGCAATTATTTAAAAACTTTCATTCACTTTCATGTGAATAACACTAGACACAGACTGTTGGGGTACACACATTCTGGGGGGGGGGGGGGGGGGGGGTAGAACAGGGTGGCAACAGGAAGGGTGTCTGGCCACCCCTAAATTAACCATGCCAAATTCATTAATAACCATTGCCAACCCTGTGCCAGTGTGGGGAAAAATGCACAAGACAAAGAAGTTCTAGACCAAGTGAACAATGCTGTAATCCCTTTTTAAAGATTCTGAATGTGTGGAGAATGCCCATCTCTTATGGGTGGATTGTCACTGAGATGTGTTTGTCCACTTAAAAAGACATATTATGTTCTTGACTGCTAAGACACTCCCTGTTGATAGTTTGGTCACAAAACTATTTTTCACATCTCGTATCAACTATCTACATGATATAAATTAATTGTTTCCAAAGGGTGGCGTTTTACTGCATGTAAATTAAATATGAATACTGTGTAGTGTATTATACACATTGTAGATGCAAATACTATAAGTATTTTCTTGAATGAATTTAAAGGTAACTGCGACGCAGGAGGTGCATAACAATAACAGAAATTCCTGGATTGAGCAATATGTAAAATTAGGGAAAGGCAACCACTCACGTATAGTGGACTGATGCGCGGAGCACAGTACCACATAACAGAAAACACCATTCCCACTAGCTTTTGAGCAGTAGCTGTTTTTCCAGCAATAGAACACACATTCATATACACTACTACAAGTTTTGCCGTGGTCGTGTTTGTGTGTGTTTGTTTGGGTGCCTGTGCAGTACTGCTGGAAAAAGAGGTAATGTTTGAAAGATTGTATGAATGCTGCTTTTTGTTCATGTGCTCCACACGTCAATCAGCTTTAGGCAAGTGGTTGTCCTTCCCTAATTTTATGTATTACTACATATGGGAGATGGATAAGAACATCACTATAGCATTCACCTTTGATGCTGAGTGAACAAACCACAAAGTGATAGTTTGAGACAGTTCAGGAATTGTTCCCTTATCAACAAGCTTGTGTGTATGGCTCTAAAGTAAATGTTGTCTTTGTAGACATCCAAGTTGCATTCATTTTGATCACCACCTACATATTATCATCACTGATTTTTATTGGTAAGGGGCATTATGTGCATCTGAATTTGATTCTGTCAGAGGATTTTAATGTAGGGGGAGAAAAAGAAAAACAATAAGCTTCCTGTTATTTTGTGGAGCAGCATTATTATCAGCAAACACATGGTAGTTCTTTTGGGAGTGGAAAAGATGAGCTTACTTCCCCCATGTACTGCTGCCAACAGTTCAAAAATTCTTGTTGCGTTGCATTGATTTAAATCTGTCATCAAGGCACAAATAATATTCTGCCTATTACCAAGTCAAAATAAACTTTGTAAGAGGCATGTGTGGATTGTGGCATTCATTCTGCAAACATTTATAAACTATTTGTTGCCACTTTGATGCTTATTATTAAGATCAGACACTGTCAGTGCAGCCCCAGTAGGTCGGCTTGAAAATGAACCTGTAACGAAAATGAACCTGTAACAATCAAAACTGGTTGCCTAATATAAATACTGCAACTATTGACAGAATCATTAATAAAAATGTTAAAAATTAAGGGAATTGTTGTTTCAGTACAGTATTGTAAGACTGTAGTATCTTGTAGGAAGATCTGTTAGTCAAAATACCAGTAATATATGACCAGTTCTCAATTTTCTAATTAGTAAGCTCAAGACATTCATGGACACAGCTGCATGTGAATAAATGTGTTCATTTCTTCCATGGCTTTTTGTTTCACTAAACTACTGACACTTTTTCTGTACCTTTGTTTTCAGAAATATTGTTTGTCTACTCAAGATTTCGTATACTTTCATACTCTCCTGCACTATTAGGTTGGTGCATTAGTTCATAGCGTTTTTCCATAAATTTTTTAAGTACAACATACACATAACAGAGATTTTAGTCATCAATAATATATTCTCCTTCACTATTTATAACAGTCTGGCAACACCAGGGAACTTTTCAATTCCATGACTATAGAAATTATGTGGTTTAGAGGCAAAGAACTTATCAAGACAAATTCAGAGCACACTTTCATCTGGAAAGCAAGTTCCTCGCAGATTGTTTGATAGAGAGTAGAAAAAGTGAAAATCTCAGGGCAGAAAATGAGCTGAATAAGGTGGGTGCAGAGTGACTTCCCAGCCCTGCCTTCCCTGTCAGTCTAGCAGAATGAGGGCAGGCCTTATCATGGAGCAGAATCACTTCAAGCAATCTTTTTGCTCATTGTTCTTGTTTGCAAGATGTGTCAGTTGTTCACAATAAATGCCAGATGTGATTGTTACACCTCAGGGAGGCAATTCGTAACATACCACACTGTCACTGTTCCACCAGATGCACAACTTTATCTTTTGTGGATGCATGCAGATCTTTGTATGGGGAATTGGTTCTTTGTTTGGTCTCATTCATTCACTTCTTTTCCTTATTTTAGCATAAAGACACCATTCCTCATCTCCATTAACAATACAGGGTAGGAGTGGTTGGTGTTGTTCGCGAACCATTTGGTGATGGGCAAATAGAGATGCACATATGGCCAACTGCTGACTTTTGTTGGCTTTTCTTGAGAACACTGACATGGATCACATTGGTTTAAAGCGTTTAAACAATCTTCATTGAAACCCGTAGATCTTCCTGAACGTGGAGTGTCGATCCTCCTTGGAAGGAGATGACCATTTTCTTGTCATGTTCTGTCCAATGGCATTATCCCCATATACAGTGCACTGTTTTCCACAGTGGCTGCAACAGTGCTCATCATTGTGGTAATCACTGCCGCACAGCCCCCAGATCTACGATCTTTCCGAACTGGCAGAAACATGATAGTGGTGTCCCTTACCATTAGACATTTGAAATAAATTATTTAAAAAGACTCACAAATATATACTGAGTGGGATTTTTTGTGAATGGGAGAATATGAACCCTTCAATAAATTGGCAGTCTTTGTTAGCTAATAACTCTTTTGTGTGACATGAAATTAGTTATAGGAAATATACGACCAGTAAAGACAACAGAGTAGTAAGACAGTACACAGTTTTTTGTGTTGTCTCATTGTCACTGAATGCTTGTATCATGGGAAGGAAGGAGAGGATGCTGCTTGGTGGCTGGTATCCTCTTCTATAAAACAAACTGCACACATGAATTAACAAGGCTCTTTATTAACTTAAACAGGAAGCTACTTAACTTAAGTTCGTCCAGGTGTTGTGGTACAAACTCTTACGTAATATTTCATGTTAGCTTCACTGCAGGTGAAGTACAAGTCCCGCTATGTGCACTACTCTGGTTGCTAGGTACTGACTGACTCTGAGCTAGCTGCGACTGCGACTCGCACTGGGCTGCAACTGATGACTTGAGTTGTTGACTGAGCCCTCCAGTCCGCAGCAGTTATCTAAATATAAGCGGCCGAGATGGCTTTGTTGGCCTGTTTCTTGTGAGTCTGTCTTTGGCCTTCCTCCTGATAGGCTCGCTTGCTCTGGTGCCTACTATCGATCTTCTAGCAGCCTCTTTGCCAACCGGAGTGCTGGCAATAGCTTACACCAGCACATCCCCCGCCCCCTCCCCCCAAAATGCGTGTACTGAGGCTGCAAACGACAATGGGGCGGGAGGCAGGATTCTGGACATAGAGATGAGCCAGGAGCTGTGCCTATGAAAGGTGTACTCTGGACTACCCCACCATCTGGCTTGTGAGCCAACAGGAACATCCTCCAGAAAACAACTGCCAGGGCACACGCCCAGGTCTGAGGGCATGTCTTGGGGTGATGATGGCGATGACAGGGCCAGGTCCATTGGCTTGGCAACCAGGGCTGAAGGCCGCACAGTCCTGTGAGGCTGTAAATCTGGGAGAAGAAAAGCAGCAGAATCACAGAGCAAATGACATGCGTGAATTTGGTTATGGTGGTGGCCCTACAAATCATCGGGACTTACAGTCACATAGAAGAGGCAATGCATTCCTGGATTATGCCTCTTTCCCAGTGCCCACAGTTGTGATAAACCCTGAAAAGAATAAGAACTTGTGGCACAAGGCGATACTTGCAGACCATTGGTGTGGCGTCGGGTGCTGCAATGAGTGTAGCAAGTGTAGCAACATCGATGACAGTGGCTGTGCAGAAGTTCTGCCGGTGATGGTGTGTCTTCTGGATAGGAGCAATAGGAGGTGAGAAAGAGTTGCAGTGCCTGTTCCCCAAGTGTGGGTGGTGTGAAGCTTTGCCATCTGTTGCTTAAAAGTGGTACGAGACATTCCGGTTCTCTGTTGCACTGCAGGTGAAACGGAGCACTTATGAGATGACAAATGCCATTTTGTTCACAAAACTGTTCAAAGTCATGTGAAGTGAACTGGTGTCCATTCTCTCACACAAGTACTTCTGGCAAACCTACTATGCAAAATATGGAGGACAACACTTGAATGGTGCTACATGATCTGGTAGAAGCCATAGGCACCACAGATGCTAAAAGAGTCTACCACTACGAGCCAACAAGTGTTCCAAAATGGTCCTGTAAAGTCTATGTGCATTCAGCTTGAATCTTAGGCCAAGCTGAGAACGTCTGTGGTGAAGCAGATTGGTTTTCCATGCACACACAACACTGTGACATCATCTGTTCAATGCGAGCATCCATGCCCTGTCAAGTACAGTGCTGTCGCGTTAACTGTTTAGTGCGAACAATTTCCCAATGTCCTTGATGGAGAAGTCACAACACATCCTTTTGCAACAATTTGGAAATAAGCACATGTGATTGTCCACTGACATTTTGAACTAGAACCACACCTTGTTGTACTGAAAGGTTATGCCGATGTGCAAAATATCGGCACACAACTGAGTTCTGGATACTGGTCGATGGGGGAGGTCAAGACTTGTGAATGTAATACAACAAAATCTTGAGATTGGGGTCTGCTTCCATGGCCTGTGCTATTTTTCTGTAGTGCAAGGGAAATGATTCTAGCAATTCAGAGTCCTGTGCATTGATTTGGCAACAAGGTACGGCAGATGCACCAAAATCAGTCTCTGGGCCAATTGGAAGGCAACATAGGGCTCCTGCATTGCCATGCTTTGCTGTAGGTCTGTACACAATTTCATACTGATACTGCGAAAGCAACAAAGCCCATCATTGCAATTTTTGAACAGTGCATATAGGAACTGGCTTTGACAGATGAAACAGGAACCGCAAAGGCTTGTGATCTGTCAGTAAACACAACTTGCGACCATACAAAGAGTGATGGAATTTTGTCACACCATATACAATAGCGAGAACCTCATAATGATGTACCTGCTTCATGAAGCCATCTTCTCATCTTTGAAGCTGATTTATTTACTCCTTCAGTTTTATCTTTAGTTCTTTTCTGTTTTGAACCTCAGAAAGCTTTTTTCTTTGTGTGCTTATCATTTGCTCTTCACTATATACAAACATAAATAAATGTATTTTAACACTGATGAATCGATCTTACATACAAAATCATGTTCATGTGTGTACATTTATAAAATATGTCTTTCATATAAACATATTTTTATTTTATGTCACTTAGTAGTGTAGTATCCTGGTAAAAATTTCCTGCAAAAAATTCGTTTTCTTGGATGGATTTCATGTCGTTTTTGGGCTATTTGACTGGTCTATTAGACTTGTAAGAAAATACAATACATAATCTTTTGTACCAGTTATTCCTCTTAGCCGTTTAGTTCCATTACGGTAGTTTAAGTTTAAATCTGTGGAGTTTGCTAATAATAATAATGCTGATTATTCACACACTCAGTTAATCACAGAAACATATAGTGATCATCACTTGTTGCTCAACTGTTACTGTTTATTCAGTTGGACTCATGTGACACAATTCCCTTTTGTCTGTGGGAAAAAATTTTTTTGCCTAGAACACTTGACATGTGTTCAAAAATCAACTTAGCAAATGTTCAGAAATCAGCTTAGGATGTATTCAAAAACCAATTGGGATGCATTTCACAATCAAATGAATAATCAATAGAACAGTGTGCGCTGGATGCTAGATGCTTTGCGAAACAAGTTATTTGAATTTTATGTCCCCTGAAATTGCCACCTGGGGCAGATATCCAGTTTTGTCCTTACCTAAATCAGGGTCTGCTGCTGCAATATGTTCACTATATGCCATGTGTGATGTAAATAATTTATTATGCACACTGCTGTTTTTTGGAGTAAATGCACCCCTTTTCTCACATCTGTATTTGTTTTGTTGCCATCATGAAGTGCTCCCCCCCCCCCCCCCCCCCTCCATTCTTTTACATCAAGCAATTTTCTTTTATCTTTGTAAAATGCAACAAACTTAAAATTAAATTATGTGACCGATGGAGGTATACCAAACTAGGACTTGAATTATAAATTTTGCTTTCGTAGTTAATGCTCGTCAACTAATTTTAACTCTGTCGCACATCTTGTTAATGTATCAACACATTTAACCGCTTAATTTAATGATTTTTTTTCCGAATTATATTCCAAATAATAATATTTTTTGATTAAAGAAAACTATCCCATTATGAATGACATTACATATAGACATATAAAGAGGGCTTTTAAAGCTCAGAATAATGAGTTGCAAAATTTTGAAAACCACCGATTACAAAATCCTGCGTATACTCGTGTACTGGACTTTGACTAAAATATCCTGTGTATTATGTGTAGCTGTCAAATCTAACCATGTATTTCACAGTGGTTTCCTATGAACATAAATTTTGAAGGAGCTGGCTGGATCGCAGTGGATGTATTTATCTGATACCACAGGTGTGCACTTGTCACTCAGCTGCCCAAGTGTAGTCACTTTTGGTCTCTAGTGAAGTAACATCACATTCTTCTTCACTTTCAAGCTGCTAAATTCATGGATGTGTGTGGTGTCCTTAGGTTAGTTAGGTTTAAGTAGTTCTAAGTTCTAGGGGACTGATGACCACAGATGTTAAGTCCATAGTGCTCAGAGCCATTTGAACCATTTGCTAAATTCAACCTCGACCTCAGGATCACTATAGTAATCCTTTTTTTGTTGTTGCGTAAACAACAATATAGAAGAGAGTCTGAAAGCATACATTTTGTTGTCACGTATGCATTACTGCACACAGTATAGATGATATCTAGTGGCAACTATTTCAACAAAAACATGATAGCCAAGCTGCAAATGTAGTACCAGACGTGCTCTTGCAGCCAAACACATAACTACCAATGCTGAAACAGATATAAGCAGGATTTTATTTTTGCAAAGATCGGTTCTTAAGTTGCTTGAGTATATTCAGGATTTTAAGTTTCTATCAAAATAATAAAAATGAGGTAACTCAGAGTTGTATGTTAAGTGATTAATTACATGTTCAGTTTTCTGTAGATTGAAAGTTTCATTCTGGAAATGTTAGTTGTGAGAGGACTTCCTCAAAGATTCTTTACATAAGACTAATGCTAAAAGAATATCAGTGATCGTTATTGCTTGATTATAACTACGTAATTATCTTCTGACTGATTGATGGTAACATGTGTGAATCTTTGCTTTTGGATGTTGTTTAATAATTTCATTGTTGTTATCATTTTTTCCAGTTCTTCGTGATTCTTCAAAAGTACTACCAACCACGCCAACACTTCAACCAGCAACAGTGAAGCCCAATGGCTTGCTGATACCTGAAGTTACATCCAGTACACTAACTTTAACTCCAGTGTCTTCAGAAGCACACACCCAATCTGTGCCAATAGTGACCCAGCAGCCAGTAATACTTCCTGCACCTCCTGTGTTGCAACCGCAGCAGCCAAGACCAGAGCCATTGGTACAGCAACGACAAAGAGTCCAACAGCAGCAGCCTCAGCAGCAGCAGCAGCAGCAGCAACAACAACAACTACAACAACAACAAAAGCCACAGCAATTGCAGCTTCTACAACACCATCCTCAAAAACAGCAACAAGTGGTACAACTGCAACCAGAACAGCAGCAGCATCTACTTCAACAGCAGCAGAAAGTGAAACAGGAGCAGCAGCAACTACTTCAACAGCAGCAGAAAGTGAAACAGGAGCAGCAGCAACAGAAATTAAAGCAGGAACAGCAGTTACAGAAACTTAAACAGGAGCAACAACAGCAACTGCAGAAGTTAAAGCAAGAACAGCAGCAGCAGAAACATCAGTTAGTTCCCAGCTCATGTGCTATTGCTGTTGTTCCAACTACTGGGACAGCCACAGTCATTTCTGTCCCTGCTGTTGTCACTTCATCTCATGGGACTTTATCTGTTGTCCCTAAGCTTAAGGAAGACAGCACACGTATTAATACTGTTGTCACAACTGTCACAACAACTAGTATCACCAGTGTTACAACTGTTAGCAGTTCAGCCTTGGGAACCGTACCTGCTGCCCTCAAAGCAAAGGATGATAGTGGCTGTACTGTAACTGCAGCAACAATAGCTGGAACGACTGCCGTCATCACTGTTCCTGTTTCCGTTAGCCCATCTCCTCGTTCTGCATCTGGTACTCCAAAGATGGTGGAAGATAACACACGTACTTCTGTGCTTGCCACGAGCACTGCAACAGCTTCTCTCATCACCATTCCCAATGCTGGTACAACACCTCATGCAACTGTATCAGTTGCTCCTAAGATGAAAGAAGATAGCGTACGCACAACCTCTGTTCTCACAACTGCTGGGACCACCATCATCAGTATTCCTGCCGCAGTCAGTCCATCTCCTACCACAGTATGTGCAGCTGTAAAATCAAAAGAAGACGGCACACGTAATACACAGGTGATGAGGCATTTCTCAGAAGTAGCTAAACAATAACTATTAAACTTTTTCTGTAATTGCATTGTTGATTTGTTTTATGTAATGCATGGATATCATACATAAGGTTATTTAAGTTCACTGTCCTGAACTGAATAACACATTCCCAATTTAATGTTCATCCATTAAAAAAGAGAAGGTAGGAATAAACTAAAGCAAGAGCAACCTAATGTAGGCTTACATGATCTATAACAAGAAGTAAATGCTGTTATGAGCTGCTTCTAGGGCTGTATTCACGGGATGAACCAGACTGACACTGAAACACATATGAGATCTATTACTGAACTTATTTTTCTTAATAATTGTTCAATTTCTACATGTAAAGCAAATGGCTACTTTTCACTTTGCATGACTTTTTAGTTCTGTAATGTTTCTCATTTGATCTTGAAGGCCGTATGTAGTTAAAAATTCTCATGTTTTTACACGTAGCCATGTAGTATCCAAGCTTCTTAATAAACTACTTAACATTCCATAATTCATTATAAGACATAATGAAAATGAAAGCTCCTAAACTAGCCACAGTGAGGTAATATTTTTAATATTAAAAATATATAACCTCATTGCTGATAGTTTTGGAGCTTTCATTTTCTGTATGTATTTTAATGACATATACAATGCTGCAGGCACAACAGAACAAAATATTTCTGTAATTTGTTGTGGTTGTTGTCAGGTAATGGTATTTGTAGACAGACATTCACTTGATTTACAAATCTTTTATTGAAAACCGGCATTAGAGAATAACTTAATGTTTGCAACATTCTAGGCCGTATATTAGTGGGAATGGAATTAACTGGAGGTACAAAAGAATTTTTGGAATGTTAATGTCACTTCTTTCAGAAGTAAATGTGGGTTACTGAATTTCTTTAATGCTACAACCACAAGCTGACAAGATTCTGCATGGGCACAGTGTAGCATCGGGATGGGGGGGGGGGGGTTACTGAATTACCAACGATGGATGTGGATGTAATGCTAGGCCCACATGTAACTTTAAAATCATCCATGAATAGAAAACTCCAAATATATGTGAATTTTCCCTCAACAAGTCATTTAAATGCTATGGTCTTACAGTCGCTCATATTTTACCTTATAAAAGGAAGGCAGTTAATTCTTGTCCATGCCCTACATTTAAGTGGAATGCATATTGTGTATTCTAAACTAGTAGCAGAGAATGTTCTATAAGTTAATGCAAGAAGAGACTTTCCTTTGGATGGGCGTGACATATCACTCAATTGCTTTGTAGTTGAGATGAGAAACAGCAGATGCCAAAAATACAAATATATTTATGTAACAACAGTGGAAATTCCTGTATGTGATAATATGTAAAATAAAGGAAAGGTAGCCACTTAACTATAGCTCACCAATGTGTAGGGCATAGAAACACTAAACCAAATACAGTACTTATACTAGCTTTTGAGCTCTTGCTCTTTCTCTAGAAAAAGTACGCACATTCATGACCCAACCACACAGACATCCAAATGCTTGCAACTGTGGCTGTGGTGAGACTGACGCTATGTCTCAGAATGTGAATGTGTGTACCTTTTTCTAGAGAAAGAACAAGAGCTCAGAAGCTAGTGTAAATATTGTATTCTATTGATCGCTTCTGTGTGCCACACATCTGTAAGCTATAGGTGAGTGGTTTCCTTGAATTTATTTTACAAATTTATTTATAAATGTTTTATTGTCCAAACTGACTGATATGCTAAATCTTCCATAAGACAGTGTGCCTTGTTGTACCTAAATGTTCCTTTTTGAAATTTTCATGTTTTTACGTGTAGCAGTGTAGCATCCAAGCTTCTTAATAAACTACTTAACATTCCACAATTCATTATAAGACATAAAGAAAAAACTGCATAGGTTGTACAGATGGAATGAATTCTGGCAGCATTTTCTAAAATAAAGAGTATTGTTATTCTACTGCAAACGATGCAGTTGGTGAGTCTGTCTATGAATTTGTAGTCATGATATTTTGAAAAGGATAGTTACTACTCACAATGCAGCAGATATGTGAAGTTACAGGTAGATGCAACAAAACAACTGTCAAACAAATCATTCGGCCAAACAGGCCTTCGTCAGAGTAGATTACACACAGACACACACACACACACACACAAATGCAACTCTACACATACATGACCTCAGTCTCTGGCTGCTAAGGCTAGATCTGGCCAGGCCTTAGCAGCCAGGGGCTGTGGTCTCGTGCATTTTGTGTGTGTGTTTTTTGGTTATCTACTCTGACGAAGGCATGTTTGGCCAAAAGCTTTGTTTGACAGTCTTTTTGTTGTGCCTATCTGTGACTCAGCATCTCTGCTATATGGCAAGTAGCAACTATCCTTTTCATAATATTGTCATTATTCCATATTGGATTTTCCACTGTTTGAATTTGTAGTTATAGATGTTTTCACCTACAGTAAACAATCTGATGGAGGCAAGTTCAGACAAAATGTGTTGTAAACTTATGGATGCAAAACTGTTACTGCTTTCAACTAAAAGATTTGAAGGAATGCAGAATAAAATACTAAAACTCATTTTAGGAGATGACGTGTACCTCTAGTTAAAGAACTTGAGGACACCTTTCCTTCACAGATGTTTGGACTATGGAAAACATCCATACAATTATATGCACTTCAAAGCAAGCCGATTTGTTGAATTTCATTTGGGCTAATGAATAAATGAAATCCAGTGAGTGTGGAAATAGGAACATCAAAATATCCATCAGCATACCCAATATTGTCATTGACAGGAAATGATGGATATTGAAGCTGAACTGTTTTGCAAACAACAATGGTATGCAATCATCTCGTACAACATCCAGCAGGAATACGAATATTAACAGGGGATCAACACACAAACAGTACACATGGTGATTCATGTTGACAGCAATAATACTCTGTAATCATTTCAAGATACTGAAAACATTGTTTGACAACTGTTAGATCACAAAGAACAACTAAGTCATTTCCACATCATCTGAGAGCTTTTGACAAAAGGAATTCATTAAGTAGTATTATCAGTGCAGATTTTCATTAAATCTGATGGGAGAGGTGTGACTGTTACCACAGAACCCCATGTGTCACTCTGCTGGCTTGCTTCAGCCACTGATACGCACCAGAAATGTTAAATGTTCTGAATGTTGCTCGCCCAGCTCGCATATATACACAGCTCGGCTGGCTGCCAGTATAAACATGGTGTAAGGGAAGGAACCTTGTAGGCTAGTCAGAAACAGTTGCATTTAGGATAAAACTATGTTGCACTAAGCAATCAAAATTATCTCAACCTACACCTGACATTGCAAAATGAGTTCCAGACTCTACTGATATGATATCAGTTTTTAGCAGAAGACCTTATGTTTTACACAGTAAAGTATGTGGTCAGCATATTATAAGTTCACTGGTTATCCACATACTTGTTGTTATTAAACATAATAGGAAAGTAAGGTAACCAATAGGTAACATCTTTAAAAATATGCTATATACTTTAAGCAAAGCAGACAATCTAACATGTTTTCGGACATGTGGGCTTTTAGTCAATGATCTTGCATTATAACTGTTACTGCAATTACTATTCTGCTGACTTACATTTTCCATAGATCAGCATCATTTCTACCTCGTTTTCATTGATACACATTTTACTCACACATACTTTCAACTAGAGATGGTTGACTGAAGGGCCAGTGTTCATTTTCCTTGTGTTTCTGTTTGTTTGCTGCCAACTCGAGCAAGTGGACGAGTTTTGTTATTGCCGGTACAAGCGCAGTGCACTACTACAGAAGGGTCAAAGTCAGTTTTGTGTGACAGTTTTGCTAATATCATATTTCTATGAAAGTACTCTGTGATAAATTTTTCAGCAGGAATTTGGTTTCTGAATAAAGACAGTGAGAGTGCTATTTAAAAAAGGCTTACTGTTGTTCATGTCTTCACAAGAAACAAAGATAAAAGGAAGATAGTCATGCTGTTTAATGTTCCACTGGTTACTAAATAACGTTACTTTATAATTTTATTTTCCTTCTGAACAAGGTACTGGAGACTCCAAAAAATGCAGTTCAAGAAATTCCAATTTATTTTAACATACAAATATTAGCTCATCAAAGATTGTACTATTATAGTAGTGTTGCTGAAACTCAAATGTAATAAAGTATCCCATGTAAGACATCTTTTGTAGTGGTAACTGCTGTTGTCTCCTCTGCTTTGATCAATATGAAAGCTATAAAAATCTGGGAAACCAGTTATTCTAACTACGTCATTGCACTTTTTTTATGCTTTCATGCCATTACTGAATAATTTCTCACTAACAATATTTGTGTAAGAGGAATGTCTACTAACTAGTTTGTAAATAAGTAGCATTTGTAACTGCATGAGGAACATACAAATTAGAAAACATGGTTAGCCCTTAAAACTTTTGTATTGTTCAGTGAGAGATCAGACAAACTAGCCGAGGAGGAGAGCAATTGAACTGGAGAAACTAAGGATAAAGGGCCTAGTATAAATTAAGACTTTGTCTATGTTAACAGCTAAGTACATGTGGGGGACCCAAAGCCCATCTTCACACAGGGCGGTGTTGAATACAGTTATCATGCTATACTGAAAAAGACCTAAAGGTCAACTAGTAGATCTCTTGCAGGTCATGGCTACATTGGCTGTGTATGTTCTGTCAGTGCTGAGACTAGGATTTATGCTACTGTTAGAATTCGTGGAGCAGATTTTACATCAGGGCTGTTCCTAATGGTAAGAGCCATGAACCATGATTTGATATGTTGTAGTTTGTAGCAGGTGGGAGGGGTGGAAAGGAGTTTTGGAACAGTGGACCCTTGGTGAATTTTGTTTTATGGGCATTAAAGCCATGGCCTTGGACCACAGCCTAATGCCCATAAAACAAAATTCACCAAGAACTCAAACACCATCCACGAAAGCTTGCAGTGTAAATTCTCTTGTCACGACCTGAACTAAAGATGTGTCAACTGATTATTGTGTTTTACAGTCCAGATTAGTGCAGCTTTATCAACTTGCTTATTTCATAATTCTTACTCATGATTATTGATATATACTGTTGTTAGAATTCTCTCTAAAACTTTTTATCACGTAAATTTTTATCTCTTGATCAGTATGACAAATGTAGGCACAGCCCAGTAAAAATTGTTTGTTTAAAAATAAATTTAAATTTTTATCCACAGGACCTAAACCGTTGCCTGCAGGAGGCAGTCGATTCATTTTCACCACCCCATGTTCAGAATGATGAAGTAACACTGATAAAAGTGGTCAAACCAGATGGGCCTGATGCTTCCCCCCGGCCTGCACAGTTGCCACCAGAGGATGATGTCAAAATAGAACTCGTGAAGCAGGATGTCACAGTGAGACAAAGCCAGCCACCAACTCAGGCCACCGATATTGACAGTGATGACTTTGATCCCATGAAAGTTCTTGAATGGAAGAATGGAGTTGGCACTCTACCAGGTAGTGACCTTAAGGTGAGTTTAACACAGTTTCTTTATTTGACTTGTTTCAAGTGATAGTGACAGCTGTCACGGTTTTTCATGTGTTAATATTGTTAGAAATTCAGATACAAAACTTACATGTACACTGATACGCCAAAGCCTTGTGAAGACTGGCCACTGTGATGCTGGATGCCGCCTGGTCGGATTGCAGCCATGTGACGTGATAACAAAAGGTATGTAAGTGGGGCAGACATGGACGAGGGACCAACTTAGTGAAGATATGGGCTGCAAATGAGGAAATACATTGGAATAAGCAACTTTGACAAAGAGAAGGTTATTATTATGCAGAGCCTGTGAATGAGTATTGCAAAAACGGGGAAGCTGGTCAAATGTTCTCATGCTGTCTGAGCATCTATGGAAAGAGGTAGGACATTGAAACTGTCACTAGGTGCTAAATAGTTGGACATCCATGACTCTTCACAGAACATGAGGTTTGGGTGCTTTAAAGTAGGATAGATGGTGATCTGTAATGTTTCTGCCAAAAGAACACAATGCGCCACCATGTTATAATTGCAGTGGGAACGGGACCATTGGGATTCAACCATTGATCAATGGAACTGTGTTGAATGTTTAGGTGAATCATGTTTTGATACATCAGGTCGATGGTCTTCTCCACAAACACCATCATTGAAGTGAATGGTGGCTCAAGACTTGCAGTGTTCCTTGGATGCAGGCTGTTGGGAGTAGTATTATGTTACGGGAGACATTCTCCTGTCCTTGCATGGGAGCTTTGGTAATAATCAAAGACATGCTGACATCTGTGAACCACCTGCATCTCTTCATGCTTGATGTCTTCTCATCTTTCACCAATACAATTAGTGTGTCTGTGTCAGAACCATGCTACAGTGGTCTGAGGAGCATAATAGTGAACTCATATTGATGTCTTGGTGACCAAATTCACAAGATGTAAATCCTATGGAACCCATCTGGGTCGCTATCGGGCACTATCACCATGTTCACAAATCAGCAGCCCAACACAGGAAAGTTGGCTTGAAATGCGAAACAAAAGTCATAAGATCCACAGGTTAAAAAGTATTTTTACATAATAATTGCACTGAATTATCAAGAACTCACACTGAGCAGTGGCACAGCAGTTAGCACACTGGACTTTCATTTGGCAGGCTGGCCATCCAGATTTAGGTTCTCTGTGATTCTCTAAATCGCTTCAGGCAAATGTCAGAATGGTTCTTTTGAAAAGTCACAGCCAATATTTTTCCCTAATCTGACCTTTGCTCAATCTCTGATTACTTCGTAGTCAATGGGACATTAAATTCTTGTCTTCAGGAGATCACAGTGGTGTCAGTTACAATTAGCAAAACTAGTGTAACTTTATCTGAATTACAAACAATGGAAAATCCAGGAGGCAAAGCAGCCAGAGACAGTGATCCTGTGTGTGTGAGTTTGTTTGTGTGAATATGTGTGTGTGTGTCTTTTGTCTATTTCAGAAGAATGCTTATTGGTCGAAAGCTTACTGTTTAGCAGCCTTCTTGTTGTGCCTGTCTGTGATTCGACATTTCCACTGTATGGAAAGCAGCACTTTATCCTTTTCATAATTTTGCCTGAATTTCTTTTGATAAGAATAACATAAGAAACATAACATATAATTGCTCTATGTAGCAACTAAGAAGAGAGATTTCAGCATAATGTTTCTTTTCTGTCACGTGTACCTGAAGTTACAAATATTAGCTAAATCAGTAATAAATTCAAAATACATAAGAGTATCTGTAAGCACTCACTTATATAACATAATCCCATAAAACAAGTATTTTTACCTCCATCAGAAGAAGAATTTCTGTTATTACATAATGAAAATTGTTTTTATACAGGATTTCATAAAATATGAACCATGGACCATGGACCTTGCCGTTGGTGGGGAGGCTTGCGTGCCTCAGCGATACAGATAGCCGTACCGTAGGTGCAACCACAACGGAGGGGTATCTGTTGAGAGGCCAGACAAACGTGTGGTTCCTGAAGAGGGGCAGCAGCCTTTTCAGTAGTTGCAAGGGCAACAGTCTGGATGATTGACTGATCTGGCCTTGTAACAATAACCAAAACGGCCTTGCTGTGCTGGTACTGCGAACGGCTGAAAGCAAGGGGAAACTACAGCCGTAATTTTTCCCGAGGGCATGCAGCTTTACTGTATGATTACATGATGATGGCGTCCTCTTGGGTAAAATATTCCGGAGGTAAAATAGTCCCCCATTCGGATCTCCGGGCGGGGACTACTCAAGAGGATGTCGTTATCAGGAGAAAGAAAGCTGGCGTTCTACGGATCGGAGCGTGGAATGTCAGATCCCTTAATCGGGCAGGTAGGTTAGAAAATTTAAAAAGGGAAATGGATAGGTTGAAGATAGATATAGTGGGAATTAGTGAAGTTCTGTGGCAGGAGGAACAAGACTTCTGGTCAGGTGACTACAGGGTTATAAACACAAAATCAAATAGGGGTAATGCAGGAGTAGGTTTAATAATGAATAGGAAAATAGGAATGCGGGTAAGCTACTACAAACAGCATAGTGAACGCATTATTGTGGCCAAGATAGATACGAAGCCCACACCTACTACAGTAGTACAAGTTTATATGCCAACTAGCTCTGCAGATGACGAAGAAATTGAAGAAATGTGTGATGAAATAAAAGAAATTATTCAGATTGTGAAGGGAGATGAAAATTTAATAGTCATGGGTGACTGGAATTCGAGTGTAGGAAAAGGGAGAGAAGGAAACATAGTAGGCGAATACGGATTGGGGCTAAGAAATGAAAGAGGAAGCCGCTTGGTAGAATTTTGCACAGAGCACAACATAATCATAGCTAACACTTGGTTTAAGAATCATGAAAGAAGGTTGTATACATGGAAGAACCCTGGAGATACTAAAAGGTATCAGATAGATTATATAATGGTAAGACAGAGATTTAGGAACCAGGTTTTAAATTGTAAGACATTTCCAGGGGCAGATGTGGATTCTGACCACAATCTATTGGTTATGACCTGTAGATTAAAAATGAAGAAACTGCAAAAAAGGTGGGAATTTAAGGAAATGGGACCTGGATAAACTGAAAGAACCAGAGATTGTACAGAGTTTCAGGGAGAGCATAAGGGAACAATTGACAAGAATGGGGGAAAGAAATACAGTAGAAGAAGAATGGGTAGCTTTGAGGGATGAAGTAGCGAAGGCAGCAGAGGATCTAGTAGGTAAAAAGACGAGGGCTAGTAGAAATCCTGGGGTAACAGAAGAAATATTGAATTTAATTGATGAAAGGAGAAAATATAAAAATGCAGTAAATGAAGCAGGAAAAAAGGAATACAAACGTCTCAAAAATGAGATCGACAGGAAGTGCAAAATGGCTAAGCAGGGATGGCTAGAGGACAAATGTAAGGATGTAGAGGCCTATCTCACTAGGGGTAAGATAGACACTGCCTACAGGAAAATTAAAGAGACCTTTGGAGATAAGAGAACGACTTGTATGAATATCAAGAGCTTTGATGGAACCCCGTTCTAAGCAAAGAAGGGAAAGCAGAAAGGTGGAAGGAGTATATAGAGGATCTATACAAGGGCGATGTACTTGAGGACAATATTATGGAAATGGAAGAGGATGTAGATGAAGATGAAATGGGAGATATGATACTGCGTGAAGAGTTTGACAGTGCACTGAAAGACCTGAGTCGAAACAAGGCCCCCGGAGTAGACAACATTCCATTGGAACTACTGACGGCCTTGGGAGAGCCAGTCCTGACAAAACTCTACCATCTGGTGAGCAAGATGTATGAAACAGGCGAAATACCCTCAGACTTCAAGAAGAATATAATAATTCCAATCCCAAAGAAAGCAGGTGTTGACAGATGTGAAAATTACCGAACTATCAGTTTAATAAGTCACAGCTGCAAAATATTAACACGATTTCTTTACAGACGAATGGAAAAACTAGTAGAAGCCAACCTCGGGGAAGATCAGTTTGGATTCCGTAGAAACACTGGAACACGTGAGGCAATACTGACCTTACGACTTATCTTAGAAGAAAGATTAAGGAAAGTCAAACCTACATTTCTAGCATTTGTAGACTTAGAGAAAGCTTTTGACAATGTTGACTGGAATACTCTCAAATTCTAAAGGTGGCAGGGGTAAAATACAGGGAGCGAAAGGCTATTTACAATTTGTACAGAAACCAGATGGCAGTTATAAGAGTCGAGGGACATGAAAGGGAAGCAGTGGTTGGGAAGGCAGTAAGACAGAGTTGTAGCCTCTCCCCGATGTTATTCAATCTGTATATTGAGCAAGCAGTGAAGGAAACGAAAGAAAAATTTGGAGTAGGTATTAAAATTCATGGAGAAGAAATAAAAACTTTGAGGTTCACCGATGACATTGTAATTCTGTCAGAGACAGCAAAGGACTTGGAAGAGCAGTTGAATGGAATGGACAGTGTCTTGAAACGAGGATATAAGATGAACATCAACAAAAGCAAAACAAGGATAATGGAATGTAGTCTAATTAAGTCGGGTGATGCTGAGGGAATTAGATTAGGAAATGAGACACTTAAAGTAGTAAAGGAGTTTTGCTATTTGGGGAGCAAAATAACTGATGATGGTCGAAGTAGAGAGGATATAAAATGTAGACTGGCAATGGCAAGGAAAGCGTTTCTGAAGAAGAGAAATTTGTTAACATCGAGTATAGATTTAAGTGTCAGGAAGTCATTTCTGAAAGTATTTGTATGGAGTGTAGCCATGTATGGAAGTGAAATATGGACGATAAATAGTTTGGACAAGAAGAGAATAGAAGCTTTCGAAATGTGGTGCTACAGAAGAATGCTGAAGATTAGATGGGTAGATCACATAACTAATGAGGAAGTATTGAATAGGATTGGGGAGAAGAGAAGTTTGTGGCGCAACTTGACCAAAAGAAGGGATCGGTTGGTAGGACATGTTCTGAGGCATCAAGGGATCACCAATTTAGTATTGGAGGGCAGCGTGGAGGGTAAAAATCGTAGAGGGAGACCAAGAGATGAATACACTAAGCAGATTCAGAAGGATGTAGGTTGCAGTAGGTACTGGGAGATGAAAAAGCTTGCACAGGATAGAGTAGCATGTAGAGCTGCATCAAACCAGTCTCAGGACTGAAGACCACAGCAACAACAACAACAACAACAACATGAAGATGTAGTAAATTGAGCAAAAATTATGACAGAATACAAGCAAAGTATAAAGTGATAAGAGTAAGAGGATGTCAGAAATGAACAACACAGCACAATAAATATGTTTGAGTATTTCTACGTTACTTTAAAAAAAAAACTGTGTTTTGTGAATGAGCACTGCCTATAATACAATAAGATACAAACTTAATAGTCAAAAACAAAGGTGTCATTTGGAACTTGGCAAGCAGTCACACCATCCCATCTATACAATTTATAGGATGGTGTGCCATAAAGACACATAATGATATTAGGTCACCAGTGTATGTACTAATGAAACAACTGGACTTCTGTGGACTATTGCAAGTACCAACTCAGAAATTCATCATCATTTGTGAAAATTTTAAAAGTGGGAGACTGAATGCAAGTTATGTATTGATGATTTAAGTTGTCATTCACTGGTCATGAGAGTTCTTCTCCAAGAAACACTCTCGTTATTGAAACAAGGTTTTGATTTTCATGTGTTAAGCTTGTTTCATTATTAGTTAGTGATGGCATACTTATTGCATTAACGAAATTATTATGAATAAGTTGATGGGGTTCCAGTGGGCTCTTGCTGATTGAAGTGGCACTTTGAGTCATATTTGAGAGGACCAAAATTCAGTTCCCCAACCAAACATGCAGATTTAGGTTTCCAGTAGTCTCCCCTTATCACTTAAGGCAAGGACCAGTATGCTTCCTTTGGAAAGGACATAACCAGTTTCTTTTTCTAATTGGAGCAAGAACTCCATATCTAATGACTTCTTAATCTTCCTTTCTTGCTTCTTTCCTTCTATTGGGCTTGCCTCAGTAATCATTTGAATGCTGACCAAGAAAGGTATCAAGTCTGTCTTCCAACCATCTGCAAAATAAGAAATCTTCTGGACCTTGTGCAAGTTAATCTAGGGCTTCTTATACCCAAGACTCTCACATTCTGTCCAACCAACTGCAAAGATAAGAACTTTCTAGACAGTGTGAAAGGTAACCTCAGGCTTCACACACCTGCAGTCTTTCGCATCCTTTTCGACTGTAGAAAATCTTACATTGGACCAAAATGGTGATGTGTCTCATGACACTCTGAAAATATGAAATATGTACAACATAAGACTTGAGCCAGAAGACAAGTCTGCACTGTCTGTCTGAACATAGTTTATGAGAGGAGACAAAAACATCATCATATTGCACAGTATGGGTCTGTGGTGTGTCTCTGCAATTGTTGTGGAATAATCATAATGAGATTCAATGGATCACTGCCACCAAGTTCTAGATGATGACACTATGACAGACTGGCATTTTGCCAGGAGGTAAGAGTGCAGAATGTAATACTCTTAAACATGTCTACACCTTGGGGATATATGCAGGCTGTAGCACAAAGAAGATTTCGTTGAATTTATTGAAGTTTTTAATAACAAGAAATTTAGCACAATTCTTTCTATTCTTGGAAGTCTTCATTTGTACACAGTTTTGAAGGAAGGAAGATTGGCTTCTACACTATGTGATCAAAAGTATCCGGACACGCCCAAAAACATATGTTTTTCATATTAAGTGCATTGTGCTGCCACACTGCGAGGTACTCCAGATCAGCGACCTCAGTAGTCATCAGACATCATGAGAGAGCAGAATTGGGCACTCTGCAGAACTCCGTTGTCAGGTGATTGGGTATCACTTGTGCCATATGTCTGTTCATGAGATTTCCACACTCCTAAACACCCATAGGTTCACTGTTTCGGATGTGATAGTGAAGTGGAAACATGAAGGGACATGTACAGCACAAAAGTGTACAGGCCGACCTCGTCTGTTGACTGACAGAGACCGCCAACTGTTGAAAAGGTTCATAATGTGTATTAGGCAGACATCTATCCAGACCACCACACAGGAATTCCAAACTGCATCAGGATCCACTGCAAGGACTATGACAGTTAGGCAGGAGGTGAGAAAACTTAGATTTCATGGTCGAGTGACTGCTCCTAATCCACGCATCATGCTGGTAAATGCCAAATGACACCTCGCTTGGTGTAAGGAGCGTAAACATTTAATGATTGAACACTGGAAAAACTTTATGTGGCGTGACAAATCATGGTACACAATGTGCCGATCTGATGGCAGGGTGTGGGATGGTGAATACCCAGTGAACGTCATCTGCCAGCTTGTGTAGTGCCAACAGTAAAATTCGGAGGCGGTGGTGTTATGGTGTGGTCGTGTTTTTCATGGAGGGGTCTTGCACCCCTTGTTGTTTTGCATGGTACTATCACAGCACAAACCTACATTGATGTTTTAAGCACCTTCTTGCTTCCCACTGTTGAAGAGCAATTCTGGGAAGGCAATTGCGTCTTTCAACACGATCGAGCACCTTTTCATAATGCACGGCCTGTGGCGGAGTGGTTACATGACAATAACTTCCGTTTAATGGACTGGCCTGCACAGAGTCCTGACCTGAATCCTATAGAACAGCTTTGGGATGTTTTGGAACATCGACTTCGTGCCAGGCATCACCGACCGACATCAGCACCTCTCCTCAGTGCTTAACTCCATGAAGAATGAACTGCCATTTCCCAAGAAACCTTTCAGCACCTGACTGAACGTATGCTTGCGAGAGTGGAAGCTGTCATGAAGGCTAAGGGTGGGCAACACCATACCGAATTCCAGCATTACCAATGGAGGGCACCACAAACTTGTAAGTCATTTTCAGCCAGGCGTCCGGATACTTTTGTCCCGTCGACATTGAGGTGATTAGAGATGGAGCACAATCTTAGATGGCATCAAGTATGGGGAAGGAAATTGGCTGTGCCCTTTCAGAGCAACCATCCCATAATTTGCCAGGAGTGATTTAGGGAAATCACGGTAAATCTAAATCTGGATGGCTGGACGTGGGTTTGAATCATCGTCCTCCCGAATGTTAGTCCAGTGTGAACACACAGTTTTCATGTATTGCGGCTTGTCTCTGAAATATGATGCAGACGTGATTTCTAAATGAATAAATGAGCTGCAAGAACAATAATACGAAAAAAGACATGCACTTATAATTGTACAGATAAGGAACTGAGCAATAGAGAGGCACTTCAAAATGCTCTTGATTGCTGTATCTCATTAATGATGCTTTGATTCTTTAATCAGTGTGCATTAATGTCATTGGTGTTGTTTGCCCTCCCTCTTTTGAGAGTTCGTGCTTGGCACACACAGAGCCCAAAACTATTGCAGCACATTCTTTCTTCCTTCCCTGGCTGCATTTCCTTCACCCTGCCCCTCCCTCTCTACCTTTGCTCCTTCCCCATTGCCCCTCCCTTCCCCTCTCTCTGCGTTCTGACTTGTATAGACCTGGCTATCCACTTAGTTCCCTGTATTGCTTGCAATTTTGTTTCTTCTGCCTGTCCTCTTTCATTCTTTTTGGTATTTAGGTCCCCACTTGAGGTCTGACCTGCACTTCCAAATTTTCTGTTTTTAGTGTAATCCATTTGTAGAACATCTCCCTCCCTTGTGTCTACAGTGTGGATTCCTCTCCTCCCTTTCCCTCTTTCTTCCTCGCCATAGCCCCCCTCCACCCTGCTAGGTCACCAGCACGTGTAGCCAGTCCGTGAGGTGGGGCTCTTATGTATCCATTTGATTGAACCCTCTGACAACACAGGGATCACACTACTGATACCTGAGCTGTTCCCTCGAATCATATGCCAGGAGTGGTTACTTGTCTTCCTGGAGCATTGGAACTCCTGGCAACGGCCACAGTGCAAGGTGGCCCTTGCTGCCGCTGGATGGTGCCCATGGGAGAGCCCCTCATCGGAGTGGGTGATATCGGGGCAGATGCTTGGAGCATGAAGTATATCAAGCTGCAAAAATCTGGCCGCTCTCAAATGGATGTCTCTTTGAATGGTGAAGGCTTATTGAATGCTGCTTCGTATGATCTGGCAGCCTTCCCTTCTCTGACTACTTCAGGGGGGCAGGGCTAGGCTCGCTGACTTGGGATGAAGCACTTTCCCCACTACCTTTTCTGTACTAGGACAGATGAGGACACATTCACTGCCACAAAGCCATTACTTTTTGTGGAGAATATCAAGGACGTGTTTGGTGAAGGAGAGTCTCTCAGTAAGATGCAGTCGGACTCCCTGTTGATCAGAGTTTCTTCTGCCACTCAGTTTGCAGCTCTTCCTGCTCGTGATCCTGAGTATGGTCCAGGGAGTGATTTTTCATAGGGACCGCATCCTGCAAACTGATGAGGCACTCCAGGCTAATCTAGAGCAACACAGTGTTCATTTTGTTCATGCAGAAGGGTCGCAAAGACAACCACACTAATACCGGTACCTATATTGTGGCTTTTGAGGGGGATATCCTCCCAGAGGAGGTCAAGGTTATGTGCTACAGATGTGACGTGAAGTCGTACGTCCCACCACCCATTAGGTGCTTTCGGTGCTTGCATTTTGGGCATATGTCTTCCCACTTTGTGGTGGAACCTCTGTGTAGTGACTGTGGACACCCACTCCATGAGGGAAGCCCCTGTTTTCCACCACCTGTGTTTATCAATTGTCTTGACTGTCTCTCCCCTCACTCACCGAATTGCCCAGTGTAAAAGAGAGAAAAGAAGATCCAAGAGTACAAGCCTTATGCTGAGGCTCACCTATAATATATGAGACACTCCATCCACTGTCACTTTCTTCAACTTTTACCTCTGTTACATCCTTTCCCCCTCTTACAGCTTCCTTACCCCAGCCCCTTCCCCCTCCCCCCCCCCCCTTGCAGTTCCCATAACCTCCCCTCCCAGAGCCACTCCCCGGCCAGATATGTGCCCCCCTTCTTTGGCACCTGCCAGTGATGGGGCTCCCCCCTGGGGCCCCTCTTCCCAGCATCTCTTAGGCCACAAGCCTACTACCACAACTTGGCCACAAGACTCACCATCTAGATGCCCCAAGGTCGCCTGCTCTCTTTTAGTTCTGGATCTTGTAGATGCCTTTACTCTCTCTGTGCTCTGTTCTCCTTCACCTCTGAAAGATAAGAATAAGAAATTTAAGTCCCAAGACAAGGCCCCTCCGGTGATCCCAAAGGTGCCATTTCCACCTTCGCAACCTGAGTCTGACATCTTATTTGTAGATGTCATCCCATCCTTGTCAGGGATGACCATTGACTGAGTGACATGACCCCCTCTCGGCTTCTTTATTTCTAACCTGGACGCTCGCCACATGATCATCCAGTGGAATTGCAAACGGGACTATCGTCACCTGCCGGAAATACAACGTCTTGTTTCCTCATTTTCTGTGTTCTGTCTTGTTCTTCAAGAAATGCACTTTCATGATGAGCACACTCGAACATTTCATGGTTATTGGGGATTCTGCTGGAACTGCGCTGGCCCTGGGGTAGATTCTGGTGAGGCCTGCACTTTGGTTTGCTCTGTTGTCATTAGTGAGTGGATCCCTCTTCATACCAACCTGGAAGTAATAGTGGTTAGAGTGCAAATGACTCCAGCCATCATTGTTTGCAATGTCTACCTTATTTCAGATAGGCCACTTCCTTATGTTGAACTGTCTACCTTAATAGAGCAACTCCCACTCCTGTCCCTCCTCCTCAAGGACTTCAGTGCCCACCACCCACTGTGGGGGAGTGCCACTTCAGCAGGAAGGTGTCTCCTAATTGACTAACTTATTACAAACTTCAATTTGTGTGTCTTCAACTACAGTTGCCCTAGTCACTTCAGTACCATCCAAGGCACCTTGACTGCTATCGTTCTCATGCTCTCCTATCTGGTCTCGTGGCTTCCCTACATTGGTCATCCCTTGACGATCGTTGTGACAGTGAGTGTCCTCTTTCCGGTGATTCTATCATTCCCCTGCTGTCGCAAGGCAGAAAGCCCCCCCCCCCCCCTCCCCCCTGCCTGCTCTTCACTGGCTGATGTGGCCGAGTGGTGCTAGGTGCTACTGTCTGGAACCATGCGATGCGACCGCTACGGTCGCAGGTTCGAATCCTGCCTTGGGCATCGATGTGTGTGATGTCCTTGGGTTAGTTAGGTTTAAGTAGTTCTAAGTTCTAGGGGACTGATGACCTCAGAAGTTAAGTCCCATAGTGCTCAGAGCCATTTGAACCATTTTTAGACAGCCCCCATGTTGGGCATTCCACAGAGCCAGTTGGCCTTCGTATACGTCTGCTGTGCACGTTGACACTTGAATTGCATTGATGCGATCGTGCAAGGAGTCTCTGCCACTATTCTTCATGCTGCTGGCCTGGCTGTCCCCCTATCCATAGGTCCCCCTCGTCGTCAACTGGTACCAAGATGGACCAAGAATGTAGCAGTCACCATCCAGGACTGCTGATGGGTACTTTGGAATTTAAATGACACCCTTTACAGACCAACTTCCTCGCTTTTAAGCGTCTCCATGCTAAGGCTCATTACCTTATTAAGCAGAGTAGAAAAGTTATGCTAGGAGCATTATGATTCCCAGCAGGGAACGTATGCCTCTTCATCGCAGGTCTGATCCAAGCTCTGTAGCCTTCTGGGCCACCAGCGACAGTCAACTGTCCATGGCCTAAACCTCCAAGGTGCTCTGTGCACTGATCCATTGGTCCTTGCAGAACATCTTTAGACACACCTGGTGATGGCATCCCACTACCTTCCACCTGCAGAAATACCAAGTTGAACAGACCCTCCTCTGTTTCAACATGCATCATGCTGAAGTGTATAATTTACCCTTCTTCAAATGGGAATTGGTGCAGGCTCTTAACTCTTCACAAAACACAGCTCCAGGCCCGGATTCCGTCCACAACCAGATGATCCAACACTTTGACATTATCCAGAGGTAACATCTCCTCAGATCTCCAACCACATTTGGCTCACGGGTACTTTCCCGTCACAATGGTGAGACAGTATTGTTATCCCCGTCCTTAAACCCGGGAGGAACCCATGTTGGGTACTCAAATCTCGGGACCTTTTGTCCCTGTATCAGTGTGGCTTTCGGGAAGGATAATCCCCAACTGATCGTTTACTCAGATTGGAAACAGCAATCCGACAAGCTTTTACTAACTGTCAGCACCTTGTCACTGTCTTCTTTGGCCTACATAAGGTGCATGACATGGCTTGGCGCCATCACATTTTAGTTGCCCTCCATGACTGGGGGTTCCATGGCCATCTTTTGATTTTTATCCGCAAGTTTTTATCTCACTGGCTCTTCCTGGTTCGAGCTGGCGCTTCACTCAATGCCCTCCAGATTCAGGAGAACGCTATTCAACAGGGTTCTGTGTTAATTATCACCCTCTTCTTCATAGCCAACAATGGACTTGTAACCTGTGTTGGGCCTGTGGTTACCTCAGCATTGTACGTCGAGGATTTTGGCATCTGGTGCAGCTCCCACTTGGTAGCATCTGCTGAGTGCCGGCCCCAAAGTGCCATCCGATGAGCCTTTGCTTGGGCCATCTCCCATGGCTTCCAATTTTCTCCCTCCATAACATGGGTTATGAATTTTTGTCATCAACCCACAGTACACCCCAATCCAGAATTTTATTTAAGTGACCAGCTCCACGATATTGTAGCACAGTCCCATTTCTTGGGCCTTATTTTTGATAAAAAGCTGACGTGGCTGCCTCATATACACCACCTAAAGACTACATGCATGCAAAAGCTTAATGCTCTCCACCTCCTGGCTGATGCATCTTGGGGTGCAGACCTTGCCACTCTTCTCCATCTCTACCGTGCTCTGGTCCTGTCCAGACTAGTTTATGGTAGTCAGGTTTGTGGCTCAGCAGCTCCTTCCACTCGGCAACTACTTGACCCTGTTCATCACTACTCGACCCTGTTCATCACTGTGAGGTGCATCTGGCTAGTGGTGCCTTTCGCACGACTCCTGTTGACATTCTTCTCACAGAAGGGTGATTCTCCCTCTACAAATATGATAGGGCCAACTCTTGGTTTCTTACACAATCACCGTTTGCCAAGTCCCTGATCATCCCGTGACCATTTGCAAATGAGGCATGTCTGCCTCTTGATTACTGCCCATGGGTGGGATTGCTGGTTGGAATGCACCTCACTTCCCTCTATCTGGATCTCCATCTCCACTCACTGGAATGCGCCCTGTGTATTTCCTCTAACACCTACCCTTGGGTGGTGCCTAGACCATGGATTAGGACCGACCTATTCCAGGGTCCTAAGGTCTCTGCCACACCAGTGGTTTTCCAGCATCTTGTATATGCCATCCTTGCAGAGTTCCAGGGTGCCACCATCTTCTACACTGATGGTTCTAAGATGATAGATAAGGTGGGATACACCTTCATGTCTCCTACTGGCTTAGAACACCATTTATTGCTGGGATCATGTAGTGTGTTCACAGCAGAGCTCTTAGCCATTCACAGAGCCCTCCATTCCGTTTCTCAGGCCTCCCTCCACACTGTGTTAATTTGTACTGACTCAGTGAGCAGCCTGCAAGGTATCGACCAATGCCAGTCTTCTCACCATTTTGTCTCTCTTACCCATTACCTTCTCTCTGCCCTTTGCCATGTCACCTGCTCAGTTGTCTTTCTCTGGGTCCCAAGTCAAATGTGCATCCCAGGGAATGAACTGGCTGATGATTTCGCTAGGGAAGCAGACCCCCCCCCCCCCCCAATTCCATTTCATGATTCCAGCTGTAGATATGCGGATCTATATCATATCTCTCTTTTCCCAAAAGTGGAATGACATCTGGTGCGCTACTGCTCACAGTAATAAACTCCACAGGATCAATGAGTCTGCTGCAGTTTGGCACTCTTCCTTCCACTCCTCTCATAAGGCGTTCACTGTCTTATGCTGTCTACGTCATATATTGGTGGAATGTTCCCTTCTTTTGGCCCTTCGTCCTAAGTATCATCTTCCAGATTCCTTAAGTTTAATATTGGTAGATTATTCATGGGTGGTTGAACTCGTCCTCAATTTCCTTCGTGAAAGTGGTTTATATTTTGAGATGTGAGGTTTTCCTTTACTCATGGAGCAGGGACAGGGTGGTTGTGGTTGGGGCCTCTCTCCACATTTTCTCGGTCTGGGACCCATGACCACTCCCCTTTATCCCTCTGTTTTCCCATTTTTTAGATTTGGACTACCATTTTATACCTTCTACTGTGTGTATTTTAACTTCCTCATTTTATAGTTTGACTCCTCTCCACTTTTAGCAGACGCTCTCTCTTCTGTGTGTAACTTTGGAATCGTGGAACTGATGACTTTGCCATTTAGTCCCATGCCCCCTCAATCAATCGATCAATCAATCAATAAAATAACCACAGTTTGATGGTGAGCACTTATGCACATAGACAACTCATTGGTTGCCACCCCTCCTCACAGAAAACTGCATAGAGACTGGAGCATTGTAGACACTTGACTATTTTACACTTGACCATAACTGTTACAGGACAGGAAATACGTGACTGAACTGTGGGATGAGGTGGTGTATTGGCGTATAAGACAGGTCTTGCATGTTGGTTATCCAACACTTATGATGCAGGATTCAGAGCACAGTTGACATAGGCATGGACTTGTACACTGTGTAGATTGGGTTATTGATGTAATTCTGATTTGTATGTGTGTGTGTGTGTGGGGGGGGGGGGGGGGGGGGGATAGTATTTTTGATAGGATAACCCTTACATTGTTTGCTGAACATGAAGGCCACTACCCAATTGTGACCAGCCAGTCACAAATTCAACCATCCTGTTGCTGAACATAATGCTTTCCACAACACCAATTACTTCTGTAGATGCTTCAGTATCTGTACTGTTTGGATCCCTCTGCCACGCTCACACCCTCAACAGCACCTCTTAACTGTGTTGAAGGAATTGCCCAACCTCCACTAGTCCCCTCCCTACCATATTACATCTACCCTCACTTTTCCTGACCTCTCATTTTCCACATTACTTCTCCACTTTCCAAACCTTACCTTTGGCCTCCCCCCACATTTGTCCCAAGCCTTTCCCTTTTAATTTTATGAACGTCACCATTTTGAGTCCAGTTTGGATGTTTATGTGCGAGAGAAAATGAACTTACAGTTGGAACAAGTATAATAATTTGAAAGCTCATAGTATCTCTATACTGTTATGTTTTTCTCTGTACCATCATTATTCAGTGACAGGTTAGTGGTTGCCTTTCCTTATTATTTCATGAAAGAAGTTTTGTGTAACGTATTTTGCCATCACTTGTTTTTAAAATATATTGATTGAGTAGTTGCGTTTTCTCATTCTACGTATAATTTCATATTACAATACTGTTTGATCATGTTGTAAGACTAGCCAAACAGTCATAGCAAGGCTTATAATTTAACGACTGTGGGTTATTTCAGTTGATGTAATAAGATTAAAATTTCAGAGACATCAACAGACTGCTTTGTCACTTAAGCAGATAAATTACTGTTAGTCTGTTCTCATTTCTGTGGTGACACTGGGTTAAAAAATTGAAATTCTATGCTTCTGTTCAACTGCAGCCATTTTCTTTTGTAATCCTGCTGTCGAAGTATGTTAAGTGTAATGAGTGTGTTGTATAATCTCTTTCCAGTTTCGCATGAATGAATTTGGAATTATGGAGATGATTGATGAAGATGACTGTGAAAAGCTGAAGCAAGACTGTAAATCAGCCCCTGAAGCTCAGGAATGTGAAAATGCTGAACAAACGTCAGCTACAAATGATTGCTCTTCCATTCTTAAGGCTGTGGACAAAAGGGAGGAAAAACATTCCAGTACCAGTAAGTGTATTCAATACACACATTGTTTTTCTAAATTTAATTCATTCTTTTATGAAATAAAAGTAGGCAGTAAGTAATTTAGTGTTTGAAGAATGGAAAGAAATGTTTAATGATACTGTTTCTATTTATAGCTCCCTCTTTACAACAGCAAGTCATACGTCCTCCCAAGAAGGAGAACCCATCTGGAGGTAATTCAGGACAAGCAGCGGATGGAGGCAGCAGCAGTAGTGGCACTGATGAAATCTATTGTTGTGAGGGATGTGGCTGTTATGGATTGTCAACAGAATTTGTCTCTTCACGGTTCTGTAGTGATCTTTGTGCTTCAAACTTTGCAAATAGGCGTGCTCAGCAGAGCAAGCGTGAACGTGATTTGCTTCTACTCCGTTTGCGGCGACGCAAGAAGCGTTTATTGCAGTTAATGCAACAGCAGCAGTCGCAAAACTATGCACGGCATCGCCTGCGACCAATGCCTCGTGATCGTCAGTTACTTCAGCATTTACAACATCATTATGCTCGTGCTGTGCAAAGTGGCATGGTGTCCAGTACTGCAAAAGAAAACTGTGAAATAGAGATATCTGCACAGCCTGTGGCCAAGTCTGATGAAACAGCAGATGATGTATCAGATGACAAAGTATGTATTTGAAATCACAGTACACATTACTGGATTTTCATTTAGAGTAGTTCTATTTTCGATGCTTATAAACCCCATTGGAAAGTGGTGCTTCCTGAACATCTTAATTCATCTATTTTTGTATCTTAAAAGGATGAAGGCAACAGCCACCATCTCACTAATTGTTCGGTTGGCGCGTAAGTTCGTGGCATTTTCCATAAGTTTAATAAATGCAACAGATACACATAATAGACTTTAGTCATCAGTAATATATTCTACATCAACATGTGCATCTATATACACTCCTGGAAATTGAAATAAGAACACCGTGAATTCATTGTCCCAGGAAGGGGAAACTTTATTGACACATTCCTGGGGTCAGATACATCACATGATCACACTGACAGAACCACAGGCACATAGACACAGGCAACAGAGCATGCACAATGTCGGCACTAGTACAGTGTATATCCACCTTTCGCAGCAATGCAGGCTGCTATTCTCCCATGGAGACAATCGTAGAGATGCTGGATGTAGTCCTGTGGAACGGCTTGCCATGCCATTTCCACCTGGCGCCTCAGCTGGACCAGCGTTCGTGCTGGATGTGCAAACCGCGTGAGACGACGCTTCATCCAGTCCCAAACATGCTCAATGGGGGACAGATCCGGAGATCTTGCAGGCCAGGGTAGTTGACTTACACCTTCTAGAGCACGTTGGGTGGCACGGGATACATGCGGACGTGCATTGTCCTGTTGGAACAGCAAGATCCCTTCCCGGTCTAGGAATGGTAGAACGATGGGTTCGATGACGGTTTGGATGTACCGTGCACTATTCAGTGTCCCCTCGACGATCACCAGTGGTGTACGGCCAGTGTAGGACATCGCTCCCCACACCATGATGCCGGGTGTTGGCCCTGTGTGCCTCGGTCGTATGCAGTCCTGATTGTGGCGCTCACCTGCACGGTGCCAAACATGCATACGACCATCATTGGCACCAAGGCAGAAGCGACTCTCATCGCTGAAGATGACACGTCTCCATTCGTCCCTCCATTCACGCCTGTCGCGACACCACTGGAGGCGGGCTGCACGATGTTGGGGCGTGAGCGGAAGACGGCCTAACGGTGTGCGGGACCGTAGCCCAGCTTCATGGAGACGGTTGCGAATGGTCCTCGCCGATACCCCAGGAGCAACAGTGTCCCTAATTTGCTGGGAAGTGGCGGTGCGGTCCCCTACGGCACTGCGTAGGGTCCTACGGTCTTGGCGTGCATCCGTGCGTCGCTGCGGTCCGGTCCCAGGTCGACGGGCACGTGCACCTTCCGCCGACCACTGGCGACAACATCGATGTACTGTGGAGACCTCACGCCCCACGTGTTGAGCAATTCGGCGGTACGTCCACCCGGCCTCCCGCATGCCCACTATACGCCCTCGCTCAAAGTCCGTCAACTGCACATACGGTTCACGTCCACGCTGTCGCGGCATGCTACCAGTATTAAAGACTGCGATGGAGCTCCGTATGCCACGGCAAACTGGCTGACACTGACGGCGGCGGTGCACAAATGCTGCGCAGCTAGCGCCATTCGACGGCCAACACCGCGGTTCCTGGTGTGTCCGCTGTGCCGTGCGTGTGATCATTGCTTGTACAGCCCTCTCGCAGTGTCCGGAGCAAGTATGGTGGGTCTGACACACCGGTGTCAATGTGTTCTGTTTTCCATTTCCAGGAGTGTAGATACTCTGCAAATCACATTTAAGTGCCAGGCAGAGGGTTTATCGAACCACCTCCACAATATCCTGTTATTCCAATCTCGTACAGCTCACAGAAAGAACGAACACCTATATCTTTTCGCACGAGCTCTGATTTCCCATATTTTATCATGGTGATAATTTCTCCCTATGTAGGTTGGAGTCAACAAAATATTTTCGCATTCAGAGGAGACAGTTGGTGATTGGAATTTCACGAGAAGATTCCATCGCAACAAAAATGGCTTTCTTTTAATGATGTCCAGCCCAAATCCTGTCTCATTTCAATGACACACTCTCCCATATTTTGCGATAATACAAAATGTGCTGCCCTTCCTTGAACTTTTTTGATGTACTCCATCAGTTTTATGTGGCAAGGATCCCACACTGCACAGCAGTATTCTGAAAGAGGACGGACAAGCCTACTATAGACAGTCTCCTTAGTAGATCTGTCACATTTTCTGTGTGTTCCTTCCAATTTAAGTTTGTAATTCAGAGGTATTTAGTTGAATTTATGGCCTTTATATTTGACTGATTTATCGTGTAACCGAAATTTAACGAATTCCTTTTAGCACTCACGTGGATGACCTCACACCTTTCGTTACTTAGGGTCAACTGCCAATTTTTGCACCATTCAGATATCTTTTCTAAATCGCTTTGCAATTTGTTTTGATCTTCTGATGACTTTATTAGTCGATAAATGACAATGTCACCTGCAAACAACCTAAGACAGCTGCTCTGATTGTCTCCCAAATCGTTTATATAGATAAGGAACAGCAAAGGGCCTATAACACTACCTTGGGAAATGCCAGAAATCAGTTCTGTTTTACTTGATGACCTTATGTCAATTAGTGCAAACTGTGACCTCTCTGACAGGAAATCACAAATCCAGTCACACGACTGAGACGATATTCCATAAGCACGCAATTTCACTATGAGCCACTTGTGTGGTACAGTGTCAAAAGCCTTCTGGAAATTCAGAATTACAGAATCAGTCTGAAATCCATTGTCAATAGCACTCAACACTTCATCCAAATAAAAGAGCTAGTTGTGTTTCACAAGAACGATGATTTCTAAACCCATGTTGACTGTGTGTCAATAGACTGTTTTCTTAGAGGTAATTCATAATGTTCGAACACACTATATGTTCCAAAATCGTGCTGCATATCGAAGTTAATGATATGGGCCTGTAATTAAATGGATTACTCCTACTACCTATCTTGAATATTGGTGTGACCTGTGAAACATTCCAGTCTTTGGGTATGGATCTTTGGTAGAGCAAATGGTTGTATGTGATTGTTAAATATGGAGCTAATGCGAAATTTAAAATTTTCCTGGTGAACTAAATATTCAAAAAGATTTCGGGCTTGCAGCCGGTCGTCGTTAGCTTCCATCCACGATATTTCGACTGGACAACTGCCAGCCATCCTCAGGTGAGCCATCGAAGACTGGCGAAGATGCCCTCCATTCCGTAATATATAGCATGCAGCGAGTATTCCGCACATGCGTCAAAATCATTTTTCTAATTTTCACAGGATGTCATGTCATGCCCTCCACTAGCAAAACTAGTTACTTCAATAGGTCATTTTCCTGTGTTTAAAATACGGTTTGGTTTGTTGTTATTCGGACTGCTTATAACATTTAAATAGCATTTACCGTCAATATTATCACAAAATATCTCTTATTTTTATGTAATTAAAGCTTAAAAACCATTAAATATCAAGATTTGGTCACGTGATCGAAAATGCATTATGTTCCTCCATGGCAGACCTTCAGTGCACAGTATCACTGTTCGTTTTTGGAGCATCACCTGCAACCAGCTTTGCGAAAGAAGCGGCAACACTTTCTGCACAACCCACCCATCATTTTGTACGACAATGTGCAGGCATATACAGCACAAGCTGTGGCTGCTCTGTTCGGTTGATGGGACTGGGAAGTACTGTACCA
Source organism: Schistocerca americana (assembly GCF_021461395.2). Lineage (NCBI taxonomy): Eukaryota > Metazoa > Arthropoda > Insecta > Orthoptera > Acrididae > Schistocerca > Schistocerca americana. The sequence continues at coordinate 587,544,242 of NC_060119.1, forward strand.
TCCACCATACGCCCTGGACTTAAGTCCTTTTGACTTTGATTTGATTCCGAAGATGAAGGAACCACTTTGTATCATTCGCTTCAGAACTGTTCCAGAGATTCGACAGGCAGTACACCACTCCATTTGCACCATCAACAGAACAGGCTCTGCTAACAATATACTACACCTTCCACATCACTGGCAATGGGTTCTACACAATGCTGGTGACTACTTTGAAGGACAATAACAGGTGCAAATATGTAACTCTTTTGTATCAGTTGTGAATAAATAGTTGCCATTATTTAAGTTCCAACTCTGGTATATTGTATGTAGTGTTAATGCATTCTGTGGAACTGACACACTCTGCATCACCAGCAATTTATAAGGTGCACTTCAGAAGGTTCGGTATAACTTTGTGAATCATCCTGTATTTGCTTCTTCTGACTTACCGGGGCAGAGATGGTGTGACATTCTTGCTCACTCTCCAGTTTGCAGACCTGTTAAGTAAATAAGTCTATGATCACAATCTGACAGCTTACCCTCCTTCACACTTTTTCCTTCCTTTGCCCCCTCCAATCCGTTGCACTCCCAAAACACAATTTATTCAGTAATACAGGTCTATTGCACTTAGGTATGGTACGCACATTTCATAATTGTTCTTTCCTCACATTATTCCACAATAAACATTAATTTTATACTACTTAATCTGTGATTTTTCCATCCCTGCATCGTGGAAGCTGTTAGTACCAGAGAATAAAAATCATAGAACATTTTGTGTTGAAAATTTAATTCTGTAGAGGAAGACTTTCTGATAGAAGTTGCAGTTTTTGAGCTATTTAAGAAAAACAAAAACTTACCTTTAGACGCCCCCTCTACCACACACACACACACACACACACACACACACACACACACACACACACACTCTGCAACAGTCAGGATTCTTAGTATGTTGTTGATTCCATTCCCTCCTACCACTGTAGAAACATGTATAGCCACACGAATTTCCTCCCCTACATTGTCTTCATTGACTGGACTAAAAGGCCAGTGCCACAGTGAGATTTATTGAAAAAAAAAAAAAAAAAATCCAAGAAAACATAATTCACCCCTGAAAAATTTGGTTTACAAAAAAGGAAATATCTCAATAAAAGTTAACATATTTTAGATTTTATCACAGGTTTGTTTAGTAAAGGCAAGAGCTTCACAGAATACTGATTCAATTCCAGTGATGTACACTTCTGGAGATAACCCTATGGAGTGGTTTGCTGTTAAAATTATGAGCAAGTATGTTTCAAGGAAAATTAGATAATATATTAAATGCATATATTAAATGACTGGAGAAATTTGAGTTCATGTGGAGGCGTACCAACATTTCTTCCTTCTGACTGTTCATAAATCCCAAACGAAATGAGAAATGCCAAATGCCAATGATATGCAAAGTACCCTCTGCAACACATCTGGTATGCATAATGTAGATGTGAACAAGGGTGGGGGCGGGGAGGGGGGGGGGCTATGGGGTATGGAGTATCATGTTACACCGGATAAAATGACTTAAGAAATCAGCGAATATATTGCTTCAACAGATTCAATCATTTTTTTATAATTATGTAGCAATATAGGTCGCAATGTGTTTCAAACACATTTTAACAAAACAATTAGAGCAGCAAATAGCTTACTATCTAAACTAATAAATATCATTGAACTTAAAATGGGCACCTTATTATTTATTAATATAAATTAGATGTATATTAATGTACGAGTACCACTTACAATAATCAAGAAAGATAAATATGCTGGGTATGCCTACCAACACTTAAATTGCTGACCCCAGACAAAAACTTCTAATCGCCAGACATCTGGGTCAATTCGTATTATTTTCCTGGGCACACACACATTCCGTAGACACGTTTTTACCCTGAACTCCAAAACAGTTACCAAAAACTACTTTAAGCAACACCAAATTTTACCAATTTGACGGTGGAGGACACCGCTCTCCTTTTGTTAAGTGATATTCCATTCCCCATTGTTCTGACTGGGCATGCGAGGCACTAATATGTTAACTATTCTTTGTCAACACTACTGTTAGGATGACTGGATTCCACAGCAAAAGATATGATTAAAAAAAAAAAGGTTGGCCATGTCAAGCCTCCCACTTGGCAGTGAGTTTCTTTGCGGTGAAGAAGCTTACAGGAACTAAAAAATGTGATATTACATGCTAGATATATCATGGTCCTAGACTTGGTTGAGGGTTAAGACTTGGCATCTCACTAACAGCATACTCTGTGGTGATGAAGCTCATGCTCAGTTGAGCATAGAGGGAGAGAAACTTCCCAGGAACCTTTCTGACATAGATTTTCCACTGATTTCCAAAATAATGTCTTGCAGATGCTGTGAAACTAACTTAAAAAAGTCAATAATTCATTTATGAAGTTTATTGTTAACTGTTGGGAAGCATTTTAAGAGAGTCATATCCATCTATGTAATACTAGTAACAAAAACAACCTCCAGTATGCAATGTTTATTTTTACTGTAGCAAATTTTAACTAGAGATTATGAGGACTCTGTGTCAGAAATACAACAATGATTGTTGCTTTAGTATAGATTTCTTTATTTGTCATGAGTTTATTTTTTTCCAGACCACTGTTTCATGGCTCTCAAGCAAGAAAGGTTTCTTATGGCCAAAATATCTGGAACATTGTAAAGGGAAACAAGCTCCACAGAAGCTGTTTCGTGACCCTTTTCCATATATGAAAAATGGCTTCAAAGTTGGCATGAAACTTGAGGGAATTGATCCTGAACATCCATCATATTTTTGTGTGCTCACTGTTTCTGATGTACAAGGTTAGAATTGAATATCTAATGATATACGACAAATATGTAACATCTGTGTACTATAAATTAATTACTATTATTGACACCTGAAACACAACTAAAGAATCCAGTTAAATAAAAAAATAACAAGACACAGATGCTGTTACCAAATATCTAACATTTGTGGCATTCAAGTGATTATTGGATATTGAATAGTGAATTCCTGCCTTAAAATGATTACTTTTTTATATGAACATTATAATTAATTCTCACATCTCCTGCTTTATATACTTAGCTTTTCCTATACTTATTGCCTGCATTAGTAACATTTATGTTAACCAATAAATCCATCTCATTCAGTAATAGAATATTGACTTCTGATGATATGGTAGTATTACTGTTGACTTTTAAATAAGAAACAAAATCATAGTAATGAAAATCTCTAAGTAAACCTAAATAAAAGAGCCAGTTATGTAAAATGTAGGTGTCCTAAAGCAAAATTGTTATAAGTAACTTTTCAAGCTTTGGTGACGCTGCAATTGCAGGCGCTATTTGAAGTAATGCAGAAAAGTGAGATACTAAGTTATGAATACATACTCAGGAGATAAACAGAAATGAATGAAAATGAGCTGAACGAAATCCTGTATTTTCACTTACTAAAATTTTATTTGTAAAGTAATTACACTGCCTCTTTCCAAACAGGCTACCGTATCAGACTGCACTTTGATGGCTACCCTGACAACTATGACTTTTGGGTAAATGCGGATTCAGTTGATATTTTCCCAGCGGGTTGGTGTGAGAAAAACAATCATAAGCTACATCCACCAAAAGGCTATTCGCCTGCTAGTTTCAACTGGAATGCCTATCTCAAGCAGTGTCATGCTCAGGCTGCTCCGAGGAATCTCTTTGCCAATAAGCCTGGAAATGTAAGTTAGTAAACAAAATTTATTCCATTTTTGAATACTCCAATTTTGTTCAGATTATTTGTTTTCCATTTTAGTGAAATGGTTAACACTCAGATTTTGTACAATTTTTGAAACCTGTCATACCAAATACAAGTATTGTTATAAGCTTATTTCATTATTCAATAATTGTGGGACTGTACCCAAGACTGTACCCATACATGCACCCCTTTGGCTGAAGCAAATAGATAGCCACAAAAGTCTTTCTTCAGGACTTCAAAAATATGGAAATTGCATGGGGAGAGATTGGTACTGTAGAGAGGTTGTGTAAAGGCATCCCAACGAAATTGCTGCTTCTTAGTGAAAACACCCTTGACATCATGTGGTCAGACATTACCTTGCAACAGAATGTTGCTGGTCTATCAACATTTCTGAGTGTTTGGATTCAATGATGTGCTTCAAATGATACACAGTGGTATGTGGGCACTGCAGAAATCGAGACTCGCAGTCAAGTCCAAAAGCCCAGGGATGTTGACGGACAACATCATTCTGTTGCAGGATAATACTCGTCTGTACATTTCCAAGGTTGGTTCAATTACACTGCAGAGATTTCAATGGGAAGCCCTTAAGGCCCCCCCCCCCCCCCCCCTGCCCACAAGAGCAACAGATCACAGCATCTGTCTAATGGATGACTGATTGCTTTGTAGATTGTATGTGTGTGGACAGATCACAGCAATTGGTTGTTGATCACAATGGAAATCCCAGACAATCTGGTGGATCACATCAATTCATACACACAGACAGCTGACGGCTGGTTAGCAACAATATGAGTGTGACTCCTTCCTCAAGTTATTAAGTATGGTTGTGCATTTTTGTTTCGTTTCCCCTTGCCCATGTTGAGTAAGAATTTTACATTGGAATTAATAGGTATTCAGGGATCACAAACTACTCTGAGATGTGAAGTCGAGGCCAGGTATTCAGGAATCACAAACTACTCTGAGATGTGAAGTCGAGGCCAAAGTTGCCATTTATATTAAGAAGTAATACAAAATACAGCCTTTGGTTTTGTAGTGCTGTAGAAGCAGAATTGGTTGGAGGTTTATAATTATAGTCTAGATATACTAGGCCTTATCTGCTGATTTTGAGTTATTTATGAAACAGTTACTCTTATTATTAAAGTTTTTAACTTCTTAACAGAACAGCACACAGCTACCATAATATTAAGTGTGCATCTTAATTTAAAGCTCAGGCCAAATCTGTTATGCAGCTACACTCAAACCCCTTGTCATTACATGTAATCAAACTCTCCTTCCTAGAATGAGTTATGATAAACAGCAGTTGTTCTATTGACATTTCTATACATGCATTGAGCTTGCAAAACAAAATGTGTTGTGCAACTACTTAAAGTTAAACTATAATAACAATGAATAAAAAAGAAATTGAGGACTGATAAATGAAAAATAAATTGTATTAGCACACTTGAAAGACGAACAGTCTTCTTGGAATCAGTGAAAATAATTATATATGCTGTTAAGTAACCTACAGTTTCCAAGAAAAGCATCGTAAAGCAAGTTTAATAAATTGCAATACACATTTTTCAATTTGTTTTTTGCAAGTGTTCATGGAGATACAGAAATCAACTGCAACTGCTTTTAAAAATAGCAGATCCTTTTCCATAGCAAAAGTTCTCGATGCAATGACATTTTTTATACTGTTTGAAATTGCTTGCTAAATCACTTGCGTCGAGGTGAGCAAGCGACTGATTGCAGTAATATCACATGTGACAGATCACTGTGGTCTGCCACTCGTGTGGGGCCCGTTATACATCCTCCATTCATTTCTGATCCCTCCTCATGTGATTTCCACATTTTTGAACCCTGAAGAAAAACATTTGTGGCCATCAATGCGCTTCAAAGAGGTGCATGGCTGGCTACTACCATGATTCCTTAGGCAATTGCAAACATTTCTTCATGAAGGCATTGACCATTTTGTCTTACAGTGGGATAAATGTGTTAACAGTTACGGTGATTACTTTTGAAATAGTTAACAGTTTACTTAATTTTTTACATCTGTGTTGTTTTAATTTGACTGCCCCTTACGCTTCTTATTTGTAAGAAGAACGAAGGATAAAGATCCATTTCAATTTTGTAAATAGCTTTCAGCCTCACAGTGCCTTTAAGGTGGAAGAAAGTCTGTGCTCTTGGTCAATGATTTATTTAACAAAGTTTTTTCATGGTAATAGGTAAGGTTAATAATACAAGTTCCAGTAACCTAATGACTATGACAGTTCTAAGGTTTAACAAAGAGAAAGTATGGCAATTAGTACAGAAAAAAGTTCCTTGGTGAAGAATGATTATATTCACTGTATTATTTAATATGAAATATGTTTTGGTTGGCAGGAGAGCCAACACCGTGTTACTAGAAGGAGGCCAAAAGGCACGCGTTTTAGCTCACGCAGGCTGGCGTGAGGTCTGGAACAGGACAAGGAAATTAGAATTTAGAAAAACGGACGTAGCTGGTGGAATACTTAACTTTAATCCATTAATGGTGAACGTCGGTCTTGGCGGTACATTATTCACACTATCAATAGTAACTGATAATGGCGCCTTGCTAGGTCGTAGCAAATGACGTAGCTGAAGGCTATGTTAATCTATTGTCTCGGCAAATGAGAGCGTATTTTGTCAGTGAACCATCGCTAGCAAAGTCGGTTGTACAACTGGGGCGAGTGCTAGGAAGTCTCTCTAGACCTGCCGTGTGGCGGCGCTCGGTCTGCAATCACTGATAGTGGCGACACGCGGGTCCGACGTATACTAACGGACCGCGGCCGATTTAAAGGCTACCACCTAGCAAGTGTGGTGTCTGGTGGTGACACCACAAAATATTTGTACTCTCATGAATCATTTGGTATGGTTTACTAGCCCAGCTTGTGTATCCACAAGCCAAATTGATTGTCTGCCTAACTCTACCAAAAGCATTAATGTACTTTTCAGGCAACATACTACTCTTCTTCTGGCATATTAATAATTGGATTTTAATTTGCTTTTGACACAAACATTTAAAATTTGATAACACTCATTACATAGAATACCACCTGGTAATGAAACACTGAGACAAGAGTTCTCTCAATAGGATGACAAATCCACATGTGCAGATAAAAATAGCCCACCTTACATTTTTATTTTAAAAAAAGTATTCATCAGGAGAAAGGAATAACGAAGGTAGGAAGAACCAAAAAATATTCATAAAGGATAGAAAAATTTAATCATTTAAACTGTATATTGAGAGAGAGAAAATTGTGCAGTGAGAAAATTACAATAATTGTGTCCTAATAGTGATATTGTGTCTTATCCTGTTTACCAATTATCTTTTCTCATTCTGCCTCTGTAGTTACCCTTCTCTGATATTTTTTTGCTATTTTCAAGGCTATTTCGGTATTAATTTTCTTTCTTTTTTCACTTTTCTATTTGGAAGCAACATACACACAAAAACCAATGGTTGCTTTGTCAGGATAGAGGGAAGGAGAGGGAAAGACGAAAGGATGTGGGTTTTAAGGGAGAGGGTAAGGAGTCATCCCAATCCCGGGAGTGGAAAGACTTACCTTAGGGGGAAAAAAGGACAGGTATACACTCGCACACACACATATCCATTTGCACATACACAGACACAAGCAGACATTTGTAAAGGCAAAGAGTTTGGGCAGAGATGTCAGCCGAGGCGGAAGTACAGAGGCAAAGATGTTGTTGAACGACAGGTGAGGTATGAGCGGCGGCAACTTGAAATTAGCGGAGGTTGAGGCCTGGTGGGTAACGAGAAGAGAGGATATACTGAAGGGCAAGTTCCCATCTCTGGAGTTCTGACGGGTTGGTGTTAGTGGGAAATATCCAGATAACCCGGACGGTGTAACACTGTGCCAAGATGTGCTGGCCGTGCACCAAGGCATGTTTAGCTACAGGGTGATCCTCATTACCAACAAACACTGTCTGCCTGTGTCCATTCGTGTGAATGGACAGTTTGCTGCTGGTCATTCCCACATAGAAAGCTTCACAGTGTAGGCAGGTCAGTTGGTAAATCACGTGGGTGCTTTCACATGTGGCTCTGCCTTTGATTGTGTACACCTTCCGGGTTACAGGACTGGAGTAGGTGGCGGTGGGAGGGTGCACGGGACAGATTTTACACCGGGGGCAGTTACAAGGGTTGGAGCCAGAGGGTAGGGAAGATGGTTTGAGGATTTCATAGGGGTGAACCAAGAGGTTACGAAGGTTAGGTGGACGGCGGAAAGACACTCGTGGTGGAGTGGGGAGGATTTCATGAAGGATGGATCTCATTTCGGGGCAGGATTTGAGGAAGTCGTATCCCTGCTGGAGATCCACATTCAGAGTCTGATCTAGTCCCGGGAAATATCCTGTCACAAGTGGGGCACTTTTGGGGTTCTTCTGTGAGAGGTTCTGGGTTTGAGGGGATGAGGAAGTGGCTCTGGTTATTTGCTTCTGTACCAGGTCGGGAGGGTAGTTGCGGGATGCAAAAGTTGTTTTCAGGTTGTTGGTGTAATGGTTCAGGGATTCAGGACTGGAGCACATTCGTTTGCCACGAAGGCCTAGGCTGTAGGGAAGGGACCGTTTGATGTGGAATGGGTGGCAGCTGTCATAATGGAGGTACACACAAACATACACACAAAATTCAAGCTTTCGCAACCAACGGTTGCTTCATCAGGAAAGAGGGAAGGAGAGGGAAAGACGAAAGGATGTGGCATGCAGGCAACATGACAAGGCTGCCAGGTGTGGACGGTGGTGGGATGTGAATTGGGAGGAGGTTGTAGGAGGTTTATAGTATAAACATACTATGACCCAAATCATGGTATTCATGGATGAGATTATTTGAAGTGTAGTGCATAAGGTGCCTTATGGATTCACACTATGTTGCAAATGTTCTGTAAATATATTGCACCATTTTTTGTGCTTACTCAGTCTTTGCTTGACAGATCTGAAGATGGCAGCATAGTTTGCCAAAACTGGTAATCTGAATAAATGCTCTTCTAAAGCGATCATAGCATTATGAAGTTTGTTACTTCTATTTTCATATCAATCCAGACCATCCCTAGAGTGGAATTATGTCAATAGTCTGTGCTGTACACTTGCTTTCTGTGGTCCTTTTCAGCAGTATGTGTATTTTGGGGAGGGGGTGAGTTAATTACACAAATAATAATAATAATAATTGGGACAACCTCGAGAGATGTTGTAAGTAATAGTCCTGATCTGCCAAAAGTAATGAAAAAAAGATCTATTGATTGTGTGTTAGTTCCTAAATGTCCATGTTGGTGATGCGAACACCTAATACAGTAATAGTTTTTGTTCAAATTGTTTTTACAGGCTGTGTGTCCTAGTGGCTTCCGTATAGGTATGAAGTTGGAGGCAGTGGATCGCAAGAACAAAAACTTGGTATGTGTGGCTACAGTGGCAGACATTGTTGATAACAGGATACTAGTGCATTTTGATGGTTTGGATGAAGCGTTTGATTATTGGGCAGATCCCTCATCTCCATACATACATCCTGTTGGCTGGTGTGAAGAGCACAATCGTCAGCTTACACCACCTAAAAGTAAGTTCTAAGTAGAGATTTCGATCCATTATAACAACAATATTTTTTTTATTTTGGATAGAGAAAAATTAAGTCGGATTTTATACATTTCTGAAAACCACTGAACAGGATTATGAAAAGCCTTCGTTACTTACACAAAACAAGTAATGTGACTAATGCTTCAACAGTAAGTCAGAATTATCTCCATTTAAAACAGTGATAGTGCAAATTTTGTTTGTGGTATGTGAGATTGTTAAAAATGTCAAAAAACTAATATGAAATTATTCTAAGGTCCCATTAAAATTTGATATCGGAGATTTTTAACAATAATGGACATTCCTATATAGAGCAATACGTAAAATAGGGGAAAGGCAACCACTCATTTATAGGGGATTTTTGATGCATGGAGCACAGAAACACATGAGAAAAACAACATTCATACTATATTTTGAGCGATAGCTCTTTTTCTATGGCAAAGACACATATTCACACACACAACTACAAAGACACCCAAACACACACACCCATGCACACAACACAGATTACACAGGCCAATGATGGAAAAACTTTTCTGCTGAAAATACATTACTCTTATGTTTTTTAGGGTGGGGAATCCAAATATGATACTTAAAAACTGTGTCACCCATCATTTCTTCACATTTTACAGTTAAATTTATTAAATTAAGCGATTTTTAAAGACATTAACAGCTTTTATATAGTTAAAATAATTTAAAAAGGAGGTGTAATGAATGTAGATGACATTGGTAGCACTGCTGAAAAACGTTTACTGGCAAAAAAAGGTCGATTCTATTTTTGTGTTAACAGATGCTGTTTTGTTTACTGTCAACCTAACCTCACTTTCCCCGTGTCCTGTACATGTGCTCAGTACAATGTCTAATTGTGGTTGTAAAAACTCTGCTGACAGTTTTTGTTATATTTGTGGTGAATTTGTGATTTAAAAACACAAAAGAAACATTACAGACTTTGTGAAAAAGGTTTATCTATCATACTTTGGATCTAAACTTGGTGATCAAGATAATTCTTGGGCACCATGTAAGGTATGTTATTTGTGTGTTGAAGATTGAGAAAATGGTCCAAAAAGGAGAAAAAAAGCCTTTAGATTTGCTGTTCCTATGATATGGAGGGAGCCAAGAACTAATATACAATCTGATTTAAATGAACCAGATGATGATGAATTCCATTATAATACAGAAAGTCTAGAGCCCAAATTAACGATTTGGTAAGGGATCTGGGCTTAACGAAAGAAAAAGCTGAATTGCTTGGCTCTAGATTAAAAGAAAAGAACTTATTGGAAGTCGGAACCAGCATATACATAAATAGAAAGAGAGAGCAGCAATTTTCCAAGTTTTTTTTAACAAGAAGGTGATTTAGTGTACTGCTCAGACATTCCTGGCCTGATGAATGAGTTTGGTATTGTATACAAAAAGGAAGACTGGAGGCTGTTTATTGATTCATCCAAAACTAGTTTAAAGGCTGTTTTATTACATAATGGTAATGTATGCATCAATACCTGTTGGACTTTCTGTACATGTGAAAGAAAGCTATGAAAACTTAGAAATAGTGCTAAATAAAATAAGCTATTCTGCTCATAGTTGGATGATATGTTGCAATCTAAAAGTAACATGCATGCTCCTTGGTCGGCAAGGTGGTTTTACCAAATTTCCGTGTTTCTTGTGTGAATGGGACAGTAGGACTAGGGATCAACACCTGGTGAGAAGAAATTTCTATGCTAAAATCTTGTAAATTTAAAAAATGTACTCCTACCACCTCTTCATATACAGTTAGGCCTAATGAAACAGTTTGTAAAGGCTTTGCCTAAAGATGGACCGTGTTTTAAGTATCTCTGCCAGAAGTTTCCACACCTTTCAGAAGCTAAACTAAAAGAAGATGCCTTTGTCGGACCTTACATTAGAAAATTGATGTTTGATGGGGAACTTTGAATCCACAATGACCTTAAATGAGAAAGAAGCATGGGTATCATTCAAGCAAGTCATTACAAAGTTCTTAGGATATGAAAAAGACCCAGAATATGTTTCTATTATAGCTACAATGTTAAATAAGTTTAAAACTTTAGGATGTTTAATGTGCCTGAAAGTTAACTTTTTGAACAGTCACCTTGATTACTTCCCAGACAGTATGGGAGATGTTAATGAGAAGCAAGGAGAGCATTTTCACCAGGACATTAAAGTGATGAAAAAATGCTACCAAGGCCGCTGGAACACCAACATGATGGGGGACTGCAGTTGGTCACTTCACCAAGAAGTTCAGCAAGCGACTCATCGTAGAAAAAGCTACACAAAAAGCTTCAAAGAAAAAAGAGAAAGAAAATATAAATCAATTCCAGCTGACAATTGAAACCTCTATTAACACTTATCATTGTTTTAAGTAGCTTACTTAAATTCAAACCACTCTTATGTTGTAATAAAGCATTTCATTAGTTTCCCTGTTTACTGTATAGCATAGGATTTTTATACTATATAATAAAAAGCATATTGCTTGAAAACTATGGGTGATACAAAAAAACTAAGGTTAGATTTGGATTCAGCTCATAAAAATCTATAAAGATCAGCATTAGAGTAAAAAAAGTTTATCAAAAAAATTTTTCGTTGGCCTGTGTTATTGATACTCGATTATTGAAAGCAGTTGCCTGAACAGATGGACATGGGGAAGGAATAGATAAGAATGTTAGGAGGGGGTAATGGGAAAGAAGCAGGTCTTTGGACAGATGACTGTGTGGGCACACAAGAAGAAGAGGAGAGTACAGAGAGGACAGCAAAAAGAGATGTAACAAGAGAGAGGGGGCAGGAAGAGAGAAAGGTGAAGATGAAAAGACAGAAAGGGAGGGGAAAGGGCTTGAAAAAGAGAGGTGGAGGTGGGGGGGGGGGGGGGGGGGGAGAGAGAGAGAGAGAGAGAGAGAGAGAGAGAGAGAGACCATATGGGGTAGGGAAAGGAGGAAGACTTAGGTCGACAGAAGAGAGAAGGGAAAAGGTAAGGTGAGGCAATGAGAGCAGAGATTTAGGCCAGGGGGGTTGCGAGAGTGCAGGATATGATTGAGACAGTTCCCATCTGTGTAGCTCAGAGAAAGGAGAATTCAAAGGTTCTGCATAGTGAAGCAACTGTCAAAGTCATTTATGTTGTGGTTTGCAGCATATTGGGCAACTAAATGGTGAAGTTTGTGATTTGTCACAGTTTGGCGGTGGCAGTTCCTGCAAGTAACTGGGCTAACCATAAGGGAATGACCTATTGAGTGCAGGATTGGGAATATGATTAGATTAGGGATTATGATGAGAGTTAATGGAAGCCCTGGTGGAGAATGTGGTTGAGCTTTCTGAGGCCAAGGGAATACTAGGTGATCAGTAGAGTGCTGGTCAGTGACTTATTGATCTCAGAACAGCAGATGGCATGACAGATTTGTTTATTGATGAGCTGGATAGGATATGTCTGACAGCAAAGGCTCTGTTAAGGTTATTGGTATTTTTGACAATTCCTGCTTTCTACTGCAGTTTCACTGTCCACCAGCACTGTTGGAGGTGGGTGCACTTCATATGAACAGATTTATTTATGGAGCCATCTGGGTGGTGGAGATTGATGTCTAGAAAGGGTGCTTGATGTGTTGGGAAGGACCAGGTAAAGCGGGTGTTATGGTTACGGAGAAAAGCAAAGATTGTCCTTGCCACAGTCCATATCATGTAAATATCATCAGCGAATCTGAAACAGACAAGAGGTTTTAGATGTTGACTGGATAAGAAGAATTCCTCCAGATGACCCATAAATAAGTTGGCATAGGATGGAATCGTGCAAGTATCTATGGCAGTACCATGAATTTGTTTGTAGATTTGGCCTTGGAAAATGACATTGCGGGTCAGGATGTGATTAGCTAACAGGATTAGGAAAGATGTGATGGTGTTGGTATCAAGAGGACATTGGAAAAGATAGTGTTTCATTGCTACAAGACCATGGGCATGGCGGATGCTGAAGGACATCACATCCATAGTGACCTAAAAGGAGCCTAGTGGCAACAGGACAGGAAGTATGGAGAGCTGGTGAAGGAAGGGAACAGCATCTCGAATGTAGAATGGGAAGTTACGGACAGTAGTTTGGAGGTGTTAGTCAACAAAGGCAGAAGTTTGTTCTGTAGTAGCAGTTCCAGCTTCCCTTCATATGTGAATCTTCACCCCTTCTACCCAGTTCTTCCCTTGGTAATCTTTCAGCAACTCCTCACTTCTAATCTAGCCCTGCCTTCCTTTCTTAAATCTCTCCCCATTTAATCCCCCCCCCCCCCCCCCACCTTGCACTCCTACCTTTTATGTATTCCACAAACCCAACCCTATGGGTCTCCCCCTACAGGTTGCATTATAACTGGGAATAATGCTCCTACATAGCAAATCTCCGCCTTTGTTGCCCATCCTACATTCAAGACACTGATCCCTTCCTTCACCGCCTCTCCATAGTTCCTGTCCTATTACCACTAGACTTCTTTTTGGTCGCTGTGGATGTGACGTTCTTGTACACCAACATCCCCCATGTCCATGGACCACTCCCTTTTCCAGCACTGTCCTTATACCAAAACTAAACTTTCTTAATCCTCTTAGCAAACCACATCCTGACCTGCAATTATTTCACTTTCCAGGGCCAAATCTGCAAACAAACTCATGGTACTGCCATGGGTACTTTCATGATCCCATGCTATTCCAACTTATTTATGGGCCAGCTGGAGGAATCTTTCCTATCTGGTCAACACCCAAAATCTCTTGTCTGCTTCAGATTCTTTGATGACATTTTCATGATATGGATTCCAGCAAGAACAACCTTTGCTCTTTCCTCCATAACTGTAACACCCATTCCCAAATCTGCTTCACCTGATTCTTCTCAACTCTTTGAGTACCCTTCCTAGATGTTGATGTCCACATCTCAGATGGCTCCGTAAATACATCTGTACCTATCAAGCATACCAACCTCCAATAGTACCTCCACTTTGATAGCTGTCAACCGTTCCATGTCAAAAAGTCTCTTCCATACAGTATCATCATCTGTCAACACTGCATCTACAGTGGAAAGCAGAAGTCGTTAAAATATGCTGATAACCTTACCAGAGCCTTTATAGTCAGACAACATCCTATCCAGCCCATCCATAAACAAGCCTGCCATGCTACTCTTCTGAGATCAGTAAGTCTATTAAACAGCCACTGACGAGCACTCTTCTGATTACCCAGTATTACCCTGGCCTTGAAAAGCTCAATCACGTTCTCCACCAGGGCTTCAACTAACTCTCATCATAATCCCTATTCCAGTTCTACTCACAGTCCTCCACTCCATGGGTCATTTCCTTGTGATCAACTCAGGTGTCTACTCACCATCTCCTATTTCGTCCCCCCAGGGGCTCGCCACTCTTTAGCGGGTTCGTGCTTGGCTACCATGAGGCCCCAACCTTTGCAGCATTTTTTCCCTTCAGTGTTGCTTGTCTGTCCTCTTGCTATTCCTATTTCCCTCCCTTGGGGAACATGTCTGGGGTGTTTTTGGGAATGTGTTCCCCATTTTCAGTAGTTGACATAAGAACAGTCTCACCACTGTTTTTTGTACCTATTTTCCTTTCATCATTCACCTTCTCTTATCTTTCCTTTGCTTTGGCATTTGAGGCTCCTCTTTTTCTTCTTCCTCCCTGTGTGCTCCCGAAGTCCACTCCACGCGTCTGAAGCATAACAGGTCACTGGGTAGCATGTAATTCTCAGCCCCAGGTCAACAGGTATAATTCGCACATACCACTTCATGCAGGCCAGGCCCATGGAGGGGTGATTGCCTGAGCTGCTACCTTCTCACATTCCCGATTGGTTCCTATCAGGTGTTTGGGAGTGTGACCTGAGATGTGAACAACCATCTAAGGTGGGTGAGGCCGCTCTGAGGGGAAGGGGACCCTCCAAATGGAAGGAGCGCACCATCGGAGACATAGGCGATAGTGGGATATTTTCTCACAATGAGCCAATCATCATCTTCACTGTCCACATCTACCAAATGTAAATGGAATAAAGCTCCCAATTCATAGGCCCTCCCAGCTTCACCACGGTTCCTCGTGGTTTCTCATACTGGAGTTGGTCAGTCTTTTGCAACAGTGAATCCATTTCCTACTCATTAAAGTGCTGGTACAATTGCAGCTTCTTACTGGTAGTTGTGTTTGGTAGCTGTCCTGTAAACAAATAGTTGCCATTCATTTTTTTATTCTTATCCAGATGTGGAATATTAATGATAGAGGTCAAAATCTATAGATGACTAAGTGCAACACTTGTTAAACAATATTATCTTAGCAGGTATCACTATAAATATTTCTTTGTTTCAGCTCATCACTTCCCTCAGCAGTTCTCTTGGCCACAGTATCTCCGAGAAACAAAATCGGTACCAGCACCCGCGAGAGCATTTAAGCAGCGACCACCATCAGGTTTCAGACCTGGTATGCATCTTGAATGTGTTGACAAACGAGTGCCACAACTTATTCGTGTTGCCACAGTTTCTGCAGTGCGTGGTCACCAGCTGAGAATTGAATTTGATGGTTGGCCACGGGAGTACGGGTACTGGGTGGATGATGACGCTCCAGATTTACATCCTGTTGGTTGGTGTCAAAAGACCGGTCATCCACTGGAACCACCACTCGGTAAGTGGCATAACGTTTTTGCTGTTGTAAATATTTCGTTTATTTGTAAACCTTGTGCAAAGAGCTAAACAGTTTTGCCTTAGTAAAGGTACACAGAAATTTTTTAAAATAGTGTTTGGTGGATGTGTGTAAGATCATGACATATGTGATGCATCTCTGTCTTCAGCTCCTTTGTGGTGTCACAGTTATTTCAATACATGTTTGAACAATTTCAGTGCCAGAAGAAACTGGAAGTAACTCAGAATGTCCAATTTTGGGCTGTAATGGAGTGGGGCATATCAAAGGTCCCAAATTTGCAATGCATACTTCAGCAGAGTTCTGCCCATATGCCCCAGGGAATTTCCAGTGCATGGCTCACATTTCTGATCGATTGTCTGACAAAGTGGCAAGCACTGAAACCCAGTCGGAAACGTGTTCTTCAGAAAAAATGTGAGTTACTATTATTACTAGTTTAAAAATTAGATGATGTTCATTTCATACAATGTAACACATTTCCTACCATGAAGTATGAAATAATGGAAGTGGTTCAGACAGATAATACGAAGTGCTTTCTTGGGAGACAGAACAGAGCAGTAAGTGGTGATGTATTGTTGGAATTATGAGGCATGTGAGAAAAGCAATGAGACTGTCAACTCTGTGAATGATGTGGGAACACTGCGTTATTCTACTTGTGTAAACAGATGTTTTCATCCTTTCGAGATGCTCAGTCTTAGTTTGAGCTCTGTAAAGCTTTCACATGATTTTTGAGAGTGCCATTGATGAAGTTGTGTTTTTGTTGTGTGTTACGAAAATGGAACAGTGGAATTTAGAGCAATGTTATGCCATCAAGTTTTGTTTATTAAACTTGGGAAATCCATGAGTGTGACCTTTGAAAAATTGAAGCAGGCATATGGGGAGCGTTGCTTATCTAGAATACAAGTTTTTTACTGGCAAAAATCATTTTTGGAAGACCGAGAACACATTTAAAATGAATTGTGCTGAGTGAGACCTTCAATTTCAAAAACTAATGAAAACATCGAACATGTGCATGCTTTTGTGAGACCAGGCTAACATTTAACAATAAGGATGATGGGGGTGGCCTGTTAAACACTTTCAGTGAACATCAGATTTTGACCAAAGATTTGCACATGGAAAAAATTTGTGCTAAAATAGTGCCCAAAAACCTTACAACTGAGTGGAAGGACAGTCAAAGAAACTTGTGCATTGACCTTGTTGAGAGGATTGCCAATGACCACGAATGATTCAGTCATGTGACCATATGTGATGAATCCTGGATTTTTTGCTACAATCCTGGGACAAAGCAGCAAACTAAGGAATGGCACATTGAGGCATCACCGTGACTGAAATAAGCTCAAATGAGTAAATCAAAGATCAAAACAATGCTTATTTGCTTTTCTGACGGTAAAGGTATAGTGCATAGAGAATTTGTTTCTGCAGGAAAAATTGTCAACCAAATGTTTTACAAAGATTTCCTTGAAAGGCTCAGGAAAAAGGTGAATTGAGTGAGACCGGACATTGCAGACAAGTGGGTGCTGCATCTTGACAATGCCCCATGTCACATGACCACTTCTGTCACAGAATTTTTACTTCAAGAGATATTCCTGTTGTTCCACAGCCTCCCCGATCACCTTATCTGAGTTCTTGTGACTTTTTTATTTTCCTAAAATTGGAATGTCATTTTGGGACTCTGGAGAACATTCAAAAGAACGAGACTGATGTGTTAAAGACCGTACCAGTTGAAGCTTTTCAGCACTGCTACCAAGATTCCACAAGTTATAGCTGCTGAATGGAACTGTTTTGAAGGGACAATGTTGTTGTTTGAAAAATATAAAAATGTTGGTGGATAAAAAGTCAGTCTCATTACTTTTCTCACACACTTCATAAATTGAGAGATTTAATACATGGTATGAATATTGTAGAATTTATTTTTCCCTCATATTTGTATCAGTTGTGAAAAAAATGCCTTTTCTTAACTTGATTGATTTTTGATATGTGTTGAAACAATATTCCACATGCAATAATGAAATGTTTGTGGTACTTTGTTTTAGAATAGTATGTTTCAAAGTAGTTTATTTAACTCACTAATTTATGTAGTCTGTATGCCCTCCCTTCCTCTTCTTCTTCCTCTTCCTCTTCCAATTTTCCCAAAATAGGTCTCTTGTACTCAAGAAGCATTAGTTTATATCCTGGTTTTTGTATCTGTAATCCACTTACCAAGAAAATGAGTCTCTTATCTCTCAGTTTTTTGTATTGCTCGTCACCATAGTAAATAGCTTCCTGTCTCTGGCAGCCTTCTTGAGCTCTTTTAATTCATCACCATCACGAATAGTTCCCTCATCGAATGCTTTGGTTTATTGCAAGCTGGTTTTTGTGCATTTCTGAAGTATTTTAAACAAACCCTTTCTTGCCAAATTAATGTGATTTTTTTTTTTTTTTAAAAAGGTGAATAATACTGTACAAGAGTATTTTATTAGGTTCATTATAAAGAGGTTTAAGATAATATAAACAGGCATTTGCTCAAGTTTATTGTGCAAGTTAGATGGACAAGTGATCATAAATAAAACATTAGCATAATTCTCAAAATTTCCTGTCCCCCCTCCCCCCAAAAAGGAGGAATGAAAATGTGAATATACTTAGCTGAGAAACTAATTTAAAGAAAAACATTTACTCCCTGAGTGAATATTATCAAAATGTTATTAGTCAAAAGACCAGATAATGATGAAAGAGTCAGAAGTCAGTCACTTTTAAAATTGAAACTTATGTATTTACCCTTACTGAGCACATAAGGTGCATAAAATTTACATGTTTGTGTACTTACTATTATCAATACATAAACAGTCAGAGTTTCTCCAGATCCAACTGGCTAATGAATATTAAATATGTGTTACTGCTACTTATACATTTTGCAGATGGTTAACTCAATAGTTTACAGTATGTTAATACTTCATTCATTTCTTGAACAGTGATGTTTCACTACTAAGCAACTACAGCAGTATCTGGCGCATCTTTGTTCTCATGAATCCTTAGGAAAAGAAAAATTTTGATTTTAAACACTGTAGATATCATTTTATTAAAACATTTAAAATATGATGATAGTAATAATATTAATGACATAAACTTAAATGCAGCATCCTCACTGCTCTAGCCGGGATAGTCCCTATCAATTCAGGCAGGCTAGGAAAAAATCATTCCTTCATAGTCACAGTTGTTATTGAATTTAGCATATGTTAAAATGAAGGACTAAGTAAGGAACATGTATTTTTTTTGTTTTCTCCAAAAAAATTTCTGCTCCAATATACAACCCTCAAAAGATGACACTGTACATACCATTTTGAAGACGCGAATTTTAGAAAAAAATTTAAAATAGTGTATCTCTGGAACAGTTCTAGATTTTTTTTTTTTTTTAAAAAAAGATAATTGCTTTATGATTACAATCCTCCTTTTGGACTTACCTGCCAAAGTTCTGTTATTATTATAGCATTCTGAACTACTACTACTACTACAAATACTCTTTGGCACTACAGCCCTTGTAGGGCCTTGGCCTCCTGGACAACCTCCACCCACTATTCTGTGCTGGCTGCCTTGGCTCTCCATCTTCTCGTTCCCACCCTTCTCAAGTCCTCTTCCATGTTGTCTAGCCATCTGGTCCTTGGTCTGTCCCTTACATGACGTCCACCGGGTTTTGCTTTGAAAACTTTAGTGACTGTGCTGCTCTCCACCATTCTTTCTATATGACCCAACCAATAGTCTATTACTCTTTATTTCTGTCACTATATCTGTTTGTTGTACAACTCTCTGATCTCCTTATTATTTCTGATTTGTCATAACCCCCTATCATTCACTGGCCTGTAGATTTTCCTAAGTATCTTCCTTTCCCATCTCAACAACAACTCCTCATCATTTTTTGTCATATTCCAGGTCTCCGAACCATACATCACCACAGGTCTAACTACTGAACTATACACAGTCAGCTTCAGATTCCTACTAAGGCTCCTTGCTTTAAACACTTTAACCAGTGCAAAGTAGCTTCTGTTACCAGCTGCAATCCTTGCATGTATTTCTTCTCTCATGTCATTGTTCTCAGTTACCAGTGACCCAAGATATTTAAAGCTCTCACAGTATTCATATTCTTTTCTGTTCACAGTCATGCTTCTTTCTCCTTCACTTTATCTTTTCCTAGATGTTGGTCTTTGACTGGTTAATGGTCAGCCCCATCTCTGCACCATATCCTTGTACTTTTTCAAGCTTCTCTTCCAGGTCCTGTTTCCTCCTGGATAACAAATCAATATCATCCGCATACACATGCTCCTGAGTCACTCTATTAAACAGTGTTCCCCCATGGTTGTTGCTTTGTGTCTTTCGCATTACACTCTCCAAGGCGACATTAAGCAGAATAGTGGAGAGCACATCACCCTGCCGCAGTCCTTGGTTTACTTCAGATGCCTTTGATAAAGTGCCCTCGATCTTTATTTTGCCCACTGTTCTTCTGAAAGTCATTTGAACCAATCTTATCAGTTTGTTAGGGACTCCTGCCTCTTGCATTGCCTTCCAAAGTTTTGTTTGACTCATAACTGGTGTCTACAATCTATGCAATTCATCAGTCACAGTCATACACACATGCCACAACATCCCCCTTCTCAGCGTGTGAATCTAAATATTATCCTGCTGTTTCTGAGGTGTTGGCTGAACAACTGAAATTTCTTCTTTTGTGCAATATGAGTTCGCCCATCACTTTGAGTCCAAAAATGTGTCTTCAGAATTCCTTTCATAGGAGTAGTTTGTTTGGACCATTCTTCTTTTTTCTGCTCATGGAATTCTGCGATTTCCTCTTTGGACAAAACAGTGAGGGCTGTCGATGTGTAAGATTTCACGACTCTCATAAAATCCTCAGCATTCTGAATCACAGCTGCATTTGGTCTGGAAAGATTATGTTTTGTAACATGGTGCTTCAGCAGGCCACCTACACTATCATCACTATCACAAGGCCTCTTCCCATGACCAGTAGCACTGTATACCCAGTCAGTTGGCACAAGTGACTTACTCAATTCAAACAGCTGGTAACGATTTTTAAAATGACTAGGAGCACCATCAGAAATAATGATAATCTTTTTTGTCTCTGTTTGCAGTTGAAGAATTTTGCACATTGCTAGCAAAGCATGTGCTGAGGCATGTCCTGTGTCATCACTTATAACTGCAACACTTGTGGTCTTGTTTTGAAAAAAAAAAACTCTTGTAAAAATTGAAACCTGGTCATTACTCCAATGATACCCTTGTACTTCTTGTGGGAGGATTACAGACCAGTTCTCAGCAAAATCGCAGTGAAGCACTAATCATAGTTCTTCAGCCTGTACACACCGTTTCACTTCTGCATGGTGGGGGTGTTGCAATTTCTTCAGATACTGGTGTGTTACTGCTTTCACTGACCATTTACAAAGTTCATCAATGAAACTGCCAAAGGCAACAGTTTTCTTAATTAGTTTATTTTCCTCCCATGTCACATATGTAATTTCTGCAGAGTTATCTGCTATGTCTTCCAGGTCAAGTGTCTGTAAAGACAGTCCTCCCTTTCCAGGGCAGTCACCACATTCTTGAAACAAACAAGACTTTCACTTTACATCACAGACTACTAATGACTTCACACGCCCAATCATGGTGCCATATGTCACGTACTCCAGTAAGTTCAAGAATTGCTCGGTACACACATAAACAGACATCTCTGGGTGGGTTTGGAACTACCCCCTTTGGTCGCAGTGCATAAATTTTTGATCTTCCCATATGTGCAGTTGTATAGTTGCTCTTATAAATTGCAGACATTTCCTTAATACTGTGAGTCATGTACATCTTCACTTTCACAACTTTTTGACCTTCCACTGTTACAGTTATAGCATCTATTTTGTTGGCACTCTGGCAAGAACAGTCCCATTTATCTTCGAGATAAAATGTCTGCACTATTTGAACTTCAGCTGCTTCTACAGGATGATCATAATAGTGATCTGGTCTTCCAAAGACTCCTTTTACAGTCCTCACATTTCTTGATGTGTCTGCCGTGTACTTTGATACTGATGGAAAGTGGTTCAAAATTGTTTTCTTTGAAAATGTCTGTGGAATAATAGTAAAAACTTGCACTTTCTCACTGTAGGATGCACAATATTCAACAGCTGAAATGATATTTGTGAAAAATACCTGGAAAGAAGTGCAAGAGTGCTTTGGTTCATTTTCTTCTGAAGATGAAATTTGTACTTTGAAGAGTGTGGTCAGTTTTGCTGTAGTGTATTCATCCATAGTTTTAGTAATTTCTCTGTGCTTTCTTGATGCATAGAGCTTATGACTTGATTTCACTGACCACAGTTTCTTAACAGGACTAACACCTGCCTCTGTGGTTGACTGATTCAGGGTATTTAATTCCTCCTCCATCAATGCAAAATCTGCAGATACTATCATTGTTGTTATTCTGTCAAAACATTTAGAACACAAAAAGTCGTCACTGGAAACATCTTCACTTTGAAACAGAGTCTTCAAATGAGAACACTTGTTCCAACCTGAACAAAGTCTGTTTTTTTTTGTTTTTTGTTTGTCTTGTATATGACTCTTTTATGGATATACAAACAGTCAGCACACCTCACTCTAATATGGCCCCATTCAGAAGACATTTCAAAAAGTCCTTTTCACACAACTCAGTGGATAGTCTAAGTTTTCTTAGAAGCCTCTTCAGTAAACAAATGTCTCTGGAATAATAGTAAAAACTTGCACCTTCTCACTGTAGGATGCACAATATTCAACAGCTGAATTGATATTTGTGAAAAATTCCTGACAAGAAGTCGATCAGTTGTAGAATTTTGGAACACATAGTACGTTCGAGTATAATGAATTTTCTGGAAACTAGAAATCTACTCTGTAGGAATCAGCATGGGTTTCGAAAAAGACGATCGTGTGAAACCCAGCTTACGCTATTCGTCCACGAGACTCAGAGGGCCATAGACACGGGTTCCCAGGTAGATGCCGTGTTTCTTGACTTCTGCAAGGCATTCGATACAGTTCCCCACAGTCGTATAATGAACAAAGTAAGGGCATATGGACTATCAGACCAATTGTGTGATTGGATTGAAGAGTTTCTAGATAACAGAACGCAGCACGTCATTCTCAATGGAGAGAAGTCTTCCGAAGTAAGAGTGATTTCAGGTGTGCCGCAGGGGAGTGTTGTAGGACCGTTGCTATTCACACTATACATAAATGACCTTGTGGATGACATCGGAAGTTCACTGAGGCTTTTTGCGGATGATGCTGTGGTATATCGAGCGGTTGTAACAATGGAAAATTGTACTGAAATGCAGGAGGATCTGCAGCGAATTGACGCATGGTGCAGGGTATGGCAATTGAATCTCAATGTAGACAAGTGTAATGTGCTGCGAATACATAGAAAGAAAGATCCCTTATCATTTAGCTACAATATAGCAGGTCAGCAGTTGGAAGCAGTTAATTCCATAAATTATCTGGGAGTACGCATTAGAGTGATTTGAAATGGAATGATCGTATAAAGTTGATCATCAGTAAAGCAGATGCCAGACTGAGATTCATTGGAAGAATCCTAAGGAAATGCAATCTGAAAACAAAGGAAGGAGGTTACAGTACGCTTGTTCGCCCACTGCTTGAATACTGCTCAGCAGTGTGGGATCCGTGCCAGATAGGGTTGATAGAAGAGATAGAGAAGATCCAACAGAGAGCAGCGCGCTTCGTTACAGGATCATTTAGTAATTGCGAAAGTGTTACGGAGATGATAGATAAACTCCAGTGGAAGACTCTGCGGGAGAGACGCTCAGTAGCTCAGTACAGGCTTTCGTTGAAGTTTTGAGAACATACCTTCACTGAGGAGTCAAGCAGTATGTTGCTCCCTCTTACGTATATCTCGTGAAGAGACCATGAGGATAAAATCGGAGAGATTAGAGCCCACACAGAGGCATACTGACAATCCTTTTTTTCCGCAAACAATATGAGACTGGAATAGAAGGGAGAACCGATAGAGGTACTCAAGGTACCCTCCGCCACACACCGTCAGGTGGCTTGCGGAGTATGGATGTAGATGTAGCACTGAACAACTACAGTACAGAAACCTGCAATGAGTGAACAACCACGACAAAGAAACTGGCAAGAAACTACGACAAAGTGTAAGAAATTTCTGCAACAGTGAAAGTGAAAAGAAATAACTGCAACAAAGAAACTGATAAGAAATAACTGCAACAAAGAAAATGATAAGAAATAAACATTATAACAAAGAAATTAGTAAGAAACAACTTCAGTGAAGACATACTTTACCCTTGAAAGTTTAAAAAAATGATTTTTTTAAAATAAAACCTGTCCAACTTAAACGTGAAAGCTCTCCTTTACAAATAATGTAGTACTTCATGGTACTAATCAACAGAAAAAAGCTAACTGTTCTGGATTGGCATTTTTAAAAGAAAAAAAAATCTGTAAATTATAAAAAATATTCAAAAGGCGACAGTAAAAAGAACTTTTACAGATACTTCCAAATGGAGGATACCATTGTAATCATAAAGCAATTATCTTTCAAAGAAAAAGCTCTAACAAAATATCTAGAACTGTTACAGTGATACAGCATTTTTTAAAAAATTCCAAAATTCGCATCTTCACAATGGTGTTTGCAGTTTCATCTTTGGAGGCCTGTATCTCAGGGCAGGAAGTTTTTTGGATAAAAAAATATATATATGTGTTTCTTACTTATTCCTGAATTTTAACATATGCTAAATTCAATAACATGCGAGACTATGGAGGTAACCCCGCAGCCTGAAGTGTTACAGACTACACCAGTCATGTTAATTCAGGATTTCACGGTGATGGTCTATGGATAACCTCAAACTTGAGGCCAGGATTAAAACTTTGCCAGTTCTGCACTAGACAGATAGGTCTAATTGTGTACCAAAACATTGACTACAAACCCCATATTAGCATGACTAGAGGAATGAAAAACTATTGTACACAGATGAAATCTACTGTACCAGTATATACATATATTTTTTTTTAATGCTGCGGTCAATCTGTTTTTAGACACAATGTGCTGAGGGCAAACCTTTAAGAATGAATTGAATACTAAACTGGATGGAAACTGGAGAAAATAATGTCAGCTTTGGAATTTCAAATTAGAAGATAATATAAAATTAGCATTGTTGAGCAGAGCTCCAAAAATTGAACATTTTTGTGTCCAAGAGTTTAATGATATATGGCACCAGTAATTAAAAAAATTGAACACTCTCATATTGAACCACACTTAAGGTAAGAAAGAGAAGTTATGTTGGGTAGTGTGGTACTTCTGTGCTTAAAAATAACTTGGTAACATCATTAGGTAAAAAGTCAGTTTAGGATTTTAAAAGACCAAATAAATCACTAACTTTGGGAAAAACATTAGTTGCTGCCATCTTCAGCTATGCTTTAGGGTACCTAAAAAGGATAAATGAAAATGGATATGTTTAACATTCAGAATCAAAGAAAATTTTTTGTTGCACTGCAAAGTGTAAAGGAGGTTTTTTAGACACATCCATTATCTCCATACATATAAACTGATTTTTGCATATAAATTATAAATATTTCTTAAAAAGCTCTAAATTATAATGCATTAAACTTAAGGTTGTGAAGAAAATGCCGTTGCCACCTAATGAACAACTGCCATAACTCAAGAGAGCAGCAGAGTGCTGAGAATGCAGCAAGTGCACTCTTAGATGCAGCTAGTGTGATGGTTCAGAGGTGGAGCATGTAGCTAGAATGGAAAAGTTGTGGGGTCGAACCCCGGCAAGGTCACTTTTTTCAGTCTAACTTTTGATCTAGCAATCACCTCTCGATGACACAGAGACAAGCATTTCAAAATTTGGCCATAATTCCTGAGTGTCAGTATCTGCTTCCCTCAAATCGGCAAATACAGTTTGCAGTCTTAATTCACTGAAAATTCTTCAAACAATGGGTTGTGAGGTGCTCACCTTTGAAGTATCATAAAAAATTATGACCACTAACAAAAAGATAATCGTCTAATCAAGTTGTAATGTGAGACTTAAAATTTGGAAGAAGCAGGTATTTTTAACCAATAGTTTCTCTGCAATCATTTGAGAACAACTGCACAGTGGAAAGATGTGTGAATCCAAAATATATGGTGCTTTATTTTTTATGCTACAAGTAAGAACTACTTCAGGAACTTTTCTAGCTTGCACTGGTTACATCGTGTAAGTTATGTGAAAGTGATGGTATTCATGTATGTAATGTTGTTCTCTGAATTTTATTCATAACTCTACATTGTGGCCCATAAACAAAACACGCTAAGGCAGATAAGTCATCTGTTCATAGATACTTAATGCTATCTGTGCGAAGCCAGGCTGGGACACTTGTCTTGCATAATTTCTGTTTCTTACATTAAGTGTGGTTCAACTTATCAGGGCTACCAAGGTTTTTAGTGACATAAGATTTTTGAAATGCAGAAAAAAGTTAGAGATTAAATATGATCACTTGGAAATGTTGAATGATACTGATACTGGGCAGTCTTTGCTGAATATTGTGAACTTTACTACATAGGGAAGGAAATCCTGATAGCGGTTGTTGGACATTGTCACATTTACGTACAAAAATTGTCTTTATAGCAATATTTATCATTTGCTATTATTATTATTATTAAACAACGGAATATCCGGGATGGAATAATGATGATATTACGAAAAGAATAGATCGCTACTCACTATATAGAGGGGACGTTGAGCTGCAGACAGGCACAACAAAAGGACTACTAAACATGTAAGCTTTCAGTCAGAAGGCCTTCATCTGAAATGGAAAAACACCACCCCCCCCCCCCCCCCCCCCCCCCCCCCCCACACACACACACACACACACACACAATATATATTCACTCAAATGTAGTTCAGACACACATGTCAACTGTCTCTAGCTCCCAAGGCCAGAGTATGGCCTTGGCGGCAGAGACAATGGTCGTGTGTGTGTGTGTGTGTGTGTGTGTGTGTGTGTGTGTGTGTGTGTGTGTGTGTGCGTGCGTGCGGTTCAACATCTTCACTATGTGCTGAGTGTTATTATTATTATTATTATTATTATTATTATTTTAATTTTGGTTTACAGCTTAAATTTGTGTGCTTGTGATTGTTTAATCAAACATTGCTGTCACAGATAAAAAGTAATCTCTCTGTCAAAAAGCACATTCCAAAATAATATACAATCAAATATACAGAGGTGAAGCCAAGTCACATAATACTGAGAGTGGAAGGGGAAGGTGAAGTCCAAACTGAAATGAAATTATTGAATGTTGTAGGAAAGTTCAGGAGCCCCACAAGAATCCAGTAGGACGGCCAGCGAAGCGTCGTCGAGTGGAGAGTTGTGAAGAACCAAAATCACTGATAGTTGTCCAAGAGGAAGAGGAACCAGCAGCAAAAAAGGATCGGTAAGCGAGCAGCAAAAATTTTCATATTATTCTTCTCTGATTGTTTGCCTCTGTGCTGTTTAAGCCCTTACTTATTTCCATTTTCATTTCTGCCTGCTTCATTTCAAGTTTATCACAGGATACTGTTATTTTCAAGTTGTAAGAACTGAAGACTATATGCAACTGTGATTTCCAAATCCTGAATACAGGCAATCAAATGATGTATAGTGTAGGCCTGCAGGAATGATATTACAGATATTTGTATCAGAAAACATCCACTTTGAAGTGTAGATAATGAAGAATACTGATAATAGTTTCTGCACCTTCTATTACGGCTGTGCAAATCACATATATTGACAAAAGGGAATTGGGTGATACAGATGTAAAATATAGAATATGACAAAGCAGAAAAGTATGAATTCATGTGTGTGGGACAAAAACATTTCAGGCAACGATAAGAAAGGGTGGGTAGACCAGTGGTTGAATTGGTCCTCTTCTGTGGATCGGAACTGTGGATTTTAAATACTGACCTTAGAAGGATACTCATAGCTGTGGAAAGAGATTATTTACAAAGGAGCACCAAAATATCATTAATCGAAAGAAAACCTAATGATGAAGTAAGAGCTACAATGACGGCAAATGAAACAATGATAGACAGGACTGAAAGAAAATCATCAAAGTAATATGGAAATTTGTTGAGAACACCAGATCATCAGTGGCCAAAGAAAGTTTTTGAATGGAAACCACCTGGCAGATGTAAACACTGCAGACCAAAACATTCTTGGAAAGACCACATCAATAAAATAGTGGAGCATCACAATGTGAACACAGAGGATGCCCTGAGAGAGAGGCTTGGCAGGAGGTAATAGGGATACAACAAAACATTGTTATTAATGGATGTTGCTGTCAGTTACTCCTTTAATAATAATATAAATCACAATGCACTTGATTCTGACCTATTATCAATCAGAAATACAACTAATAAGCAAATGTACTTGGACATTAGTTTAAGAATGTCAGGGCCTTTAAAGAAGCACCTTTATTAATTGGTCTTGCTATCAGTTACTCCAGTAGTAGTAGTAGTAGTAGTAGTAGTAATATAAAAATCACAATACACTTGATCCTGATTGTTATTATTAATTGCAAATATTACAAATAAGCAAATGCAGTTGGAAATTAGTTTAAGAAAGTTAGTGCCTTTAAAGATGCACCTGCACTATCTGTTCTTATTGTTCACTTCCACACAGTAAATCTGTGGATGATGATTCCATGAGAGAACAAATAATGGACGTAATCAGAATAAATAAATATTCTCAAAATTTGTTGTGTGATACTTCTTTGAAGTGAAAATTGTATTGCACAAAGTTTTTTGAGGAGTATATCAGTATGCTGAAACCATTTTAGTCTATTATTAATATGGGCAGCCACTGTTCAACCACTGATATCTGTTCTTAGTGCCCATTTTCCAGTTTTTGAATTTTTGTAAGTTTCATCAATTGCTTTGAATCTTTCATGATTTTTGTGGTTTTGTTGACTGTGGGTCTTCAATTACTCTACATCTGCTGTCAGTGTACATTATAACTTAAGTTTTTATTACATAACTGGTGCTGATTTTGGAGCACTGTAGCTGCTGTGTTTGAAGCAAAAGAGTTTTTACAGCAATTGAGAATATACACTCCTGGAAATGGAAAAAAGAACACATTGACACCGGTGTGTCAGACCCACCATACTTGCTCCGGACACTGCGAGAGGGCTGTACAAGCAATGATCACACGCACGGCACAGCGGACACACCAGGAACCGCGGTGTTGGCCGTCGAATGGCGCTAGCTGCGCAGCATTTGTGCACCGCCGCCGTCAGTGTCAGCCAGTTTGCCGTGGCATACAGAGCTCCATCGCAGTCTTTAACACTGGTACCATGCCGCGACAGCGTGGACGTGAACCGTATGTGCAGTTGACGGACTTTGAGCGAGGGCGTATAGTGGGCATGCGGGAGGCCGGGTGGACGTACCGCCGAATTGCTCAACACGTGGGGCGTGAGGTCTCCACAGTACATCGATGTTGTCGCCAGTGGTCGGCGGAAGGTGCACGTGCCCGTCGACCTGGGACCGGACCGCAGCGACGCACGGATGCACGCCAAGACCGTAGGATCCTACGCAGTGCCGTAGGGGACCGCACCGCCACTTCCCAGCAAATTAGGGACACTGTTGCTCCTGGGGTATCGGCGAGGACCATTCGCAACCGTCTCCATGAAGCTGGGCTACGGTCCCGCACACCGTTAGGCCGTCTTCCGCTCACGCCCCAACATCGTGCACCCCGCCTCCAGTGGTGTCGCGACAGGCGTGAATGGAGGGACAAATGGAGACGTGTCGTCTTCAGCGATGAGAGTCGCTTCTGCCTTGGTGCCAATGATGGTCGTATGCGTGTTTGGCGCCGTGCAGGTGAGCGCCACAATCAGGACTGCATACGACCGAGGCACACAGGGCCAACACCCGGCATCATGGTGCGGGGAGCGATCTCCTACACTGGCCGTACACCACTGGTGATCGTCGAGGGGACGCTGAATAGTGCACGGTACATCCAAACCGTCATCGAACCCATCGTTCTACCATTCCTAGACCGGCAAGGGAACTTGCTGTTCCAACAGGACAATGCACGTCCGCATGTATCCCGTGCCACCCAACGTGCTCTAGAAGGTGTAAGTCAACTACTCTGGCCAGCAAGATCTCCGGATCTGTCCCCCATTGAGCATGTTTGGGACTGGATGAAGCGTCGTCTCACGCGGTCTGCACGTCCAGCACGAACGCTGGTCCAACTGAGGCGCCAGGTGGAAATGGCATGGCAAGCCGTTCCACAGGACTACATCCAGCATCTCTACGATCGTCTCCATGGGAGAATAGCAGCCTGCATTGCTGCGAAAGGTGGATATACACTGTACTAGTGCCGACATTGTGCATGCTCTGTTGCCTGTGTCTATGTGCCTGTGGTTCTGTCAGTGTGATCATGTGATGTATCTGACCCCAGGAATGTGTCAATAAAGTTTCCCCTTCCTGGGACAATGAATTCACGGTGTTCTTATTTCAATTTCCAGGAGTGTAGTTACAACAAAAAGTTAAGAACTTCATTCATTTCATGTTGAGCAATAATGTTTTGTTTCACTTTTATGGTAGCCACTTGTAGTGTGCAATTTGATGCTTAAATTAACTTCAGTTCAAATTATTGCACAAAACTGAAATATCTTGACAAGTAAGAACATAATTGTGATGAGTGTACAGAATTTCAGCAGATTACATTCCATAATTATTGCCAAGTCTTAAAAACAGATTCAGCTCTTATGCTTTCTTCACAAATCATAAAGATTTAAACAAGTTTTGTGTATTATTAAAGCTTTTTATTCCATATTGTTGTTACGTTTTTCTTTATTGAGAGGATAATGATGGGCATTTTTATCTTTTATCAGAAAATTCCGTTTCAGCTTTTATCCAACATTGTTTCTGTCAGTGAATTATTCAGACACATAAAAACAAAAGAAAAATAGAGTTAATAAATATTGCTGAGGTTAGTTGCCATCAAAGTCTATTGTGATCCTCTAAGTCTGGTAACCTCTGAAATTTACACCTTTTCACTGCATAAATGTGTAAATTTCCTTATGTAATTTATATATACTATGAGTCGAGAAAATATACTAATCTACTGGTAGAAAATGAAAACACATAAATCCCAAAAAATTATAAAAATTTTGATTTGAAAAGCTTGAAAATTTACATTGTTTTGTGTATTTCCATATACTTCCACTTCGTAAGTAGATTTTCTGTATCTGCATTGTAAATATTTTCAGTTCTTTGATCATTCATATAATGTTTTTTGTGTAGCCATGTACTGAATCACACTTCTACGTACAGGCACTTCTTGGAGTCCACCAGCATGCCAGTTGCCACAAGTGACTCAGGAGTACAAGGTGGCGAAGACTTGGGAAATGGTAGTACTGTTCGTGAAACGAGTACATCACCTAATCCTCTAGCATTTGCAAGTAGCTCACAAAAGGATTCGGCCGATATAACACAACTGGAACTGGAAGTTCGAAATAGTGTACGCAGCCCAGGTTATGATCCACAACCTTCTCAAGGACCGATACCGTGGACTCAGCACACAAAGTACCTTAATACATTCCTAGCTGCTGTCCCACAGCCTCCAGAGCTCGTCAGTCACTGGACTTGTAATGACGTATCAACGTTTTTACGCAGCATACCTGGATGTGCCCATGCTGTTAATGCTTTTGCAGAACAAGAAGTGGATGGTGATGCATTAGTACTCATGTCACAAGACGACTTGGTGAAGGCAGGAGGTCTTAAACTGGGCCCAGCTGTGAAACTGTACAATTGTGTTGTTTTGTTGCGACAGTTGAAAGGTCAGGCAGAAGGACAGATACCGAGTTGATTTGTGTTTGAAGTGTGTATATACCTGTATAGTGTGCTGTAAATTCAGCGTATGTGGTTATTGTTGATATATGTGAGAAATAGCTATATCTTTGTAGCTGGTAACTCAACATGTTTGCCATGGGAACTGCATAGACCTTTGTGCGGGAAACTGGTTTGATAAGTTCTGAGACAGTATTTCAGCCTTTATGACAATGTGCCGCAAGTGCCATAATAGACATAGTTTTGCAACTAGAGCTTTTCAATTTGTTCTACAGACTGAAAAGAAAAACATTTTTATCAATCCAGTGTGTCTTGAATGATATTAATAAATCTGAGGATGCTTGCTTGATCAGTTTTTTAGCAAAGTATATAGTAAAGAAGGTGAAGTTGCTTTTTTAGTATGAAAATGTATTTCTCACAATGTAAACTGTAGTGTTTGTAGTCACTGGGCCACTTCTTATTTACCTTAAATTATTAATATTCCCAAGTGATTATTAGATCTTTCCAGTAATCATTATTGTTTGTGGAAACAATAATTTCACATGTCTTGGCAGAACATACTTTTTCATACAGAGAAAGTAACATATCACACTCATAAATTATCATCATGGGCTGGAATTTCCAGAGTCACATTGATAAGATTAGAGGAACAATGGCAGTTACACCCATTGTTAAGCAGTATTACTCCTCCTGCATCCAGTACATGATCTGGATAGTCATTTGCCCAGAACTGACTCATTTACATTTCTCACTGTAAAAATAATTTCAATTATATAAGGGTATATATTTTCACTATTATTGTTGTGGACAGATGACAAACCAAATACATTACAAATGTTTGCTATACAAGGAACTTACTATCATTGTTCATTTGAAGCTATACGTGTATTGGAATAAATGAAATAGCTCAGGTATACAGTTGTATCACAGGTACCTACTATGTCATGAAGACTCACCAGTGTGTTGGCCTACTTTTTTCTCAGCTGTCCATCATTGCACCTCTTTGATACTGGTTAAGTGTTACCGGCAAGAGCAGAGTTGCAAATCTACAGTGGCTGTCATCTCAGCAGTTACTGCTCTTCTGCATTCATAACAGATATGTTGTCAGATGGTGAGAGGGCAGCTGAAAGCATATTATTCATATTAACATCCATAGACTATGGTAGTCCTTGTTAGTGGTAAAAGCAGTCTGATAGAGGAGCGTATTGATTTGGTGTTGAGACCTTATGAAGAGGAAAATAGGCTACATTGTGATAAAACAAAATCAAATACGGGAAGTAAATAATCCACTATTTGCTCCAACCCCTATTTTAACAAGGAGGAAAAATGCAAAATAGAAGTATTGTACCAACTTTTCAGAAGAGAAGTCTCCTCTTCTGATAAACATGTAGAATTTATAGACGGGGAGATCAACTTTCAATTCTGATGTAGAAAGGTGATATTGAAAGTATATCACTCTGTTCTAAATTTTTCTGTTGGTTTCATTTGAAGGTGTGAAAGGTGTGAATTAATTAGGGCTAAAAATATCACAAGTGGGTGCCCTTAAACCAGTAAACATACACACAAAATTGCTAGCTTTGCCCAATACTATTAAAATGTGTTCTATATTGCAAGCTATTACTGTTGTATAGAAAAAATTGATGAGATATCATTTCATTGTATTTGTTATAGAACGGCATTATGAAATATGTAATGCAAGGGAAAGGGGTGTTTGTTGAGGAAAAGGGACACTCAAAGCCATGATGTGCATTTGTTCAGGAAGAGAAACAGCAAAAGACAAATGAACTTTTATTAATTTTATCCGTTTCAATATTACTGAACTTATTTTTGTCCTTTCTTGTGTGTCCATTGTTTTTGTTGTTGAATTATCAGCCATTGATGTTTCTCTCTGTGTGTACCATTTTCCTTGTGCCTTGTGATACAACTTTTGCAGGATATTTTGCATGTTTATTGCTGAAATGTTAAGACTTTCTGTGTTTGCAACCAAAATAAGAAAAGGGTGTATTACTTCTGAAACCAGTAATTACTATGATTATTCTGTGTATATGTATATATATGTGTGTGTGTTTGTGTGTGTGTGTGTGTGTGTGTGTGTGTGTGTGTGCGTGGTATAAATTTTTGTACAAAAAATGAATTTTGACATGTATATTCCATTATAAAAATGAGGAAGCCGCATTATTTGTTTTGTTTTTGTGAGAGTTTTATTTTCAAAGTAGCTATCATGTCTTTCTTGGTAAACTATTAAATCTTTTATAATATATTATACAGTGACAACTTGTGAGATGTCTGTTTTATTTCTCAAATACCTATGGCAACATAAATATGAATTGGAGAACTATTGTCAAAATCAAAATGACTTCCCATTTATATTCCATCAAGTACTTGCCATTACCATATAAAAATTTCTAAAATATGCAATTCATGTAATTTAACTGGTAAGCTAAATGTTTGAGGAGTTTTTATATGTGCACAGCAGTATCTTTACTATCTCTTCAGGGTGACAACTTGTTTCAAAATTGGTAATTCTCAGGGAAATTGAATTTACTGGAAATGTCTGGAAAGTATGTAAGCAATTTTTGATGGGGAAAGAAAAGTACTGTGGTTTTTTATTGTAGATCACTTAGATTCTTCTTAGAAAATGATTGTTAATGGTGAATAGTTATAATGTTTGTTTCTTGATTGCAAATACCTCCAGCAAGCTATGCTGACCTTAGGAATATTCATTGTTGTGTGTAGTAGTGGGTTATGTATGACTCCTGCCATACTTTGTTTGTGAGGCTGCCATAGCTGTTCTCCTCCCAGGCCAGGCCTTTTTTTCTTTGAGCGGCAGTTTTTAAGGTCTTGATAAAGTCAACAAGTCACAGGCGTAGTGATGGGTGTTTCATTGTCAGACTAGGCCCTGCCACGGTGTTAGGCAGGGAGCTCTTCTGTGGCCATGATCAGCCTCACGGCAGTCAGTGTGTTACATAAACCATCGTCCAGCATTCTGATTTCGCCTAATCATTTAGCCACAAACCTCTACATCATGGACATCACTGAGAATGCACAGAACATGGAAGAAGAATCAACTGCCACATGTTGTAAATTCTACATTGTTATCCTGCAGCAGGATGGGATAGAGATCTTAGCCCTAACGAAATCTCTTCTCAAAACTTGACATATTAGTCATTAGTGATACAAGATCCTTATGTCATCGATCAACGGATTGAAAATAAGTTTATTTTCTAAAATCTCTTCTACTCAGTGATAGAGACGCATGTTCTTTGCACTTCAATATAAGGATATAGTCATTAGAAACAGCATACTTTGACAGGTGGCATGGAAATAGAGGAAGATAATATTTGAAGTAAAAGAGTTAATGGCAAAACACATAAGAATATTAGCAAATGCCCATAAAGAGATTAGCAATCTAAGGGAAAATGAAAGATTTAATGCAACAGAAAATTAAATATTTTCTAGATAAGCATTTAATCAGTCACTGAAAAGAGTATAATATATTAGAACACTCTACATGTGAAATTACATTACCATAATAATTTTTATGATAAGGCATTTTATCATAACTTAACTGTTTTCTTTAGTACTTTTAGTCAAAGATCAGTCACTATGGAAGAAATAATGCAACATGCTTTGCAACTGCTCAGTGTTTTTGAGACTGCAGGAATTTTATTCATTCCATCAAAGTTTGGCTATCTTACAGTAGCTCTTTTTATGATCTGGTGACAAGAATATTTATGGACTGTTGTCAGTTCATTGAGCAACATAAGGAACAGTAAGTACCTCAAAATATATTCCTATTTTGTCATTATAGAGTCATGAGTACCATGACATTTGTGTATTTTTCTGCAGAAATGGTAAACTAAGTTTAATAACCCTGAATGATAGACTAGCATTTTTGTGACAAAATAATGCAGATCTAGCATGAGTTTTCTCTGCATAAATGATGTTCAAAATGAAGAATTTTGAAATTTATGTACGGTAATTGTTTTACAGTGTATATCACCAGTAAGTGACGAGACAACAACAACAAAAATCATTTGTGGCCATGAAAACATGGAAAGTAAAACTTGCTCTGGAAAAAAAAATTGGAATTTTAATCTGGAAAATTTCAGGAAATCTTTAGATGAAACAAAGTCTCCACCTTGTTGTTGAACCAATATGTCAGCTGTAAACTGCCAACCCATCTTCAAGACAAGTCAGAGATTGGCACCTCAGTTCTGTTTCCCTTGAAACATTATGTGGTGTGCTTATGAAAAAAATTATGTATTTTAATTATTATTTTATTTTGGCTTATAGCATGCAGGACAGTTATCCAAGATATCCTAAAATACTGAATGACTACCTAAACATGAAAAAAAATATTACACATCAAGCTAGGACGCTGGTGTAGATCACATACACCACACAAGAACAGGTTTACATATACTTAATAAATACAATTTGTGAGTTCATACCAAAAGAAAGATAGTTGCAAATGCTAGGTCATAGATTACAGAATGCTGCAAAGTAACAATTGATGTGGCTAGCTAAAGTTTTCGGTCCTAGATAAGCTATTGCAAATGTAAAATGCTGGCACATTAACAACTGGTGCAACTGCCAGAATATTGAATGCAAGTGTGCAGTATGTATGCATTGTGTTGTAGCAGTCCTGGTCAGTTTGTTGGCTAGAATTCCATGCCTGTTGCACTTGGCCAGTCAATAAAGGGACGGATCACCTTGGTTGTGGATGACGCTGTAGATGTCCAATGACATAGAATATGTGCTTGATTGGAGACACATCTGGTGACCAAGCAGGCCAAGGCAAAGTGTGGACACATTGTACAGCATGTTGTGTTACAACAGTGGTATGTGGGTGAGTGTTACCCTGTTGGAAACACCCCCTAGAAAGGTGTTCATGAATGGCAGCACAACAGGTCAAATCACCAGACTGACATACAAATCTGCAGTCTGGGTGGATGTGATAACCACAAGAGTGCTCTGGAAGTCATACAAATCACACCCCAGACTATAACTCCAGGTCCAGTGTGTCTGCCATCCAGACTGGTTGGTTGCAGTCCAACTGACCTCCTCCTGTCCAAAACACATCCATCGCTGGCACTGACGGAGAACCAGCTTTCATCAGAAAATACAACAGACCTCCAATGAGCTCTCACTTGACACCACTGAAATCGCAAATGGTGGTGGTTTGGGGTTAGTGGAATGCATGTTAAGGGTGTTTGGCTCGGAGCTGTCCTCGAAGTAACTGAATTGTAACAGTTCGTTGTGTGCCTATGGTGCCAACTGCTGCTCAAATTGCTGCTGCAGGTGCACTATGATGCACCAGAGCCACACGCCAAACACAGTTGTGTTCTCTCTTGGTAGTGCCACATGGCCATCCAGAGTGCGGTTCTTTTTGCGATCCTACATTCCCGTGACCACTGTTGCCGGAAATCGTGTACAGTGACTACATTCCTGCCAAGTCTCTCTGAAATATCACAGAAAGAAAATCCAGCTTCTCATAGCCCTATTACATGACCTTGTTCAAACTTAGTGAGATGCTGACAATGTCATCTTTGTTGCCCTTAAAGGCATTCTTGATTAATATCAAGTCAACACTTCCATTCTTAAATTGCTCACAACCATTACAGCATGTATTCAAAGCAAACCTGAAAATCAGGTTTGCCTCCTCATGTGGCACTACTAGCACCATGTCCTGGCGTGAAATTTGAATAGACATCATCTTTCAGATGTAAAAGCACGCCTACCAACTTTCATTTATGTCACACAACTCCTTCTTGGTGTTGCAATTTTTTTTTTTTTTCTGTCAGTGTAAATTATAGTCCACTTCTCTGTCGGGTACAACAAAGGTGAAACCTGCCCATATCCTTCTCTGTTGCTTGAACCATCAACATATATTACAGGAATGTATTGAGAATAGCAATGATATCACATAGGAACTTTGGAAGGCCTTCACTTTGATGAATTTTAGTCTGCAGGTATTTTCAGTATTTGTTCCGTTCATAGAGAAGCCATGTTTTCCTCATATTTCTGTTATTCGCAAGTTGAGAGAGAGTCTCACACTTTTTGCTGTGTAGATGGTTAGTGTCTACCATTCTTTGCAAAATATGACAATCCCAGAGCACTGTTCTGTGAATATGTAAAGGCCTTTCTATTGATTGCAGGAGTAGGGCATAGCTCCGAGGCAGACGCATAGGCTTTTGCTCTGTAATTTGTCCAGCAGCATTAGATACATATTAGCAGCATTGTGGTCAAGTGTGCATCTATAATCTATATGTGAATGTATCAATATGCCATACAGAGTAAGCAGAATGTTGAGATGAACCCCCCAGGATACTCTCATCATCTTTCTGGTAAGGTTCACTGCTTTTTTGCACATACTGTTGATGGTTTGATTACAAGGTTCCCAGCTCATTCTTGTATCAAAGAGAGTGCCAATAAATCCAATATGTGATTTTAATTGTGTTTTATGAGCAGAGATTCTTACACTTCAAACTATCTGGTACAGATTGTTTTGTGAAAGGAACAATTACTTATTTTTCTGGAGAAATCTGTAACCCACAGCTGTGTAATGTTTTACCAGCAAGTCCATCACCTTTGACTGTACACGCACAGCCTGATCCATACCACTGATTGACACAAACGTACAAATATTGTTTGCATGCTGGAGGCTTTTCACAAGAGACTGGACAATTCTCTCTGCCTCGTTAGTATACAGTGCAAAGAGTTTGGGACTGAGGATTCCTATTCATGGAATTGTTGGAAGGAGACATGATCCAGTTAATTTATTCTGGAAGCAAACCTATATGCATTTTTTGGCGAGGATAGTGCCAATTCTGTAAATCAGCTGTGGCTGGATTCCTTAGTAGCACAGATATTTGAACATTATCATATGCCCCAACAACACCAAGAACGGATTTTGAATAAAAATCAGCATTAGTGGACGAAGACTTCTGGCATGAGAAGTCATCCTCATTCTGCCAATGGTCTTGTCAGGGAGGGTGGAGCAGCTGATAGAAGTTCAGGGTGTACTTTTACGCATGGGGGTGGGTAACTGATCTAAAGATGGAAAAGGCAGAATAATCTGCAATGTTCAATAGCAGGAGGATGCAAAAGGCAATGGAAACCACTGCATTAAAGACACATTATGTGTATGTTGCCTGTAATTGAAAAATTATCATGATCTATCCATTGGTAAAATATTCCGGAATAGTCTCACATTCGGATCTCCAGGAGGGGAATGCCAAGGGTGACATGACCATCAGAAAGAGACTGAATAACCAATGAAAGGACAACATTCTATGAGTTGGGGTGTGGAATGTCAGAAGCTTGAGTGTGGCAGGAAGCTAGAAAATCTGGAAAGGGAAATGTACATGCTCAATCTAAATATAGTGGGGGGCGGTCAGTGAAATGAAATGGAAAGAAGTCTGGATTTCTGGTCAGGTGAGTATAGGGTAATATCAACAGCAGCAGAAAATGTATAACAGGAGTAGGATACATTATGAATAAGAAGGTAGGGCAGTGTGTTACTGTGAACAGTTCAATGATAGGATTGTTCTCATCAGAATCGACAGCAAACCAACACTGACAATGATTATTCAGGTATACATGTTGACATTGCAAGCTGAAGGTGAAAAGAAAGTATATGAGGATACTGAACGTGTAATTCAGTATGTAAAGGGAGATGAAAGTCTAATAGTCATGGGGGCCTGGAGTGCTGTTGTAGGGGAAGGAGTAGAAGAACAGGTCATGGGAGAATATGAGCTTGGTAGTAGGAATGAGCGAGGAGAAAGACTAATTAAGTTCTGTAATAAATTTTAGCTAGTAATAGCAAATACTCTGTTCAAGAGTCACTAGAGTAGGAGATACACTTGGAAAAGGTCGGGAGATTTGGGAAGATTTGAGTTAGATTACATCATGGTCAGACAGAGATTCTGAAATCAGATACTGGATTGTATGGCTTACTCAGGAGCAGATACAGACTCAGATCACAATGTAGTAGTAGTGAAGAGTAGGACGAAGTTTAAGAGATGAGTCGGGAGGAATCAGTAGGCCTAGAAGTGGGATATGGGAGTACTAAGGAATGCAGAGGTGCGCTTGAAGTTCGCTAAGGCTATATATACTGCAATATAGAATAGCTCAGTGGGCAGTACAGTGGAACAGGAGTGGATATCTCTGGAAAGGGCAATCGCAGAAGTTGGAAACAGAAACATAGGCACAAAGAAGGTAACTGCGAAGAAACCATGGGTAATAGTAGAAATACTTCGGTTGATCGGTGACAGAAGGAAGTACAAAAATGTACGGGGAAATTCAGGAATACAGAATTACAAGACACTGAGGAATAAAATATACTGGAA
Source organism: Schistocerca americana (assembly GCF_021461395.2). NCBI lineage: Eukaryota > Metazoa > Arthropoda > Insecta > Orthoptera > Acrididae > Schistocerca > Schistocerca americana. The sequence continues at coordinate 587,584,362 of NC_060119.1, forward strand.
GTTCAGGGAAGCTAGGACAAAATGGCTACATGAAAAATGTGAAGAAGTCGAAAAATAAATGATTGTCAGAAGGACTGACCCAACATACAGAAAAGTCAAAACAACCTTCGGTAAATTAAAAGCAAGGTGCTTAACATTAAGATTGCAATGGAAGTTCCACTGTTAAATGCGGAGGAGAGACCGTATAGGTGAAAAGAGTACACTGAAGGCTTCTATGAGAGGGGAAATTTTTCTGATGTGATACAAGACACAGGTGTAGATTTACAAGAGATAGGTGACCCAGTATTAGAAACAGAATTTGAAAGAGCTTTGGTACAGTTAAGATCAAATAAGGCAGAATGATAGATAACATTCCATCAGAATTTCTAAAATCGCTGGAAGAAGTGGCAACTGAACTACTCCCTGTGTTGGTGTGGAGGATGTAAGAGTCTGGTGATATATTATCTGACTTCGGAAAAGATTGCAAGAGCTGACAAGTGCAAGAATTATCACACTATCAGCTTAACAGCTCATATATCCAAGTTGCTGGAAATAATACTATACAGAGGAATGGAAAAGAAAATCGAGGAAGTGTTACATGACATCAGTTTAACTTAAGGAAAGGTAATGGCACCGGAGAGGCGATTCTGACATTGCGGTTGATAATGGAAGCAAGACTAAAGAAAAATCAAGACATGTTCATAGGATCTTTTGACCTGGAAAAAGCATTTGATAATTTCAAATGGTGCAAGATGTTTGAAATTCTGAGAAAAATAGGGGTAAGCTATAGGGGGAGATGGGTAATGTATAATATGTACCAAGAACCAAGAGGGAACAATAAGAGAGGAAGACCAAGAACAAAATGTTTAGATTAAAATGGGGGTAAGACAGGGATGTAATCTTTCACCTCTACTGTTCAATCTGTACATCGAAGAAGCAAGGATTGAAATAAGAGAAAGGATGAGCAGTGGAATTAAAATTCAAGGTGAATGGATATCAGTGATATGGTTCACTGATGACATTGCTGTCCCGAGTGAAAGTGAAGAAGAATTACATGATCTGTTAAATGGAATAACAGTCTAATGAGTACAGAATATGCACTGAGAATAAATTGAAGGAAGGTGAAAGTAATGAGAAGTAGCAGAAATGAAAACAATGAGGAACTTTACATCGGGATTGATGGTCACAAAGTAGGTGAAGCTAAGGAATTCTTCTACCTAGGCAGCAAAATAACTAATGACGGATGGAGCAAGGACGACATCAAGAGCATACTAGCAATGTCAAAAAGGGCATTCCTGGCCAAGAAAAGTCTACTGGTATCAAACATAGGCCTTAATTTGAGGGAGAAATTTCTGAGAATGCACACCGAGAGCACAGCATTGTATGGTACTGAAACATGGACAGTGAGAGAACCATAACAGAAGGGAATTGAAGCATTTGAGATGTGGTGCTACATATGAAAGTTGACAATTAGGTGGACTGATGAGGTATGGAATGAAGAGGTTCTGTGCAGAATTGGAGAGGAAAGGTATATGTCGAAAACACTGACAAGAAGAAGGGACAGGATGGTAGACCATCTGTTAAGACATCAAGGAATAATTGAGGACATAGGTTGCAAGTGCTACTTTGAGATGAAGAGGTCGTCACGGGAGAGGAATTCATGACGGGCCACATCAAACTAGTCAGAAGACTGAATACTCAAAAAAATAAATAAATAAATAAATAAATTTTCAAGCCATACATCATTCAATAGCTGATGATTACTTGAGTTCTTGTTTTTAAGAAATGTTAATTTCATCCATATGTCAACAATATTAATATCATTAGTTAAGGACTCACAAAGCTGTTCTTTTTACAGTCTTTCAATTGTCTTCAAATTCTTGAAGCTATTTTCCAGTATGCAATGAATGTTGTTTCTGGAAGTTACTGTACACAAGTTTTCAATGTGCTATAGCTCCAGAACACTCTGGTGTCCACCAGACTAGGTGGTTGCTTCAAAATGATGGTTTTCTTTCTCCTAGAGCAGAAGTTTTCGCAGCTTCTACAGTAACTGAAATGAGCTATTGATAGATATCTTTCAGACCTAACAAGATTGGAACTCTCCTGGACTGTAGCAGTCAGCTTCCATGATATGCTAACCACTGTTTGGATGTATACTATTGACTGGATATGTAGGGTAATCTACTGTAATTTCCAGAGGAGGATAATCTGAACCAAGAACTTCATGTTTGGCCGTCCACTCTGTAGACAGTGAAAGTCAGCAGAGCATAATGTCAGTGGCTTATGTATCATGACAGGAGGGCCATCTTTTAGGAACTGAGATTTCTATTTCACAACCGCATACTGAGTGGTGAGTGTTGAAGTCTGTGCAAAGAAAAAATGGCATTTGAGCTGATTCACAGCAAGTTTTCATATTTCACACTTAGGATATTTGTAAATGGTGACAACAGTAAATGTGCCTTTAGGAGAGTGAATTACAGCAGCCACTGCTTGGCAGTCTGTTGTCCTAATATTGATGTAATTTTTTTAAACTGAATTGTATCTCTAACTAAAATGGGTATGCTTCCTTTTTCATCATCTCTGTCATGTCAAAACTTTGCATAACTTACGAACTGTAATCAGTTGGGTGGCGTAAATCAAAGTTTGTAAATACAGGCTATCTATAAATAGTTGCTGCTATGTTCACTATAATGACTATCTTTGTTCAAGCTAGCCAATTATGTGTTCCACTGAAGGACTTTAAATGCCATTATCGGATATTTAGAAGTCTTTAGCAACATTCTGCATAAGTGCCTATCTTGTTACCATATCCCTTTCATTAAGGAGGGGAAAGAAAGATCTGTAGCGTTAAAGCAAAAAAACTGTTGATATTAGCTTCTCAGTCTGTCTGAGATGTGATCAAAGGAATGGTAGGATACAGACTGTTTTGTTCTGAACTCTTAAATTGACATAACATATCGAAATAACTAGGCAATGAGTGAATGTTTCATTTTTGTAAGACTAGGAGCTGGAACTGATCTAACTGCATGCTTAGCTCCCGTTGTAGCTCTTTTTCTATCATGTTCGGGTATATGGTTTCCCACATACTTTAGGCTAGTCACTAGAAGGGAGCACTCATGTAATAGAAACATCAGCAATAACCAGCAAAAATGAAGGTTGCAGTGACGGGGCATCAGATGCACAAGAACTATCTGCTTCCATATGCTGCTGATAGATTGGCAACAGCAATCTGTGGTAGTGTGGTTTCCGTTGCAATTAAAACACATGTGCTCTCAGCTATGTGAGCACTTCAAAGTCTCATGGGGTCCTGTGTGACATTGTGTTCCTAAATGGAAATACCTAATACAGTTACATCATTGCAGATCTGTGTGGATTTATGTTGCAAATGGGAAGCACAAATGGCACAAATATACATAGTGTGGAAATTGTTGAGATTTAAATGTTACAACAAATTTAGGTATGGGAAGGACTTGCACTTCTCCATTTTCAGTTACTATCTTCATGAGCCTTTCTACACTCATTACTAAAAGTCCAGATTTTATTTCAGCAAGGATGTCTTCAATAGGTAATGCAATATCAACATTGTGTATAACTTGCCCACTTATTTGTAGAAAATTTGCGATGTAAGCCTTCTTACTTTTCTGGTAAAAGAAATCAAGCAACCTTAATCTGCTTGCTGCCTGCCCAGTTTTAGTGTTGGTTTAATACCCGTTTCTGACAATAGCTGAAAAATTAATAATTTCATGTCTTAATTTATCACTTTCTTTAAACAACATTCTTCCCAGGACTGTCGTATTTAATTCTATCTACAAATACATCTTAGGGATCCACGTCTATTAACTGATATGTTTTGTCTTTTGTAGCTTGTTTCCTGTTGATAGGCAACACGTTACTTTCTGCAGTAGTGACAGCTGTGGGAACTGAAGTGTCAAAATCCTTACCGTCTGACTTCTGGGATGTAGATTGCCTGTTGCAGTGGCTGTTTACTGAATTATCACACAAGTCACTGTCTACGGCTCCCACAATTTAGGTGACATTTGCAGCATATACTGTATTTACATCCCGTATAACATCACTAACATACATTCTACTTGGTTTTGCCTTCTTTGGCACATTTGTGCCAGGAGCAGGTACTTGTTGTCATGATGGTGATTGGTGTCTTGACTTTTGTCATTGGTGGTTTTTGTTGGAGACAGTTGTATGAGGTGAATCATATTCCACCTCTGTTTGATAATTCTTAGAACAGTGATCTTGAAAGCACATTACCCAACTGATGCTTGTCTTAATTAGCTCTGTTGATGGGGACTGTGCCATGACTGGCTCAGTGGTACGGCCCATACGTAGTGGCTTTAAATGACCCTTGGCATCAGCTGGGCTCACTTCATTTGTTTCCATTTTAACTATTGCCACTGAGTGTAATCTCCCAGCAAAATTAGTTGAATGGTTGTTGGGAACAACTTGTTAGTTGCAAAGATGAATGCATGGCCAACCCTTAAACCTAAACGTGCTACTGATACAATAAGAAAAGTATACTGCTGTGTGCTAAACTCACTGGGAATTGAGTCTTCCGTGTCTCAGCAATGAAGTGTAAGAAATACAGATAATTTATTTGATTACACAATGCTGTTAATATAGATTATGTTGAAATTGGGTCAAAGCTTTTATGAATACAGGTGAGTTTCAGTCAAAGTGTTAGTTCATACTTATAATTCATACTTACTCCTCCTTTATGTAATCTCAGCTAAAATGGTTTATAAGCTTGGTTAAAATTCTCAATGTTTTTATTTCCTTTCTATACAGTTGGCAATAATCTCTATGAGCACTCAATGGGTGTAGGGTCTTTAATGCACCGTTCATCTCCATTACTGCGAAGTAGAACAATTAATCCTTGTTCCAGTTTTGGTCCACAGACTTTTTGTAAATAATTTTGAAAGCTGCTTTTGTGCTACTGTATTCCTGCCTTAACCATTTCTGTTAAAACACTACTTTTCCATGAGCCTTTCTTTTCTTCATATCTCAACTGGCTCTATATACTTCTTCTAGTACTACTTCAAAATGCAACTATTTTCATTGTTAACCCTTTGACTGCCAAAGACACTGCTGTTATATTCCGTCTTGAGCACTGGGTCATTATTACCTAATCTGGTTATCTGCACCGAGTACCTTGTGTTTCGCTGCTACCAGGTACTGAGTTAAAAAAGTGGCATGGTGTGCCCTGTGCTGAATATTTCAGGAGCACTGACTATGACTACATGTCTCTCTACAGTTTTGTCATCACTAAGACAAAAATAAATACAGTAGCCATAAAAATTATGCAGACCACTGAATTCAAATGCTGAATGGCCAAAACCATAGGTATATTAAAATTACTTTTTTTGCGAAGAATTACACGTTTAGCAACAGTTTTCTGACTGATATTAGTAGGTCATGACAAAAGTGACGTGTCACTTTTGATTAACCTCAGTTATTTGCTGTTCCTCGCTGCCTAACCATAAAACCTGTTGTCCTGATTCAAGTGGTGAACAAATCTGTTAATAGTTATATGGATAGTTTTTGGATCTCTCTTCACTGGGTACTATTTGATGGGGGCAAATTATCCTGTTTGCTACGTTGGCTGTGAGGGCAGCTTACTTCGTATTTTTGCTCTGCAAAGCATCCTGTTAAGTCATAATGTGAACAACATATATAGACTGTGTGTGATATTTCTCTATCACATCAGTGTTTATTATGATATAGTGGTAATAACTGTTAAGTGTGATATGTTTGGTAGCTTCATGTATGGTTTGTTCATTAAGCTGTAGCAGATTGAGCATGTAGTCAGAGGAGGACCAAAGATTAAGAATCGGTAATACATAATCTGTGTAAAGAGTGTGACGACAACAGTTTTTTTGTCATCCTATTTAATAGTTTACCAAATGGGGCCCACCAACAAAACTTGTGCAAGGCTCTTTCTTTGTCACGGATTTCACCTCATGGGTATCAGTTGTTGAGCCAGCTCACCTCCTTACAAGAACATTCAAGAATTTCTTTCGATCAGATGTATGAGTTACTTTCTACCTATCACTGTAAATGTACTCATGTTATTGCTACTTGTATGGAGTTTTACTGCTGGCAAAAATGGTGGCAACAGTTATACAGGGCATAGGCAGCAGAAGTACATGGACTTAGATGTCATCATAATTTTGTGATAAATGTTCATAAGGAATCCTATGTCAATCAAATGGTTCATAATGCAATCATATGTTTTGTGCCTGATGGGGAAATTTGAGAGGAGCTCTACAGTGTAAAAACTGTATGCTTATGGAAGTACTGAACATAGTCCAGTCATTTGAAGTTTTAATGGGCTGCAAGTAGTCAGATAGGTGCCCGCTACGAAGTTCCAGAAATCGGTTTCTCTCACCCCTCCCAGTCTTCAGTCACTTTGCAAAGATATGTAAATGCTATTGCAGCAGTCCAGCAGATGTATCAGCTTCATATAGGTAATCGGCATTCACAACAGCAACAGTCCACATCACAACAGTGACAGCCTCGAGTTCCACTGCCTTCGTGCCCATGCTGTTTCATTCAACATGAACAGGCCACATGTCCCAAGCACTGGGCAGTGTGTAATAGGTGCCATAAGAAAGGACACATTGCTTCTGTGTGTAATTCCTTTCCAAACCTGAGTGAGGACGAAATGAACATGGATATGGATATGAACAGTGTGTCAGCAATGACAGTGCCTCAAAGCAAGTTACACTCTGAAGCAGTAGCAACGTTGGTGAATTCTGAGGCTTATGTGGATTTGGGTTCTTCCCCTCTGACTCCAGTGTTATGGAAGCTGGTGGTTTATAACAAGCAACAGATTCCAATTCTTGGATAGTTTTCTGCACCTTTGAGCAGATGGCTGTGGTTCATTCGTTAACATTCCTAGTTGTGGATAATGCTTACACTGAAAATCAGTTTTGTTTGGATGCTTTTAAACTGTTTGGATTCTCCATCAATGATGAAGTGCGTTTGATTTCTGTTCAAGTTTGATATCAACAGTTAGATGCTCTCTATGCCAAATTTTCTCCAAGACCAGGTTATGTAACAGAATTTCAGGCTCATATTACAATGAAACCGTGTGCCCCAAATTTTTCTGGGCTCACCCAGTACCAGTAACTTTATAGTACCAAGTAAAAGCAGAATTAGATTGTTCAGTTGCTTGATGTTATTTGTTCTATTTCTTCCAGTGATCAGTCAACATCACTGGTGACAATCAAAAAACCTACTGGTAAATTATGTCTCTGAGGTGACTTAAAAAACAATAATGCACAGGAAATCATTGATACCTCTCCTTTGCTGCACCCTGACAAGCTGCTAGCAAAATTATTGAAGGGCCATTATTTTTCCGAGATTGACTTTGGAGAGGCATATTTACAGCTTCCACTTGATGATGAGTCTAACTGCTTTCTAGTTATCAACACTCCATTTTCACTCTATCAATGCCAATATTTGACTCTTGGGGTGGCAAGCGCACAAGCTATTTTTCAGTGCTTTTTAGAGCAACTTATTGCATCAGTTCCAGGTTGCACCAACTATTTAAATCACATGGTAGCGTCTGGTGCCTCTACTAAGAAACATTTGCAGAACCTTTATGCTTTATTTGCTGTTTTACAGTCTGCAGGGCTAAAGGGCAATTTGGACAAGACACCGTTTTTTCAACCATCCATTATTTATTTGGGTTTTGAAGTGTTGCATGCTGGCATTAAACCACTGTGCCATCATATTGAAGCTATTGCCGCATTGCCACACCCCAAGTACATCAAGGAATTACAGGCATTTTTAGGCAAAATTGTGCGCTACCACAAATTCGTACCATATGCTGCTACTGTGGCACAACATCTCCGTGCATATTACATAAAGATGTTCCTTTCCACTGATTTCTGACTTGTGACCAGGCATTCAAGTTGCTGAAACCAAAGCTGCAGTCGGCCCCTTGTTTGGTCACTTCTTGAGTGCGCAGACTTGTGTGAGGCCTTGCGTTGTCACGGAGAGAAGGAGAAGTTGGTTGGAATTTTTGTGGCGACAAACGCGCTGAAGTCTTGTGTTAGCGATGGACATGTTTCATTTTGGCCTTGGCACCATTCTTGCTCATAAGTATATGGACAGTGCTGAATTCCCTACTGAATATGCCTCCAACTCCATAATTTCAGCTCAACATTGTTATTCTCAGATAGAGAAAGAGGCTCTGGTCATCATGTACGCTCTAAAAAAATTTCATGGTTTTCTATATGAGTCTCTAAGTTTCACCTTACTGCAGACCACTGATATCTCCTTTTAATCCCCCAGTATCCTTGCTGGACAAAGCCACACATTACTTATCAGCAGTGGGCTCTTTTCCTGTCACAACACAATTATAAGATACGTAATTGACCTACAGAGCAACATGCAAATGCCGACGTCTTATCGCAGTTGCCTGCTGGTCCAGATCCAGAATCTTATAAAGAGGAATTACTTTGTTTTCATTTAGACATGGACACTCAAAATGTTGTTGATGGTTTCACTATTACTAGCACTAAAATTGCAGCAGTGGTGGCCACAGATCTTGTTTTAAGTAAAGTTGCTTCTTTTGTGCAACACGGATGGCTGAAAAATCTCTGGGCCATGCTTCTGATTCTTTGAGAAATTATTTTGCAGTACAAAATCATCTTCTTGTTTGGGGTGCTGTGCTACTGTTAGCTACAGAGGACACAGCTTCTGAGGTGGTTGTCCAGTCTGCCCTGCAGTGTGATGTTATGCGTAGACCACAGGTGTGTGTCACATATGAAAGCATTAGCATTCCAACATGGTTTTTGGCCAGATATTGATGGGAAATTAGCACAAGTGGTTGTAACCTGCACCCCAGTGTGCCACCCATCATGTGGCTCCCTGTGCTTCATTGTCACCGTGGTTTGCTTCACAGTAGCCTTCATGTAGATTTTGTGGGACCTTTTTTGAATTTCTACTGGCTTGTTGTAATTTATGCTTATTCTAAATTTCTGTGTGTGGTGCATTGTCTGTCTGCTTCTGTCATGGCAGCAATTTCTACTTTGTCAAAAATTTTTACAATGGAAGGCCTTCTGTATACATTAAATACTGACAATAGCACTCGGTGCATATCTCAGGAATTCGAAGATTTTTTGTAAAAACAGTGGTGGTCCTCCTTTCCACCTTTAGTCGAATGGGGAAGCAGAACAATTAGTACAAACATTTAACACTCAATAAAAAATACATTTTGAGTGTGTCATCAGAAATAGCTGTTGACTGTTTCCTCAGTTCTATAGGTTCACACCTGTTGGTGATAGCAGGATTGTTGCACAGTCATTAGCCCTGGGCTCCACTACATCTCTTCAGCTGACACCAGGAAATCTGCCAGCACTGGCACTTTAATGTTTTCAGTCTGACACAGCTGTTTGGGCTCACGTGTTTGGCCATCAGCTGAAGTTTGAGAGTACCTATGGCCAAAGCCCATTCGTCGTCCACACGGATGAGGGGAGTGCATTGCGAGACATTGACTAGCCACAACCTTGCGTGGGCAGCTGTGCACTGGGTGGTCCTCTGTCCCCCCCCCCTCCCCCCCTCTCCAGTGCCTTGTTCAGCAATAGCAGGACTCCAGTTCCTCTGCCGCTGCCACATGTTCTGTCACCTTCTCTGCAACTTCCTTCCCTGAAGTTGGACTTGAAAAAAGACACTGCACTAGTGTTGCCTGTCCTATCATATGGACTCTCACAGGGGAGGGGGGCAGAGGGGGAGGGTAGGGGAGGGAGGCACCACATCTGTCCGTACTCATGCCATGTGCACAACCCTACCCACCGGTCGCAGTGTGTTGCATTATTCAACATCCTACATCAACCACAGAAGAAATGGACATGAGCACAGTGCTCACTTCTTTTTGCAAAGGAAGAGGAGTGCTGTAAACTACCGTATTTACTCGAATCTAAGCTGCACTTTTTTCCGGTTTTTGTAATCCAAAAAACCGCCTGCGGCTTAGAATCGAGTGCAAAGCAAGCGGAAGTTCTGAAAAATGTTGGTAGGTGCCGCCACAACTAACTTCTGCCGTCGAATATATGTAGCGCTACACAGGCATGCTTTGTAGGCACAAAGATAAATACTGGCGCCAAAACCTCTGTGTCAGAAAATAAATAAATAAAAAAAAAATAAAAATAAAAAAAAAAATTGGAAGACGAGCTTTTTTTCTCCGCCCTGAGTTTCGACCACTGCATTCTCATACATTATCCAACGAAGTAAATGTAAATTCCGTATTGTTCGTCTTCGAATGTAGCAGAATTTCAATGTACTACGAAAACCCGACTGGCAAGACTGTTTGGGATTATGATGTATCATGCAACGTAACTTGCTGTGACAGTGCGAGAGAGAGACAAAGATATTGTTTATTACTCTGTGGCGGTCAGCGCTCACATAATTATTCTTAGGATATAGAGTTTTTTGTTCTTGTTAAGAGTAATTTTAGGTGAGGAGAGCCATTCTTGTGATGTAAAAAATCGACGCCATTGCGAGTTTTTGATTCACATTGTAAAATAGAAGTGCATATGGAAGGAAATCAGTTAATAGAACAATAAAATATTGTTCATTTCAAGAAGGTACGTATTATTATACACCCAGCGATGTACTGCTATTGTGATTTACTAATAAACACCAGCTGAGAACAGTTCCGACGGGAGCGTTCAGTTCTAGTGAAATAGTTCGATGTTTTCTTCGGAAAAGAAGTCACTTCATGGATCATTCAAATCCACAATAGTAACTGGGCATTTCTCAGAACTGAAAGCAATCTGATTGCTATGCAACAGAGCCCCGAAGAATATTTCTCTGTACTTTGGTTACCACTTTCAGCTCAACACGGTGTCTGCAGCATCTGGAGCAGATTTCTACAACACCGCCCTGTGTACGCTGCATGTATTTACCCACAACAGTGAACATACAGTTACTCACACACATAGAAAGACAATACTAGGTGGTGTGGGAAAACATTTCAGTATAAAGGCCCTGTAGAGCTAAACAGTAATTAGCCTAGTAGAAAAAGGAGTCTTTATAGGATGTTTGTCAATATGGCCAACTCTACGTTCTCAATTTTTTCCTACCTGTGAGAAGTGATGGTTGCTAATAAGAACCTGATGAAATGTGAATCGCATACAGTATTCTCTTCACCACAAGAATAATACGAATATAAACATTTTGCCATGTATTCTTTCGTGTTTGCTGCTATCTCATTTAAATCCTGTCTGCCTAATAAACTACGAAACTAGAGTGAGACAACAGCAAATGCAGAAGAATATACGTATCGTGTCATGTTTATATTCGTATTATTCTTATGCCTAATAGTGATACAGTCGGAAATGAAGCACGGCAACTGACTAGATTTTTAAATCTAAGGTGACTAATTTCTGTGCAGAATTTGATGTACTAAAGAAGCGGCCGCAAAGATTTTCAAATGGAGAAAAATTTTCGCCTATCTCTCGTTCAGAACATGTTCTATCATATGCAGTCTATTATTTGGTTCTTGTTGATCATTGTCAAAGAAAGCAGCAGTGTAAGTAACAACAAATAGCATTCTCTTGCCATTGTTTCGCTAATGAGACGATTCCTCTCTAGTTGTAAGCGGCGGTAGCGCGCACAAAAGCAAGCCATGCTGCGAGCGCCGACAGGCCGTAAACACGAACTATCAGAATGCGACAAACAATGCATGACACAGTACAGTAATGCATTTTCAGCTTAGAGTAAACACCTATAACAAAGAAAACGGCACTTATCAGATCAAATAAGCAATTGATTCAAACCACACGAAGCACGTGAAAAAGAAAGGGTACCCGTATAAATACGGACGGAGCGTCTGACGCATAGCAATGGCTACCTGGTAAAGCTTAACTGCTAAGCTTACGACGTGAACCAAACTACTGTAGGTGTATCGTCATTCATTCGACCTAAATTGTGTCTCATATTACAATGGACCGACTTTGTTTCGATTTGGAGGTGCGGCCTAAAACTTTTCTCTCCCCTTGAATTTCGAGTCTCAAATTTCAGGTGTGGCTTAGATTCGGGAAATTTTTTTTCCTTCATTTTGAGTCTCATTTTTCAGGTGCGGCTTAGATTCGAGTGTGGCTTAGATTCGAGTAAATAAGGTACCCATTTTTTATGTGTGCCACATCATAGTTCATGAGTGAAGTTTGTGCTTCATTTGGCCACTAGAGGCCTCTTGGACTGCTAATACGACAGCAGTTGTGTGCACAGCCTGTCAACTGTGCCCCCTGTTGGAACTAATGAATAATTAGGCTGGAGCTCTAGACTATGGCAGCCACTTGTATACTGCTAATTGTATTGTACCTTGTCTTCCATGTGTGTGTAATGTCTGAGCAATAAATTACAGTGTTCTTGGGGTAGAATGCTAGTTGAACACTGCGTGGTGCATTCCTTGTCTAGATTTTTACAAAGTACGCATTCCAATAAACAATTGTGTAAGCTCTGTACATAACATAACTGCATGATATATGCTATACATTCACAGTTCTATCAAATAATGATAAAAGGTGTGGAGACGTGCATGTGTTGGCATTTTCATTAGGAAAACACTTAAACCTATACTAGACAGCAATGAAACTGGCAGCTGAGAGAGCTAGGTCAGTTCTCTCGCCCCTCATCTTCCCTCTGCTTCTAAGTGCCAATGAGAAGACTGTGGCCTAGTCCAGTCTGGTTAGTGACTCTAAGCTAACACTGTTGCAACAGTGCCATTTTTGTCATGTGTGTTCTACAAGTATCATCCTAGGGAGCAATGGCTACCAAATGATTACGTAGCATTAATAGCATTTATGTGAGAATGCTACACTTCATTGAAGCTGCTGTTGTTATGGTTCTGCAACTTTGTTGCTACCCCCATCCAGCATTTATTTATGTGTGTGCTGTGTAGAAGTGTATGTTTTTAAAGAGAGCAGTGCTTTTCATTGGGTAGTATTGCTATTTTTGTTTGTGAATTAAGATGATTGAATGTCATGTACAATGTATACAGATTTCTTCATGATCAGAAAGACAATGCCAGAAGAGATGAAATTTTATATACACTGCAAACTGCAGCAGCAAAGATGTGTGGATAGTGTTTAACTATGAATTATACAGAGAATATGTACATCTACATCTATACTCTGCAAACCATCTTGAGGTGCATGGGAGAGATTATGTCCCATTGTACCAGTTATTAGGATTTCTTCCTGCTCCATTCACGTATGGAGCATAGGGGGAATGAGTGTTTGAATGTCTCTCTGCATGTAGTAGTTATTCTAATCTTATACTCACAATATACATGTGAGCAGTATGTAGGAGGTTGTAATATATTCCTAGAGTAATCATTTAAAGCTGGTTCTTAAAACTTTGGGACTAGACCTTCTCGGGATAGTCTTCCAGTTCAGTTCCTTCAGTATCTCTGTGACACTCTCCCATGGATTAAACAAACCTGTGACCATTTGTCCTGCCCTCCACTGAATATGGTCAGTATTCCTGTTAGTCCTACCTGATATGGACCCCACACACTTGAGCAACATCCTAGAACTGGCCACATGAGTGATATGTTAGCAATCTCCTTCGTAGACTGATTGCACTTTCCTAGTATTCTGTCAATAAACTGAAGGCTACTGCCTGCTTTAACCACAACTGAACCTATGTGACCATTCCATTTCATAATTGTACAGAGTGCTACACCCAGGTATTTGGGTCAGCCGAAGTGGCCGTGCGGTTAAAGGCGCTGCAGTCTGGAACCGCAAGACCGCTACGGTCGCAGGTTCGAATCCTGCCTCGGGCATGGATGTTTGTGATGTCCTCAGGTTAGTTAGGTTTAACTAGTTCTAAGTTCTAGGGGACTAATGACCTCAGCAGTTGAGTCCCATAGTGCTCAGAGCCATTTGAACCAGGTATTTGTATGTGTTGGCCAATTCCAACAGTGACTTACTGATGTGAGAGTCACAAGATACTATGTTTGTTTCTTTTTTGTGAAATTCACAGTTTAACATTTCTGAACATTGATAGAAAGTTGTCAATCTCTGCACCACTTTGAAATCCTATCAAGACCTGACTGAATATTTATACAGCTTCTTCCAGATAGTATTTCATTATAGATAACTGCATTATCTGCAAAAAGTCTGATTTCACTATTGACATTGTCTACAAGATCTTTAATATACCATATGAACAGCAAGGGTCCCAACACACTTCCCTGGGGCACACTCCAAGTTAACTTCTACATCTGATGATTACTCTCCATCCAAGATAACATGCTGCATCCTCCTTACCAAAAAGTTGTCAGTCCAGTCATAAATTTTACTTGATACTATATATGATCATACTTTCGACAATAAGCGTAGGTGTAGTACTGAGTCAAATGTTTTTCAGAAATGAAGAGATACTGCATCTATCTGGTTTCCTTGATCCAGAGCTTTCAGCGCACCATGTGAGAAAAGTGAGAGTTGGGTTTCACATGATCAATTTTTTTCCAATCCATGCTGGTTGGCACTGAGGTGGTCTTTCTGTCTATGTTTGAGCTCAGAATATGTTCTAAGATTCTACAACAAATCATTGTCAAGGATATTGGACAGTAGTTTTGTGAATCTTTTTTGCTACTCTTCTTGGAGACACGTCTAACCTGTGCCGCTTTCCCAGCTGAAAATTCAGTTCAGAGTCTGGCAGGTATTCCATTGAGCCTTGAAGTTTTGTTCAGTTTCAATTATTTCAGTGGTTTCTCAACACTGCTGACACCAATACTTATTTCATTCATCTTTTCAGTGGTATGAGGATTAAACTGGGACAATTCCCCTAGGTTTTCCTTTGTAGCACTTGAAAAGAGAGCTAAGCATTTCAGCTTTTACTTTGCTACCCCTAGTTTCAGTTCCTGTCTTATTTGTTAGAGACTGGACATTAACTTTGATCCAGAATGAGATTTTCACTCTGCAGCGGAGTGTGCACTGATATGAAACTTCCTGGCAGATTAAAACTGTGTGCCCGACCGAGACTCGAACTCGGGACCTTTGCCTTTCGCGGGCAAGTGCTCCACCAACTGAGCTACCGAAGCACGACTCACGACCGGTACTCACAGCTTTACTTCCGCCAGTACCTCCTCTCCTACTTTCCAAACTCACAGCTGTGAGTACCGGTCGTGAGTCGTGCTTCGGTAGCTCAGTTGGTGGAGCACTTGCCCGCGAAAGGCAAAGGTCCCGAGTTCGAGTCTCGGTCGGGCACACAGTTTTAATCTGCCAGGAAGTTTCATATCAGTGCACACTCCACTGCAGAGTGAAAATCTCATTCTGGAAACATCCCCCAGGCTGTGGCTAAGCCATGTCTCCGCTATATCCTTTCTTTCAGGAGTGCTAGTTCTGCAAGTTTCACAGGAGAGCTTCTGTAAAGTTTGGAAGGTAGGAGACGAGATACTGGCAGAAGTAAAGCTGTGAGTACCGGTCGTGAGTCGTGCTTCGGTAGCTCAGTTGGTGGAGCACTTGCCCGCGAAAGGCAAAGGTCCCGAGTTCGAGTCTCGGTCGGGCACACAGTTTTAATCTGCCAGGAAGTTTCATTAACTTTGATGCCACAAACAGCTTTTCAGCTTTTATTTTGCTTTGAAAGGTGCAATTTCCTTCCCAGAATTGCTCTTCAACAGTGGGAAGCAAGAAGGTGCTTAAAACATCAATGTAGGCTTGAGCTGTGATAGTGCCACGCAAAACAACAAGGAGTGCAAGCCCCCTACATGAAAAACACCACTGCCTCTGAATTTTAATGTCGGCACTACACAAGCTGGCAGATGACGTTCACTGGGCATTCACTATACCCACACCCTGCCATCGGATCGGCACATTGTGTACCGTGATTTGTCACGCCACACATTTTTCCACTGTACAACCGTCCAATCTTTATGCTTCTTACACCAAGTGAGACGTCTTTTCGCATTTACCAGAGTGATATGTGGCTTATGAGCAGCTGCTTGACCATGAAATCCAAATTTTCTCACCTCCCGCCTAACTGTCATAATACTTGCAGTGGATCCTGATGCAGTTTGGCATTCCTGTGTGATGGTCTGGTTAGATGTCTGCCTATTACACATTACAACCCTCTTCAACTGTTGGCAGTCTCTTCCAGTCAACAGACGAGGTCGGCCTGTACGCTATTGTGCTGCGTGTCCTTTCGTGTTTCCACTTCACTATCACATCGGAAACAGTTGACCTACAGATGTTTAGGAGTGTGTAAATCCCACGTACAGATGCATGACACAAAGTGACACCCAATCACATACCACGTTCGAAGTCCGTGAGTTCCGTGGAGTGCCCCATTCTGCTCTCTCACAATGTCTAATGACTCCTGAGGTTTCTGATATGGAGTACCTGGCAGTAGGTGGCAGCACAATGCACCTAATATGAACAACTTATGTTTTTGGGGGTGTCCGGATACTTTTGATCAGGTAGTGTATCTCTGACACACATGGTTTTGAGTATAAAGTAATACCATTGGAAACATGGCCATTAGATTGCTACAGAGGTTGTAGGATTTTCCACAGCCCTTGACTAGCACTGATCTCTTCCTGATTAAGCATTATGAGAGGACTGATTTTTAAGGCAGTTTTCCCTCTACCTCGGCAAATTCGGGCTGGTTCCCCTTATTCTGTCTGAGTTACACCGTGTCGGCAATTTCTACGCAAAAACACTGTTTCCACATATGCGTGAACCATAATTACTCTACCATGCAAACATTTGGGGCTACACTCGTCTGGTATGATGAGGAGTTCCTATACGAAGGGGGGGGGGGGGGGGGGGGCACAGCGGCACTGGGGGCCAAATCGCACAATAGCCCTGGATTCAGTGTGGGGCAGCAGTGTGGTGGGTGGACAGCTGTGGGGTTGTCAACCACTGAGGGTTATGGCGGGATGAAGCCTCTCCATCGTTTCTAGGTCCCCAGTTTAATAAATACATACATACAAATAGGGATGAGTTCAGATGGTCTTTCTGTAGCACAGTTTCTTTGCTACTGATGGGCCCAGGCTACAACCATCCCTTCTGCCGAAATTGTGGGGCGACTGCTGTTAGCGGCTATCCAGATATTTTTGAATACATCCTTGTTTATTCCTTACACTCTGCTGCACAAATTATTCTTCTACAGAAGAGGTGTAGCTCTGGATAAACCCTTCCGGCAGTCTCACCTTTCCATCATAACTGTGAGGCACTGTGCCCTGCCTCGTCGCAGTGACCAGTTATCCCTTGTTTGCTGTGGATTTACCAGTTATTGTGGTCTTTTTCCTTTTTGTGTATAACCAAGTATGTCATTAATACATATCCTGAAGTCTGATTCTATTTTGGACTGTAATGCCTGGGTACATGTCTGATTGGTTCTGTATCCTCCTTACGATCTTCAATTACACCTGTTATAAACACTCTCCCTAGCTGGCCATTTAAGAACAAGCTAATGTACCCTACCTTATATGAAACTTCTATGTACATCTAGCAGACATCCTTCCCTGTCCATTTCTCCCATGGAAACTCCAGTCTCCAGTTAGCTGCAAAGCATGCAGTCCTATGTAATTCACAACATGTTGGAGCACCTGGGGTACTATGAGTTGTATGGATGACCACAGTTCTAGCACTATCCATCCTGGTTTATCCACTAACTCTCCACATCTCAACTCAGATTTTACAATTGTCCTTGGCATCAGCGTGGCACAGTTCTGTCTAACACTAGCCTTCAGCTAAGCTGTGTAGACATCAATTTCATATTTCTCTTCCTTCATTTCCAGCCTGTCGTGCTAAAATTAAGCCTTGCACTGCATGCGCTTACATAGACTGATAATAAGTTCACACAAGAGCCGGGACAATGTCGACACTTTATTCACGAACATTTACACCGTACTGAAAGCTGGCAGGATCAAGTGTCTTCTTACAACCAACACTCAATAAAAACCAAGCACGCCTGTGCTTGTCACCAACTTTAATGGAGTTGCCACAAGTTTCCCCAAGTGAATTCCCTTGTTTACGGACAAGTTTTAGCATTTTTCCCTGGCAAATTTTGAGATCTCAAGGTAAATGAAAGCCATTTTTAGATGAAAAATTTCTGTGTTCATTAATGAGTTAACTCTAACTTTGAATTAACAGCAATCCCATAATTGCTCACACTAAATCACAAAGAATTGAGACAAAAGCATTTTATGCAAGAACTTTTCCTCTGTTATTGTTAGCTTACTTTTTTTATCTGCTTTATTCAATTTTTAAATACAAAGATGGTGAACATACCATTGTAAAACACACAGCTAAAAATGCTACAGAAGTATGTCTTCTTGAAATCCAGAACAAATATTGACACACATCTGCATGTCTATGATGTATCCCTAAAAAACAAATTTATCAAAGCAAAGAATTAAAGTGATTACAGAAAATTTTACTTGGCTAAAATTGTTTTTCATCTAATAGCTGTGACAGTGAACGTATGACGAAATCATAACTCCAAAGAAATTTTTCTGACAAAACCCAATATTTAATTACAACTTATCACTCTAAAATATCATACATCATGTTGAATACTTTGATTTTCAGAAGTTTGTATTACGGCCATGTGATAGCTTCTGTCACTGTTTTTAAACATAAAACACATTTTCCATGCAATCAAACCTTTCAGACATAGGTCATGGTGTCAAAACATCATACAAATGGTTTGAATCACAGTGCAAGAATTTAATATGGGCAGAAAACTGTTCATCAGATTGAAATTGATAACAAATGTGAAGTTTGTCAAAATGGCTATTACTTTTAAAGGGCTGATAATCTTATGATTAAATGAAAACTAAAAAGAAGTTTTGCCTTTTCATTAGGTTTTACAACATATGAAAATTCAGTAATTTTTAGCAAATTAGGTAACACTTTCAGTTTGTTCACGTAAAATTCAAACAAATTTTAAGCTCTGAGAAAACAGACACCATGTATAAAATGAGCAGTAAAAGGATTCTGGCATTATATTTAGTCTTAAATGACAGAGTGTGTATTTTTACATAGCTGCAGTCCCAATAATTACCATGTGGGACTGGAGGACTAAGAAAATGGAACAACTACACTCATTTATTAAGGATAATTGCAGGCTGTGGTACCACCCAACGTGGCACTACACAAAACTGGCACTAACTGCATAGGCACATAGGGAACACACATGACACAGATCTGTAAGTCCACGGTATTAGTGATAAGTTGAGAAAACCATCCCAAAACACATGTGCTACAAAATGCCACTGTTTCCTGCGCATGTAACCCGACATCAATATGGGATGTAATCACCATGCACACGTACACAGGCTGCACAATGGGTAGGGATACTCTTGATCAGGTGGTCGAGCAGCTGCTGGGGTATAGCCTCCCATTCTTCCACCAGTGCCTGTCGGAGCTCCTGAAGTGTCGTAGGGGTTTGAAGATGTGCAGCGATACGTCGACCGAGAGCATCCCAGATGTGCTCATCTACATCTACATCTACATTTATACTCCGCAAGCCACCCAACGGTGTGTGGCGGAGGGCACTTTACGTGCCACTGTCATTACCTCCCTTTCCTGTTCCAGTCGCGTATGGTTCGCGGGAAGAACGACTGTCTGAAAGCCTCCGTGCGCGCTCTAATCTCTCTAATTTTACATTCGTGATCTCCTCGGGAGGTATAAGTAGGGGGAAGCAATGTATTCGATACCTCATCCAGAAACGCACCCTCTCGAAACCTGGCGAGCAAGCTACACCGCGATGCAGAGCGCCTCTCTTGCAGAGTCTGCCACTTGAGTTTATTAAACGTCTCCGTAACGCTATCACGGTTACCAAATAACCCTGTGACGAAACGCGCCGCTCTTCTTTGGATCTTCTCTATCTCCTCTTCTTTGGATCTTCTCTATCTCCTCCGTCAGACCGATCTGGTACGGATCCCACACTGATGAGCAATACTCAAGTATAGGTCGAACGAGTGTTTTGTAAGCCACCTCCTTTGTTGATGGACTACATTTTCTAAGCACTCTCCCAATGAATCTCAACCTGGTACCCGCCTTACCAACAATTAATTTTATATGATCATTCCACTTCAAATCGTTCCGCACGCATACTCCCAGATATTTTACAGAAGTAACTGCTACCAGTGTTTGCTCCGCTATCATATAATCATACAATAAAGGATCCTTCTTTCTATGTATTCGCAATACATTACATTTGTCTATGTTAAGGGTCAGTTGCCACTCCCTGCACCAAGTGCCTATCCACTGCAGATCTTCCTGCATTTCGCTACAATTTTCTAATGCTGCAACTTCTCTGTATACTACATCATCATCCGCGAAAAGCCGCATGGAACTTCCGACACTATCTACTAGGTCATTTATATATATTGTGAAAAGCAATGGTCCCATAACACTCCCCTGTGGCACGCCAGAGGTTACTTTAACGTCTGTAGACGTCTCTCCATTGATAACGACATGCTGTGTTCTGTTTGCTAAAAACTCTTCAATCCAGCCACACAGCTGGTCTGATATTCCGTAGGCTCTTACTTTGTTTATCAGGCGACAGTGTGGAACTGTATCGAACGCCTTCCGGAAGTCAAGAAAAATAGCATCTACCTGGGAGCCTGTATCTAATATTTTCTGGGTCTCATGAACAAATAAAGCGAGTTGGGTCTCACAAGATCGCTGTTTCCGGAATCCATGTTGATTCCTACATAGTAGATTCTGGGTTCCCAAAAACGACATGATACTCTAGCAAAAAACATGTTCTAAGATTCTACAACAGATCGACGTCAGAGATATAGGTCTATAGTTTTGCGCATCTGCTCGACGACCCTTCTTGAAGACTGGGACTATCTGTGCTCTTTTCCAATCATTTGGAACCCTCCGTTCCTCTAGAGACTTGCGGTACACGGCTGTTAGAAGGGGGGCAAGTTCTTTCGCGTACTCTGTGTAGAATCGAATTGGTATCCCGTCAGGTCCAGTGGACTTTCCTCTATTGAGTGATTCCAGTTGCTTTTCTATTCCTTGGACACTTATTTCGATGTCAGCCATTTTTTCGTTTGTGCGAGGATTTAGAGAAGGAACTGCAGTGCGGTCTTCCTCTGTGAAACAGCTTTGGAAAAAGGTGTTTAGTATTTCAGCTTTACGCGTGTCATCCTCTGTTTCAATGCCATCATCATCCCGTAGTGTCTGGATATGCTGTTTCGAGCCACTTACTGATTTAACGTAAGACCAGAACTTCCTAGGATTTTCTGTCAAGTCGGTACATAGAATTTTACTTTCGAATTCACTGAATGCTTCACGCATAGCCCTCCTTACGCTAACTTTGACATCGTTTAGCTTCTGTTTGTCTGAGAGGTTTTGGCTGCGTTTAAACTTGGAGTGGAGCTCTCTTTGCTTTCGCAGTAGTTTCCTAACTTTGTTGTTGTACCACGGTGGGTTTTTCCCGTCCCTCACAGTTTTACTCGGCACGTACCTGTCTAAAACGCATTTTACGATTGCCTTGAACTTTTTCCATAAACACTCAACATTGTCAGTGTCGGAACAGAAATTTTCGCTTTGATCTGTTAGGTAGTCTGAAATCTGCCTTCTATTACTCTTGCTAAACAGATAAACCTTCCTCCCTTTTTTTATATTCCTATTAACTTCCATATTCAGGGATGCTGCAACGGCCTTATGATCACTGATTCCCTGTTCTGTACATACAGAGTCGAAAAGTTCGGGTCTGTTTGTTATCAGTAGGTCCAAGATGTTATCTCCACGAGTCGGTTCTCTGTTTAATTGCTCGAGGTAATTTTCGGATAGTGCACTCAGTATAATGTCACTCGATGCTCTGTCCCTACCACCCGTCCTAAACATCTGAGTGTCCCAGTCTATATCTGGTAAATTGAAATCTCCACCTAAGACTATAACATGCTGAGAAAATTTATGTGAAATGTATTCCAAATTTTCTCTCAGTTGTTCTGCCACTAATGCTGCTGAGTCGGGAGGTCGGTAAAAGGAGCCAATTATTAACCTAGTTCGGTTGTTGAGTGTAACCTCCACCCATAATAATTCACAGGAACTATCCACTTCTACTTCACTACTGGATGAACTACTACTAACAGCGACGAACACTCCACCACCGGTTGCATGCAATCTATCCTTTCTAAACACCGTCTGTACCTTTGTAAAAATTTCGGCAGAATTTATCTCTGGCTTAAGCCAGCTTTCTGTACCTATAACGATTTCAGCTTCGGTGCTTTCTATCAGCGCTTGAAGTTCTGGTACTTTACCAACGCAGGTTCGACAGTTGACAATTACAATACCGATTGCTGCTTGGTCCCCGCATGTCCTGACTTTGCCCCGCACCCGTTGAGGCTGTTGCCCTTTCTGTACTTGCCCAAGGCCATCTAACCTAAAAAAACCGCCCAGACCACGCCACACAACCCCTGCTACCCGTGTAGCCGCTTGTTGCGTGTAGTGGACTCCTGACCTATCCAGCGGAACCCGAAACCCCACCACCCTATGGCGCAAGTCGAGGAATCTGCAGCCCATACGGTCGCAGAACCGTCTCAGCCTCTGATTCAGACCCTCCACTCGGCTCTGTACCAAAGGTCCGCAGTCAGTCCTGTCGACGATGCTGCAGATGGTGAGCTCTGCTTTCATCCCGCTAGCGAGACTGGCAGTCTTCACCAAATCAGATAGCCGCCGGAAGCCAGAGAGGATCCATAGCGACACACATCATTGGCGCCGACATGAGCGACCACCTGCAGATGGGTGCACCCTGTACCCTTCATGGCATCCGGAAGGACCCTTTCCACATCTGGAATGACTCCCCCCGGTATGCACACGGAGTGCACATTGGTTTTCTTCCCCTCTCTTGCTGCCATTTCCCTAAGGGGCCCCATTACGCGCCTGACGTTGGAGCTCCCAACTACCAGTAAGCCCACCCTCTGCGACTGCCCGGATCTTGCAGACTGAGGGGCAACCTCTGGAACAGGACAAGCAGCCATGTCAGGCCGAAGATCAGTATCAGCCTGAGACAGAGCCTGAAACCGGTTCGTCAGACAAACTGGAGAGGCTTTCCGTTCAGCCCTCCGGAATGTCTTTCGCCCCCTGCCACACCTTGAGACGACCTCCCACTCTACCACAGGTGAGGGATCAGCCTCAATGCGGGCAGTACCCCGGGCAACCACAGTCGTAGTCCGATCAGGGGATGCGTGGGACGAGCTGGCCGTCCCCGACAAACCCCCATCCGGACCCCCACAGTGATGCCCATTGGCAACAGCCTCAAGCTGTGTGACCGAAGCCAACACTGCCTGAAGCTGGGAGCGAAGGGATGCCAACTCAGCCTGCATCCGAACCAGCAGTTGCAGTCCCTATCCATGCTAAAAACTGTTTTGCAAAGAATGTCTGAACTAATCTACAGAGAGCGCAAACAAATCAACAAAATTTAAACGGTTATTAAAATACTAGATTGCCTAGTAAATGCAGTAATGCTGCTACTTGCGCACTGCTGACACTGCTCGGCGGCGGAAGGAGACTACGCGTATTTACACTATTCAGGTACTAAAACGTGATGCTACAACTCTCAAATACTATAATACGTCCGAAATTTATGAATTAAACAATGCAAGTACCAAAAACACGCAAAGAAATTAAGAATTAAACTATGTAACAAATGAGTGAGCTGGGAGTATACGACTTGCTGCTCAGCTGCTTATCCAATGGCGGCGGGGAGCACACTGACTGTGACCAACCAACACTGGCCGTTCAAAACAAAAACAGAAGACAAACGACTACGCGAATTTACACTATTCAGGTACTAAAACGCGATGCTACAACTCTCAAATACTATAATACGTCCGAAATGTATGAATTAAACAATGCAAGTACCAAAAACACGCAAAGAAATTAAGAATTAAACTATGTAACAAATGAGTGAGCTAGGAGTATACGACTTGCTGCTCAGCTGCTTATCCAACGGCGGCGGGGATGGGGTTTAGGTCTGAAGAACACGCAGGCCACTCCATTCGCCTGATAACTTCTGTTGCAAGGTACTCCTCCATGATGGCAGCTTGGTGGGGCCGTGCGTTATCATCCATCACGAGGAAGGTGGGACCCACTGCACCCCTGAAAAGGTGGACATACTGGTGCAAAATGACGTCCCGATACACCTGACCTGTTACAGTTCCTCTGTCAAAGACATGCAGGGGTGTACGTGCACCAATCGTAATCCCACCCCACACCATGAAACCACGACTTCCATACAGGGCCCTTTCAAGAATATTAAGGGGTTGGTATCGGGTTCCTGGTTCACGCCAGATGAAAACCCGGTGAGAATTACTGTTCGGATTATACCTGGACTCATATGTGAACATAACCTGGGACCACTGTTCGAATGATCATGTACTGTGTTCCTGACACCAGGCTTTATGGGCTCTCTTGTGACCAGGGCTCAGTGGAATGCACCTTTCAGGTCTCTGGCCAAATAAACCATGCCTGTTCAGTCATCTGTAGATGTGTGTCTGGAGACAACTGTTCCAGTGGCTGCAGTAAGGTCCCAAGCAAGGCTACCTGCAGTACTCTGCGGCCGTCTGCGGGAATTGATGGTGAGTTATTGGTCTTCTTGTGGTGTTGTATACTGTGGACGTCCCGTACTGTAGCTCCTGGACACGTTTCCTCTCTGCTGGAATCGTTGCTATAATCTTGAGGTCACATTTTGTGGCAGACGGAGGGCCTGTGCTATGACCTACTGTGTTTGACCATCCCCCGGTCGCCCTAGTATTCTACCCCTCATAACGTCATCAATATGTGTTCTTTGAGCCATTTTCAACACACAGTCATCATTAGCACGTCGGAAGACATCTGCACACTTACTTCCTGCACCGTACTCTGACATGCACCAACACACCTCTGCTGCGTATGAGGACTGCTGCCAGTGCCACAGTATGCCAACCGCAGGTTAAATGCGCCACATAGTCATGCCCTGAGGTGATTTAAGCCTGCAAACCACCCACCAGAGCATTGTTTCACCATGTATCAGCATTAGCCTTAATTTATGAGCATGAGTGTATATACAGCTAAAGTAATACAGCAAGACACACACACACAAAAATAACAACAGTACATTTCTTCATCCTTTGAACACAAGGGGTATCACATTTTTTATTAGGTGCAGGTGTAGGAAATTTACAATTTGTATTTGAAGTTAAATTTCAGCTAATGTTGAATGTTTACCCACCCAGCATCATACATATTATATCTGAAAAGTTTTTAAGGAAGAAAATAACAATTTTTAACAATAATTCGAATCATAACTACAGTACACCTTGTAACACATTGCTGGAAATGGCAATTCACCTGTGCATTAACAATACTTATTTACTACTATCTTGTTTTTAAGTTTTGTCTCAATCCATGTATGTAATTTTTCAAATGACGGGTGAAGACTAATACTGCAGTAGAGATGACATCAAAAACTATTCATTAGAATACATCCTTCTTTCCACAGAGGATTATCAATTGTCATGCACCCTCCTGATAGATTAGAAGTGTATGTTGGGTTATGACACAGACCTATGCTCTTGCATAGAACTCCAATTGAATTTGGAAAGCTGAGATAGGTACTGGCAGGCAGAACCAGTGATGCGGGTAACGACACAGGCCTGAAAAGGCTGTGAAGTAAGAGGTTCCTTCACAACTGATGGCAATGGAGTAACAAATGTTTTAAGACACACGCTTGAAATAATTTCTGGTATCAGTCTGCACCACACATTTTGTAACTAATTTCTTTATGAATTTTTTTTCTTTTTGTGCAGTCTACATCTGGCACACAAGCTACCTGGCCATTATTTTCCTACATTAGTATGTATTGTTATGGCCTCTCTTGCTATGGTCCAGATTCTGGCACAAAATATTACAATGTTTTTTTTTTTTGGGGGGGGGGGGGGAGAGGGGGGGGGGACAAAAGCTAGATGTGTATAAAACACGTATTCATATCCTGACAAGATTGGAAAAATGAACATCAAAATATAGACAGGTCTTTCCAGTCACCTTTCTCACTAGGTTTCATATTTTGGTAACATCTTCGTCTTACCATATGGGATTTATGAACTTTCCAGGAAAGATGATGCAATAGACAAGACAAACATAAAAGAAATATGTTGTATACCATAACATTAAAGTACAAAAAATGAGAACAATATTGGGGTAGGTTTAGTGACTTTTCTATGCCAAATAATAATTCTCTATATTTTGTCAAACAATTCAAATCAATCAATGGCAACCAGTCAAAACTCCTTTGTGAGGGAAGTGATCTCTCCATCAATTGCACTCAGTTCAATGGCTCTTTCGGCCAATATCCATGACTTTTTGGGCTCCAGTTCTTTAACTTGCTGGACGATGGACCTCTCCCATCTATCTCTCTTGGCATCTTCATCTTCTTTGCGTTGCTTCTGCTTTAAAGCCTCGCCATACCAATCCCAAGCACTGTGGTAGTCCAGAATCTATATCTTGTTAATGACAATCTTGAAGACACTGCCAGCTGATTTCAGGCCATCATATACTTGATGTATGCCTACCAATGACTTGGTTTCTTGGTTGACTATCATACATTCTTTATTAATAGAAAAACATTCCCCTACAGAGGCTTGACTATAACTCAGAACGGGATCCTTTTGAAGAAAACTATACAAATGCTGACAGGTGGTACTACCATCCAGTAAGTCTCTCCAAAAGATCAATTCACGGCTCAGTCTTCCTGTAGTTTGCACAGAGATCCAAAAATACCTTCTTACCGAGAAATTGCATGAATTCTTTCTCAACTTTATCACTGTCTTTAGCACTTAGGCAATTCTGTGAAAAGAATTTCTGCAAGGCATTCAAGATTCTAGCCTTGCTAGTTCTTGGGGTAATTAATTACGACAACTGGATCATAAAGGCTTATGTATCTACAAATTCTGTACTTCAAAAGTGATTTTAGAAGGCGGTTTGAGCACATTTCGATTGGAAAGTCGCTGCATTCAGTCCTGAAAATTAAAATATACTTGGCATGACCTGCCCCCAAAATAAAACTAAAAAAAGATATTTTAGCCAGCAGCAGAGGATCTTTGAGGTACTTCAAACACTGTTCGTCAGCTGTATCTATTTTAATCTTGTGCCCCTTTATGTTGTCTGCATAAGTCTTTAGAAAGGGGATAACTTTTACATCCCAAGCCGCTGCATCCTCATTTTTCAGCCAGTGCATCGAGCAAAATTTTTTAGGGACGGGCGGATTTTCACATTTATTAAATCTTCAGTGCTTCTTGCAGGTACATTCTCCAGCACATTATAAATCAATCTCACAAAAGGTACAATGCCCCAGTTAGTCTTTAAGGCTGTGTTCTTGAAACACTGATGAATTGTATGAAGTCCACCAGATCCCATATCAATAAAAAAAATGTTGATGCACTGTCCCCATGAATACTCTTCAGATCAAGACACAAATCCTTCAAGAATGCTCAACTGACATTAGGCCCTTCCATTGATACCTGAAGCATGTTGGTAAGATGCTGATCAGAAGTTTCTATCCTAAAACAATCCAAAATGTCAGCAGCAGTGGCATGGCCTACAAATGCAGATGAAAAATAGTGCCTTTCAACTTATTTGTTACCATTGTGCCAATATCTGAGAGCAATATCCATTCGCTGCAACTTAACCACCTTGTTGAGGCTATCATCAAATAAGATAACTAAAGGAAAACACGTTCAAGATCATTTGAGAATATTTACCTAAAGTGTAGAGCTAACCCACAAACAATGCTGTATAATGTCTTGGTCTGCCCGAGCTGTATCTTAAGCTATGTCATCATTACGCGACATGGGGTACATGAAAGGAACCTCCATGAAGACTGCAATAGGAGAAGAACAAGATTTCACAACCATCTCCATTCATATGGAGTGCATTCCAACCGGTCTTTCTCAAGACCATTTGTTTTTATTTCCATAAACATCGAGGGATCTTCCCAAGAGAAGGAAGTATTAGTAGCAAATTTATGCCAAAAATATACATGTGACATTCTGCTAGCCCAGGAAACAAAGAGTGGAACTACTAAAAACCATCCAAGAACTGCTGATATGGAATTAATACTGTAAAGGCCTCACGACAAATATGGCAGCGCCGTCTTTGCCAGACCTAACATGAATATCACATCTGCCTCACTGACTGAAGACAACAACGCAAACTCCTCACAGTGCAAATGCCATTCTTCTGTGTAACATTTGTCTACAAACCACCTGATGCCAATTTCAGCATTAAAACACCAGCCAACTTCAACCATCAGGATGTGAACTGTCATAGGCGATTTCAACTGTAGAAGCACATCATGGGGATACCCAGATACCAACACAAACAGAACGAGTCTAGAAACAAGGGCTGAGGCTCATGACCTACATCTGAGGAGGAGGAGGAGGAGAAGGAGGAGGAGGAGGAGGAGGAGATTAGTGTTTAACGTCCTGTCAATGAGGTCAGTAGAGACTGAGCACAAGCTTGGATTAGGGAAGGATTGGGAAGGAAATTGGCGGTGCCCTTTCAAAGGAACCATCCCAGCATTTGCCTGAAACAATTTTGGGAAATCACGGAAAACCTAATCAGGATGCCCGGAGACAGGTTTGAACCGTCGTCCTCCCGAATGCAAGTTCAGTGTGCTGAACACTGCACCACTCCGCTTGGTGACCTACATCTGATCCATGATCCAAAGCTTTCACATTCCTTTAACGGTGGCAGGTGGAAAAGAGGGTACAACCCAGACAACATCTTTCTTTCTTCAAAGGTAACTGTACAATGTATGAAGCCTTTAGGAGAGCCCACGCCCTGTACCCAACATAGACCTGTCATTGCACTGTGAATCCTGTAGTAGCGCCCGAAGAGGTATCTTTCAAGAGGTGGTTTAACTCAAGAAGGCTGATTGGCAGAAGTTCAGTGAAGAGCTTGACTCAAAAGTGATAAACATTCAACCACAACCTGAAATGTGCAAAACCTTCATCCAATACGTCCAACAAGTTTTGAGGGAAACTATTCCAAGAGGATGCAGAACTCAGTATGTTCCAGGCATGTCCAGTGACGACAAGCTGTTGTTAGAAAGATACTAAATTCTCTATGAAGAGGATCCATTTGCAGAAGAAATGATTCAAGCTGGTGAAATACTGCCGCAAGCCATTTCAGCACCTCACAAAGCCACATGGAGTAACCTGGTAGAGAACCTCGACATGAAGCTGAACAATAGACAAGCCTGAAAACTGCTTAAAAACCTGAGTGGCGACCCTGTAAAATCACAAGACAATTTTACGAGTGTGATTCCTAATAAAGTGGCAACCCAGCTCCTGCAGATTGGCAAAATAAAAGGAAAGACGCCCAAAGAAGTTCTTCGAGCATGACCCAGAAACAGAGCATTATTCTCTTAGGGATCCCTTCTCCATGGCTGAACTCGAAGCTGCCATCTCCAGTTTGAAGATGCATAAGGTTTCAGGTGGCAATGACCATAGAGTTGACCAGGTAAAGAACTTTGGCTGTAAACCAATGGAGTGGCTACTAAGCCTAATGAACACGTGTCGCCGCCAAGCTACACATCCCCAAAATGTAGTGGAAGTTTCGAGTCATTGCAATATTTAAGCCTGGAAAGGAACCAAATGATCCAAAAAATTTTCGACCTATTTCCCTTCCATGCTACACCTTCAAGATATTAGAATGGCTGTTACTTAACCGAATGAGTGCCACCCTCTAAGTGAAGTTTATCCCACAACAAGCAGGCTTTCATGCCAGCAAATCAGGCTGTAGTCAAATCTTGAATCTAACCCAGCACACCGAGGACAGTTTTGAGTGTCGTGAGGTTACTGGAGTCGCTTTTGTTGATCTAACAGCAGTATACAACACTGTGAATCATAGGAAACTGTTAAAGAAAGTGTATGACCTTACTAAGGACTACCAACTAACATCCCTCATTAACACCTTCCTTCAGAGCAGAAGATTCCAAGTTTCATTACAGGGTAAGAGGAGTAGATGGCGAATGCAGTAGAATGGTCTGTCCCAAGGCATTGTGCTTGCTCCAGCACTGTACAATATCTACAAAAATGATCAGCCAATACCAGCAAGTACTAGGCTCTTCATCTATGCCAATGACACAGCAGTAGCTATGCAGGGGCCAACCTATAAAGAAGTAGAGGGAAAACTGTCTCTAGCAATGGACGAACTCTCCAAGTACTATGATGCTGACCACTTGAAGCCCAGTCTCGGTAAAACTCAAGTGAGCACCTTCCACTTACGAAACAGGGAAGCACAGCAAAAGCTGGACATCACATGGCAGGGAGAGAACTGAAACATTGCCCAACACCAGTCTACCTAGGTGTCACACTGGACAGGGCAGCAATGTCTAAATACAAAACAGAAAGTCATTGCTTGCAATGGGATACTTAAGAAGCTGACTGGAAGCAGCAAGGGAGCCAACTCACACCTCCTACGGACTTCTGCATGTGCGCTTTGTGTATCAGCCTCTCAGTATGCTGCTCCTGTGTGAAATGCTTGAGCTCCTGCTAAGCAAGTCGATATTGCAGTCAACGGTACTGCAAGGATCATCTCAGGATGCTTGAAGCCAACACCAGTGTAGAAATTGTATCCGATTGTTGGAATAGCCCCACCCAATATCCGGAGGGCCACTGCTGCAGACAATGAAAGAACAAAGCAGGAGAATGACCCCCGACATCGCCTGTATGGTCATCAGGCAGCAAGATCCCGCATTAAACCCCGCAAGAGTTTCCTTACTAGGACTGAGCCACTGGAGGGAGCACCAGAGGCAATTCGGTCTTGCAACATGAGAGAGCTCACTGCCCGTAGACGTTTCACCAAACAAAAGAACTAGCTCCTGGCGCAAGCCTACAATACCCTGTATGGAGGTCCCTCAACCATCTAAGAGTGGGTATCCCCCGATGCAAGACCAACCTAAAGAAATGGGGAATCTTTCCATCGAGCGCAGACACCTCTTGCGGCTGCGGGGCTGAAGAAGATCCAAGCCATCTACTTGTATGCCCCCTCCTGGACAACCCGTCCACAATACAAGATGTTTATGAAGAAAATGACAAAGCTATTGCAGCTGCTATTTTTTGGAAATGCTGACCGGACATGGAAATGAATGAATGAATGATTAGGCAACATGACTGGAAACGAAGCTGTCTGCTTTCTTGTAGTAGAAAAGGACACACGCATTTCGACAGTCTGCAAAGTCCATAATATTTCCGCCTTTATAACATCATCCTGAATTAGATACTTTGAAATACGACTGACTGATGCAGCGTTAGTGGAAGTGATGCTGGGCTGCAATAGCTGGAAGGTTGACACACCGAACGTCAGCTGTGAGCTTCCCGATTCACGTGTCACCACTATCTTATCAAGCGTCAAGGGATCATCTTCATTATGCCCATTTATCTCGCCAGACAACAGGGAGCTTGATCCAGAAGTACCAACGCCCTGAAAACAATCAAATATCCAAATATGATGATGATATGACCTTTGAAATACTACACACCTGCCAACATTTAAAATAAAAAAAATCAAGAAATGCAGTTTGAAAAAATCATGAGGTACGCAAGAGCAAAAATCAGAGCTCATTTTCAGTACAGTCCCAAGACAGTTGTTGTGCGTCTTTTCCTGTGATGTTAAAAAGCTATATAATTGCAATAAAAATTCATACAAAAACTCTGGAACTAACCAAAGTGTCAATTCCATACCCACTATCTGTAGCATGGTTCAACTGTGGTACTAGGTTGGGTGTTTTTTGATCATTTCTCCTAAGATTGCAACCGTTTCTGTTCTTGCAGAGCCTATTTTTTCCACTATATTGCCATTTGGTAACATTTTCCTGCGAGGCCACTCACTTGGTCAGTGCAATTGACTAGCAAATTGTAAATGATGTAAATAATTCTAGCACTGAATTGCTATTTCTTTTATTAGTGACAAAATTCTCCCGGTGTTTTGAAACATAACTTTTTCCACCAAGGGATATCCAAATGTCACGTCAGCAAAGACAAGATATCTGTATGTCCCGCCAACAAAGACAAGATATCTGTATTTCCCGCCAGCAAAGACAAGATATCTGTATGGTGCAAAGTGTGGCAATTGATCCTAA
The DNA here is from genome assembly GCF_021461395.2 of Schistocerca americana. NCBI lineage: Eukaryota > Metazoa > Arthropoda > Insecta > Orthoptera > Acrididae > Schistocerca > Schistocerca americana. The sequence goes on from NC_060119.1 coordinate 587,616,462, forward strand.
AGAAAGAAAAGTGTGAGGTCATCCCTTGTCAGTACTAAAAGAAATCTGTCAAATTTCGGTTACAAGATAAATTGCACAAATCTCAAGGCTGTCGATTCAACTAAATACCTATGAATTACAATTAAGAACAACTTTAATCGGAAAGACCATATAGATAATGTGTGGGGAAGATGAACCAAAGACTGCGCTTTGTTGGCAAAACACTTAGAAGATGCAGTGAATCCATTAAAAAGACTGCCTACACTGTACTTGTCTGCCCTCTGCTGAAGTACTGTTGCACAGTAGAGATTTTTATCTGATAGGATTGACAGAGAACATCAAAAAAGCCCAAAGGAGGGCAGCTCCTTTTGTATTACATGATATAGCAGAGAGAGTGTCATGGAAATAACACACAAACTGGAGTGGCAATCACTAAAACAAAGGCGTTTTTTGTTGCGATGCAAGCTATTTACAAAATTTCAAACACCAACATTCTCCTCTGAATGTGGAAATAATTTGTTGACCCACATCTACATAGGGAGAAAGTATCATAATAAAATAAATCAGAGCATGAATGGAAATATTTAGGTGTTGGTTTTTCCTGCACATACTATTTGAGGTGGAATGGTACAATGAACCTTCTGCCACGCACGTAAGTGTGAATTGCAGGCTAATCATGTAGATAAAGATTATAAAATGCAAACAATGATCTTTCCTTGACATAATAATGCATGAAAATTGTTGCAATACTGTTCCAAGAAAATAGAATGAAAATGTTGATTTCAAAAATGTTAAAATGATTGAACTGGTTGCAGCACTGTAATATATTATTGTTATTCCTAAAATTTTGGTCATGCTAATGTCTGTTGATTCATCAGTTACAATGTTATACATGTTTCACCAATATCTTGCCACAAATTTTCCCCAAATAGGTCTTAGTATATGTTTCATAACTGCACTACACTTTGTTCTATGTATTTGAAGTTTTCTGGCAACATCATTGTCTGAATTTACTCACATACAACTCACTTAAGTGACCACATGATTAGATCGCACACTAGAATAAAGGGTAAGGGAACTGTCAGCTTGATTCACTTCCAAAGATTCTTTCATAGTTTTGAAAAGTATTTTTGTTTACGATACTGCAGCTGTCTTATGTTTTTTTGGGCCACTACAGCTTCCTTGTCAGCATAAGATGATAACAAAATACTGCCACAAAATTTTCAAGATGCTCTTGCGCCCTGCCAAAAATTCTTTCTAAACAGTTTGAATTTACTATTGCAGAACCATTCAGCATGACATTCCTGGGCATACTGTGCCTCTACTTTACCCATGTTCAGTACTAAAACAATATCCATTGCTGTAACACTGGCACTATATGTGCTACAAATTTGTTAATACTAGAACTCTTAACAATACAGGAAAAAAGAAATAATACCATGTGTTATAAACGTTTAGGTGATGTAAATTAAAGTGCTCATAGCGCTATTTTCTGTAAGCTGAATGGGTCAAGTTATTTTTAAAAGTAACTTTACCATAAAACCATCCTAATGTGTTTAAAATCTATCATAATTCCCATTAGCCACTAGGAAGGTACTCAAAATCACCAGATTTAGTGGGAAAACCACTAACTTGGTTGCAATGGCACAATAACACCACACAAATGCAAGTCCAAACAAAGCACAAAACTAAGCAATATGTGTATACATTCTATAAAATGTGCAGGAAAGAAGAAAAGGTACAATCTATAACGTGTTGCGTGCAACTTCCTGATGTATACAAATCTTGAGAATTACACTAGTTAAAAAGAATAGTAAACAGAGAACTTTCCACAACTGACCAAAAACCAAAATGATAGATTTTCAAAACTATCGTTTTAAGTTTGATGATATTAGATAAAAATTGGGGCAAATAATGGAATAATCAAGAGGTGGGTGAAAAAGCTGAAAATCAGGAGTCCTGCCTAAATCAGGAAAATTTGCAGGTGTGTACTATGAGCAAAAGAACAGTGGTTGTCAATAGATGGGTACGTCCGGCTTCAGAATGCATGCACGATGAAGAAGGAATTAATGAAATACGAAGTGTTGGCAGAAGAGCCAACACCGTTTTGCTAGAGGAGGTAGCCGAAAGGCACACGTTAAGCTCACGCAGACTGGCGTGAGGTCTGGAACAGGTCAGAGAAATAAGACTAGCAAAACAGGAGGTACTGGTAGAATACTTAACTTTAATCCACAATCGGTGTACATCTCTCTTGACTGTACATATTTTCCATTTCAATATACACTGGTAATGGCGCCTTGCTAATTCGCAGCAAATGACGTAGCTGAAGGCTATGCTAACTGTAGTCTCGGCAAATGAGAGCGTATTTGTCAGTGAACCATTGCTATGAACATCGGCTGTACAACTGGGGCGAGTGCTAGGACGTCGCTCTAGACCTGCCCTGTGGTGGCGCTCGGTCTGCAATCACTGATAGTGGCGACACGCGGGTCCGACGTATACTAGCGGACCGCGGCCGATTTAAAGGCTACCACCTAGCAAGTGTGGTGTCTGGCAGTGACACCACAAAATCAACCCTCTAACCCAAGGGGGTAGCAAGAAGAACAGAAACATTGGGAAAGCAGGGTGGTAAGGCGTACCTTGCCAATCCTACCCCTTCAGTGAAAAACCAGTGGCAAGTTTCCATAATGAACACCAAAACTTGTGATTGGAAAAGGATAGGTTACATCAACCTGCACAAGGATATGTAGAAAATGCCAAAGCCTGTTGGTCACTTTTGAGTGTCATTCTGTTGACAAGGTTTCCCAGCTCGCCTGGCATTCCTGCTCTCCTCATTTACATTTTAAAGCATTATTGGGACCCAAGCATTACCAAAACAGCAGGGTAAAAAACAATGCAGTCATTGAAGATAAAATCCCATTAAGGTCTGTGAGATGTTGTGCAGCCTTTAAGACTCTATGCATCATTTAACAGTAGTAGCACTTCACTTACCGAGGACTGAGGAAAAAGACAAACTTCCACTGTCTTCTTGATCGCCACGACTGCCTTGGATTGCGTAACTCCTTCCACATGGCTGATTATGGCCATTTTCCTCGTGTTGCCGAGAGTGTAAGATTTGCTGCTTACTGTGCAATACAACTGGAATTCTGTTATCTTGATGTCCTCAAACCTCCAGTCATTCAGCTGTTCAGCGGTGAATTTCACCTTGCTTGGTTTCACCATGATATACTACTAGAAAACTGTGAGAGTTTCCACATGACTGAGGATGGGAACTAGTTTGTTGACAACACTCATGCAGCAATCAAAAGTTGGTGCACCTTCAAAGGCGAGATGCCACACAAAAAAAGGATTTTCCTGACGAGCCACGGATATTTCCGGTGGATTCTTTGATACCTATGGCCTCTGACTGTGTGTTTGTGGAGGCCCAACCTTAAGACTGTACCCACAGAATGGGAGAATAAAATATTCATAGCATCCCTAGTGCCTGATAAACAGTCACGAGTTACCAAAATGAGACTTGGGCAAATGATAGCACGGAAACATTTGGGTATTTTTCTACATGATAGCATGTGGAATTTTTTTATCTACTGTATTTATCTACTGTATTTCTTAAAAAAACCTTAATCCTACTCCCAACATCACCACTGCTGAAGCCCAAGCTATCCGTGATCTGAAGGCTGACCGTTCCATCGTCATTCTTCCGGCGGACAAGGGTTCCACGACCGTGGTACTTGATCGTCGGGAGTATGTGGCTGAGGGACTGCGTCAGCTTTCAGACAACACCACATACAAAGTTTGCCAAGGTAATCCCATTCCTGATGTCCAGGCGGAGCTTCAAGGAATCCTCAGAACCTTAGGCCCCCTACAAAACCTTTCACCTGACTCCATCAACCTCCTGACACCACAGACACCCCGCACCCCTACCTTCTACCTTCTTCCTAAAATTCACAAACCCAATCATCCCGGCCGTCCCATTGTAGCTGGTTACCAAGCCCCCACAGAACGTATTTCTGCCTACGTAGATCAACACCTTCAACCCATCACAAGCAGTCTCCCATCCTTCATCAAAGACACCAACCACTTTCTCGAACGCCTGGAATCCTTACCCAGTCTGTTACCCCCGGAAACCATCCTTGTAACCATTGATGCCACTTCTTTATACACAAATATTCCGCACGTCCAGGGCCTCGCTGCGATGGAGCATTTCCTTTCACGCCGATCACCTGCCACCCTACCTAAAACCTCTTTCCTCATTACCTTAGCCAGCTTCATCCTGACCCACAACTTCTTCGCTTTTGAAGGCCAGACATACCAACAATTAAAGGGAACAGCCATGGGTACCAGGACGGCCCCCTCGTACGCCAACCTATTCATGGGTCGCTTAGAGGAAGCCTTCTTGGTCACCCAGGCCTGCCAAACCAAAGTTTGGTACAGATTTGTTGATGAGATCTTCATGATCTGGACTCACAGTGAAGAAGAACTCCAGAATTTCCTCTCCAACCTCAACTCCTTTGGTTCCATCAGATTCACCTGGTCCTACTCCAAATCCTATGCAACTTTCCTTGAAGTTGACCTCCATCTGTCCAATGGCCAGCTTCACACGTCCGTCCACATCAAACCCACCAACAAGCAACAGTACCTCCATTATGACAGCTGCCACCCATTCCACATCAAGTCCCTTCCCTACAGCCTAGGTCTTCGTGGCAAACGAATCTGCTCCAGTCCGGAATCCCTGAACCATTACACCAACAACCTGAAAACAGCTTTCGCATCCCGCAACTACCCTCCCGACCTGGTACAGAAGCAAATAACCAGAGCCACTTCCTCATCCCCTCAAACCCAGAACCTCCCACAGAAGAACCACAAAAGCGCCCCACTTGTGACAGGATACTTTCCGGGACTGGATCAGACTCTGAATGTGGCTCTCTAGCAGGGATACGACTTCCTCAAATCCTGCCCTGAAATGAGATCCATCCTTCATGAAATCCTCCCCACTCCACCAAGAGTGTCTTTCCGCCATCCACCTAACCTTTGTAACCTCTTAGTTCATCCCTATGAAATCCCCAAATCACCTTCCCTACCCTCTGGCTCCTACCCTTGTAACCGCCCCCGGTGTAAAACCTGTCCCATGCACCCTCCCACCACCACCTACTCCAGTCCTGTAACCCGGAAGGTGTACACGATCAAAGGCAGAGCTACGTGTGAAAGCACCCACTTGATTTACCAACTAACCTGCCTACACTGTGAAGCTTTCTATGTGGGAATGACCAGCATCAAACTGTCCATTCGCATGAATGGACACAGGCAGACAGTGTTTGTTGGTAATGAGGATCACCCTGTGGCTAAACATGCCTTGGTGCACGGCCAGCACATCTTGGCATAGTGTTACACCGTCCGGGTTACGTGGATACTTCCCACTAACACCAACCTGTCAGAACTCCGGAGATGGGAACTTGCCCTTCAGTATATCCTCTCTTCTCGTTATCCGCCAGGCCTCAACCTCCGCTAATTTCAAGTTGCCGCCGCTCATACCTCACCTGTCTTTCAACAACATCTTTGCCTCTTTACTTCCGCCTCGACTGACATCTCTGCCCAAACTCTTTGCCTGTGTCTGTGTAAGTGCGGATGGATATGTGTGAGTGTGCGAGTGTGTACCTGTCCTTTTTTCCCCCTAAGGTAAGTCTTTCCGCTCCCAGGATTGGAATGACTCCTTACCCTCTTCCTTAAAACCCACATCCTTTCGTCTTTCCCTCTCCTTCCCTTTTTCCTGACGAAACAACCGTTTGTTGCGAAAGCTAGAATTTTGTGTGTATGTTTGTGTTTGTTTGTGTGTCTATCGACCTGCCAGTGCTTTTGTTTGGTAAGTTTCATCATCTTTGTTTTTAGATGTATTATACAAGTAACTGTAGATTTTTGTAATGGAATGATGTAATTTTTTTAAGTCTTCAATAGCTGTTGAAATGAGAATCAGTGTCAATTTGCAACAAGAAAAGTTAAAAAAGTTACACTTTTTTTATACCAAAAATGTGATTGTTCATAAACTTTTGACCTGAACTGACCACATTTCCTCGTTTAGTAAACCACAGTTTCAGAATTCTTTCACAACTGTACATACATTATGATGTTAGTGAGGTGACATTGTGCAAACTCAACTTTGTTTAGACAAAGGAAGTAAATCTTAACAAGGAAACAAGAGAGATTTTGCTGTTACTCAAAATTTGCCACTTCTGAGTAGTGATATTCAAGAGACAGCAAGTTTTAACTGCTACAAATATGATGGGGCCAGACCAATGACCATATTGAGAAACATACAACTGTGCTGTTAAATACCTCATTTGGAAAACTGACACATGAACATTACACAAACAAGAATGTAAAAAATATGGCATACAAAGAGATAGTTGAAAACTGTGGACCACAGTGTTCTTATAATAACTAAAATAGAATTTTTGACATGAAGTTTCAGAAAAAAAAAAATCTTCATTTGTGTGACCATATTGTCCATGGCCGCTTTATAATTACTGAAGGCATTATACATCAGTGTTAGCAGCTACCATACAAGAAACAACTATCAAACAAGGAAAAATCTAAAAAAAACTTACAAGTAGACAGCAATTCCTAATGCAAGCAAAAATCTTGAGTACTAACATCGACATCTTTTGTAACGAACTGTTTTCAGATGGAGAAAGCATGCCAAATGGTATGTGTGTTTCATTAAGACCACTGTTATTTTATTTCAGTAAAACGAAACACATTTGGTGACAAAAATATGCATTTCCTTGAAGTTGCAAGACAGATTTAAAATATCCTCAGAGATTTCAGAAATAACTTCAAAAAAAGTAGGCCTCTCGAAAGAAATGTATAAGGTGGGGAGAGTTGTGTAAGCCAATACTGAAAGTGACCACCAATACTATGTTGGTTCTACTATGTTCATTATTGTCAGTTATCACCCACTATGTTATATCCATTATTTTACAGGTATTTTGTGATTTTTCTTTCAAGAAATATATGAGTACACAGTGAACAAACTGCCAGTGACTGTCAGAATTTTCTTCTTCTTATCATCCACAATTTCTAATATATAAACTATTTTCAAAGTGCCAAAATGTACCAGAATAAATAAAACGTCTATAAAATGCAGCACTGTACAATGTACTTGTGGTAGCTAGTCACAATTCCTGAAATCCATCGCCCATGGGCTCTGGCCTGCCGAGGAGCACCGCAGTACTGGTGTCCATAATTAAACCATGAAAATTCACTGCATTATGCCACACACAAACAGACCCATCCTGCAGGCAGATCAGTGAGACAACAACCAATGGGCAGGGCCTGCACATTAGTCGGGAAAAAACAGGCTTTGGATCGGCAGGCTGCTCTGTTAGACACACACACAGAAATGGCCTGCAGTTTTGACCTGCCTTAGAAATCCACTTATGTGGCCATGGTGATCAATCCATGAGAATCATTAATAATGACGATAGGTAGCAACTCACTGTAAAGATGATTACTGAGCCACAGACAGGAATGTAGAAAAGACAACCACACTCTCACAACTAAATTTTCGGCCAAAACCTTGTCAGAAAACGAGCACTCAGGCACAGCTCATGCACACATGACTGGCATCTCCGATGTACGACACCTCAGTAAACAAACCATTTTGCCTGCTGAGACAAAAAACAAGATTTTTCCAGAGGTTTTTCCCCCTTTTTTTTCTTTTTTTATTTTCTCAAATTTCCCTGACATGATTGAAATTCCCTTATTTCTACAACTTGTGGAAATCCTGTTTAAGCCAAAAATAAGCCCTCTCCTACAATTCCCCTCCATCTACCATCTCCACTGCTACGAGCCTTAAAGGGGTTTAATCAATCAGTCAGATGAATGTCTGGGAGTCATTATCAGTGTGAGCCTTTTATTACCAAATTATCTCCACACTGATATCTAGCAGTTTGCACATGTAACAACTTATGCCTCTTCTCGTCATCTGACTAGACTGTGTGAATTAATTTGCCCTACCGCATCTTAGTTCTCTTAACTAACAGTCTTATAGGTGGTTCTGTCTACTGTTGTTTATCATTATCCATATGCACCACTTATGGATGCGAACACTGTTCCACCTGCTTTCATAGCTGTGTTACTGATCATCGTGTGTAACAGCAATGTCCCTCTAGCGGTTCAGCGCAATGAGGCGTCTTACTTTATTTGTTTTCTTGACCACCATCACTGGAAGTACCACAGTTTCAAATTCAACCCTCCAACTCTGGAATACACTATGGAGGAGTGAACAATTTGCTGTATACACTCCTACATGCAATGATCTTTGCTAAAATCAACTTGGCAATCCTTCAGGAAGAGGAATTTAACTGACAGCACATAGCAAAGCAGCTTTTAGACGTTATTGTCAAAAAGGAGTGCCCCCCCCCCCCATTCCTGATGAGATCTAGTCCAAGTGCTTATGAATAATCATGAACAACTAAATAGCACTAATGATGCTGTCCCACAACATTGAACAAGGAGAGCATCATTCAACAACGAGAGCATCATTCAACAACGGAGAAGCTGTACTTAAAACAGTGCTCAGAACTCCCTAACGTTCAGACACCAACCAATGCAATGTGCCACATCCCTCGCTATCAATGCTCACATTCCGATTCATCAATATGCGCGAATAACACACTTAGAAAATAGCTTGCTTACAAATGCTAGACAAACTTAATTCAAATTTTACCAATTCCATGCATTTCCTATTGCATGGGATGCCCTACACAAGCATATTACTTGGCAGACGAGTGATTTTCTAGCTGTTAGCAAAGACTACTAGACACATTCAACCCTGTCACTCACTAAACTTCACCATTTTATTAAAACAAAAAACTATTTAAGCTCTGACTTACTTCCAGCGGTGAAATAACCCTCCATGTCACTACCCCTATTGATAACAGCTGACTGTACTCAGTACCTGTGCCAAAAATGTTATGACTTAACTCTTGCTTCTCAAACCTACCACATTACTTTCGACAGCAATTGAGTAATCTTTAACAGTTCCCACAGTGATGTTATCACATCCATCCTTAGACTATTGGCTCATCTGGAATAAATTTTCAGTGTAAGCCTGTTTGACTCATTTCTCTTTTATCTACAGGAGCTACCCTCTGAGATACTCTCATAGTAACCGGTCGATACCACTCAATCTGATTATTACTATTTGCCTATGATAAATCCACCAACTTATACTCATGAAAAGGGACAAATTAGTACGAATCAAATTACTGAACATATCAATGATCCACACTAAATTAAATCTGACCTTACCTAGTCTCATTTTGACTCCTCTAGCTCTGCTTTTCATTTAAATAGCTGTGTAACTCTTGCACAAAAATAGTTTACTGCTAGTGACTTAGTAAGATACCAAAAGAATAACTGAGGCACAGCCGCCAAGCAATTTTCACAAATGAAAATTTTAACTAGAAGACATAAGGCACAGGTCCTCCCTTATTCCTTAGACTATCAAAGGAACTTTTCTGTCCCATGACGTGGCATTCAGGGACCACTGGGGTCACAGTAATTCCAAAACTTACAGGATGCTGTCCCACTGGTCTAGAAGTGAACATGAGACATTTAGTTTTGAATACTGTTCACAGAGGGCATCCCATATGGTGTTCTGGGAAGGAAAACAGATGTTCCCAAACAGCTGCACTGAAGTGGTCATGCGGAGACACTGCTCTCTGTTTATATTGTGTTGATTTGCGAAATAATTATCCATCTTCACAAGTATTGGTTCTCTGCAATCAGAATTTGGCAACTATATAAAAGTATAGTAATATTATACAATAATTTCATCAGTATTGCCTGGTGGGTTATGCATGTCCTAACGGTACTTCATCCTCAAATCAGTTTTCACCATGGTAATTTTGCAAATTTACAGGCCTGTCAATGCATAAAAAAATTGTATTTAGTACTGTTGTTTTATGTATTTGTAAGCCCTTGAATGAGCAATAACTAAAAACTAAAGAACAAAGAATTGCTGTGGATATTGGAAGAATCTGACTGCGACTTAATTGCAGGTAATTCATCACATGAAAAATACTATGCCAATCAGGATGACTCCAACAAGAGAGAATATGGAAACTGCTCAGAGTATTCACCTGAAAATGGTGGTCAGTCTGTTACCACCACCAATGATGAGGTGAGTTCAGATGGAATGTCTGTGTCTACTATACCATCTCAAAATAATGTTCCTATCATGTGGTCTACACCAAACTGTTCATTTTTGCCTAGTCACTCTGTCAGTCAAGATCGCACAACTATCTCATTATCCACCCTGAACGGACTATCTGGTAAAAGAGTATCTGGTGAAATGGACTATTTCTTCAAGGGTTTCCTTGCAGTTTGATTATGTACATTAACCAAGATACAAACAAGCTTTTGGATACATAACGAAGATGTAAGAAAAAGAGATCAACTATACAGGGCTTAGAGAAATAATGTTTGTCATATGCTTGTAATGAGCTACAATAAGGCACCCAGTGCATCTGATTATTGGTCCCACAGTCACCCTTTGGGAAATGAGGCAATACAAGCAGCCACTACACGCAACAGGTTCCAGCTGTTGCTGTTGTTGTTGTTGTTGTTGTGGTCTTCAGTCCTGAGACTGGTTTGATGCAGCTCTCCATGCTACTCTATCCTGTGCAAGCTTCTTCATCTCCCAGTACCTACTGCAGCCTACATCCTTCTGTATCTGTTTAGTGTATTCATCTCTTGGTCTCCCCCTACGATTTTTACCCTCCACGCTGCCCTCCAATACTAAATTGGTGATCCCTTGATGCCTCAGAACATGTCCTACCAACCGATCCCTTCTACTGGTCAAGTTGTGCCACAAGCTTCTCTTCTCCCCAATCCTATTCAATACTTCCTCATTAGTTATATGATCTACCCATCTAATCTTCAGCATTCTTCTGTAGCACCACATTTCGAAAGCTTCTATTCTCTTCTTGTCCAAACTATTTACCGTCCATGTTTCACTTCCATACATGGCTACACTCCATACAAATACTTTCAGAAAGGACTTCCTGACACTTAAATCTATACTCGAAGTTAAATAATTTCTCTTCTTCAGAAACGCTTTCCTTGCCATTGCCAGTCTACATTTTATATCCTCTCTACTTCGACCATCATCAGTTATTTTGCTCCCCAAATAGCAAAACTCCTTTACTATTTTAAGTGTCTTATTTCCTAATCTAATATTCTCAACATCACCCGACTTAATTTGACTACATTCCATTATACTCGTTTTGCTTTTGTTGATGTTCATCTTATATCCTCCCTTCAAGACACTGTCGATTCCGTTCAACTGCTCTTCCAAGTCCTTTGCTGTCTCTGACAGAATTACAATGTCATCGGCGAACCTCAAAGTTTTTATTTCTTCTCCATGGATTTTAATACCTACTCCGAATTTTTCTTTTGTTTCCTTTACTGCTTGCTCAATATACAGATTGAATAACACCGGGGAGAGGCTACAACCCTGTCTTACTCCTTTCCCAACCACTGCTTCCCTTTCATGTCCCTCGACTCTTATAACTGCCATCTGGTTTCTGTACAAATTGTAAATAGCCTTTCGCTCCCTGTATTTTACCCCTGCCACCTTTAGAATTTGAAAGAGAGTATTCCAATCAACATTGTCAAAAGCTTTCTCTAAGTCTACAAATGCTAGAAACGTAGGTTTGCCTTTCCTTAATCTTTCTTCTAAGATAAGTCGTAAGGTCAGTATCGCCTCACGTGTTCCAGTATTTCTACGGAATCCAAACTGATCTTCCCCGAGGTCGGCTTCTACTAGTTTTTCCATTCGTCTGTAAAGAAATCGTGTTAGTATTTTGCAGCTGTGGCTTATTAAACTGATTGTTCGGTAATTTTCACATCTGTCAACACCTGCTTTCTTTGGGATTGGTATTATTATATTCTTCTTGAAGTCTGAGGGTACTTCGCCTGTTTCATACATCTTGCTCACCAGATGGTAGAGTTTTGTCAGGACTGGCTCTCCCAAGACTGTCAGTAGTTCAAATGGAATGTTGTCTACTCCCGGGGCCTTGTTTCGACGCAGGTCTTTCAGTGCTCTGTCAAACTCTTCACGCAGTATCTTATCTCCCATTTCATCTTCATCTACATCCTCTTCCATTTCCATATTGTCCTCAAGTACATCGCCCTTGTATAGACGCTCTATATACTCCTTCCACCTTTCTGCCTTCCCTTCTTTGCTTAGAACTGGGTTGCCATCTGAGCTCTTGATATTCATACAAGTAGTTCTCTTCTCTCCAAAGATCTCTTTAATTTTCCTGTAGTCAGTATCTATCTTACCCCTAGTGAGATAACCCTCTACATCCTTACATTTGTCCTCTAGCCATCCCTGCTTAGCCATTTTGCACTTCCTGTCGATCTCGTTTTTGAGACGTTTGTATTCCTTTTTGCCTGCTTCATTTACTGCATTTTTATATTTTCTCCTTTCATCAATTAAATTCAATATTTCTTCTGTTACCCAAGGATTTCTACTAGCCCTCGTCTTTTTACCTACTTGATCCTCTGCTGCCTTCACTATTTCATCCCTCAAAGCTACCTATTCTTCTTCTAATGTATTTCTTTCCCCCGTTCCTGTCAATTGTTCCCTTACGCTCTCCCTGAAACTCTGTACAACCTCTGGTTCTTTCAGTTTATCCAGGTCCCATCTCCTTAAATTCCCACCTTTTTGCAGTTTCTTCAGTTTTAATCTACAGGTCATAACCAATACATTGTGGTCAGAGTCCACATCTGCCCCTGGAAATGTCTTACAATTTAAAACCTGGTTCCTAAATCTCTGTCTTACCATTATATAATCTATCTGATACCTTTTAGTATCTCCAGGGTTCTTCCATGTATACAACCTTCTATCATGATTCTTAAACCAAGTGTTAGCTATGATTAAGTTGTGCTCTGTGCAAAATTCTACCAGGTGGCTTCCTCTTTCATTTCTTAGCCCCAATCCATATTCACCTAGTATGTTTCCTTCTCTCCCTTTTCCTACACTCGAATTCCAGTCACCCATGACTATTAAATTTTCATCTCCCTTCGCTACCTGAATAATTTCTTTTATCTCATCATACATTTCATCAATTTCTTCGTCATCTGCAGAGCTAGTTGGCACATAAACTTGTACTACTCCATCAGTAGGTACCACTATTAAGTCCAGAAAAGATATGCCGAAAGTTCGAGGGAAATTTAACAGAGGAGAACCTGTATTTTTTGCAAACCATCAAGGAACCATGGCAACAAGGTGGCAAGACAGTAAAGAAGTTACTGTTCTCAGCAATTATCATGAGGCTACAGTAGAGAAAGCTTGTTACAAACAGAAAGGCGGAAGCAACTTGGAGATAGACTGCCCAGGCCTTTTTACAAAAACTACATGGGACGGATGGATTGACCAATAGGCTCATGTATATGACCTCAACACATGCTAAAGAAAGTAAAGGCAAGAAAGTATTTTATAAATTGCTTATGCTTTCTGTTGTGAATACATTGATTATGTATAATGAAAATACTAGGAGGGAACTCAAATTCACTATGTCACACACAAGAGATGCAGAGGCAAGCCACCAAAAGGAGCTAAGGTAACGCTGAATGCAGGTGACTACTTGCCCATCAAATGTACTACTAGGAGATGGAGCACATGATGCACACAGAACAAAATCGAAACGAGGACAAAAACAGTTTTCATCATGTGTCAAATACCCCTCTGCAAACAATGTTTCACAGCCGATCACACACAACTTCTTTGTAACCTTTTTCCACATGCATTCACTGTAAACTTTATCAAAATAAAATATTTTATACACTATTACTTGTTTTTCTGATTTCATGGTTAGACTACCAAACCCCAAATTTGCCCTCCGCACATCATATGTGTATGACCATGCATGACTGATCTCCCCAACGCCTACTTAACACATACTTGAAGAAAACACTGAAACAACAAAAGCAATAAAAGGTTAAGATATGTACTTGGTTACAAGATGACTTACATAAACTCTCATTTTCTTTATGGGCAAATTACAAAGATGTTCATTACGATGTTGCGCTGGTGAGAGACCAAGTCTTTATAACTGATGTACACTGCACATGATCTAGAACAGGCTTTTCCCTGTGGAATTGTCAAGACCTACAGTACTTCGTGTAATTTGCTAACTGAGTGTGAAATTAATTTTAAAAGTAAACCTACTCTTTTTTGCTTTTCTTTTTTTTAAAAAAAGGGAGAAAAGAAGGGAAAGAAAGAAGTAACTTGCTGTGTCTTCTGCATATACTTCTCCAACACCCAAAATTAGGATTTTAATATTTTTAAAATTCTCTTTTTCTTTAAGCCTTCATTAATAAATTTTTGAAGAGATGTCCTCAGTGGATTGTACACCATTAAAATATGGTGTTTTGTCTAAATACGGGATATTATATAGAGGCTCACCCCATTATACCCCTTTCTGCAATTATTAACAAAACACATTCACCTGATAACTTAGTAGAAGAGCCCCCTCTACACTGGACCCCTTTTTTACTGCTTACACATTACTGTCAACCACTTTTAATGCCAACCTGATGAGAAGTATTGCCATTGCTGTATCATCTGGCACCTGGGCATGAGGAACCCGGCATGTACCATCTACCTCCAGCTAAACATACAGTTATCTCACTGCTACACTCTGCCACACTACTTCAATGCTTGCCTCACCACACTTCCCTGCTGCCTCGCCAGTCAGCCAGATTCCAATTGTAATCAAAGATTTACCAAAATAAATAGAAACAATAAGTGTTCTGTCACCCCTTGTTACCACAATTTAATGGCTGTAGAAGCAATTATTGTAAATTTATTCCAAGAACAAAATTCACTGCAATTAAATATCTTTCTTGGGTGTGCAAGGAATGGTATCGATAGCCACAATGCCACGGTGTAGGTGCAAGTACTCAAGTTGGCACTACGACCGGCACTGATGATAGCGCCCTCTAGCAGGTGCTGTACAGATCTACGAGCTCCGCTGCAGATTCGGCCCATTTGATCAAGAGCAGACGGCCAGGAGACTTCGCTTGCTATTGAGACTATGCACTACTTACGATGAGTCTAAGGCTTCGCACCTCAGTGCAAAGTTATGCATTCAGTTAATATTGTGATATAGTAAAACCATTTCTAAGAGCAGTACCGAGAATCTTACCTCACCTGCTCCCACTCACTTCCTACATTCGGCCTACCCATTCAGTTTACAGGAGCAGACCCACGCGGCGCCTTCCAGGCGGGATACAAAACAAGGTACCCATAACAGAACTGTACATCCAAAGATTCATTTCGTAACTCACTACTTTTCTAAATTCACTGCTCTACTCCTGCAAGAAGGGGAAGGAATGCAAAAGGTAGCTACCTGTTTCGAGGGAATAGGGACCATTTTTTTAAAGTTTTATTGTAAATTGGTTTCTGTGGTTGGGTTTGCTGCCTGCTAAGAGACTGCTCTGACAGCCTGTGCACAATTCTAGTGTGTGATGACAGGCGAAGTGCAATTCTCATGGTAAGGTTTCTGATAGACAGACAACTCGGCGAGTGTAAGCCACAACCCTCGGCCAACAGTAGCACGGGAAAAGGTCTCAGGTGTGGGCAGTCGAGGACTGGAGCAGAGACACTTCACTCTGCTGCTTGGAACTGATCTGACAATATGTCCTTTTCCTACTCTCCTATGATATACTTTGACCTTTGGCATAATGACCCCCTCCAGACATGTGACATCTTCCCCAAGTGTGCCATATGTATGTCTCTAAAGGCACAATAAATATCACCAGGTTTTTATCAGATTTTCTCCATTCATGTTTGAAACTTACTCCTCATGGATTCCCACATATTCACTAATCCTTGTTGCATCCTGTACAGCCTAAAGCAATTAGGGAAACCATGGAAAACTTACATCTACATGGTCAAATGGGGATGTGAACTGAAGTCGTCCTTAATACTAGTCTGTTGTGATTACCACTGCACCATAATACTCAATGCTGGCAAACAAAATACCAGAATCATAATAAAGGAATTTTACTGAATAACAATCTTAAAAATTACTAAAAGGAAATGTTGTATCCGATAAACTCTTAGATAAACTAAATGGAACTTTTTTCGTAGCAATTATGCAACCAATCTGAACATTGTATAAATCTTTTTGTGCCCAGTGAGAATGAATATATTGGCACAATGGGTGAAAAACAAATTACATCTAGAAACTGTGATGCAGAAGGAATAAGTGTAAAACAGATTTTAAAAAGTTTGTTATTTATTTCTATGAAATACCTTTAATATTTATAGTATTTATATATTCTCACTCAGAAATGAAGCCTTTTTAAGAAAATTATGTACAATACACTTATATACAGTAACTACACAAAATAAGTTCCGCTACTGCTTCTGAAAATTTGTTCTTTACTTTCAGAAAGGCATTACTCTTGTGTTGGTTTGTCACGTGTTTCTTCTGCAAACCATCGTTGGACAGCTTCATCTTTCAACTTGTGGTACATCTGGAAAGGACATTTCAGGTGAAGCACATAGAAGAAAACTTTGAAAACTGTTGAAAAAGCTACTTAAATAAAAAGAGTCTGTCCTTACATCACATTACAAATAAACTGTAAGAACCCTTTTTAAAAGAGAAAGTGATGCCACATTTCCCATGCCCAAATACATGAGCACAAATATATATAAAAACAAAGATGAGGTGACTTACCGAACAAAAGCGCTGGCAGGTCGATAGACACACAAACAAACACAAACATACACACAAAATTCAAGCTTTCGCAACAAACTGTTGCCTCATCAGGAAAGAGGGAAGGAGAGGGGAAGACGAAAGGAAGTGGGTTTTAAGGGAGAGGGTAAGGAGTCATTCCAATCCCGGGAGCGGAAAGACTTACCTTAGGGGGAAAAAAGGACAGGTATACACTCGCACACACGCACATATCCATCCACACATACAGACACAAGCAGACATATTTAAAGGTCTTTAAATATGTCTGCTTGTGTCTGTATGTGTGGATGGATATGTGCGTGTGTGCGAGTGTATACCTGTCCTTTTTTCCCCCTAAGGTAAGTCTTTCCGCTCCCGGGATTGGAATGACTCCTTACCCTCTCCCTTAAAACCCACTTCCTTTCGTCTTCCCCTCTCCTTCCCTCTTTCCTGATGAGGCAACAGTTTGTTGCGAAAGCTTGAATTTTGTGTGTATGTTTGTGTTTGTTTGTGTGTCTATCGACCTGCCAGCGCTTTTGTTCGGTAAGTCACCTCATCTTTGTTTTTATATATAATTTTTCCCACGTGGAATGTTTCCTTCCATTATATTGAGCACAAATATAATGTCTTTTAAACAGAGACACACATCAAAATCCAAGAAAATTAGTTATGTTGCATCTTACTGCCTTTTAATCCATGTGACAAGTTCATTTTCTGTCTTAAAATCATTATGGCAATAATTATTAGTCTCTCCATGCTCGGAGAGCAACTGTACAAGTAGTTAATTAAAGGCCACTGCAGGTAGTCTTTATTTAAGTTCACAGGACAGCTTCGCGTTTCACATCGAGGCCGTTTTCAAGTGTGTCTGAAAATGGTCTGGATACAAATGTCAAAAATGGTCATGGACATATCAGCAACTGGAGTGGCCTTTCATTAATACGGCACTAATGACTTAACATTTCTGTTATTATTATTATTATTATTATTATTATTATTACTGTTATTATTGGAAAAAGAAGTCTTTACATACTTCCTGCACGTTACTCAGTGTGGCATTCTTAAAAGATAAATTTATATTTTTCAAAGATATGACAAGGTAATTATGTGTTACTAAACCTATTGGCATTAAATTCTTTATTGTAATCCCATAACATCACTTTATTCTGTGGGGTAAATCACATAGGTATAAGCTGTATATTGTACATAGGAAAAAAATTGTAAACATTTCAGGATTAGTCCAGTCATACAAAGTGTTACTGCCAATGGTTTACCATGGGTTTTCTCCAAGGAGCACATAAAAGACCAAAGAAAGAAACAGAATTTATGCAACACTGCAATTTTCTCCCTCTAAAATTCAGAAATTCTTCTTTGATCCTTGCCAGTCTTTTTCATTTTTCGAAAGTGTGCTTGTGACATACAGATTTTTATTTTTTTGTTTCACTGTTGCAAAGCCATTTCCATCTCTCAAAATTGCCTTTCTGCTCCCTGTGCTTCAAAAGGTCACCACAGGAAACTAAAATGTACATAATAAAGCTATAGCTGTGCCTATTACAGGCTGATACTGTTAAATCTTCCAGATTTCCTCCTTAATGATCCTTGCGTGTTCAACAGCAGAAACTCATCAGAGGCTACAGCAAAGAATTTTGCAGACATCCTCTGTATGTTAATATGAACTCATTCGTTCATAATCTACTTGTAAATGTCTCTTCAACAAGTTGGGTATTCTGACTGTTGCTTCATTACTGTTGTGTTGTTCTCTCTGAAGACTAGTTTCATGCAGCTCTCCACACTAGTCTATCCTGTGCAAGCCTCATCTCTGAATAACTACTGCAACCTACATACATTTGAAAATGTTTACTGAATTCATCCCTTTCTCTCCCCCTACAATTTTTACCCCACACTTCCCTTTAATACCAAACTGACAATTCCTTGATCTCTCAGAACATATCGTATCAACTGATCACTTCTTTTAGTCAATCTGTGCTTCTCTCTCTAATTTTCGATTCTGTTCAACTGCTTTTGTCCTTTGATGTCTTTGGCAGAATTACAATGTCATTGTCAAACCTATAAGTTTTTATTTCTTCTCCCTGTACTTTAGTTCCTTTTCCAATTTTTTCTTTCCTTTACTACTTGGTCAACGTACACACTGAATAATATCGGGGATAGGCTACAACCCTGTCACACTCCTTTCTCAACTACTGCTTCCCTTTCATGTCCTTTGACTCCCTACAACTGCAGTCTGGTTTATGTACAAGGTGTTACAACTTTTTGCTCTCTTTATTTTATGTTACACAATATGTCTATTTGCTGATGAAATCTGCCTTAAATAATCCGCCACAATTTGAGAATAGTGATGTCAATAGCTGTAACACTAGAAGAAAGAAAAGACAAGTATTACTCATTACTATAGCTGTCAGAGATTCGAGAATATTTTGATATGAAGCCACAAAAATCTTTGGTTGTTTGTAGATAATGTAAAATACCTGAAAGGCAGCAAAGAAAAAAAAAAACTAACCTAACTCTTTTCTCCTGAGCAACTTCAATTATTCCAAAGACAAATTTTTAGTTAAAAAGGAGAAAATTAAGAGAGAGAAAAAAATGAAAGCAACTAGTTACTTGGGTAGTACACAGATTAGTGGCCTATAAATAGACAGGATGCAGGCATATTCACTAACCTATCATGTGTACTTTGCCTGTTAACTGACTCATTCCACATCATTTTTATAAAAATTGTGCAAATAGTCTACGTAATATATATATTTAAAGTAGGAAATCTTCTCCAGCACAACAATGATCTATTTCATTACATTTTACACTTTTGCAATGCCTTAGAGATCTTAGTATTTCCAACATTTTCTGTATGTATACCCATATCACTAAATATGATCTCAGCTTTACTGACACAAATAAGTAATCAGGCAACCACATACTCCTATGGATCTGTTTTCGCTTTCCTCTACACTTTCTCAGTTTTTTAACAGTTTTAGAACATCCGAATAGTTTTAACACTATTTTCCATAATGTGAGCTAGTGTCATTGTGCGGATGATTAAGGGTGAGATCTGTTGGAGGAGTGAGTGGGAATGTATCTCAAATTGATTTTTATCTCTTTTCTCACATTTTGTCCATTTTAGCCTCATTTGTTTTAACTGATTTCATGTAGGCACTTATCATTGAATGCTCCTAATCCCTCCCACCCCCACCCCCCCTTCCCCACATTAACATGCAAAAACACTTATTTGCCACTCCCCTTATTTCTAGAGCACACCATTTATTTAGCGTAACTGCGTGATCTACTGTATCAAAGGTTTTGATAAAGCAAAGAAGATGACAGTTATATTATCTCCTTGGTCCAGAGCTTCCAGAACATGTGTAAATGGAGCTAAAGCTGATCCTCTGCTTTTCCTAGACCTGAAACCGAACTGATCTTTGTTCTTTATGCAGAAGACTGTAATTTGTTAAGTACCTCATAGTCTATTTTTCATTCAGGTTTCTGTTGCTTTTGAAAACAATGAGCGTACTAAAATGAGCCCAAACTGCAGTTTCTTGGCAGAAAATTGAACCCCATCTTTGCACTGCACTCCACTACAGTACACTGCACAGTAAGCTGCAACTGACAAGCCCCTATTGCAACACTGGAGGATGAACAAAAAACTGCAAAATCTATAAAATGCGTGCTTGAGCATCAGTTGCCTTTTTATTTAAAATTCAAATATCGATCAGTTTCAGTCAAAGACCATCTTCACGGATTCTATCCAAAGAGAAAAATAATACATGTACTATACAGGAAATGTTACAAAATCTTTTCCTTGGAAGTGTAAAATATATGTGAATACTTGCAGGGTTAGAACAGTTTAGGCCACAACATCAAATCTATCATTACTTAAATAATAACCACATCTCACATGGTGAGCATGCCATGAATTCCAGTATAGCATACAGGACTTTTAAAGGCAGACATACTAATAAGGTGTATAAACAGAGCATTGCTGAAGAGACGATTAGAGTTATAAGTGCTACAATTGTACCAAATATTGAGGAGTTGGTCAAAGATCTTTACAAAGTGTTTTTGACATATGGTACAAAAATATCTTGATGATAAGTTTCTTGCAAAATGCAGGGAACTGGACTATCTTTGGTGTAGTTTCACATGTAAACACACATATCCTTAATGGCTGAGCCTCTAATACCTTTTAGATAAAGCTGGACTTCGATAAAGAAAATTATTCATCATTACCACTTTATATACATGTGTTACCAACATTCTTTAAAGCTAAATTTGGCCTTTATGTAAGTAGTGACAGATGTGATGTTATGGCTTAAACTGTTTTAACCCTATTTAAGTAGTGACAGACGTGATGATGTGGCTTAAACTGTTTTAACCCTGTAAGTATTCACGTATACTTTGCACTTCCTTGGAAAAGATTTTATAACATTTCCTGTATACTACATGTATTTTTTGTATCTTTGGATAGAATCCTTGAAGATGGTCTGTGACTGAAACCGGTCAATATTTGGGTTTTAAATAAAAAGGCAGCTCATGGTCAAACTCGCATTTTATATATTACTTACAGCTGTTTGAAGTCATCTTCCAAAAATGTTCAAAACTGCAAAATCCTCCGCAAATAAGGAGCACAATATAGGACACCTTACTATAGATGTAATACTGTTTATGGCTATGGCAAAGACGCAACACTTAAAACACTGCCTTGAGGAACACTGTTCTCCAGCTCACAATGATCTGACAACACCTCACTAACTCACCATTGTATACCTTATGGATTTCAAAAAATATATCGAGACAGTGATGTTTACGTAGGAAAGCAGGGTCAGGTTCTTGAGTTTCTCCCGGCGTATTTGATAATCAAAATATCCACGGGTATGCTGCCGGTCTATAGTGTCCAACGGGCACAATATTTCGGCGATCATACATGTCGCCATCATCAGGTGAACTGACGGACTGAGCTCCTGTGAACGTGCCGGCACGGAGATCCGTACGCTATGGCTGCTCAGAGGGAACTGGGTTCAGTCACGACGGCGGGCGATTTAAATACCCTCCACCCGCGGTGCGCTCCCTCTGCCGTCCGCGCCCTGCGCCACGGCTGCGTGGTGGAACAGATTGCGACGGCGTCTGAGATGACGTCGGTGGCATTGGCAGTAGTCTTTGCAAAATGCTCTGCCATTTTCTGGGCAATGTCTCTGGGCATTATTTGAAGACACCCTTGTTTGAAGACACTAGTCTCGGCACTGCTGCTAATTGAAAATGGCCATGTTTACCAGAAATCCTCCTTATGCCTTCCCATACTTTTACAGAACAAGTAAAATGGTTGAAAAAATCCAGGAACACTTGCCGTGACCTTTCCTTGCTCTGCTTGATGACGTGTCTAGCCTTGGCTCTTTTCACTCTTAAACACTGTGAGGTTTTCCGCCATTGGGCAGCACTTAAACTACTGCAGAGCCACAAACCTGACCCAGATTAGTTTATGGCACTCATCAATCCACCAAGGGACAGGTTGCCTCCGAAGATGACCTCAGGACTTAGCTGTGTCCTTTCAGAGAGAGCTCCATCTGGCAAGTGAACCTGGAGTGGGAAATGATCACTGAAATGAAAGCCTCAGTGACTTCCCACTTAACAGAAACCACAAGGGCTAGAGAGCAGACGGAGGGGTTAACGACTGACGATGACCCTACAATAGCACAGAAATAAGTGTGAGTGCCTGTGTTGAGGATGCACGGCTTGTGCATTGTCATAAGGCTCTCCACAACCTGACCCCAAGGACAAGTAGAGGTCTGATACCACAATAAATGATGGACATTGAAGTCTGTCAGTAGGAGAAAAGGCTTTGGGGGTTGTTTTACAAGATCTGTTAGGGCCTCAGTGTCTATCGCATTTTGTGGATGTTAATACAGTGAGCAAACAGTGATCCCCTGAGACACACATGAACTTCAACTGCAAGGGCTCACAGGTCAGTAGCCAGGGGAAGAGCAGAGGAGTGGTGCATACCTTATAGTAGATAGTAGAGATGTTGAGTCACAGATAGGCACAACATGATGAGTCACAGATAGGCACAACAAAAAGACTGTAAGCTTTTGGTCAAAGGGCCTTCTTCCAAATTAAACATAATATACACACACATGCACATTTAGGTAAATGCAACTCACAAAAACATAACCACTGTCTATGGTTGCCGAAGCCTGATGTGAGCTACAACACATGATGGGAAATGCAGTCTGGGGTCTGGGTGGTGGAGGTAAGAAGGAGGAGGTGGCAGTGGCGGGGGAGGGGTAGAAGGGTAAGGTTGGGGGATAGTAAAGTGCTGCTTGTGGGAGCATACAGAGACAAGGTGGGGAGAGGTTGGGGCAGCTAGGTCCAGTTGGCAGTTGAGAAGTTAAAACAGAGGGGTGGAGAAGGGGAGAACTAAAAAAAACTGTATAGAAATGTAGAATATATTGCACGGAGAGTTCCCACCAGTGCAATTCAGAAAAGCTGGTTTTGGTAGGCTGTGAAGCAGTCACTGAAATGAAGAACGTTGTGTAGGGCAGCATGCCAGTAACTGGGTGGTCCAGCTGTTTCTTGGCCACTGTTTGTTGGTGGCCATTCATGTGGACAGACAGCTTATTGGTTGTCATGCCCACATAGAAAGCAGCACAGTGGTTGCAGCTTAGCTTGTAGAATTTGTATTGTGTGTGTGTGTGTGTGTGTGTGTGTGTGTGTGTGTGTGTGTGTGTACTTCAGAAGAAGGTCTTTTGGCCAAAAGCTTACTAGTTTAGCAGTCTTTTTGTTGTGCCTGTCTGTGACTCAGCATCTCCACTATATGGTGAGTAGCAATCTATCCTTTTCATATCATCATTATTCTAGCCTGGATTTTCTGTTGTTTGATTTCTCATAAAAAGAAGCTGTGTCCCAAAATATAGGCTTTGGTGGCCAATTTATCTGTAGTGTAGCCTCAGATCTAGGTTAGGTTGGATGGTGATACTTGCTTGTCAGATAGCAAAGGCAAATGTGATATTATGATACAGATTTGAGCTACATTAACTGTAGACTTTGTGTACATATTCAGAAGCCAATAAACCATCACAAATTATGTATGTCTGTCTGTCTCTCTCTCCCCCCCCCCCCCCTCCCATAGGTTCTTATTTTGGCTATATCTTAAGTGTGATTCATTTACTTTGTTTACTAAGGTGAGTATCTTGTTAATTCTTGCAAATATGATTGTGCGCGCATGCACGCACACACACTATTACACATTCAGAAGTTCTATACAGTAGGATGAGTTGTCAAACAGATATTATTTCAGTTACCGTTCTAAGTTAATTTTAATATCTGTTGAAGTATTTACATTGCTGCGCAGATGGTTAAAGACTTTCATAGCTAAATACCTCATTCAATTCAATGACACACTATGGATGAGTGGTGGATAGTGTTTTTTCTTCTAGTATTATATTTATAAACATCACTGTTGTTTTCAAGCTGTGATTTAACTGTCGATTACAAACTTATTAAGTGAGTAAATGTGCTGTGAGGCTGAGTCAGTACATCCACCTGTTACACGAGCTGTCTGCAAGAGGTTCTAGAGTAGACATCAGAGATTATACTTAATTCACTTTTCTGACCAAGAAACACTTTTTTCCTTGACTACGTGTTACCCCAGAATACGAGTGTTATGTCAAAAGTCTTTAGCAGAAATTCAGAAAAGCTTTTATTTACAATACAACTGTCATAACTTCACAAAATACTCTCCAAGAGCACTTATGTTTGTCCAATTTTTGAAAACACTTGAACAATCAAGACACAAAGGAATTAATGACTTTTAGCTGATAGTGGGCACTGATTTACATCAATGGGGAAAGTTGAAATAATATATGTGGTGTCTGTTCTTTTGGACACAATTCCAAAACCAGATATTTCTGGGGACATATCTGGATCCTGAGCATAATTTACTCAAAATGAAATGCAGATTAAAACTGAAGAAAGTGAAAAAAGATAGGGATTTAGGGAGAAGAGACCTGGATGAATTGAAGGAAACAGGTTGCTGAGAATTTCAGGAGGAGGATCATGCAAAGGGTGACTGAAATAGGAGAAAGGAATACAATAGAAGATGAATGATCACTCTGAGAGATGAAATAGTGAAGGCAGCAGAGGATCACGTGGATAGAAAGACAAGGCCTAGTGAAATTCATGGATAACAAAGGAGATTTTGTATGTAACTAATTTATTTTATTTTTATTTATTTACACATCAAGTTCCGTAGGACCAAATTGAGGAGCAAACCTCCAAGGTCATGGAAAATGTCAGTACATGAAATTACAACATAAAAGTAATTACAGATAAAAATAAAATGTTTATGAACCCAAAAAAAGTCAATCCATAAGTTTAAGTAAACGCAATCAATAATACAACAAGAATCAGCTTAATTTTTCAAGGAACTCCTCAACAGAATAGGAGTGATCCATGAGGAAACTCTTCAGTTTCGACTTGGAAGTGCATGGATTACTGCTAAGATTTTTGAATTCGAGTGGTAGCTTATTGAAAATGGATGCAGCAGTATACTGCACACTTTTCTGCACAAGAGTTAAGGAAGTTCGATCCAAATACAGGTTTGATCTCTGGCGGGTATTAACTGAGTGCAAGCGGCTTCTTCTTGGGAATAAGCTAATATTGTTAACAATAAATGACAGTAAGGAATATATATATTGAGAGGTCAATGTCAAAATACCTAGACTTGTGAACAGGGTTCGACAAGAGACTCGTGAACTTACACCACTTATTGCCCGAACCGCCCGTTTGTGAGCCAAAAATATCCTTTTAGAATGGGAAGAGTTACCCATAATTTAATATATGGAGAAAATATGAAAATGCAGCAAATGATGCAGATGAAATGGAATATAGATCTCTAAAAATCGAGCCTGACATGAGAAACAAAATAGCTAAGTAGTAATGTCTAGATGACAGTTGCAAGGCCGTAAAAGTACGCATATCTAGGGGAAAGATAGGTGTCAGCCTTAGAAAAATTAAAGAGATCTTCAGAGAAAGGAAGAGCAGCTGTATGAATATCAAGAGCTCAGACAGCAAGCCAACACTAAATAAAGAAGCAGAAGCGAAAGGTGGAAGGGATGTGGAGAGGATCTACATACGGGAAACAAATTTGAGGGCTATATTATGGGAACAAAAGGTAGTTGAAATGGAGGGCAGTGGGACGTCAGCTGGTATAAATTTATATTAAAAACGAAGAAATTCCTCCAACTGTATTTAAGGTATCGATTATATTTTGCCAACTAGTTTCAACGTTGTAACAATGACATCTTCAGGCCCATACACTTGTTGACGTCAACTGCGTGTAGCTGATACTAGAAATCATTGGTGAGATACGGACATGCTCCGTGTGGAAGGTGTTTAGTTACTAACCACGTCTGTATCTAACCAATGACTTCTAATATCAGCTGCACGCAGTTGGCGTCAATGAGTGTATGAGCCTGAAGATGAGGTTGTTACAATGTTGAAACTAGTTGCCAAAATAAAATCAACATCTTAAATACAGCTAGAGGAACTTCTTCATTTCTAATATAAAAGGTGAAGAGGATGAATTTTTGATGGCTGATACGATACTGTGTGAATAATTTCACAAAGCAACGAAACACCTCAGTGGAAACAAGTACCAAGAGAAGATGACATTCCTGCAGAATTGTTTAGATCCTTGGGAGAGGCAGCCATGACAAAACTATTCCGCATGATATGCAAGATGTATAAAACAGGTGCAAACCCATTAGACTTCAGACAGATGTGAATTTTATCAAACTTTCAGTTTAAGAAGTCATAATAGCAAAATACTAACACAAATCATTTACAGAAGAATGGAAAAACTGGTAGAAGCTGCCCTCGGGGAAGATCAGATTGGATTCTGGGGAAATGTAGGAAGATTTGAAGAAATACTGACCCGACAACTTATCTCAGAAGATCGGTCAAGGAAAGGCAAACCTACATTTATAGCTTCTGTAGGTTTGGAGGAAACTTTTGACAATATCAACTGGAAACTCTTTGAAATTCTTAAGGTAGCAGGGATAAAATACAGAAGCAAACGGTTATTTACAGCTCATACAGAAGCAAGATGGCAGTTGTTTAAGATTCAAGGGGCATGCAAGGGAAATTGCAGCTGAGAAGCGCATGAGACAAGGTTGTAGCCTAATCTTGATGTTATTCCGTTTGCACATTGAGCCAGCAGTAAAGGAAACAAAGAAAAGTTTGGAAAAGGAAGTAAAACCCAGAGAGAGGAAATAAAATCTTTGCGGTGTGCTGATGGCATTGTAATTCTGTCAGAGTCAACAAAAGACTTGAAAGAACAGCTGAACACAACAGACAGTATCTTGAAAGAAGAGTATAAGATGAACATCAACAAAAGCAAAACAAGGATAATGGAATGTAGTAAAGTTAAATGTCCAGCAATGTCGAGGATATTCAATTAGGACACGAGACACTGAAATTAATTCACAAGTTTTGATATTGAGACAGTAAAATAACTGATGATGGCCAAAGTAGGAGCATATGAAATATAGACTGGCAATGGTAAGAAAAGTATTTCTGGAAAAAAACCTGCTAACATCAAATCTAGAGTTAAATGTTAGGAAGATTTCTGTGAAAGTGTTTGTCTGTTATGCAACTTCTTTGAATGTGAAAAATTGACAACAAGCAGTTCAGAAAATAATAGAATAGAAGCATTTGACATAGCATAGCATAGCATAGACTATTATATGCATCGATCAAATAACAAATTTGGTGACACCGAACAGAATTGGGAAAGAAAGAAATTAGTGACGTAACTTGTTTAGAAGAAGGAACTGGTTGATAGGACATATCCGTCAATTTGGTAATGAATAAATTGTGGAGGGTAAAATTTGTAGAGTAAGACCAAGACTTGGATGTAGTGAGCAAGTTCAAATGAATTTAGGCTGCAGTAGTTATGGAGAGGTAAAGATTCTTGCACAGAATAAACTAGAATGGAGAGCTTCTCCAAACCAGTCTTTGGACTGAAGAGTCAAACATCATCTCAATTACTAATTTCAGGCACTGTACATAGCTTTTTTTATTTTTAATAACTTTATTTAAGAAAATATGGTAATTATTGTAATATTAAATTAGTCCCACTTCTGTTTGTCTTGCCCATTTAACACAACTTTATTTTCCTTGCACATGATAATTTGATTGTTTTTGTACCCCACGTATTTTTTGTGTGTGACTTTCTCTTGGGAAAGTAGTTACTAATGACTGCTAAAAACCCACCTCAAAATAGACAAAATCTGCAATTTACACATGTCCATTACACATACACTGAGATGACAAAAGTCATGGGACAGCAATGAACACATATACCGACGGTGCCAGTATCGCATGCACTAGGCACAAAAGGGCAGTGCATTGGTGGATTTGTCATTTGCACTAATTAATGTGATTAATGTTAAAAGGTTTCTGACATGATTATGGCCACACAATGAGGAATTAATAAACTTTGAATGTGGAATGGTAGTTGGAGCTAGATGCATAGAACATTCCATTTCAGAAATCATTAGGGAATTCAATATTTCCAGACCCCAGCGTCAAGTGTGCTGAGCATAACAAATTTCCGGCATTATCTCTCACCACAGATATTGCAGTGTCTGACAGCCTTTGTTTAATGACCCAGAGCAGAAGTGTTTGTTTAGACCTGTCACTGCTAACTGACATGGAACACTGTGTGAAATAACGGCAGAAATCAATGTGGGATGTACGATGAGCATTTTCGTTAGGCCAGCACAGCAAAATTTGCTGTTAATGGACTATGGCAGCAGATAACTGACATGAATGCCTTTACTAGCAGCATGACATCACCTGCAGTGCCTCTTCTGGGCTCACGATCATTTCAGTTGGACCCTAGATGACTGGAAAACAGTGGCCTTGTCAGATGAGTGGTGGCTCCATAATGGTGTGGGCTATGTTTACATGGAAAAGATTGGGTCCTCTGGTCCAAATGAATGAGCATTGACTGGAAATGGTTATGTTCGGTTACTTGGGGACCGTTTGCAGCCATTCATGGACTTCATTTTTATGGCTAATAATGCGCCATGTTAACAAAACCACAACTGTTCACGATTGGTTTGAAGAACATTTGGGAAAATTTGAGTGAATGATTTGACCATCCAGAATGCCTGACTCGAACCCCATTGAATATTTATGGGTCATAAATGAGGTGTCAGTTTGTGCACAAGATCCTGCAATTATGAATGGTTACAGAGACAGTATGGTTCAGTATTTCTGTAGGGGATTTCCAATGGCGTGTAGAGTCCATGCCATGTCGAGTTGCTGCACTACACTGAGCAAAAGGGAGTCTGACATGATATTAGGATGTATCCCATGATTTTTGCCACTTCAGTGTATGCCTCCAGTAAGTTTTCTTTAAGGTCTCCTCAAGGTAACTTTCAGCTATTCATGATAAATCTAGAGGCATTATTGAGCTACCTGTGAGACAGAAAGATGCAGTTAGTGGTTTTTAGTGATTTTAATGTAGAGTTATTAAAACATACGGATATGGAAAATGAGTTAGAATCTTTGTTTGGTTGTTTCAATCTATTATCTGGTGTAAATTTTCCAACTCGTGTGAAGCGGGATAGCAGGTCATTTATTGATAGCATTTTCATAGACAGTGCTCAGGCAAAAACAATTAATGTGTACCAAGTTGTTAATGGGCTATCTGATCATGATGCACAGTTAATGGAAATAACACATACAGCACCTTACTGGCTTCAGGCAGGTTCATACAAGGCAGGGAGGCTTATTGATGCGAATTGGGTACAGAGTTTTAAGAGCAGCCTAGAAGAGGTAGAATGGGATAAAGTATACACAGAAAATGATGCTGAAGCCAAATTCAATTTATTCCACCGCAAATTTGTCCGAATATTTGAGAGTTGCTTTCCTGAAATGTTATCCAAAAAAGCCATTACAAAGTCCAGTAAGCCATGAATTACAAAGGGAATTAAGGTATCGTGTACGGGGAAGTGGGCAATATATGGACAGACCAGAATGAGTCAGGATCCGACGTTACTTGCTTACTACAAAAGATACTATAATATGTGAAGGAAAGTCATTAAGAAGTCGAGAAGCTTATGTCTTCTGACAGAAATTAATAATTTGGATAATAAGATTAAAACTATATGGAATATTGTCAAACGGGAGATGAGGCAGCCTGACAGTGCACAGCATACCATAGCAATACAGCTAAATGATGATGATGATAGTGATAATTCACAAGTTGCAGGTATTTTTAACAATCACTTTCTGAATGTAGCAGCAGAAATGGGGTTAAAGGGTCCAGTTGAAGAAGAAGGAAAAAAAATGTTAAAAATGTCCTTCCCCAGGACTTTAGGCCTTTAGAAATAGCACCAACATCCCCCAGTGAAATTAAGGGAATTATAAATATACTGAGAAACAAGAGCTCATGTGGTGTTGATGGAGTCTCTAACAGAATTTTGAAGTGTTGATCTAATTTAATAACTGGAGTCCTTAGCGATATATGTAATGCTTCACTGGCACAGGGAAATTTTCAAGACAGACTGAAATACACAATTGTCGAACCTCTTCCTAAGAAAGGGGACAAGAGTCACTTAAATAATTATAGATCAATCTCATTGCTGACTTCATTTTCCAAAATATTCGAAAAACTTATGTATTCAAGAGTAGTAAGCGAAAATAATTTACTCAGCATGTCACAGTTCAGATTCCAGAAGGATTACTCGACTGAGAATGCTATCTACACATTTACCCATCAGATAGTACAAGCCCTAAATAACAAATTATCACCAGTTGATATTTTTTGTGATCTTTCCAAGGCATTTGACTGTGTGGATCATGTCACACTCTTAGAAAAATTCAGGTTTTATGGAATTGAAGGCTATACACACAGCTAGTTTGAATCATACTTAACGAACAGAAAGCAAAAAGTGGTGCTGAATACCACAAATAACGTTGGGAGGGTGGTAAATTATAGTGAATGGGGAGTTACCACAAAGGGAGTCCCACAGGTTTCAATTTTGGGTCCTCTGTTGTTCCTTATTCATGTGAATGACCTCTCACTTAACGTTCAGCAACCAGAACTAGTACTTTTTGCAGATGACACGAGCGTTATAATAAATCTCGTCCCAGAAACAGCATCTGAAGATACTGTTAAGGATGTCTTTCAAAGAATTACTAAGTGGTTCTCAGAAAATGGACTCTCCCTTAATTTTGAAAAAAAAACTCACTATATCCAGTTCTGTACACCAAATAGAGTCATACCAACAATTGATGTAGCATATGAACAGGGATCAGTTAACAGGGTAGATTTCCCCAAATTTTTGGATGTTCACATTGATGACAACTTTAACTGGAAGAAGCATATTACTGAGCTTATCAAACAATTAAGTTCAACTTCTTTCGCTCTTCGTATAATCGCTAGTTGGTTCAAATGGCTCTGAGCACTATGGGACTTAACTTCTGAAGTCATCAGTCCCCTAGAACTTAGAACTACTTAAACCTAACTAACCTAAGGACATCACAAACATCCATGCCCGAGGTAGGATTCGAACCTGCGCCCGTAGTGGTCGCGCGGTTCCAGACTGTAGTGCCTAGAACCGCTCGGCCACCCCGGCCAGCTATAATTGCTAGTCTTGGGAATAAACAGATCAGCCTCTTAATGTACTTTGCATATTTCCACCCAACAATGTCTTATGGAATAGTTTTCTGGGGTAACTCCCCACTCAGACATAAAGTATTGATTGCACAAAAGAGAGCAGTGAGAATAATTAGTGGTGATCACCCAAGGACGTCATGTAGGCACCTATTCGATGAGTTACGCATTTTAACTGCACTATCAGAGTACGTGAAATTCGTTATAAATAACCCATCTCAATTTGCGAAGAACAGTACAACACTAGAGGGAAAAATGATCTTTCCTATCTGTTACTGAAGCTGTCAGTTGCACAAAAAGGAGTACATTATTCAGCAACAAAAATCTTTGATCATTTGCCCAACAAAATGAAGTGTCTGGCAGGTGGCAGATCAAGTTTTAAATCCAGCTTAAAATCATTTCTTTTGAACAAATCCTTCAATTTCATGGACGAGTTTCTGTTTCAGAACTGGTAAAAAAAATTCTTACCTCTAAATGTAATTGCATGTATAGAACTAAAAATTTCAGTAATATTAATATTAGCACTATTCATGTGTGTGTGTGTGTGTGTGTGTGTGTGTGTGTGTGTGTGTGTGTGTATACAGGGTGTTACAAAAAGGTATGGCCAAACTTACAGGAAACATTCCTCACACACAAATAAAGAAAACATGTTATGTGGACAGGTGTCCGGAAACCCTTAATTTCCATGTTAGAGCTCATTTTAATTTTGTCAGTATGTACTGTACTTCCTCGATTCACCGCCAGTTGGCCCAATTGAAGGAAGGTGATGTTGACTTCGGTGCTTGTGTTGACATGCGACTCAATGCTCTACAGTACTAGCATCAAGCACATCAGTACGTAGCATCAACAGGTTAGTGTTCATCACGAACGTGGTTTTA
This sequence comes from Schistocerca americana, assembly GCF_021461395.2. Lineage (NCBI taxonomy): Eukaryota > Metazoa > Arthropoda > Insecta > Orthoptera > Acrididae > Schistocerca > Schistocerca americana. The sequence goes on from NC_060119.1 coordinate 587,648,759, forward strand.
CAGTCAGTGCAATGTTTACAAATGCGGAGTTGGCAGATGCTCATTTGATGTATGGATTAGCACAGGGCAATAGCCGTGATGCGGTACGTTTGTATCGAGACAGATTTCCAGAACGAAGATGTCCCAACAGGAAGACGTTCGAAGAAATTGATCGGCGTCTTAGGGAGCACGGAACATTCCAGCCTATGACTCGCGACTGGGGAAGACCTAGAACGACGAGGACACCTGCAATGGATGAGGCAATTCTTCGTGCAGTTGATGATAACCCTAATGTCAGCGTCAGAGAAGTTGCTGCTGTACAAGGTAATGTTGACCACGTCACTGTATGGAGACTGCTACGGGAGAACTAGTTGTTTCCGTACCATATACAGCGTGTGCAGGCACTATCAGCAGCTGATTGGCCTCCACGGGTACACTTCTCCGAATGGTTCATCCAACAATGTGTCAATCCTCATTTCAGTGCAAATGTTCTCTTGAGGCTTCATTCCAATGTGATAAAAATTGTAAATTTTCACAATCAACATGTGTGGGCTGACGAGAATCCGCACGCAATTGTGCAATCACGTCATCAACACAGATTTTCTGTGAACGTTTGGACAGGCATTGTTGGTGATGTCTTGATTGGGCCCCATGTTCTTCCACCTACGCTCAATTGAGCACGTTATCACGATTTCATATGGGATACTCTACCTGTGCTGCTAGAACATGTGCCTTTACAAGTACGACACAATGTGTGGTTCATGCACGATGGAGCTCCTGCACATTTCAGTCAAAGTGTTCATACGCTTCTCAACAACAGATTTGGTGACCGATGGATTGGTAGAGGTGGACCAATTCCATGGCCTCCACGCTATCCTGACCTCAACCCTCTTGACTTTCATTTATGGGGGCATTTGACTCTTGTCTACACAACCCCAGTACCAAATGTAGAGACTCTTCATGCTCGTATTGTGGACGGCTGTGATACAATACGCCATTCTCCAGGGCTGCATCATCGCATCAGGGATTCCATGTGACGGAGGGTGGATGCAAGTATCCTCGCTAATGGAGGACATTTTGAACATTTCCTGTAACAAAGTGTTTGAAGTCACGCTGGTACGTTCTGTTGCTGTGTGTTTCCATTCCATAATTAACGTGATTTGAAGAGAAGTAATAAAATGAGCTCTAACATGGAAAGTAAGCGTTCCCGCTTTTTGTAACACCCTGTATATATCTTGTAACCTGATTTGTTCCACATCATATCGATAAAATAATCATGAAAATGATCTATTGATCATGACGTAACTAAACTGAACTAAGCTGCTTTAAAGTTTTCTTTGTCTCTTCAATAGTTACTATAACTGTTTTACATTTTAATTCATTGCAATCAGTTAAGTTATTTAGCATGCCTAGTTATGCGCCACAGTCAGACAGTCTACTAACTACTGGATAAACATTTAACCTACCAAAATGTTGTCTATTAATGTAAGTGTACTGTTCTCATGTACCATTCTGGCAGGAAAATTAACAATAGAATTTATGCCATAAGTATTAAGAAATATTTCCAAGTCAGGGGATATGTTTCTACAGATTCTAAATTATACTGTAGATGTTTAAATATTTGCACATAAAGCATAATATCAGCTGAACAGTGTGGTGCTGCACCTCAAGATTTCTATGCACACTCACCCTTATGATCGGAAGATCTTTTCTCTCTTCCTTTGGAACAAATTCCTCCACAGATTGAAGCCTAAGCCATCCCCAATGGATACCTATTAAACTAGGTATCATTACAATGGCTACCAAGTTGCGGTTGACAAAGCTTCTTAATTTGGGGTTAGAAAACATTCCTGCAATGATATCAAGATAGTAAACAAATACGATTAAATGAAAGATACACCAACACTACAGTTACCACACTCACAAGTAAATTGGAGATATCACTAATACCAAAAACACTGAAAATAAAATGTTGTTCTAAGAATTTACATTACACACACATACACCACAAACAAAAAAGGATCTAATGAGTTGATATCATAAATACAAATGGGAAAAACACTAAAGTTTATGAGCACAGATAATGACAGTAGATGTACCAGTTGATGCTAATGAGATATAATGTCAAATATTGAGGCATTAATTTACTATCAAGACAAGGTATCAAATGTTACTAAATTAATAAATTGAGTGTTGAACTTAGGAACAAGAAAATTACTTCACTTTGTACCCAAAATCTACAGAACATGGGATATAACAAAAATCTGAGAACTATTTGTAAAAATCTCTCATTATTTGTTTTTGCAAAAGACAAGGGTGTCTAAAAAGTAATTCTACCCAAATGTTCAGTAACTAAAGCAAGTCTAAAGAAAAATCATGAAAACCTTACTGCATTTCAGGACTTACTGACAGCCTTTTTTAGAAACAGATGTGTGTTAACAATTGCCACAAAAACCAGCTTTCTGTACCTAATATTATATGAGCTCCAGAGCTTTTGAGAAGCACCTCAAACTTGGGCACTTTTGTGAATGCTTCAGCAGTTAAGCAATAGGATTTTAATGCTCTCACTTGTAGGAGTTTTTCTTTCGATCTCATACTGACACTTCTAGGTCCCCTACAGCAATTGTTATCTGGACTAGACAGACAGTCACCTAATCTAAAAGACCACAGTGTGCACCACACACAGTAAGCTACCAGGGTAGCAGCCTCTGATGGGTAGTGCATACATGAACTTTGCAGTTCTCTACCTTATGGCATACAGCCACAGTGACACAGCCTCCCTTATCACAGAATTTTAAAAGTCTCTGGTTCACTCCTTCTGCTCAACTCAAAAGCAGGGGGCCACAATCAGTTCTGGGGACAATGCTGCAGACGATAATCTTTGTTGAAGCTCCATGTGGAATGTTGCTTTTCTCAAACTTATTTGTCAGTCACTGGAATGACCCAAGTGCCGTTTCCCTAGGGTGTACCATGTTCCTGCTGGATTCTCACAATGTGACTGAAGGTCAAAAAAGTATAATATCTATTGGTGTTAGGAAATGCTGGAAAAAAAACCACCGAGGAAATGAAAAATTGATGTACAACATTGTATGAACAGAAGATGAAATTTGTATACACTCATATGAGCTGAAAACCAGCCAACAACAAACTGCTTGTATGCTTCATGACAAACCAAAAGCACTTGTTTCTTTGGTTACAATGGACATATTGTGACCAGCAATTTAGAAGGCCAAAGAAAAGGAAATGCTGAACAGTATAAGATTCATTCGCCACAAGTCATCATAGAAATCAGGAAAAGGAACCAAAAATGTCACATCATTCTTCATCATGATGGAGGAAAAAACATCAAATACTCCTACTCAACTTATTTATCATCTCATGACTTCTTTTTGTTCTCTTCCATTGAACCAAAAATATGTGGTCAATGATTTTCATTACTTCAAGAAGTTCTTGCATCTTCCCAAAATTGCAATTTGGGGTACCAACACCTGAGTGGGGAAAAAATGTTTCCAAAACTGATTTGAATTGATGAAGAAGTGCATAAATTTTAAACATGAAATTTTGAGAAGGAACAAAATTATCTGTAACAAACAATTTGTTTCATGTTTTTCATAAAAAGTAAAAAAGCTGCCTTTGTAATGCGCTTGCTATGGAACTCTGCTATGTTACTGGACTTTCACATAATTATGTGAACTGCAGTATTTTTGCTGGGCCATATAAAGTACCCCTCATGCTTACTGCGACAGTAGCCACACTGTACAGTACAACTTTGTTCATTGTGATTCCATAAACACCTCCCCTCACAAGCATAAAACTGGAATTGAATAACTTACACTGTGAATGTGTATCAGAACAGTCAAAGATGAAGCAATGGAACAGTCCAAGACAAAGCAATAGAACAGGCCATTCTGAACAGCTGGATAAGTGCCGGGAACAATATGAAACCTGCTTACAACAGCAAATAGAACTGAAATAACAGCACCTCACACTTCAGGAGAAGTGCCACAAACAACGAGAGGAAAATTGTCTGCAACAACTGCAGCCACTTAGCAGCAGCAGCAGCAACAACAACAACAACAAGAAGTATCACTGTCCCAGCATCTTCATGAACACTGTCCCATGTCCTGCACCAGCACTTGCCTTGCTTGATGAGGTTAAAGAAGACTAGGATACATCTATCCATCACCTCTGGCAGCATTTCAAAATATTCCAGGTAACTAACTTGCATAGTCATGAGACCATTAACATTTCTTGAACTTATCCTTAGTTTTTTTTCCATTATGTAATCTGCAGTTGAGTCAGCATGAGATAACCCCTGAAAGTTGTAGTGTGCTGTGTGCAGCAGGTTCATAGACCTATGTAAACCAATAACATAATGCGATTTTGTAAACATCACTATGGCGATGCCTCAGTGTTTCCACGGCTCTGTAGATGGTTACTGTTTTTACCTGCAACCATTAGTGAACCACAGTTGAAAGCTGGCAACAGTGCTGCAAGCTGTCAGGGACCTCCTTATGCCATCTCATCTATAGCTCCCTGTGTATATTCTATATTTACACCTATTAGGATTCACATCATTGCATATTGGATAAAATTTCATCACAATCCTGCTCAGATTATCAAGGACTGAGCTGCAAATGCATTTTTACTTGCAAACAGTATCACATCAATACTATTTAATGAGATGTGTTCATGCAAGCCTTAAAACTATGTGAACCTTCATTAGAAGATGTACTTTGAATCACACAAGCATTTGAACTAGCACTGACTAGAGATAAAACAGATTCCAAATTTCACTCTGACAGACAGTTTTTTTTTTTTTTTTTTTTTTTTTTTTTTTTTGTTTTTTTGTTTGTGGTTTTAGGGCGCAAAACTTCTATGGTCATTAGCGCCCAGCCCGTGACGTAGAAAACAGGAAAAAAAACGAAATTTAAAATCAGCAGCAATGGGAACAAAGTCATAAAATTTGAGAAACTAAAGGCAGAAGGAATGCTTAAAAATCCACTATAGAAAGGGGGTGGTTGTCCCCCAAAAAAAAGGCTTCAAATGACTGACGTCATTTCACTGTCACTAATAAACTGTAGAACGCGGTCAGCTGAGCGCGTGTCATCTGCTAAAATCGACGATAGATCAGGCGATAGCTGTAGACGGGAGCGTAACGGATTAAAATAGGGGCATTCAATTAAAAGGTGTCTGACCGTCCACGGCTGAGAGCAGTGGGGACAGAGTGGGGGAGGATCACCGCTTAAAAGATGTCGATGACTAAAAAGACAGTGCCCTATCCGGAGTCTAGCTAAAATTACCTCCTCCCGACGACACGTTCGGGAGGAAGAGGTCCATGCGCAAGGAAGGGCTTTCACTTCCCGCAATTTATTATGGGGAAGTGTTGACCAATGCGCATGCCATAAATGAGCAACTTGGCGATATAAACCGCTCCGTAGATCGGTAAACGGAAGAGACTGAATAGCTGGCCGAGGAAGAGAGACTGCAGCCTTGGCCGCTATATCGGCCGCCTCATTTCCACAGATACCAGCGTGTCCTGGGAGCCAGAGGAACGCCACCGAGACGCCCCCCAGGTGGAGCAAGCGCAGACAGTCCTGAATCCGGTGGACCAGAGGGTGCACAGGGTAAAGAGCTTGGAGACTTAGGAGAGAGCTGAGAGAATCTGAGCAGATTACGTACTGTATCCGCTGATGGCGGCGGATGTAGTGGACAGCCTGGAGAATAGCGTAAAGCTCCGCAGTATAAACCGAACACTGGTCGGGAAGCCGAAAGTGATTTGGGGTGTCGCCAACAATATAGGCACTCCCTACACCTAACGATGTTTTCGAGCCATCGGTGTAAATAAATGTGGCTTCCGTCATTTGTGCACATAGAGCAGCAAATGCCCGACGGTAAACAAGTGTAGGGGTACTATCCTTGGGAAATTGACATAGGTCTCTGAGCAAGTCGATCCGGGGACGGAGCCAAGGCGGTGCTGTACCCCAAGTTGTCAAGAAGGTTTTAGGAAAGCGGAAGGAAAGAGAATGGAGCAGTTGACGGAAGCGGACTCCCGGGGGTAGTAGGGAGGAGGAGCGGCCTGCATACCCGACATCAAGGGAGGCGTCGAAAAAAAGGTCATGGGCTGGATTAGCAGGCATGGAAGACAGATGGCTAGCATAACGACTCAGAAGGACTGCCCGCCGATTGGATAGCGGAGGTTCAGCAGTCTCAGCATAAAGGCTTTCCACAGGGCTGGTGTAAAAAGCTCCAGACACTAAACGTAATCCACGGTGGTGGATAGAGTCGAGACGCCGAAGAATAGACGGCCGAGCAGAGGAGTAGACTATGCTTCCATAATCCAATTTCGAGCGCACTAAGGCGCGATAGAGGCGGAGAAGGACCACTCGGTCCGCTCCCCAAGAGGTGCCATTCAGGACACGGAGGGTGTTAAGGGAACGCAGACAGCGAGCCGAAAGATAGGAAACGTGGGAGGACCAGCACAGTTTTCTGTCAAACATAAGACCCAAGAATTTAGCGACGTCGGAAAACGGAAGGTTGACAGGACCTAGATGTAAGGAGGGCGGAAGAAACTCCTTACGTCGCCAAAAATTAACACAAACGGTCTTACTGGGTGAGAAACGGAAGCCGGTTTCGATGCTCCACGAGTGGAGGCGATCGAGACATCCTTGAAGACGTCTTTCAAGAAGGCTGGTCCGTTGAGAGCTGTAGTAGATCGCAAAATCGTCCACAAAGAGGGAGCCCGAGACATCAGGAAGGAGACAATCCATAATTGGATTTATGGCGATGGCAAACAGTACAACACTCAGCACGGAGCCCTGGGGTACCCCGTTTTCTTGGGAGAAAGTACGGGATAGAGTAGTGTTCACCCGCACCCTAAATGTGCGCTCTGCCATAAATTCGCGAAGAAAAAGGTGTAGCCGGCCTCGAAAGCCCCAAGAGAACAGTGTGCGGAGGATGCCTGTCCTCCAACAGGTATCGTATGCTCTCTCCAGATCAAAAAAATATTGCTACCGTTTGGCGTTTCCGGAGGAAATTGTTCATGATATAAGTGGAGAGAGCAACAAGATGGTCAACGGCCGAACGATGTTGTCGGAATCCGCATTGGGCTGGTGTTAAAAGACTGCGGGATTCCAGCCACCAAGCTAAACGGTAATTCACCATACGCTCCAAAACCTTACAGACACTACTCGTGAGAGAAATGGGGCGATAGCTAGAGGGGAGATGTTTGTCCTTTCCAGGTTTCGGAACGGGAGCGACAATAGCTTCCCGCCATCGCCTGGGAAAGGTACTGTCGGTCCAAATTCGATTATAAAGGCGAAGGAGGTAGCGCAGGCTATGGGTTGATAAATGCAGCAACATTTGGACATGGATACCATCCGGTCCTGGGGCGGAGGAGCGAGAAGAAGAGAGTGCATGTTGGAGTTCGCACATGGAGAAAACAGTATTGTAGCTTTCGCGATTTTGAGAGGAGAAAGCAAGATGTCGCACTTCCGCTGCACGTTTCTTCGAGAGAAACGCTGGCGGGTAATTTGAAGAGCTCGAAATCTCAGCAAAGTGCTGACCCAATGAGTTAGATATTGCGACGGAGTCCACTAAGGTATCATGCGCGACAGTGAGCCCAGAGACCGGGGAGAAACTAGGCGCGCCTGAGAACCGTCGAAGCCGACTCCAAACTTCCGAGGAGGGAGTGAAGGTGTTAAATGAGCTAATAAAGAATTGCCAGCTTGCCTTCTTGCTATTGCGGATGACGCGACGGCATCGCGCACGGAGCTGCTTATATCGGATACAGTTGGCCAAAGTTGGATGGTGACTGAAAATGCGAAGAGCACGTCGCCGCTCACGTATTGCGTCCCGGCATGCCTCGTTCCACCAAGGAACTGGGGGGCGCCGGGGCAATTCGGAGGTGCGTGGTATTGAACGTTCCGCAGCTGTGAGAATAACGTCGGTAAAATGTGTGACCTCATCGTCGACGCTGGGAAAGCGACGGTCATCGAATGTCGCTAGAGACGAAAAAAGTGTCCAATCGGCTTGGGCAAACTTCCAGCGTCGCGAGCGCATATATGGCAGTTGAGGCTGCAGTCGAAGAACACATGGAAAGTGGTCACTCGAGTGTGTATCATCAAGGGCGAACCAATCGAAGCGCCGAGCTAGCGGAACAGTACCGACCGCAAGGTCCAAATGAGATAAATTTGCCGTGGAGGCAGACAAAAATGTGGGGACCCCAGTGTTGAGGCAGACTAGATCCGCTTGGTGGAAGACGTCTAGCAATAGTGAGCCACGTGGACAAGGATGTGGAGATCCCCAAAGCGGGTGGTGGGCATTGAAGTCCCCAACCAGCAAATAGGGGGGTGGAAGCTGATCAAGAAGATGAAGGAGATCAGCTCGTGCCATTGGTGTAGACGATGGAATGTATACCGTACATAGAGAGAACGTGTATCCAGAAAGGGAAAGACGGACGGCGACAGCTTGGAAGGAACTGTTTAAGGGGATTGGGTGATAATGGAGAGTATCATGGAGCAGAATCATGAGTCCTCCATGGGCTGGAGTGCCTTCAACAGATGGGAGGTCATATCGGATGGACTGAAAATGAGGGAGAACAAAGCGGTCATGGGGACGCAGCTTTGTTTCCTGAAGACAGAAGATGACCGGCGAGTAGGATCGTAAGAGGATCGACAATTCATCCCGATTGGCGCGAATGCCGCGGATATTCCAGTGGATAATGGACATAGGGTGAACAGAAAATGGAGAAACGTGACCAAGGGTGCTGTCAACTCAACGACTGCTCAGAGCTTGCGACCGACAGCATGGAATGGCATTCAGTCGAAGGCAGAAGATCCTGATCCATAGGTTGGTCAGGAGCAGCTCCTGCCACCAACGATCGGCCAGTTGACCGGCCACCAGCAGTGCGCCCCGGCGACACAGAAGATGGCCGAGGGCGATTTCCGCCAGGTGGTGCTGTAGTTGGGACACGCCTTGGCGGAGAAGGAGAGGAACTGTGTTTCTTCGTAGCCTTCTTGGAGGTATGATGTTTAGATGAAGGAGGAACCGATGGTTGTGAAGTTGCGGTACGTAAAAACTCTTCACGAGAATGCTCTTTTTTCGAAGACTTGGCGTCTGACTTCTGGGCTCGAGATTTAGCAGAACCCGACGAGGGGTGAGCCATAGAGTGGGCAGGCGAAAGTGGTGAGGTTGAACGGGCGATCTTTGCGCTGGCCGATCTGACGACCGTGGTACTAAATGTGAGGTCGCAAGTCTGCGTGGCCGCCTCCTTTGTTGGCCGAGGAGAAGCAAGGACAGTGCTGTATTTTCCTTTCTGAGGCACAGTGGGCTGTCGACTGGCGAGTAACTTTCGAGCAGCAAAGGTCGACACCTTTTCCTTCACTCTTATTTCCTGGATGAGCTTTTCATCCTTAAAAACGGGGCAATCTCGAGAGGAAGCAGCGTGGTCACCCATACAGTTGATGCAGTGAGGGGATGGAGGTGGACAAGCACCCTCATGGGCATCCTTGCCACACGTAACACATTTGGCCGGATTGGAACAGGACTGGCTGGTGTGATTGAACCGCTGACATCGATAGCAACGCGTAGGGTTTGGGACATAAGGGCGAACGGAAATTATCTCATAGCCTGCTTTGATTTTTGATGGGAGTTGAACTTTGTCAAATGTCAAGAAGACAGTGCGGGTTGGAATGATGTTCGAGTCAACCCTTTTCATAACCCGATGAACAGCGGTGACGCCCTGGTCAGACAGGTAGTGCTGAATTTCTTCGTCAGACAATCCATCGAGGGAGCGTGTATAAACGACTCCACGCGAGGAATTTAAGGTACGGTGCGGTTCCACCCGGACAGGGAAGGTGTGGAGCAGAGAAGTACGCAGCAATTTTTGAGCCTGGAGGGCACTGTGTGTTTCTAACAACAGGGTACCATTCCGTAATCTGGAACAAGACTTTACAGGACCCGCAATTGCGTCGACACCTTTCTGAATAAGGAAAGGGTTGACCGTGGAGAAGTCGTGACCTTCGTCAGACCGAGAAACAACAAGGAACTGTGGCAACGATGGAAGAACCGTCTGTGGCTGAGACTCAGTGAACTTACGTTTGTGAGCAGACATAGTGGAAGGTGAGGAAACCATTGCGGAAGAATCCCCCATGATTACCGGCGTCTCCGATGGCGCGCTCCTCCCTTGTGGGGGCCCTCACCGAGGCACACCCGCCTTAGGTGATTGTTCACACCTCAGGTCACACCTCCCGACAAACGGACGGAGGGACCAATCGGCATTTTTGGAAGGTATCAGCTCGGGTAATCACCCCTCCCTGGGCCTGGCCGTTACCAGGGGGTACGTACGTGTCCTACCTGTCTATCCGGGGCGGGGAATTACGCGTTACCCCGTCACCGGCTACGCATGGAAGTGCGTGGGTCGGCCTTCAGACACGCACAGGGAGGAAAAAAGAGAAAGGGAAAGGAAAGAAAAGGGGGTCTCAAACGCCGCAGCGGAGAAAAGGGCAAGGAGAAGAGGGAAGGAAAAGAGAAGGACACAGGAAGGACGAGGACTTGCAAGTGTAAAAGCAAGGAATTTGGAACAGTTTCGAGCGTCCGTCTCCGGACGTAGGCACAAACCATACTCCCAGAGGGGGAGAAAGGGAAGGAAAGAGACAGAGGTGAGGGGGGGGGGGGCGAAGATGGGGGACGGGGAGGGATGCGGAAAGAGAAGGGAAGGTATGCAGCCCGGAAAGGAAGGAGGGCCACATTAGCTCGGGGTCCCGTGCTCGCTACGCACGTGTCCACAAAAGAGTTGTGGACCCCCTGGGGGACTCTGACAGACAGTGTCACTTATCCATTTCCTCACCTGAAGAGCCAAATAAATCACAGAACTGTTTTTTGCACCAGCTCCTGTGCTCTCAATGATCCGCAAAGAATATATAAACAAGTTTACAGATAAGTCACTATATCACACCACATCCCTTACTGACAGTCACAACAGACAACTTCATTTCAGTAGTTTCAGATACACCTGAAGATAATTCCATAAATTTTCTTATCCATCCATAGATGGATGTGTTATATTTTTGGCGTTAAGTAATGAGGTTGTCAGTACACGTTTTCAATATATTGGCACCAATAGTTACAACACTGTGCTGAAAAGTAATGCCTCCAATTTTATTCTGTTCTCAATATCAGTTGAGGTATTATATGCCTTGCACATTATTCAGTTAACTTTCCTGCTTTGCTGAAGCAAATTGCAACTCTCTGTCGCTAGAAGGCTCCAAATTGTAGCATGTAACATGGTGGTGTGTAACATAACTATATTAGTTTGTGAGAAAGTGCTTTAATTGAGTTTTGCAAATTCGAAGAGTTCGTCCACACTTTGAGCACCCATTCCTTCAACATGACAATACCATATGACACACAAGTGTTGCAACAATTCGAAGTGTTGGTCATCATCTGTACAGCAACAACATGGTCCCATGCGATTTTCAAGATTATCATCTGTTTCCAAAACTTAAAGAACATCTTAGAGGACTTCAATTTAATAGTGATGGAGCAGTGCAAGCAGAGGTGAGGTTGTTCCATTAATAAAGTCAAACATTCTATAGGTGACTAAATTGAGAAATAAATATGTACACATGAAGAATAAAAATGTAGAATGTTAATAAAAAGTGTTTTATTAAAAAAGCTTTAAGAGTTTTCAAGTAAAAAGTTTGGAGGTATTACTTTTCAGCCTTGTACAATTGCTACCAATCAGTCATACACAAAATGTTTTGAGCCACTATTAAAGAATCAAATTATATATCAAATCAACATGTGCTCTCTGCTACTTTACAAGTATCAATTGTCAAACATTTTGGTATATACCTAGTTTATGTTAAAACTGCTACATGATGCAGGTACAAGCTGGAAAAAAGGAGAAACTCTTCATAGCACTTCTCACTGGCAACACAGGTATTAAATTGGAGTTCAATAAAGGAAAAGGTGTTACTGTAACAAATGAAGAACAATATTTTTACCTACGAGCCCTCTGGTATTTTAAGTAAACCTCAGGCTAGTGTCATTAGTGGAGTGTGGGGACCAGATCCAATTTGTCTGGTCCTCTGGCCACAGGCAAATACATTTTAAAATATTTATTGTTCTAACAGACATGACTTTGGAGTCCCTCAGATCTGGCAGTCAAGTATGCTTTTGATAATAAATGAGGTCCAGAGGCCTCCTCACTGATTATCTACAATTTGAAACACTGTCCTTTATTTTCAACACTGGCAAATTAAAAACAGCATGAGAGTGATATACAAGAACACAGTCAAAAATTTAAAACCTGTTTTATCAACACACTCCTCCACCTAGCTGGTGATGCTGTGATAAAAAGGGATAAAAATGGAAAATACATCCATGAACAAGGAACACTGAATTGGGGAACTTTCTATGGGCATAATACTATTAATAGCAATTGCAAACAATGTCAGGTATAAAACAAGACCTTGAGGAATACTGTTCTCTTGTTCAAAATGACTAGACAGAGCACTGACAAATCCAATCTAAAATAACCTGGGAAGCGGAATGACTGTACGAAAACCGGAAGATGTCCTTGGATGTACGAAACACAAAGATGTTCCCAAAAGGCCTTCTGAACACAAGTACATTAAAAAAAAGTAACTATTAGGTGGTGCCTATATATGGAAGCCTGTTATATTGCTACCTCAAGTGGGGTTAGATTTTTGATGGTCAATCAATATCTCCTGACCCCATGCTGAGAGTGACAAACTGTCTGACAGGTTACATCCAGACAAGACCATCTGCACCGATGTGTCTGGGCTATATCTCTCAGGTCAGGCTCGAGACTTTCACACTACAGGACTAGCTGGGCATCTCCCACTTCTTCCTGAAATCCTGAATGGTTTCCCATGCAACTAATGTGATAGTTTCCACTGTTCACAGGAACTGTTGCGATAATCTCTGTTTACTGTCCTACCAGAAAGCTGCTCGCCAATTGGTCCGTATTTATATCTCCAGATATAGATGCAGATTTGCCCAGTCTCACGCAGCAGAGTGTCATTCATCACTTCACCGGGGAACACACTACCTTCACAGTTGATGACTATTGAATGGAAGCTTCACTGGGTGGAATATCATCCTTGCAATATAATGCAACCATTCCCGCATAGTGTCAGGTTCTTCTAATATAGCATGTAGTCAGCCTTGTGTAGGACATAATTTGGGGTCTTTGTTTTAGGCACTGTTTTGATTGATAGATGTATCCAGGAACAGAAATGGTCACTGGAATGCAGACTGTCAGTCACTCATCACTGGGCAGTGTATGCATGTGCAAACAAGGGCAAAAAAGCATATAGAAAGATTAATGGATGGAATTACTCCATAGCAATGACAATTTTTATGCTCTACCCAATAATCAGACGATATATATCTTCTGGTAATGAGAAGCTCTCAACTGCTCTGCCCTGGGTATAGACGATAAAAGAGCTCCTCAGCATAGAGTGTTGATTAAATCTCAAATGTATATGAACGGTTGGGGGGAGTTGTGTGATGGGGTTGCTGTTAGCCTTGTGATCTACTAATTGATAGAGGGGCAGAAAGTTATTCCATGATGGACATACACTACGGCAGTGATTACTTTGGTAGTAAGAGGGAGAAGCTGTCTCTCTACTGTCATCTTTTCTTTTCTGTGCACACTATATTCACTTACCACAAATCCATCAGTCAGTGCTGAAATTTCAGTTCCTCTGTGTGTGCCATGAAACCACTGCTGCTCCACTGAAGTATGGGAGCTATTTCTATGTCAAGGTGGGTATCAAAGAATTTTGTAGTTTCTGAAGTGGAATTATTACATTCACCAGACAGAATGAGATCTAGATGGTGATGGTTTACAAATGGCACCTCTCCCTTTCCCCCAGCACTACAACCTCCACCATTACCACCACATCTCGCAATACTTGTGAATAATAACTTTTAAGAATAGGGTGTGGAATGCTAATATGGAATTAGTAGCGTCACAGAGAATTCAATTCAGAATGCAATTCATACCACATTTCACCTAATAGTAGATAATGAGAACATAAAAATAGACGGCAGTACAAATGTTCACAGGCTTCCTTTCCTTTTATGCCAGTGTGACACACATGACAAAAATCACAAATGGTAGGCGTAGCCTACAAAGATCCCATAGAAACCATAAGACAAAATGAGGTAGGATCACCAAAGTTAATGGCACGTAAGTATTCATGCCACTACACACTGACTGCAAATGGAATAGCAAAAAACCATAACTGAAGGCAGAGTGAATATTACCATCTTCCACCCATTTTATTACTAATTAGCTGAGTCTATATAAAACTCTAGAAAGTTCTTAGTAAATAAGTTCAATAACTGTTGGTTGGTTTGTAGACTGAAGTTACAACGCTGTATGGTTATCAGTTCCCCAATAACTGTAAAAAATATTTTAGGCTCAATGCGTATATTACGGAGACTCAATACGTATAATATGGTATCTATGTCACACTTCCAACATTTTGATGGATTTGGTTGTTACACATCGTGAACTTTGTAAACAAATTAAAATAACTGCAAACTGAAATAGCTTGAAAAAGCCTATCAAACAAACAACTAGTCGAACAATGATGGCATTAGCTTACATGCTAAGATTTCACTAGCTACATAACAGGCCAACCAAGTCATCTGGGCTTCAAGCTCATTGTTGGATCATACCAGTGACTGGCACAGAAGGATGAGAAGACCAGCCTTGCGTGTGGAAGTTCAACGAAGCTCACAATTTGCAGCGAACACCTGGTTCCAGCGGCCAATAGCGGTGCCCCCAATAGCGTACTTAAGCGCCTGCATCTTGCTCAGCCAGCCAGTCTAATCTCGCGTTCGTCTGTTGACACCTCGCCTCGCGATAGACAGCTTACTTCCTTGTTCTGTGTACGAATGGACGTGTTTGTTTCCTTGTGACTCCGTTGTACGATCTTGTTGTATTCGTTCTGTCCTTCACTGGTCATGTCCGTCCTCTCCCGCTGTGTCATTGTTGGCGGGCCTCTCCGCGAGTCCCGCCGCACTTTCAGTCATTGCTACCCCGCGACCGTCCCGGTCGCAGTTACAACATTTTGGCGACGAGGTAAACAGTGGTCGTTTTTGGTATGGAGGTGAAGTTGGTCTGTCTGCTGGAGCAACAGCAGCAGCTCGTGCAGCGGCAGCAGCTCCAGTTAGACATCTTACAAAAGTCGCTGCAGTTGCTAACGGACAAAGTTGATGTCCGGGACGCGTTACTGCAACAGCTTCAGAGTCCTCGGGTGTCCGATGCTTTCCCACGTCCGCCGTCGTTTCCACCCTTTAAGGGGGGTAGGACGTCAAACAGGCTGACTTTGAGCCGGAGAGGCACCACAGGACATTTTAATTTCCACTGTCTATACTTTTACAAGTAAATTCATAAAACTTTGTAAAAGTATAGACAGTAGAAAATAAAATGTCCTGTGATGCCTCTCCTGGTCCAAGTCGGCCCGTTTGACGTCCTACCCCCCTTAATGACACTAACGAGGACTGGGAAACCTACTTACATCACCTGAAACAACATCTCACGGCTTTTCAAGTCACGGACGACTCCTTGCAGCAGTCGTCGTTTTTGTCTTGAGCCTCTCCGGACACGTTCTTTCTTCTCCGCAAGTTGGCACCGTTGTCCGATCCTGTGGCTCTCTCTTTCCATGAGATCTGCCTTTTGCTGACAAACTATTATTCCCAACGCTACCATGTGCTCGCCTCTCGGCTGGCGTTCCATCAGTACGATAAAGAGCCTGGTCAGTCGTATTGTTCCTAGGTCACGGACTTGCAGGGTCTCAGCCATCGAAGCGATTTTACGTGCACCAATCAGCAGTGTAGGGCTTTGTATGCGGACTCCCTGATCCGGAATGTGATGGTTCAGCTGGCTCCCGATCCTGAGGTCCGTACTGCGGTGTTGAAACTCAACAACCCCTCCTTGAAGAGATTCTCTGCATTGCCCACTCCTTTGACATTGCTCAAGTGGTTAACGAGCGTCTTATGGCGCGACCGCATGGGGGCGGTGATCACGGCGGGTTCCGCCCTTGTGATGTTGACGTGGCCCGGCCGACAGATGCCATCGCCGTCAGGACTCCTCGTGTTCCGACATCTCTATGGCATTGCCGCCTTCAGTCACCCCTCATCGCCGGTCGTGCGGCCCACTTCCATCTTGCCCACAGTGCTTTTCTGCCCATTCACAGGCTGATTGTCCCCACCGCTGGAAAACGTGCATGCTGTGTAACAAGGAGGGCCACATCCGATCGGTTTGTCGTAGTCGCTCGACTTGATCCAGTCCTGCCCCTCCTGGGCCTCAAGATACAGTCCATGGTCCGCAATTGGTTGTCCCACAGGATGACCTACCAGCGTGGAAGCTTTTCCTCACACTCCGGATTTTCACAGAGGATGTCAGTTTTCAGGTCCACACTGGGGCCACCGTCTCCCTGATTACTATGGCGGCATATACTCGGCTGGGCTCTCCTGCATTGTTGCCTCCCTCTCTCCGTTTGGTCACCTACGAAGACGGTTCCATTCCCCTTCGTGGGCAGTTCGTCGTCCAGGCAACGTACAAGCATGTTCCCCGGCTCCTTACCCTCTTCATCGTCGACCATCCGTTGGCCTCGAATATTTTTGGCCTGGATGAGTTTCAACTGTTTGGCTTTTCAATTTCCGACAAAGTTTAGGTCATTTCCACAGCTGTTCCATTTCAGGACTTGGATGCTCTGTGCTCCACTTTTGCATCGTTGTTTGCACCAGATCTCGGCTGTGCTTCCGGCTTTCAGGTGCACACCACCCTCCGGCCAGATGCACAGCCTCGCTTTTTCCGGGCCCAGCCCCTTCTGGTGGCCTTACGGCCAGCGGTCAAGCAGGAACTTGATACCACTTCACACACCAGTAGGTGGTCCATTGTCTGGATTTCACCACATTCACACACGGGACTCTCCGCAAGTCCCCACACGTGTAGACAACCTCCAAGATGGTGCTCGCCGGGCAACGCTGCAGTAAAATGCAACGGCAAAAAGTCTACACAACTCCGGCGACCGGACGCTCAAATGCCTCCCGGCCCACAAGAAGGCAAACGATTCAGAAGCGGAATTACTCCATGAAGATGGTGAGAGTGTGCCACTTCAATATAGAAGGCTACACAAGGACGAAAGAAGGAATCCTTGAAAAAATTGTAACAAGAGAAAGAGTAAGTGTCGTACTCTTGCAGGAGACACACCTGACGGATGAAAACATCGAACGATTATGCATACCAGGATTCACCAATGTGGGATACTCAGGACACGACAAACATGATATGGCGACCCTGGTGAAAAATGAGCTTCTAGGAAACTTTGAGAACAATGTGGAATCGGTTCCACACGCAATACCTATAGGAATCTTACCGCAGGCTAATCATCCAGCAATCTATGCCGGCGACTTTTAATTCCCAGCACACCAGATGGGGATATCAGAGATCCACTCCGGAAGGCGTTGGACTAAGTGACTGGGCTGACAACCGGGACCTACACCTTCTGTTTGATCCCAAGGACAGAGTGTCCTTCAGTCCTTCAATTCAAAAGTATGGGGCACAAAGACGACACCTGACCTGACCTTTGTCACACGCGGCGCAACGGGCGTACCAATGCAAGCTACAAGAAGAGTCCTCGAAGCTTTCCCACGGAGCCAACACCTCCCGGTTATTGTGGAGATCGGTCTTTCCATCCCAATCATAAAGAGCCCCCCAATGCCATGGTGGAATCTGAGAAAAGCAGACTGGGGGAAATATAAATCTTTTATTGACAAGACAATAAATCGAATACCACCAAGTCCAGAGAACTACCAAAGGTTTGTAAACCTGATATATAAAGGGGCCCTAAAGGCTATCCCCCGAGGGGCCCGGAGGGAATACATTCCTTGCTGGTCAGAGGAATGCGAGTCATTGTTAGAGCAGTATGAGAGGAGTGGGGAGGACGAGACTGCAGAACGACTGATCAACACCATGAACGAGGAACGTAGGAACAGGTGGAAGATGGCAATGAAGAATCTGGACTTTACCCATTCTAGCAGGAAGAGCTGGGGTCTACTACGGAAACTGGGTGGTGCCACAACACCACGAAGATCGGCCGTGGATGTGGGCCCATCCGAAATAGCGACTGCCATGAAACAGACCTCCAAAATACGCCTGAAGACTGAGGAGAAGAAAAGGATCTCCAGGGACCTAACCAAGGAATTAGCCAATAATCCAAGTCATCTAGATATTGTCAAAGCAGTAGACGTCGAGGAGATTACCCAGGCCCTAACACTAATGAAAACAGGGAAAGCCGCCGGACCCGACGAAATTCTTCCATAATTTCTGAGGGAGCTGGGACCTATTGGGAGGAAATGGATGGCCAAGCTCTTCACGGAATGCATTAAATCAGGTGCACTCCCGAAGTTATGGAAAGAAGCCAAGGTAATAGCGGCACTGAAACCAGGGAAGGATGGAGATAATCCAAAGAACTATAGACTGATCTCACTGCTTTGTACCTCTTACAAACTATTTGAGAGAATATTACTGGCCAGACTAGCACCATACATTGAGGCGAACCTCCCGGACTATCAAGCAGGGTTCCGTGTGGGAAGGAACTGCTGTGAACAAGTTCTGTCCCTTACAACATATATAGAGAAAGGCTATCAGAACAAGCTGAAAACGGGCCTGGTATTAATAGATCTTACATCAGCCTATGACACTGTCTGGACCGAAGGACTACTGCTCAAGCTTACTCGAATTATCAAATGCAATCAGACGTACACATTACTAAAAAATATGCTGACAGGCAGGAAGATCAAGATCTATCTCCATGGAAAGAGCAGAAAAAGCATGGTCATAAACAATGGCCTGCCGCAGGGGTCAGCCCTGGTGCCGACCCTTTTTAATTTATACATATCTGATATGCTGAGCACCAGGTCGCATAAATTTGCATATGCGGATGATCTGGCCATCACATACCAAAGCAAAAATTTCGAAGATCTTGAAAAAAACATTGAATGCGAACCTCGAAGCGCTGAACACCTACTACCTTAAGTGGCATTTGCATCCCAACCCCAATAAAACGACCAGTACCATAATGCACCTTAATAACAGAGCTTCAAGCAGGAAATTACAGCTTTCCCTGAATGACCGGCATATCAGACATGAAGATAAGCCCAAATATCTGGGAGTAAAATTAGACCGTACACTAACGTTTAGCTCCCATCTGGAAGACACCAAACAGAAATTAAAATCTCGAAATGCCATTATGTCTAAACTGGCCGGAACATCATGGGGGTGCGGAGCTAATACACTAAGGACGTCAGCATTAGCCCTCGTGTACAGCGTGGCTGAATATTGTTCACCAGTCTGGGCTAAAAGTGCGCATGTAAATAAAGTAGACACACAATTGAAAGAGACGATGAGAATCATCTCAGGCACACTTAGGGCCACCCCATGTGACTGGCTCCCAGTCCTTGCCAACATAGAACCCCCTGATATAAGGCACTCCATGGCGACCTCAAGAATATATAGGAAGATCGTACACAATCCAGAACCCTTATCACCCATCAACAGGCTAAAATCTAGGTCCCCCTTTTGGAAGATTGGCAGGGAATTACAGGACTTTGACCCAAAGCTAGCCTGGGGGGAATCATGGCACAAAAGGACACACAAGAACCAAAAGCTTATCGATGACCCCAGCAAGAAGATAAATGGTTTTGATCTCCCTCGGAAGCTCCGGGTTGCCTTAAATCGCCTTAGAACAAGCGTGGGTGGAACCTGTAACTTACTGTGCATGGGCATCACCACTGGTGGTCATACGGAAACCCAAAGGGTCCCTTCGGCTGTGTGGGGACTTCGGTGCTACAGTCAATGCACAGTCCCTCGCTGACACTTCCCCAATCCCCAACAGGAAGACCTTCTTGCCAAGCTTGCCGGGGGAGAGTATTTTTCCAGGATCGACCTGCCTGAGGCATACCACCAGTTGCCCTTGGATGCCGAATCTCAGAACATCATGGTTATCAACATGCCTTTCGAATTGTGTAAGTACAAGCGCCTTTCCTTTGGTGTCTCTTTGACACCAGCCATTTTCCATCGATTCCTGGAGCAGCTTACACAGCCTATCACTGCATGTGTGAATTATCTGGATTACATCTTGGTCTCCAGGCATTCCCCCCAGGAACATCTGCAAAACCTCAGCACCTTATTTCACACACTGCAGTCTGCTGGTCTATGCTCTCAGCTGGACAAGTGTTGCTTTTTTCCAACCAGAAGTGGAATACGTAGGCCACTGGCTTAGCAAAGATGGCATTCGCCCTTCGGGTCATAATGTCGCAGCCATTGAGGCCCTTCCTCATCCCAAGGACTTATCTGAACTGCAGATGTTTTTGGGCAAGGTTACTTATTACTTAAAGTTCTTGCTCCAGGCTGCCTCCGTTGCTCAACCCCTCAATCACTTTCGTCGCAAAGGGATACCTTTTGTTTGGACTCATGCCTGTGACCAGGCTTTTCTCTGTTTAAAGGCGATGCTGTAGTCAGCCCCTTGCCTTACTCCCTTCTCTCCGGACCGCCCCTTGGTTGTGGCAGCTGATGCGACGGCATACGGCATTGGGGTCATCCTCGCGCACCGGGATGCCGATGCCTCTGAAGAGCCCATTGCTTATGCCTCTTAAGATGTTGACCCCAGGTTGAAAAGGAGGCCCTGGTGATCGTGTTCGCCGTCCAAAAATTTCACACCTATCTCTTTGGGGGAAAGTTCACCCTCCTGACACACCATAAACCCTTGGTTACACTTTTTAGACCCCACTCTCACCTTCCCAAGCAGACATCTCAAAGTCTCCAGCACTGGGCATTGTTTTTACGTAATCACGCTTACATGATCCGGTATAAGCCCACTGCCCACCATGCTAATGCGGATGCTTTGTCACGTCTCCCAGCAGGCCCCAATCCTGCCTTTGACCAACAGGAGGTCCCCTGCTTTCACATTGATTCTGCCCGTCAGGATGAACTGGACAGTTTGCCTCTTATGGCTGCTCACATTGCTGCGGCTACCCACCGTGACCCTGTCTTGCAGCAGGTTCTCAACTACGTGGTCCACGGGTGGGCGTCCTATGTTACTCGTTCGATGCAGTCCGATTTCAGCCCCTGGCGCCACCTGTCCCACAGGCTCACCATGGTCGATGTTGGCCACGGAGTCAGATGCCCACCAGGTGGTCATCCCTCCGGAATTGCGGTTTCAAGTACTCAGTTTGTTACACCGCAGGCACTGGGGTATGTCCCGTATGAAAGTTTTGGCTCGCCGGCATGTGTATTGGCCCGGCATCGATGGCAATACTGAGCGCCTGGTCCGTGGGTGCACTGTCTGTGCACGTCACCAGGCAAGGCCCCCCTCAGTTGTTTGCACCCTGGCCTGTGCCTTGCCGGCCCTGGGATCGCATCCATATCGATTTTGCGGGCCCGTTTTTGGAGTCCATGTGGTTACTTATCGTTGATGCCTACTCCAAATACCCATATGTTGTACGTAGGGCATCCACCACAACGGCGGCTACACTCACGGCCCTCGCCCAGGTTCTCGCCATGAGGGCCTGCCCCACATGTTGGTCTCCGATAATGGTCCCTAATTCATGGTGTCCTCCTTCCATGACTTCTGTCAGGCCAAGAGTATCAAACATATCCGTAGCCCCCCTTTCCACCCTTTGTCCAATGGCGTGGCGGAGAGGCTTGTCTGCACTTTTAAACACCAGTTGACTAAGAAACTTCCTGGCAGATTAAAACTGTGTGCCCGACCGAAGCTCGAACTCGGGACATTTGCCTTTTGCGGGCAAGTGCTCTACCATCTGAGCTACCGAAGCACGACTCACGCCCGGTACTCACAGCTTTACTTCTGCCACTATCTCGTCTCCTACCTTCCAAACTTTACAGAAGCTCTCCTGCGAACCTTGCAGAACTAGCACTCCTGAAAGTAAGTTTCATATCAGCGCACACTCCGCTGCAGAGTGAAAATCTCATTCTGGAAACATCACCCAGGCTGTGGCTAAGCCGTGTCTCCGCTATATCCTTTCTTTCAGGAGTGCTAGTTCTGCAAGGATCGCAGGAGAGCTTCTGTAAAGTTTGGAAGGTAGGAGACGAGATACTGGCAGAAGTAAAGCTGTGAGTACCGGGCGTGAGTCGTGCTTCGGTAGCTCAGATGGTAGAGCACTTGCCCGCGAAAGGCAAAGGTCCCGAGTTCAAGTCTCGGTTGGGCACACAGTTTTAATCTGCCAGGAAGTTTCGTGATTAGACATTCTAAGAAACTTTACTAACTGCCTTCTCTGAAAACTATCTAGAATAAATAGTTAGGAAACCCATTTATGATGGAAATACATAGGATCTAATGCCAACAAATAGACCTGACCTCTTTGAGGATGCCCACTTCAACACTGGTATCAGTGACCATGATGTGCTAGTGACAAAGGACAACTAAAACAAGAAGAAAGATATATATGTTCAGTAAACTAGATAAAAAAAAAAACAGAAGTGTCATATCTCAGTGAGGAAGGTTAAACTTCCAGCACAGGGCATGAGCATTTAGAGAAACTCTGGCTTGAGTTTAACAGAATACTTGACCACATACAGGAGAGATGTACCTATTAGAAGAGTTCATAATGGCAGAGAATCTCCATGGTATATAGCCATTCTGAGGAAACTTCTAAAGAAACAGAGACTATTGCAAACAGGTGTAAAACAAAGCATAGGGCTCTAAGTAAAGAGAGGCTGAATGAAATGTAGCTGACTGCCAAGAGAGTCATGTATAATGTGTTCAATGACTAATGTAATAGAATACTGTCAAGTGATCTTTCACATAACCCAAAGAAATTGTGGTCACATGTACAGGCTGTTAGGGGCACCAAAGTTAGCATCCAGTCCCTAGCAAATGAGACAGGGACTGAAATTGAGGGTAGCAAAGCACAAACTGAAATACTTAACTTCATTTTAATATGTTCCTTTAGAAAGGAAAAGCCAGGAGAATTGTCTGAATTTAGTCTTCATACAGCTGAAAAGATGAATGAAATAAGTATTAGTCTCAGTGGTGTTGAGTAACAACTGAAACCATTACAATTGAACCAATTTCCAGAGCCTGATGGAGTTCCAATAAGATTCTATATTGAATTTGTGGCCGAGTTAACTCTTCTTCTAACTATAATCTGTCATATATTCCTCAAACAAACACGTGCCCAGTTCTTGGGGAAAGATACAGGTCACACCCATCTACAAGAAAGGCAGTAGAAGTGATCCACAAAACTACCACCAATATCCTTGACATTGATTTGTTGTAGAATCTTGGAACGTATTCTGAACTCAAATATAATGTGGTATCTTGAACAGAATGACTACTTCAAAGCCAACCAGTATGGATTTCAAAAACATCGATCATGTGAAACCCAACTCGCACTTTTGTCACATGTCATACTATAATGGCAACTTGCTCTAAACATTCAGAAATCTAAAATTTGCATTTCAAAAAATGAAAAAACATAGTATCCTATGATAATATTATCAATGAGTCACTGCTGGAATCAGCTAACTCATACAAGTACCAGGGTGTAACACTTTGAAGGGATATTAAAGGGAATGATCACACAGATTAAGTGGTATGTACACCAGCTGGTAAACTTCGGTTTATTGGTAGAATACTGGGGGTAGTGATATCAATCTACAAAGGAGATTGCTCATAAATCATCCATGCACCCAGTTCTACAATATTGCTCGAGTGTGTGGGACCAGTACCAGATAGGACTAACAGGGAATACTGAACGTATATGGAGAAGGGCAGCACGAACGGTCACAGGTTTGTTTCATCCATGGAAGAGAGTGTCACAGAGATACTGAAGGAACTGAAGTGGAAGACTCTTGAAGGTAGATGGAAACTACCCAGAGAAAATCCATTAAAGTTCCAGGAAACAGCTTTAAATGATAACTCTAGGAATATACTACAACCCCTTATGTATCACTCACAAAGGGATCATGAGAATAATAATAGAATAATTACTGCATGCGGAGAGACATTCAAACAATCATTCATCTTACACTCCATATGCGAATGCAACAGGAAGAAATCCTAACAACTAATACAATGGGCTGTACCCTCTGCCACACAAGTTGCGGAGGTTTGGAGAGTATAAATGTAGATACTTCATTAGTTTCATTATTAATCAGTCTTTCTGCTTACAAGAAATACAGCATAAATTGTAAGGGAGTGGAAGTAAATTACATTTAGTTCTATGTCACGACTGCTTTTAGTGAGTGCATGAATGTAAGTTACTTATGAAACCGAAGACAAAACTAGTTTCTATGTGTGCTGGCATAACACAATGAGAACCGGTGTCATGTGAAAGGCCCTGGTAACATGCATCAAACATACGACTCATCAAGAAATTAAATGATTTTGTCTACTCTATTTGTTTCTATCTTAGGACATATTACACTGAGACACCTGGGCAGCCACATTATTTTTACTTCACATATTCATCAGGACTAAATAACACAAAAACAAAAAAGGATTTCCTTTTTTTATTTTATTTACACATCAAGTTCAGTAGGACCAAATTGAGGAACAAATCTCCAAGGTCATGGAACATGTCAGTACATGAAATTACAACATAAAAGTAATAACAGAAAAAAAAAGTTTATGAACCCGAAAAAAGTCAGTCCATAATGCAATCAACAATACAACAAGAATCAGCTTAATTTTTCAAGGAATTCCTCGACAGAATAGAGCGAGTGCCTCATGAAGAAACACTTCAATTTCGATTTGAAAGCTCATGGATTACTGCTAAGGTTTTTGAATCCAAATGGTAACTTATTGAAAATGGATGCAGCAGTATACTGCACACCTTTCTGCACAACAGTTAAGGAAGTCTGATCCAAATGCTGGTTTGATTTCTGGAGGGTAGTAACTGAATGAAAGCAGCTAATTCTTGGGAATAAGCTAATATTGTTAGCAAGAAATGGCAGTAAGGAATATATATAGTGAGAGGCCAATATCAAAATACTCAGACACGTGAACAGGGGTCAACAAGAGGTTCGTGAACTTACACCACTTATTGCCTCAACTGCCCACTTCTAAGCCACAAATATCCTTTTAGAATGGGAAGAATTACCCCAAAATATAATACCATACAACATGAGCGAATGAAAATAAGCAAAGTACACTAATTTTTGTGTCGAATGATTACTCACTTCAGATGCCATTGGAATAGTAAAAAAGGTAGCATTAAGCCTTAGAACAAGATCCTGAGTGTGGGCTTTCCACGACAGTTTACTATCTATCTGAACACCTAGAAATTTGAACTGTTCAGTTTCACTAATCATATGCCCATTCTGTGAAATTAAAAAGTCAGATTTTGGTGAATTGTGTGTTAGAAACTGTAAAAACTGAGTCTTACTGTGATTTAGCATTAGTTTATTTTCTACAAGCCATGAAGTTAGGTCACAAAATGCACTAGTAGAAACAGAGCCAATGTTGCACACAACATCCTTTACTGTCAAGTTAGTGTCATCAGCAAACAGAAATACTTTAGAGTTACCCATAATACTAGAGGGCTTATCATTTATATAAGTAAGGAGCAGGAGTGGCCCCAACATTGATCCCTGGGGCACCACCTACATGACCGTACCCCACTCAGACCCCCTATCACAGCCATTCTCAACATTGTGAATAATGAACTTTTGCTGTCTGTTGCTAAAGTAAGAGGTGAACCAATTGTGAGATACTCCCCGTATTCCGCAGTAGTCCAACTTCTGGAGCAATATTTTGTGATCAACACAATCAAACGCCTAAGTTAAGTCAAAAAATATGCCTAGCATTCAAAACCTTTTGTTTATACCATCCAGTAGGTCACAGAGAAAAGAGAATATAGCATTTTCAGTTGTCAAACGACTCCTAAGGCCGAACTGTAGATTTGATAGCAAACTGTGTGATATGAAATGATCAATTATCCTTACATATACCGCCTTTTCAATAACTTTAGCAAACACTAATGACACAGAAATAGGTCTAAAATTGTCTAAATTAACCCTTTCCCCCTTTTTATAAAGTGGCTTTACTACTGAGTACTTTAAAGAAAAAATTACAAGTATGGCTAAATACCGGGCTAACGTTTCCAGCACAATACTTTAATGTTCTGCTAGGCTCTCCATAATATCCATGAGAGTCCTTAGTCTCCAGTGATTTAATTATTGACTCAATCTCCCCCTTGCCTGTGTCACAGAGGAGTATTTCAGACATCAATCTCGGAAACGCATTTGTCAAGGAAGTTATATGATTCTCTGTAGCAGCTAAATTTTTATTGAATTCACCAGCAATACTCAGAAAATGATTGTTAAACACTGTACATACATCTGATTTATCAGTAACAGAAATATTTTTACTATGAACTGACTTTATATCGTCAACCTTGAGTTGCTGACCAGGCACTTCCTTCGCAACTGACCATATAGTTTTACTTTTATACTGTGAATTAGCTATTCTATTTGCATACCACTTACTCTTTGCCTTCCTAATAACATTTTAAGCACTTTTCAACACTGTTTGTAATGGCCTACTGTAGCTTGATTGTGATTACTTCTAACATTTTGATACAATTCCCACTTTGTTCCACATTATATCCTTATCCCACTAGTCAGTCACCCGGGCTGCCTATTACTGCTAGTACCCCGATTGGAATGTTCTAATGGAAAACAACTCTCAAAGAGCATGAGGAATGTGTTAAGGAAAGCATTATATTCATCTTCTATGTTATCGGCACTATAAACATCCTATCACTCTTGTTCTTTGACAAGGTTTAAAAAACTCTCTATTGCTGTTAACTTTCCTACATAGTTTGTAATTACATGTGACATCTGTTTGATTACAAAAGCAGTTTCGTGTTAAAATTTGTGCATCATGGTCTGAAAGGCTATTCATCTTTTGACTAACTGACTGGCCATCTAGTAATCCAAAATTAATAAAAATATTGTCTATGGCTGTCCCCCTGCACCCTAGTTGGAAAGAACACAGTCTGCATCAGATCATATAAATATAGGAGATCTAGTAACATCCTTTTTCTTGCACCATCATATACAAAATTTATATTCAAGTCACCACATGTAACTAATTTCTGTTACTTCCTACAAAGTGAATCTCTAGCTTGAGCAGAAATGCTCTGAAGTCAAGAGTTAGGGGACCTATAAACAACAACAATTAGAAGTTTAGTTTCACTAAATTCAACTGCCCCTGCACAACATTCAAATATCTGTTCAGTGCAGTGCTGTGATACGCCTATGGACGCAAATGGAATATTGTTTTTTAGGTACACAGCCATTCCCCCACCCTGCAAGGAACTCCTTGAAAAACAGCTGGCTAATCTGTAACCTGGTAAAGGAAGCCTCTGAATTGTCAAGTTATTTAACTGGTGCTCTGATACACCAGTAATTTCAGAGTCAACATCTACAAGTAGTTCAATAACTTTATATCTATCTCTAAGACCTCTTATATTTTATTGAGGCCCCAAATCAAATTTCTGGCAAGTACCTCTGACAGTTTAGTCGAACAAGTTCAACACGCCCAGCTGTGGATATTTTCTTTATTTATTTATTCAACCATAGAAAATTCAGAACAACACTACTGAACTGACACATATATTACAGAAATAATACAAACATATATGCAAGCAGGATAGGGTTAGGTGAGGGCAGGGCAGGATGCAACATGAAAATGAACAACTTATGGAAATGTAAAGGACGAATCAAGATGATTACTATAGGAAACACTGGTTGTCTGTGTTACTTACCTACTTGCCTCAATCATTTCGGATTCCTATTCCATCCCTTGTAAATGTGTACACTGGTAGCTATGTACTTGTAAAGTGTTGCAGTTTTTTTAAGTGGGCCTATCGGTAAATAGATTGCGTCTACTATGAAAAGTTTAAATTTCTAGTACTGGTGTTGTCTTATTGTGCTGTAAACAAAGCCCCACAGCAATTTTGCAACATCTAATATAACTGTGTGTAATGTTCTGTGTTCGTGTGTTTAGATTTATACATCAACTCCAATACAGTGGTAAATGAACGAAAGAATAAATGAAAGATTACAATACAGTTGGGGCAAGGCCGACGATAACATTATTCTATGACGAGAACAAATTTGTGCCAGTGATTAAGAGATAACTCTCACACACCTTACCGCCAATTTCTCGAATGGTGATAGAGTGACTGCTTGCATTAATAACACACAGAGTCGAAAAACTAGTGTAATGATAGAAGCAATGCAAAATGTTTCCACTGCAGTCACATGGTGTATAACAAAAAAATTACT
The DNA here is from genome assembly GCF_021461395.2 of Schistocerca americana. NCBI lineage: Eukaryota > Metazoa > Arthropoda > Insecta > Orthoptera > Acrididae > Schistocerca > Schistocerca americana. The sequence continues at coordinate 587,677,104 of NC_060119.1, forward strand.
TAGTTCGATAGAAGAACCAAGCTGACCCTATTAATTAGTGTCGAATTTCGGTGGAGTCGAATGACCCTTCACCATTAAATATTATTAAAATTTTAATTTACACAACATCTTCGAAATGCTCGAAGAGTAACTCGTAAAAACTAATATGTGCATGTGCCGTTAGTGGCATAAAAATAGTAGTTATAATTACTCAAGATTTTTCTTAATACTTTTGATCACAATACTCCTGACGTTTCAGACGACTTCAAATTTAGCACACGACAAAGCACATGGATAAATACTAACAGATATGCTGTTAGCAGTGATGTAAGTAAATGAGCAACAATGTATCTGTACTCTTTATTTTTTTAAAAAAACTTGTATTTTAGACGTAACACAGCACTTGATCGCAATGGTAATATTGTTTAGCAAGACCCTTGATTACAGGTTTAAAATATTTTGATGAGTCACAATTTTGCTGAATAATAATATTTTGCCCGTCTACGGACAACGATCTGCCTGCGCAGTGGGCACATCGTATCTGCGCAGATAGATCGTTGCGTGTGGAGAGGAGATTTGCTCATATATGTGGTCAAAGATGGAAGTTGCAGCTGAGGTAGTAGTAGTAGCTTCATTCATCCGTAGATCTGTTTTTACAAGGATATAGGAAATGTAAAATATTTTCAAGCTCATTTGTAAATAATTTATTAAATACTGTAATGCCACACTGTTTACTCATATCCCAGTATTCACTGCACACACTATACACACATTGTATCATAACACTTAACTCACTACACACACAAACACACACACCGATGATCTCTGGGCCATTTTCTGTACTGCAACTTCCCATTTGCTATTCTGAAAAACTGAGTCAGCATCCCTCTGTAATGAGTGAGATGTTGAGCTCAGAAAGAACAAGAGGTGTTAGTATTGTGCTATGCATAGCTTGGGGTAAGTTTTTTCTAGAAAAGGAAAAAAACATAGGTGAAGGAGTTTTGTGGAATGTTGGCTGTTTTATAATCATTATTATTGTTTATTTATACAACAATCTCTTTCCCAAACCCCTACTGTTTTAACGGTAATGGCCTTGACGCAGTGGATACACCGGTTCCCGTCAGATCACCAGAGTTAACAGCTGTCGGGCGTGGTCGGCACTTGGATGGGTTAATATCCGGGCCACTATGCGCTGTAGCCATTTTTCGGGGTGCACTCTACCCCGTGACGCCAATTGAGAAGCTACTCGACCGAATAGTAGTGGCTCCTGTCAAAGAAAACCATCATAATGAGCGGGACAGTGGTGTGCTGACCATACGCCCCTACCATCTGCATTCTCAACTGAGGATGACACGGCGGTCGGATGGTCCCAATGGGCCACTTGTGGCCTGAAGACGGAGTGATCTACTCTGCTTTATCCAAGTAATTCTTAAATGTATAAAACGTACTGTGTAACAGGTACTTTTTAGCTGCCTTTTTAAATAAGTGTGTTTTTGCAATTTAGAAATGGTGGAAAAATCTAAATTTTTCAAATGACTTTATTAAATTCTATAGTGTTTCCTAATTACATTGATATATACTTTATAATGTTTCAAAAGATAAATGACCTATATACCAAATTTTAAAGTTACAGTCATGTATGCTGCAACACCCCCTTTATTTCTATTACAGACACCAGTATTATTTCGAAAAGAACTGTGAACTTTCTGTTTCCAGAGATTATACGTATGATACATTGTATATGTTGGTAACTGTGCATGTTTCTAGTGTCTGTAAATGACAACGACCTATATAAACAACATAGACTGGCTATGGCACCGCCATCTTTGAAGCAACTTGAAAACTGAGCCGCCATGTCTTGTAACGTCAAGGTGCAGCCTACACGTCGTCTGCTAACACTGAATGTTGTTATTGTTTACTACGCATGGCGTAAAAAAAAAGCCAATCTGCACTGACAATCTGATTTCTCTACTGTAAAACATATAGTGATGAAGGCTAAAAGAAATGAAAACACTTCTGACGTCGGTTAATTGAAAAGTTTATTACGAAATGTTGCGGTTCATTTCGCTGCTATGCCCTATAGACTAGGTCAAAAACAATTTTAAATAGTTCAGTAGGTCCAAAAACGATCAATTGACAGTGCAGGACCTTTCATTGTCCCTTGAACAATATAAGTTTGTATATATTTGCCTAATATGTTTCCCTCTTTCTTCCATTGGCTTGGTTTTTGCACAAATGGTGTAACCTACAATTAAAATACTATTTTAACAGCATCCTGACTAGAAAAGAGTAATGTGACTCTTCTGCAAATTCAGCTGGCACCATTAGATGGTCAAAATCGAGTAAATAAATTCGGCCTGTCACCCAAGATTCTGAACAATTCCACACACAACTACAGAAGGAAGTTGTTCTTCCATATTAAGGTTTGACAGTCCCTGAAAACCCTTTCTCCCACTGTTAACAATTTGAATACACCCTTTGGAGCAGTATAGAAACTATTTTTGATGCATTTTATTGCAATGAAACCTGTTTTCCATAAGTTTCCTCCAATTTACGGAGGTACTGCTGCAGTAAATTAAGTTTCACACTTGCTGTTAAACCATTAAGAAAACAACAGCCAACATGAATTTTCCAACACTTATTAATCCCAGTGACCATAAACACTAGTACCTCTTTTACTATTTGGCTATCATCACTTTCCTCACATTCTTGCCCTAAGTCAACATAACCCCAGACTTTATTACCATCCCATATTAAGTCTTTTTTAAGAGCCACCTCATCGAACATAAGTGCAGCTAAAATAGGTCCTGAACTACATTGAACCTCATCTCCTAATTTTTTTAAGCTTTCTTCTGTAAATCCAGGACTGCCATTTACTGTAGTTGCCCACCTGCGGAGTGTTCGAAGATGGGGTAATTTAACAGACTTCCTCAAATAATTATAGGCTTTGAATGAGTAAAAATTGAGCGTAAGAGCAAACTGTCTTATTTTTTTACGATATTCAGGAATTGAACATTTGTTTTGCATTGCAAAAAGTGCTTCAGAATATCACTATTTTTGTCACATCCTATCACTTCAGAAGCACAGTCTTGAAGTCTCTTATTTAGGCATACAACCACTGCTTTATATGTCATAATTTGTTTCTTCTTTCTTGAAACACTTTGCCTTGCATGTTTCGCTTGCTTCCTCAGCTTCTCGGTCCTTTTCTGTAGTGTCTCATAATTCTGTTTCAATTTTTTGGGGCTAGGCAAACAATAAGAATGATCTGTATGATCATTCTGATTCACTCTTTCACCTACAAAAACGAATTATTATCATTAAGCTTTATTTTTCTTTAAACATACATTGATTAATAGTAAAATTCACACATAACCCATATAGCAAATAAATAACAGGAAAACTATTTCACCTGGTTCATTTGATTCTTCACTGACAGGACGTTTCCTTGGTTGTCTCTATACTATAGTTGTTTTCTGCAGATGGTCAGGAAACGTAAATATTGTCGGTACTGCGTTTGCCGGAAGTCGACTTTTCTCGTTTGTACTATACATGTATCTATCTTCAAAGTGAAACGAGCATATGTAGCTATATTGAGTTGGCTGCCACTTATCTCGCCTCATATTGGCTACCCACCGACGTAACAGCTCTTTTTTTCCAGAGGAAATCTAAAAATAAAGAGACGTGTATACAGTAGCTTATTTACATTTTGTATACAGCTTAAACACGAAAATGATGCACAAGACGCTCAGTACAACACGCATTTAGATACTCACCTGAAATACGATATTCCAGTTGTTTTATCACTTCTATTAGCACAATTTTACGCTGCACATACACTGGGCATGATTCGCGATCGGTCAATAAGACTTTTAAAACAAATTACAACCGGAAAACAATGATTTTCTAACGCCAGTACTATACACCAAATGTAAATATACTGACATGTAGACATTTCAAAAAATGGCGGCCGGTGTTGCTTTTTGCTGCCGCTGGGACCGCTGTTACCTCACAGATAGCCACTTTATGTAGTTTATACAACGAGTTAAAATTTCATAGAGTGGCTATAGGTCCGCCATGTTTGAAGCAAATTGTAGTTCTGTCCGCCATGTTTTCTTTAGTCAAGGCATTCGTCTGCTGTGTCCCGCCCCGTTGTAACTGCGTGTGACTTACTTGAAATAGCCCCTACTAGCTTTATTTTTTCTAAAACAAGCAATAGACAGCAGTGATTTCAGTGTACACTGACAGCAAAAAGGGATGTTTTTGTCGAAATATGGCTAAACTTTTCGATGTAGATAACACTACAAGACAATTCAAATAAGTCTGTCCATCCACTATAACGTTACTTGTTGCCCATAAATCAATGCAATTAGAGCAGGTACCACCAGAATATTAAGGTGAAACTCCTAAACACGCTGTGGTTAACTATTAGAAACAGTAACGGGCGCAGAAATGCTATATTTTTGTCGCTATTTCAAAGTAAACAGTCAAAGCCTCAAAAACCAGTACACTGTGAACGAGAATATTATTTGAAATATGTGTTACAAGTAGTTAACACAAGTATAGTAATTCAATAATAATAGTAATCTACAAGAAAGGTAAAATAATTTATTTACATTTAATTTTTACAATGTTTTAACTGACATTCGTATTTTTTCGGTCTTTTCACTGACCTTTAAATAAAATAACCTTCGTGTATAGTTGTCTCACAACTTTACCTCTCTGCTCAGATGATTTTGACCTGCATAAGTGATTTATTCGACATACAAAAAAATGTTTGAGCAGCAGTTTTATCAGTTTAACATAACGGGTTTCTTCACCAAATTCGGTTTCTGTAAAAAGATGTTCATTGTTTATAAATAAGTAGCCTCTCACCAATTGCAACACTTCTGTCTGGAACCTCAACAAAACGTTTTTCTGAAAACCTCAGCAACATTACAAAGTTTAACAACATCATTAGCTGGATTGATTAAACTGGTTTTCACATCTTTCACTGCAATCAATCCAGTTCTTTTAGCCTCAATACAAGCAAAAATACCTTCTAAGCAGTCAGTACAGTTAATTTTGTTTGACACCTGTCTCATTATACACAGCCTCTTATTTTTTCCCCATCCCAAACAAGGTCCTTCTTAATAGCCATCTCATCAAACATCAATGTTGCAAAAATTTGGGTTGTGCTGTTCTCAACTTCAGAGGCAATTTTAGTGAAACCCTCCTCAGTAAAACCTGGATGGCCACCCACTGACATTGCCCAACGGCGAAGTGTTCTTGGGTGGGGAATTTCACAAATTTTCGTAAGTAGCTGTATGCCTTGGCAGAATAAAAGTGTAGGGTCAGGGCAAATTTCCTTATTTGCTGAGAATAATGGCATACTTTAGCAATACACTGAAGTTCCAATAGCTCCTTCAACAAACCAACTACATGTTCACTGTTTAACATATCAGAAACTGAACTACATAGCCTTCTTCTCAAACCAGCAACTAAAGTCTGTAACTGCACTATTCTTCTTTTGTGTCATACACTAAGTTGCTTCATTTGCTTTATCCGCTTCTTTAGTCGCACATTCTCTACTTGTACTCAGTTATATTGTGTTTTCAACTTCATAGGGCTTGGTAGACAGTAATTGTGGTCAGCAGAAACAGATGAGGGTCCGACAGGCACTGAAAGAATGCAGTTACATCATAAGTTTAAAACAGAGTTACACCATAAGATTATAATAAAGTATGTAATTCAAAGTAATAAGGACACCGAGTAAAATTAAATTATTGACTTACTTTGTGCTAATGATGTCACTGTAACAGCACTATCTTGCAAATTGTCGAAAGATTGGTTTCTGGGTTGTGGTCGTAATACTTTATATTGCTTTTGTAAATGTGATGGAAAGTTAAAGATAGTAGGTACTGCTTTTGACAAAAGGCGCCTCTGGACATTTGTGTGGTACATATATTTCTCTTCAAAATGAGCTGAACAGAGGTAACTGGCTGTAGTAGGAAACCAGTTTTCTCGCTTCATATTTATAATCCATCTTTTTGTAATTTCCTTATCTTTTAAAGGAAATCTGTAATCAACGATAAATAAATTACTTTCCTGCATTTGTCTTGAGGATAATTACAGTTCCAATGCAAATGACTCTTTAATAAACATTAAAAAACGTGTGTCGTATTTCGGTACTAATATACTTACTTATAATATGAAATATTTGTTGTTTTATCGCTGCAATTTGTGCAGTTGAACGCTGAACACACTGCAGGCATGTTGACTTTATATTTTGTAACAAAAAAGTCAACTAGAAAAGTTAAATATTGCAGTAATATCACAACAGCTGACACACTTCCAACACAAACAACAGTAACGCTTTCCTAATGTTTTGACTAAGGAGAACATGGCGGCCGAGTTAGCGTTGGTTGCCGCTAGGAGCGCTGTAACTAGTATCTCAGCCACTCTATGAAATTTTAACTCGTTGAGTTTGTATCATGGAGGTATTCTTACCTCCATGGTTTATATACCACCTTGGTGAATGATTATCTTTGCTAGTATTTATTTTGTTTCGCTGAAGCAGTTTGTTCACGTGTTACTGAATGTTTCTTCCCCAAGTGCTACATATACTTGTGGAAGTACATATCCTTTAGTGTGCAATAAATGCGAACTATGCCACACATCAAGAAATTCAATAAAAGCAAATTCTGTGGTAACCAGTTCACAAAAAAAGCACGCCACACTGTTGATAGTAACCTATGTATCAGTTCTTCATGGAAGAAGCTCCCGCATGCCACGCCTCCTGGTGATGCAAAATTTTTATGTTAACAATAACGATGTTTCTAATGGATTTGTTGTTGTTGATGTGGGCATCTTATCTTCTTTGATAAAGGAAGTGGCGAAATGTAAACAATGTGATCTGCGCAGATAGGTCGTTGCGTGTGGAGAGGAGATTTGTGCAGATATGTGTGCAAAGCTGGAAGTTGCAGCTGAGGTAGTAGTAGTAGCTTTAATCATCTGTAGATTTCTTTTTACAAGGATATAGGATATGTCAAAGTATTTTCAAGCTCAAACCAATTGAAAATAAACTGATTCGTATTTACAGACTTCTAGTTACAGACAATCATTAAATTTACTGCTCTATGCAATACTTTTTTTGTAAATAATTTATTAAATTATGTAATGCCACACTGTTCACTCGTATCCCACTATTCACTGCACACACTATACACACAGGCTGTCTGGAAATAACTGAATAACAAAGTAGCATGAATGGTTTAGCATCAAAATTAGTTGTTGTATGAAGATACTGCAATAAATCTACCTCGAGAATGACTTCTAACACTGTGCATAATTCATATGATGTGAATTTGAAGTTAATGTATGCAATGCGTGCAGTAGGAACAGGATAAAAGGCTGCTCAAACGTTTTGTGGTTTCATGGACCTCCCTCCTCCTACCCATAGGTTCAGCAAGTACATAAAAATACTTTTAGGTGCCCTGACGGTTGTGTCTAAAGCTTCTATGAAACATGCAGTAGAAGAAACTGTAAATATTAGTGGAACCAGGGACATTACTGTTGCACTTGATGAAACATGGCAACATCGACGACATTGTTCCTTGAATGGTGTTGTAAGTGCTACTTCTCTGGAGAATGGAAAAGTTGTTGATGTTGATAGTGCTTATCTAAACTCTGCCACACCTGCCATGGTAACACTGAAGGACGTATTGAACATCAGTGTTCTAAGAATTATGATGGTTACAGTGGAGGTATGGAAATTTGAAAATATTTCAGAGGCCTGTGCCCATTTATAATGTTAGATATACGAAGTACCTAGGCGATGGGGTCTCTAAAGCTTTCAGTGAAATTAATGAGTTCAATGTTTATGGTGATACCTTGCTAACAAAACTGGAGTTTTGTGGACATGTGCACAATAGGACGGGTGAGGAAGCTACAAAGAGAAATGAAACTTGCTATCTGATGGAAAATCTCTGTCTGGCCGAGGCAGATTGACAGAAACTGAAATAGACCTTCTTGAGAGTTATTATGGACTGGCCATTAGACCTGACTGATGTTACAGCAATGAGAAAAGCTGCATCGGCCATCTACTTTCATGTCCACAGATGAGCACCTTGTTCACTGACTTTGCCCTAAAGGAGCACATTCTTGGCGTGGCTGCCAAAAAGCCAAAGAAAGTGGTCAATACCATCATAAACATTGTCTTCCTGAGCTTGTTATGAATGAAATAAAACTAACTTTTAGAGACCTGAGCGACCCTGTTTGGCTTAGTAAATGCCTTCACAGAGGCACTCAGAATACAAATGAAAGTTTCAACCATTGTATATGGGAGAGATTAAGCAAGAATGTTTTTGTAGGGCTAAGTACATTAAAAGTTGTTGTGCCAGATGCAGTGATATGTTTCAGTGATGAAATGGTAGGAAGGTTGGAAGTCCTGAGAAGTTTAGGCATAAAATGTGGCTCTAATATGGAAGATCAATTGCTTGCATTTGACAGTCAACAGGTGCATGAAGCTGAAAGATTCGCTCTTCAAGTTACCAAACAAGCAAGAAGTGCTAAAAGGAATGCCAAGAGGAAGCTTGAAGATGAGGAAATGCTGCAGGATGAAGATTATGCTTCAGGAATGTCCTGAGTCACAGTTTAATTGGACTCATATTCTATTTTGCTATTTCCTGCAAGTTGTATTTTACAGAATTTTTTTCTGTAACTTGCAATAGTCGGTGCTTATGTAGTAGATCTAAGCTTTATTGCAGAATTAACTTAAACATAGAAAAAGTAAGATTTTTATTAGGAAAAAAATTATAACAGTTAAAATGTAAGATGGGATATTTTTATCCTTGCAATATACATAATAGGTGGAATTAAACAGTTCTAGTACCTCAGCCATCATGTCATGCATATCTGGTAAAAATCTGGTCTCCTTCAAATGTATAACATTGCATTAAACGGACACCTCAATTTAATGAAGTATTTTGGAAAAAATACATCGATTTTTTTGTAATTTTTTAATAACCATATGCAGGTTCAAAAATATTCAAAATACTTTTAATTTGTCTAGAAAGTGTTTTGAATTACCGGACATCAACAAAAAATTTGTAAAACATATACATTATAAACAGTGCCTGGTAGAAATAAGGGTGGATTTTTACATAATATTGAGCCAGAAAAGTACCCTGTATCCTTAATCCCTTTCGGTAATTTATTGTACAGTTTTCTTTCTTGGTAGAAAATACTGTTTCGAGTTTTATGTTTATTTTTTCTTGGTAAATGTTGAGTCTAGCTCTTGTCCCATGGTCATGGACACAGCTATTTGTGCAGTAATTACCAATGTTATTTTTTATGTGTACAACTGACTAGTAAATGTATTCACACAGAGCAGTTGAAATCTACAGTGTTTTCAACAGATATTTACAATGAGCTCGACTATTATTTTTGGTTATTATTCTTATAGCTCGTTTCTGGAGTTTGAGAATTGTGTTCTTCAACATATCTTTACAATGAGCTCGACTACTATTTTTGGTTATTATTCTTATAGGTCTTCTCTGGAGTTTGAAAATTGTGTTCATATTTTGTGCAATTTTCCCCAAAAAAGAATGATGTAGCTAAGAACTGAGTGTACATATGAGTAGTATGTAACTAAAAGACAGTGAATGTTACACACTGATGATAGAATTCTAAGGCATAACATGTTGATGAGATTCTGTTTTCAAGTACCTTTTGTGTGTTCACACCACTTCAACTGAGAATCAATATTCATTCCCAGAAATTTTGCATTTGTTACACTTTCTATAAAAGTGCTATCCACATTTAATTTAACATTGTTTTTTCCCTCTTCAAACTGAAATTCATGGCATTAGTTTTCTTCATATTCAATGTCACTTTATTGCTTATTGACCAGTCATAAACTTCCTTGAGAGTTTCATTTGATTTATCTGCAAGGAGTTCTCTTCTTTCCTCAGTGACTATAATACTGTTGTCATCATCAGCATGAGTAACACTACTGGGAAAGTCATTGACGTATATCAGGAATAGTATTGGTCCTAATACACTACCTTGTGGAACCCATATATTAATGTATTTTGGATCTGATAAGTGTTATATTAAATGTTTAGATCTATTTGAAATATGTGTTATCTGGACTCTTTGTTCCCTATCTGCTAGGGGTATGATGGAAACCCATCATTAGCTACCCCTCTTATTCCTAAAGCTTATAATTTATTTAATAGAATCTTGTGGTCAACTGTATCAAAGGTCTTTTAAAGATAAAAAGAATATGCCTGTGACACACTCATCTTTGTCTAGAGCATCAAGTACAACTCTTGTGAATTCTATTGTGGCTGACTCCTTCTTTTTGCCACTTTGGAATCCAAACTGTGATTCGCTTAAAAGATTGTATTTATTCAGGTAATTCATTAATCTGTCTTTCATAGTTGCTTCTTTTATTTTTGAGAATGATGATAGCAAAGAAGTGGGCCAGTAATTTTCTATGTCTTATGTATTACCTTTCTTAAGCAAAAGTACAACTCTTGCTTGTTTTAACTGCTCTGGAAATATCCCTTATGTAAAGGGTTCATTTATTATATTTGTTAAGGGGCCTTGTATAATCTCTATGCATTGTTCCAGTACACACATTGGTACTTCATCTAAGCCTACTGACTTTTTATTTTTTAGTTTTTGAACAGTTTTATTGACTTCATTCTCCATGGTTGTAAGTAACATCATTGTATTTAGTGCAACATTATTTACAGGTATTACAATTGTTTTGGGGAAATTTTTCTGTAACTTCTCTGCAATACTTGAAAA